>NC_065416.1:5902500-6527500 GCF_024362695.1 Pectinophora gossypiella | reverse complement strand
ACTGTACACACTACACACACACACACTATAGACACTGGCTGTTTTTGTTATTCAAATTGCTCTTTCTTGTACCCTGGTCTTATCTGCCTTAGCATTAGGTAATATAGCTTTTATTATCTAAGGTTTGCTCCTTTTTACTGCTGGGAACATTCCCAAAGTGGGAACATTCCCCGGAACGGCACATCACTGATTAGGTTGATACAGTATCAGTGCGTAAGAACATTTATTTTGATCCGCTGCGCTGCGTGCGTTTGAGTACGCTCGTTCTTATGGCAAAATAGTTTTTATTTACTTATTTATTTATGGCATACATAACTAGTTACAGTCCTGAAGTTAGATAATTAAGTGTAACGTAAAACTAGACTATAACAAACATGCATGCACATTCAGCCACTTATGTTATAATTATGATAAACATAGGGGGTAGGTTGCTAAACAAATCAAAAAGAAGCTCAAACCTAAAACTAGTACTTTTTGATTATACCTATTATTATACATAATATGTGATATGTATGATTGTTTGTGTGTATGTATATTCCAATGAAATTAAAATAGGTTGGTACCTATAGTGATGCTGCATGACGTTGAACTTTATGCTTCATAAACACTGCAAATTAGGTTGCCTATATCCAAAGTGAACCCAGTTACATATAAGGGAATACATGAAGACAAAATATACCTAGTGAAAGCGGAAACCTTGTTTAACACACTAAACACAGAAAGCTCACGAATTTACTTCGCAGACGCAAGAATTAAGAGAATGGGAAGGAATAATTAATGTAAAAAATTGTTGTTGACTTACCTTCATCGTCATCCTTCCCCCCCACTCCAAGCAGGTAGGCGCTCCTCAAAAGATGACCCATTTTCAAAACCCCTTACTATGCTGACTTTGTGCAAAATTCAAGTGTACAAACGCTGTGCTACTCATACAACGCTACTCTACATAGATAATTTACCGATATAACAAGACTACTTTACATCGAAAAACAATTAAGATATTACTAGCGATAATCACTCTTCTAAACAACAATAATCAATGGAAATCCTAAGTTTATTTATATTGGGATTACCGCACGAGTCGGTTGAGCGGTAAGCGGCTACATTTCTGCTAAATAAGTCGAAATTCGCTTGTGTATCGTAAGAAAACGCGATGTATGTAGTTCGTATCGTCACCACTTTACAAATGAGGTAAACCGAGCGCTATCCGAAATTATAGGTCGTGTTGGAAAATGAACGGTGGAATCTGTAGAGCGGCGCTGTATCATAATGTTTTCTAACTGAAAATAAACTAAGTAACTGTTGCTATAAGTAAGTGTTTAATACATAAATATTTCTAAACAAATCTGGGGGGTTAAAAAGGCCACATGAAACAATTCATCTAAAAAAGCAATATTGCAATTTGACATTTAGGTACGCATATAAAAGTAAGTGCGCAATGCAAACAAATGTCAAATAGCAATATTGCTTTCTTAGATGAAATGCTTCGATGTGGCCATTTTAACCCCCCTGTTTGCAATACACTATTTTGAATGAATTAGTGGAATCTAGTTTTCATCACGTGCAGATGATTTTGTAAGATTTCAAAACATATCAAAGGGGACTTAAATTTCGTAATATGCAGGAACTTGCACTTAAAAGTCTATTGACTTTATAGGTAACTAAGATACGCTTTTTTATATCTTTTATCATCGTACGCATTGTCTCTTGGTACTGACTTGGCTCGAAATTATGTTCTGATGACTTGTGGCTCTCTCTACCAACTTTACCTAATAGATATTATGACTGTAAGTTAATAAACTTGTAACAACAACAGTTGATGGCACTGGCGACAAACTATCGCTAGAGAAATGCTGTATAATTCGACTCCACAGCTTCTATAGACCGGGGACGCCAGACGTAACATGTTGACAGTAGCGCGGGAACAATGAAGTTATCAGCGCGTACCGACGCCCTGCGCCCGCGCCGCTCCGTCATGAGCAAACATCTCCGCTGCCGTGCGACGCGCAGCCCTCAATGTCACCCGCTATCTTCATGGAACTTCCGACTATGAGGCTCATGAACAGTTTACAAAAACACATGTTTAGGCTTCAAGGCAGGGAAATGTAAGTACCTACCTATGTAAGCATAGAAGAGGAAATGCGAAAACTTCCTTATAAAAAACTAGATAAAGGTAGGTAAGCTAAGACCCCATTGGTAAACGCTTGATAGGTACATACATACATAAACTCACGCCTATTTCCCATCGGGGTAGGCAGAGACTATAGAATTCCATTTGCTTCGATCCTGACAAACTTCTCTTGCCTCCTCCACAATCATCAATCGCTTCATACACACACGCCGGTTCAGAGTAGATAGTACTAAACCTTTTTTAAGGACATCTCCAATTTGGTCAATGTAAGTCCTTCTAGGTCTTCCTCTGCCAGCCCTACCATCAACTTTAGCTTTATATACCGCTTTCGCAATTCTATTATCCTTCATCCGCTCTACGTGGCCAAACCAAACTAATATTCCCTTCTCAATCAACGCTTGATAGGTATCGATTAAGAATATGAAAAGTTTCAAAAAACCCTTCCTCATTATTTTCACGAATCGTTCAGTGTCTAGTTAATTGTTTTTTTTTTTTTTTATGAAGGAATAGGTAGTAGGTACTTTGATAGTTGGAGTGGCAACTACTCGTGATTATCGTGACAGGTAAAATCACGGCTCTTACAAAATCTGATATTGTTAACATTAAATGCACGACTGCCACTTCAGGCAATATTGAACTTTATATCCGTCTGAACGTGTCTTTGTACAAAAGTACCTATTGTACGAACGTAGGCACTATGATTTTAAATCATCATCATCATCAGCCCATTAACATCCCCACTGCTGGGTCACGCACGGGCCTTCCCTATGGATGGATAGGGAGATCGGGCCTTAAACCATCACGCGGGCCCAGTGCGGATTTGTGGTTATTAACGACTGCTAATGCAGCCGGGACCAACGGCTTAACGTGCCTTCCGAAGCCCGGAGGAGCTCGAGATGAAAACTTTTTAAATATCGGCTCTAAATTATGAACCCCGTATAATTTAAATGAATACAATATCTCATCATCATCATCTCCCTAGCGTTATCCGGTTTTTCACAGGGTCCGCTAAAACATTGTTTCATGCACATATCTATCATCGCATTCGAAAAGAATGTAGGTACTTGAGCCGAAAGAAAATATAGTATAGGTACTGTAGGTCCCTACGGTGTTAAAATTTATTTTTTGAGTAAAATGTTTCTGGAAGCTCAATTTGACGCTTTTACTATAAGATACAAAAATTGAAGCAGTCCGTTTGATTTTCCAAATGTATATGAGAATGTCTATAGGTAGGTACTTGGTTGGTTTTTAATATGTCCAGGAGATTATTGTAGTGGTAGTGGAAGCTGATGATGGCAAATGGAATTCCATAGTCTCTGCTTACCCTAGTGGGAAGGAGGCGTGAGTTTATGTATGTATGGAAGCTGATCTGAAGTTATTTCTGGTTCCATAAGCAGTCCAGTCCGGACACTTCATACAAAAATCTGGTTCTGACCGTGTGCCGCTTTATCTCATGCGTGCAAGCGAGACAGGTTAGGGTTAAATAGACGGGGTGAGGTAAATCAAGCTCGCACTAATCCCGTATCGGTGCGGGGCGGAGCGTGTCCCTTCTATACTTGGTAATATTTTTTATTCTATGCCTAAACGGTAAACACGAATTTTTCATCAGCAAGCTTACGCTCCAATAGACTGGAAGTAAAACATTTATCTTTTTCGGAGTCCTTTACTTTAACATGATAGTAAGCAGCCCTTTTAGGGCTATACATCTTTCCCCAAAACGGTTCGGTGATATGTCACCTGGGTTGTATTAACTTGCTAAGCCAGAACTAATTGGGCGTGAAATGATGACACGCCGCCACCCGAATTTGGGTCAATTTCAGAGACGCAGTCCCTTCCTCCTTCTATTTATAAATACCCATATTTTTCTTTGAACGTTCCGAAAGTATCTTCCTTAATTATATTTCCTCTTGAAGATTGTCTAGCAAGTCTTCTTCTATCGTGTGGGTTGTGAGGTGGAGTACCAACCCCATCAACCTTGGTGTCAGGGTTACTACTAAGCCGCCAAAGGCCCCTAACATGGCTCATGTAACGACTACATGTACTGTACTGTGGCGAATTATAGTGTGATATGTTTACTAGAATTAAGGGTACATTAGAGAAGTCTCCTAACTTATGTATTGTAACCATCTATTGATTCTTCTATCACTTACATACATTCCACTTACTACGATCAATTATAGGTATATATTTCGCTCGTTCTTCTTTTTTATCGACAATAAAAAGACATTTTCTCGATATATCGAATTTAACATCTTTAAAATTATAACGGCAATAAATGTTTCAAAACATCATATAAAGATTTCTCTGTTCTGTAGAGGACTATTTAGTGTTTCTCTTTATTTTGGTAATATACGTTTCTTCGCAGGACATTCCAAAAAAATATTGTGATAGAGTGGTCCTTTTAATCGGAGACAACATTTAGATTTACTACACCGTCACAGAATTTTGTGAAAAAAAATCGAGGCACCGATTACTATTATTTTGCTAGTATTTTGAGTATAATATGATAACTATATTTTTGGACAATGGAAAGATTAAATAAAATTCTAAAATATATAACTTATCAAAACGAAGGACATATCATTGGCGATAAAAAAGAACGACCTAATTACGTTCTCCGTAGTGCTATCCTAATGAACCCTAGAAGCCAATGGAACATAAAGTTGAATAGCTTGTTTACCAACGAATGTTTGGCGCGCGTTGCCATGGAAACGGCCTCGCACCCACATCTCCAATCTGTGGATTATGTAAATTATCGGACCACCCCTTTGCCTCCTCCTTACATACGTCAGGGCGTTTACACTGACTGGTAATTTATCACTACTGTTGCTGACAACCCGTTTATGCTGGACATATCGCTCGAACTTTCGTTTTGCTAGCTGTACATGACTTCAAGGCTAGCAAATGAAACGGTGAATAGGTAAATCTATTTTTGAACGGTAAAGCAACGTGGTGGAGTATGCTCCGTCCCTACCCTCTGGTTGAGTGAGGGGAGGCTTGTGCCCGGATGTGAGACGTAGCTATAAACGTAGTCTAGTGGAGTTTGATCAAAGCTAAAGTAACGAATGCGGTGTAACATTACGGTAGCTCTCCTTAGCTTCGTTTTGGTCTCCTCTGTACTACAGAAAGCAAGTTTAAAAAAAATCGATTTTTAAAGGAGTTGGTTATTCCTATTTCGGGCTAATTAAAAACTCTCGGCATGTCATAGGATCAAGGTACAGAGGCTGCTAGGAGAAGAAATCTGTGTGTGTGTTGTGTCTGTCGTTTTATTATCGCGAGGAGTGGAAATCTGTTATTCGAGCCCTTCATCCCAACAGGGGATAAAAGGAGAGAGAGAGAGAGAGAGAGAGAAAATGTTTATTCAACAAATTGTGAATTGTGTGTGTGAAAGGATTAGAAGATGTATAAGCGACCTGGCTACGCTCAGTTGATCGAGAATTAAAAACTTGCGGCTGTTCGGAGCACGCTACAGAGGCTGCAAAATATCGCGAGGAGTGGAAAACTCTTGTTCGAGCCCTATATCCCAAAGGGGATAATAGTATTAGAACAAGAAGAATTTTGTATAAACACAAAGCAGTGCTCAGGATAATGAGTTCTTAAGTACTATCGCCTTTCGTTCTTAAGATCGTTAGTGAAGGTAAATAATTGAAAGGTTACATAAATTGCGTCATGTTTTATAATATATTTGTACAATAACTTAAATTACATATAATTTTTATGTGACACGTCAAGTAACGGGTGGGAGACCTACTTCAGCAAATAGGTATGATGCATTCCCTTCAAGGTCTAGGTACAAGTTGAACTCCCAAGAACTGACATACACTTCTATCAAGTTTTCATCCCTGCAGTGGGCAATGTTTTCTGTAATTAATTAATTGCTTATTTAGTCACATAGCATGTTTTTTAATGTTATTATGATAGGTAACATATGCATTGTGCATTCTAAGTTTATTGTAAATTAATCTTACAAGAATATTAGTTATAATCTAAGGGTGTATATGTATTATTTAAGTATTTGTAAAAATAAATACTGGTTCTTGTGACAATAATGTGAGTAAGAACAAATTACTTTAAGATTTAAACTACTTTTAGGTGCCTAATCATGATCAATCTTCGTCTTCTATTGTGTGGGTTGATGAGGTTGGTAATCCACCTCACAATCACCACCAACCCCTAACCAACCAACCAATTACCAATCTCATCAACCCTGGTGTCAGGATTACTATTGTGCCGCCAAAGGCCCCTGTTATGATCAATAATTATTATTTACATAGTTTGACGTATAAACTGAATCATTTATCTTCATACTACTTACCAGTAATAATGTATTTGAGTTTGTATTCCTTGTCGATAGCCAAGTGTATTTCACTGGCAGTGCGTGATATCTGAGAGGCTGACCAGGTGGAGATCACAGGGTCATCTCCAGGCTGCAGCCTTGCCATTGCTTGCAGTTGTCTGTTTACTATTGATACACCTAAGCATAAATAATATAATTACTTATTAGTTTTTAATGAATTTTAAGCCGTTTATCTTAAAGCTTACAAATTAAATATACCTAATGTGGTTGGACTTATCAGATGGAGTTGTACAAACTAATAGGTACAATGGGATTAGGTGTCTAGTTGGGAGAAAACTCAGATAATTCTACTTGATATTGACTCAGAATAATGGTCTGAATCATCCCTCAGTTTTCATTAGTGTCACTAACACCATAAGTTTTTGTATATATAGATATAGTGGCCTTATGGTTATTAATATTTAGTTATAATGTAGTAGTTTTACCTTCATTAATATTTTTCAAACTGTCAGCAGCATCTAAAAGGCTCTCAGCAAGTGGTTGCATTGCTTGTGGATAGTACCCGTCGTCGCAATCATATAGTTTGAGCGACGATATGGATCTGCAGATTTTAGTGCCTTTGCTCTGTACCCTCACCCAGTCTAACAGCAAACCATGGAGGTTGGAGACGTGTGTGAACACTGTTCTTGAGATGCCGTTGACATCCTTGTTAGAAGGTAATTCTGTAATAACCAAACATTTATTGTAACTCTGGTTTCCCTTCAAAACGCATAAATCTTTCGCCTTTTTTACCAAACATTTATTGGTACACGAAAAGACGTCACTTCTAAATTTAAAGATTATTAGTTAAAATGGGTCTTTTAGTTGAACGTTGTTTACTAACCTTTAGGAATAAAATTATGGCTGTTTTCAGGACAGGCAGTCGCTTTCACAGGTGTCCTAGACATTTTACGTGCTTTAAGATCAATTTATTAGGCAGTCCAGTAAATAACGAAAAAAAACTTTAACAACAAAACAGAACAACATAACCTAATCCTTATATGTGCGGTGCGACCTGCCTGCGGCGACGAGCGTTCCGTTCCGTCGTCTTGTCACGAAATTCGAAATTTTCGAAAATAGGAAAAGTAGGAAAATGACAAAAAGTTATCTACGTGATGAAATGGAATGGAACAAGTTCGGTTATTTTGGTGTGGCAACACTATCAAACATGTCAAAACTGTGTTTCTTAGGCATGATTTTGCTGAGCATCAATTATATCGAACAGTCTAAAACATATAATGGTGCTAATTCCTGTAAATACCATCTAATTTTATTTTAGGTTATATCTGTCATTTTCTTATCCGCCGAAAAGGAAAGGGACGGGTAATCGACAAGCATAAAATTTATGGAACACACGTCAATTTTAAGCACAAATCTAAAACAACCGTCTAAAAATTCGCCCGGGTCATTCATTTATTTACTCATTCTTCCTAAAATTAAGAGCTGTCAATCATCCGTCCCTTTCCTTTTCAGCGGATAAGAAAATGACAGGTATAACTTAAAGTAAAATTAAGAGATGTCTGCAGGAATCGGGGCCAATGTTGCTCTCAGAACAATAACTAAAGCATAGAAGGAAGGCTAAAATAAGAATTCAGAAACTATAAACCGGCTCTCTTCTAGCTTACGACACAAACTATGAGTGAGAAAAGGACAAATGATTCGCTCTTTGCTTCATTTTTTCCGAGGTTGTCACAAGTTGTCACAACATGAAATGTCATTTGGACCTATTGGACTCCTTTTAACTCGGCCAAATACATAGTAACATAACATAAGAAGATTTTACTTATATTTACCGAACTATTTGACACGGTCGCGTGAACTTTGTTTACGAGTGTCTTGTGTTCAGATTGTTTTAAGTGATAATTAAACAATATTTTTCCAAATAAATGGAAAGAAACTTTTATTTATATCAAATAATTGAGTGTCTCGACTCTGTGACATTATGTCTTGTGTGCGCAGCTCACATTCAGGAAGAAAAGAAAATAGCCAACAACTTCTGTCGTTTCATCGGTAAGTTTTTTGTAATTTTCTAGTGAAATGTGAACTGCTGAACAATTTTAGGAAAGTAATATGTTTTGCTGAATAGATTTGTAGCATAAAATATTTGAGATATCCATTATATTATACGTTTCATCGATGAATACGGAATTGATTTGAGGTTATGTTGATTGTCCATAGTGATGTACTAAAATTATCGATACTTTTAATTTTTAGATTTCCTGTAGACGATAACAAAGAGAAAGAATGGATAATTCGCATTAATAGACGAAATTGGATTCCAAATAAGTACAGCCGTATTTGCTCGAAACATTTTACTGCGGATTCATTTATGTGTTTTCCTAATTCGAAGTGAAGACGTCTTCGAGACGATGCTATTCCTACATTGAACATTATAGATCAGACAGATGAAATGGTAATTACGGCCGAGCACCACACACCCGAAGTCTCGACGGCAAAAGGGACAAAATTGTGGGTCCGCGTTAAATTCCCATATTTCGCCAGTTTTTGGCTAGCGGCCCACTCGGCAGCCGGCCCTGCGGTTCGAGTAGTACGGGGCAGGTGCGTTGCTGCAAACCTGCAAGCGCAGGTCGCGTCCCACAATAAAGCACGCCCCCTCTCCTAGGGTATGAGCGTGAGCCCATCGGGCCTCTTACCGTCTGTGCGGCTTAGACCCGGCGGTTCCAATTTGCACGGCACGTCGATCAACACCAGTGCACGGCGGATGACAAAATACTTACCGATGAAACGATAACAGTTGGCTATTTTCTTTCCTTCCTGAATGTGAGCTGCAGCTCCAAACTAATATAAACCAGATAATATAATCCAAAAATGGTTAGATACTTACCTATCAGAGACAGAGTCTCCTTTCATCAAGAAGAAGATAATTGCGTCCTACAAAAAGAAATCTTGTAAAAAAAATTATCGACATTAATTGTAAGTAAATTTAATTTTATCGACATATTACTAAAGTGAAACCCAACACTAGGCAATGAAAAACTTGTGACAACCTACGAAATTACGAAACAATTTTTGTATATGCGTCTTTGTCTAACATTACGCCGGTTCCGTAAGATAAAGTAGAGCAGAATTATAGAGTTCTGTTGCTATTTTAGCCTTCCTTCCTCAGAACAATAACTAAAGCATAGAAGGAAGGCTAAAATAAGAATTCAGAAACTATAAACCGGCTCTCTTCTAGCTTACGACACAAACTATGAGTGAGAAAAGGACAAATGATTCGCTCTTTGCTTCATTTTTTCCGAGGTTGTCACAACATGAAATGTCATTTGGACCTATTGGACTCATTTTAATTCGGCCAAATACATAGTAACATACATAAGAAGATTTTACTTATATTTACCGAACTATTTGACACGGTCGCGTGAACTTTGTTTACGAGTGTCTTGTGTTCAGATTGTTTTAAGTGATAATTTAACAATATTTTTCCAAATAAATGGAAAGAAACTTTTATTTATATCAAATAATTGAGTGTCTCGACTCTGTGACATTATGTCTTGTGTGGTATGGGGCTGCAGCTCACATTCAAGAAGAAAAGAAAATAGCCAACAACTTCTGTCGTTTCATCGGTAAGTTTTTTGTAATTTTCTAGTGAAATGTGAACTGCTGAACAATTTTAGGAAAGTAATATGTTTTGTTGAATAGATTTGTAGCATAAAATATTTGAGATATCCATTATATTATACGTTTCATCGATGAATACGGAATTGATTTGAGGTTATGTTGATTGTCCATAGTGATGTACTAAAATTATCGATACTTTTAATTTTTAGATTTCCTGTAGACGATAACAAAGAGAAAGAATGGATAATTCGCATTAATAGACGAAATTGGATTCCAAATAAGTACAGCCGTATTTGCTCGAAACATTTTACTGCGGATTCATTTATGTGTGTTCCTAATTCAAAGTGGAGGCGTCTTCGAGACGATGCTATTCCTACATTGAACATTATAGATCAGACAGATGAAATGGTGTTTAAATTTATATTTAAATTTCAGCCTAGCCTGCATCATCTCACTGCTGGCTAGATAGATAAGATATTTGTATATATCATTCAACTACATATTATTATGTACTTAATAAACTTAGTATATACTAAGTCTGTAGTTGTTTTATGTCTAAACAATTATGAGTTGTACACGTTTTATATAAGTAAATGATTATTATCTTTGATTTCAGATATTAAATCCAAAAGTGTCGACTGGATTTACATGAAAAGGTATATCAAATAATTTTCTTTTTATATTTTTATCATGATATACATATATAGAGTGTATAATTCAACCAGCTGCACAAAGCACTTAAATCAGATATATTTTACTTTTATTTTTATAGATTATTTTGTACATACACTATTTTAACATTATTATTAAACTTTATTTCAGTCAGTTCAAGAAGACGAGATGAAAAATTTAAAAGAAAAGCTGAACAAGTCACGCCTCAAGATCAAACGACTTAATGAAAAAAAAAATCAATGTGACAGGGTGTCACAAAGACAGTTTCTAAACAAATTGACACTTTAGAAATTAATAAATTTGTATTTATTGTAAATATAATGTACATAATTAATAACGTGTATAATAAATACTTGCTAATGAACAGATTTACGATCTAATTTATATTTCATTTTACCTCCTGTTCTTATTTACTCCTACTCCAACACTCCAGGTTGATACGAACTGCGCCCAATAAAGAATGTAATGAATGTTATAGATTTGTGTAAGCGACTTAGATAAATCTTGACTAAACCTTCCTTTACAAATACAAATATACTTTATTGCACACAACATACAATACTTACAAGTTTTACACGAAAGATACAGTACACCACCTACCTACCTTTTACTTTCCCTTTCTGTTCTCTTATGAATACTTGTATGCCCTATTTTTTTTAAGTATAATGCTATATCTAGTAGGTACGAGTATGGTAATCCTAGTATTGAAACAGCTTGTAGCCCTAGTAAAGACCGCCATTTTATGTTTACAGAGTGGCACGTTTTTTCTGTAGGTATTTCCAGTCCATACTCTTTTCTATGTCTATGGCGTGAGCCCATCGGGCCTCTTACCGTCTGTGCGGCTTAGACCCGGCGGTTCCAATTTGCACGGCACGTCGATCGACACCAGTGCACGGCGGATGACATCATAAATAAATTCGAATATTACAAAATACTTACCGATGAAACGATAACAGTTGGCTATTTTCTTTCCTTCCTGAATGTGAGCTGCAGCTCCAAACTAATATAAACCAGACAATATAATCCAAAAATGGTTAGATACTTACCTATCAGAGACAGAGTCTCCTTTCATCAAGAAGAAGATAATTGCATCCTACAAAAAGAAATCTTGTAAAAAAAAAATTATCGACATTAATTGTAAGTAAATTTAATTTTATCGACATATTAGTAAAGTGAAACCCAACACTAGGCAATGAAAAACTTGTGACAACCTACGAAATTACGAAACAATTTTTGTATATGCGTCTTTGTCTAACATTACGCCGGTTCCGTAAGATAAAGTAGAGCAGAATTATAGAGTTCTGTTGCTATTTTAGCCTTCCTTCTATGCTTTAGTTATTGTTCTGAGCTTCCTTCTATGCTTTAGTTATTGTTCTGAGATGTTGCTTCATATGCCTATTCGTTTTTGTATATCAATTGAAGCTAGAAACAAGACGATTTATTAGTGTGAGGTGTTTCAAGGGAGGTGTTGCGTTGCTATATGTTTATTTGTTATAAATCCTGTAATATTGGAGTATTTTGCCGTTAAAAACTTTTATTTACAATGGCTGGACCTCTACAAGACGTTGTGGAAGAAGACGCAGCAGATTTACAATTCCCAAAAGGTATATTTCACTTCAATTGTGTTAGGTACCGATTACTTGCTGACATCAACTAATTTCATACTTACCATGTGTTTACTATCTTTTTGATTTTAGTATTAGAAACGTGTATGAGTTACTTAGGTCATTACAAGAAAGTTTCGTATTTGTAGGTTAGTTCAATATGAACAAATAATTACTGCAGTTTGAATGTATTCTTCCTCTAAATAATGCGCTCATTTAACATGTATGACAAAGTAACTACTTTTTCAGAATTTGAGAATGCAGAGACATTACTAATATCGGAGGTGGATATGTTGCTGGAGCATAGAAAAGCCCAAAATGAGTCTGCTGAAGAGGAACAGGAGTTCTCAGAAGTCTTCATGAAAACTTTGACTTATACCAACATGTTTAAGAAGTTTAAAAACAAAGAGACCATAGCTGCTGTTAGAAAGTAAGTATTGGAATTTAGGATTGATTTTCTACATTAGAAATATGTTTTCTCTTCACCTGTTAATATTTTGAAACTTGTAAGTTACATCACTCTAGATCACTAAACTAACTTCATTTGATGCTGTAGTCTTGCTTTAGCGTGTTTTAACTTATTTCCAGCCTCCTTCAATCAAAGAAGCTTCACAAATTTGAAGTTGCAAGTTTAGCCAACTTATGCCCAGAGACTCCAGAAGAAGCCAAGGCTCTCATACCATCACTGGAAGGCAGATTTGAAGATGAGGAGTTGAGGATATTATTAGATGACATACAGACCAAACGCAGTTTACAATACTAACATAGCATTAGCAAAGTATTTATAAGTTTATGTATTCAATCAACAATTTACTGCGTTTTAGTTGTAAATAAGACTGAATTGTAATACAATTTCTGATTATTAATTTGTTTTTTATTCACATAGATTTTACCTACAGATAAAACATATAAACTGTGTTGTGGTTATAAGTTAAATATATCTATTGACAACCCACTACATGAGACACCTCAAAAGGACACATGCATGGGATAATATGTAAACTATAGAAATAATATAGTAACACCTTATTAAGAGCAGCCCTCTAATGAGGGTGCCTGTCTGCACTCCACATAAAACACCAAGTTATAATAACTGCTTATGGTCAGCCGACTGATCACATCTTTGGGCACAAAAATGAAAAAAAAAAAAAGAGACTATTTAGTTATACCTTTTTATAAAGTGTGAGGCGAATTATAAAATGAAAGTCTCATATTAAATCAGTCTGTATATTGGATATGTCTGCAATACAGCAAGATACATTACAGTGAAAACAGGTTAAAGTGATAAAATATTGGAAACAAAAATAGTAATTAGAATTTCTTCTCTGAAACAAAACTATAATAAAATCATTCTTATTATTACTTAAAGTAGATACTATTAATATTGATGTTAATTAATGCCTCTAAATAAACAAGCCTTTTGTTGGGCATTGCATTGTAAAAAAACTAAATGAATTTTTTATCAATAACCTCAACAATTTTAGATAACAAACTCAACAATCCTTCGATAATTTTCTTATTTCCTAATTTTGTCGCCTAAACATTATTCATTAACAAAATGCCAAACAAAAGGCTTGCCTTCATTATAAACTTATCTCAATGGGCACTTTTGGTTTAGTTTAATGTTAGTATTCTATTCTAATATCATAGTAATGAAAATTACAAACTTATCCATTCATCTAAAAGCAAACTTTAAAATAATATTAACCATCTATAAAAGAACTATCAAATCTAAGTTCCTATCCAAGTTACTTTATGGTACATCTCGCATGTCTCTCCTACCCTGAACATACAAAAATATTTATGTACTTTAAAAAACTTTTCATCTGCTACGTAAACATGTCTTATAAAGCTCTGTATAATTTATTCTGTGAAACAACTACAACAGTCCAGATGATAATGTACAGTATAAGACATTTTCACACAGAGATCAGTATCCACAACTCAGTGGTTCCATTTAAAATTAATAGTAAGGGGACATTTTATAGCACACATTTATTAACAGCTAATAATTTTCGGGCCACTTTATTACAAGTTACTAAACCTTAAATTAGGTAACGACATTGGGAGAGGTTTACACATAAATCCTAAATTACAACCTGGACCTGTGACGTAATCCTAATTACACTGTTAGTAAAGCATATGTACTATTGTTTCTGAAGCGGGGAAGCGATGCAGTAGCGGGGATCAGAGGCAATGGATGACAAGTACAACATAAAACGCATTCGTAGCAACTAAAATAAACATTATTTTGGAGTTCGATGCGATAGTGGGTTGTTTACAAGAATATTTCTTCAACATTATAGGCTAAATATTGCACTTATTTGAGACTCTACACAGAAATCCGGTTTTTTAAATACTGGCTCGGTTTTTCTTGCTTTTTTTCCACAGCTTCATTATCATTATACATATTAAATACTAACGATGAGTGGTATGTTTGTTGGCTTTGAAAATATACAAAAAGTCACATAATTGATGTATCACGTCGTTTTCGTAATATCAAAATACTTCGGCTACTTTAAAACACTATAATTTTTGATCGCTTGTCCCATTAGTGGTACAATTAGAGGTACAATGAACGGTTCAGATAGCTACCACTATTGTTAGAGGTCCTGAACACCGGGCTGTTGTCACAAGTCTTTACTGTACATTCGTATCACTACTCAGCACCTTCAATACACTTCACAACTCGAGAATACTGCTTGTAGTGCGCACGCGCCGCCGCGGGCGTTAGACTGGCCCCCGGGTACTGCGCTCGCACTAGCCTCAGTCACCAGTCAGTACCGAAAATTGTCAAGCCACAGTCAACATACTCATAATCAAACGATTCGCTTACATATCACATTCATTTACAGTTTATCAATAGGTTCTATAACTCTGAAACTCGAAATATTACAATCACAATGTCTATATCTTCAAATTCGGCGTGTAACATTATAAGAGTGGCTCTTAATAAAAATTTTGATTTGAGCAATCAAAGATTTTAAAATACTCTATCTTCCAAAGGTGAGCCTCTAAAATATAATATTTGCCGTCGAAATTTTTACATAAAGATTTAAAAAATAATTGCATAGTCCGAAAGCAGATCTAACTACTTTGTGTAAGTTGTCAACATTTTACATTATCAGTCTCGATGCTAAAATGCTTTTTGGCCAAGAGAGATCCAACTGGCATGGTCCATCTTCATATAAACGAATGATATAAAACAAATACCGTGTGTACCCGCTCCACCTGATACAGATATGGTGACACGTGTCGCGCCGCGGCGCCGGCCGCCGGGAGGTACTCTACTTGGATGACGTCACAACACAATAGGCACTTCACTTCATACTCTACAGCAAACACTGTCAAGATACCTGTATCAAAGTACGAGTAAAGTTTAAAAAATTCAGTCTGTTCTCTTACATTCTCTATCAAATTCCGCATTTTAAAGCTTTTCAATTAGAAATTCGTCCTATCCGTTACCTTTGCTTGGTATAAGATACTCAGGCCTTCTAATAATTTGGTCCGAGGTGAATGCCCTCACATTGTAATTAAATTGAAAACCTTACCATGAGAATTGAAAACCGCAAAACACTTCATATTCTCAATTTGCGATGTGTTATGTACATAATTATAATACATAAAATGAGATCAAATATATAACCAGTCGTATCGTCAGATTTAGTAATAATGAATGATGCATACAATGTAACTAAAATAAAACTTATTAAAAAAATAATTTCCTTACAGTTGTGTAAGATGGAATCAGTGCAACATATCGAGATATTATCTTACATACAAAGTTCTCTACATTGCCGCATTTTTGGTTGTAATATTACAGCTTTCACATTGGTGTGTTTAACTAATGTACCAGTCGGGAGCCGTAATCAATTGCTTTGGTTGTATCGAAAAACACATAACGTTCGAAGAAAGTTTATCAAACACATAGAATTTCTTATTCTCACTCACAATATAATGGAAATTGACATACATCCAAAACTAGCAGGATTGGGCATCCCCAATAGAAGTTTAAACAATAATTAGGTAATTATTATTGTCACAGCAGATTAAGTTTAGAAAAATCCAGAGTTGAGTGCCGTTAACACATTTTATAATTTGTAAATTGCATTTCAATTTATTTAGATCAAGAGTGTAGTACTTATGCAAATGCAGTGCTGTCTATCAAGTGTCGTGTTGTACATATACATCACTGACGAGTGTTTTAACAAGTTTAGATGAGGAAGAGTATTGTTATTGTGCTAGAAATATAAGCACATATAATTACGGTTTCTATTCTAATGTCGCGACACTGTAATTCAGTGATTCAGATGTACAATACGAACACCTACAATAAAGGATTAACAAGATGTATCTCCTGATACTCGACACCTGGCGTGATCTTGTAACAACATTTCATCAGTACTGTAGCCAGGTACTAACAAAGTACTATACTAAGGTTCCTATACACTATCCAACATTAATCCAAAATTTACTATAGCGTTATAGAAGGGAATTATTAGGTAACTGCAAAGAAGAAATCACCTATTTGAGGTTAATAAAACTATGATAAATAAAAATAATAATAGCCGTGAACTATAAACAATAATAATGCATTGATATGTCGTTTTCAGAATCGTTGTCAATAATAGAATTAATAAATGAAATGTCCAATTTATAAAATAATGAAGTTCATTGTATTGTTTTCCTTTTGATAAGTCCGCATTGTAAAAAAAAATATAACGATGAGAATTAACCCGCCACTGGTAATATTCGCGCTACCAATTTCGCAACGGCTTATTATGGGGTTATAATAAAACCTAATGTAATGATATCAATAAGATATTACACTAGTACAACATTAAACTTAACAGAAGCAGTGGTTGATAAACTTATACCATACTTTATAAGTATGTATAGGCCAGTAAACGAATAATAAATACATATAGTATTTTTAAAATATATACAAATCGAGAAAATTTTTTCATCGAAAATTTGCACTTAGAAAAAAACTATAATCGCCTGTTTTATTGTAACTGGAATTTTCTTTCATTATACTTATGGGTTCGATTCGAATTTAACATTTTACAGGACAGGAAGTCTACAGGCGCTGTCCCGATTACAAATGTCATACTATGAATGAAAGGTCAATGACCTCAGGTCTGTGTACCTGAGCAACTCCTGCACAGGAAGCAATAATTATGCTTTAAATATATATTTTTTTTTAAATAAAGAGTTGAACCCTGACAAAGACGTAAGACTAATAGCACGTGGCGTATACATGGCGTGTCGGAGAACCCCGACACCCAATAGAAAAACCAGGTTCTTTACGCATATGCATATTTTATACACTTTGTGTGTGTGTGTGTCGCCTTACCCCGTTCATGCTAGCGAGACAGAAATTCCGCGCATGCTCCTTACGTCTTATACTAAAGTGGGTACCCAAATCGTGGGCGGAGTTAGATAGCACAGTTGAGTGCCAGGCGGAGTGTCCCCTTCCCTTCTATATATAGTATAATTATTGTACGGTGTCGGATAGTATATGAGAACGTGCAGCGTGGCTGCGGGCATCAGTGCGGCTCGGGGTCCGCGGGCGGGCAGGGCGGCGGCTGCGGCTGCAGCGGCTGGAAGGCCGAGCCCAGCGACGGCCGCAGCGTGAACCCCGGCGTGGCCAGCTTCATCACCGACAGCGGCTCCGGGCACGCGCCCTCGCCCGCTTTTAGGTTAACCTGAAAAAAAAAAGTGTTACAAGCTGATCACGAACTGTACCACACCTTGGGTAGCGACATGTGAGCGGGGGGGAAGGAATGTGAACACACGAGTTTAAATAATGCTCTCGGCAGACAGAGACAGACTGAGCGTCATCTGAGCCATCAATAGTAGTGTCTATCGATAGGATTACTATCTACATATGGTTACAGATATAGTTTCAATACTATTGATAGTATTGCTTTGTATATACAATAGTATTGATCTAAATTACCTAACGATAGTGCTGTAGATGATAATCGGGGTCAACCATCGATTGTCAGTCTTCTTTTATCGTGTGGGTTGTGAGGTGGAGTACCAACCCTGTCATTGTCAAAGTATCGATAGTTATGCAAAAATAATCGACAGGCGCGGTGTAAAGCCAGTGGTCTCACTATGATTATATGGATACCGTGTAAGAGCCTCGTCATGTAATATATCGAGGCAGCTCATCCTCAAGAGACAGTGGATAGAATAGATAACACATTAAATAAATTGTTTAAAAGTTATTATTATTAGCAGCTATT
The DNA here is from genome assembly GCF_024362695.1 of Pectinophora gossypiella. Taxonomy (NCBI): domain Eukaryota; kingdom Metazoa; phylum Arthropoda; class Insecta; order Lepidoptera; family Gelechiidae; genus Pectinophora; species Pectinophora gossypiella. The sequence goes on along the minus strand of NC_065416.1, from coordinate 6,508,927 downwards.
TGTGTCCCACTGCAGGGCAAAAGCGTTTCTCCTTTTCTTCCACTCCACCCTGTTCGTGCTACCGTTCCAGAAAACAATCCAGCCCGTCGCGCCATTTGTTCGTGGACATGTTTTTGTGAGGATGACAAAAAAAGACAAAACAAGCCACTACGTATGTTCCGCCAAATGCCGTCAGACGTCGGGGCAAGTCACGAAAAAGCTGGCATTAAAATTTAATGGAGTTAAATGAAGTACCTTTTCACAACCATCTGGAGGTTCGCGTGCTAAGAATCGGTTTATTTGCGGTGACGTTCCCAATTTCGACCCGTCTAGGTCGGGAGATGAGCACACACTGCCGCCTGGAATGTTAAAACAAATGTTAATATTGTCTTCAAACAAAACAAATATATAAATACCTCAGCTTACTCACTCATTCTATAGCAAAAAAAAAAAGCAAACTAAATCGTAAAATCGTTTCTAAAGCTAAGTCCTATCTCTATGCAATAAATCACATTACTAACTGTGGTACCTGGTGTAACTCAAAATCTTAAATTCTACTGGATTCAACTAACCTATAGAAGCGGATGGTCAAAATAAAATCGCGATACATAACATGCGGGGGATCTGAACAATTCCGGTGCTGTCAACTATATTGTTTGCAAGGAGTTGTCTAAAAGCTGTAAAAGTTATGGACCTGCTTCCAGCAGCTCTGCCGAACCCTCACTGGAGAATGACCCTCGGGAAGGTGGATCTATATCCACACATTCATTTTTATTTAGTCATCACAATAGTTGGGAGTTTGCTTGTGTTTGTTGATAAATGTTAAATGAGTATTAGTCACATCGAAATATAATAATAATATTCATAACTACATTTCAATCAAATAATAAAAATTGTGAAGTTGTATTTTCTGTTTAACAGAGTATTATGTATAAAACGGCAAATCTCCGCCCTGCACCGAATTCGTATCGGGCGCTGCCCTCACCCTCTCTGGATCTTACATTAGTCTAAAATGGCTATAAGCCGCTACGGTGAGCGCGCGGACTTTCTGTCCCTTTCTTTCTTATTATATTTCGATGTATAGTCAGTCACATAGTTGATATGATAAAGACGTGTAAGATGACAATGAACGGTATAACTATAAGGATAAGAAGTATATTAACCTGAGGAGTGTGCGGTGTGTAAGTCGTGTGGAGTCTGCGTGTTGACGGAGCGTCGAAGGAGTTCAGCTAGCGGTGCCCGGTGCCCTTCTGGCGTCACCTGCAACGGGAAATTTTAGCTTCAATAAAGGTACAAAGATAAGATAGCTCTCTCCTCATTTCATTTATTGATTTGCACAAATGTGCTGTTAGAAAAATCTTTCAAGATCTTTATTTGTAGACTGTTCATCATTTATTACAATAGGGTAGTTTCCAACTAGTCAAATCAGTTACATTTGACTAAACGTCAAAACACGAAATTACTATGGAATTTGAATGAAATAGCACCCTGATACGTCATAGAAAAACGTGACAAAATGTCGCACTTACTATTACATTTTTCTTTATTAACATTCATAAATAAGTTAAATAGAAAAAAGACAACGATTTTTTTGTCACCTTTAGATTTTAATTTAGTAATTAAAACACATAATAACGGGTTCTTACCGCGTTTAAATGGGGATATGAGACTCCCGATATTTCGACACTGTTGCAAGTGCCATGATCACGGGATGACTGATGAGATTGGAGTGGAGTAGGTAGATCCATAATTTTCTACGGGCAGACATATCTGTCTACCCTCTTTCTTTGCCGCTTGTTTATGTTTTTGTTTGTTTTTGTGTTTGTGTTTGTTGTTTTGTTGTTGGAATGTTCGGGTGTTTAATTTAGTAATCATAATTTATCTTTGATCTAGGAAATTACCAAATTGTATGCGTTCTCTTCAGCGTGTATGTTTTATGTATACAGTAGTTACCTTGTCCCTGAGCCGGTCGAGATGCGGCGTCTGCGTGCCGCTGGCGGGGTACAGCACGAGCCGCTCTATCTCCTGGTTGAGCCCCTCCACCGACGACCGCGCCGCCCTCAGGGGCACGCTGCCGCTACCAAACCGTGACCCTGACAATAACAACAAAAACCACTATTATAATCAAGAGGACGCGTAGCTTTATAATGACTCGACAAAATCACCATACATCGTACATGCAGAAATTATTTCAACAAATAAATCATCAACATAAGATAAATATATCGCGCAGTTTTAGAACGCATCCACTACATTTAGTGCAATTGTACTGTAATCTTTCTTGTGTACTTACGTTTTAAAATTGTTTTGTACAATAAAGTTACAAAGACTGTTTATTGCACACAAAATATCTTATCTAAAGAGTACAGTAGCATGCTCACAGAATCCAGGGCTCATGGTGTGCGTGGAGTAGTCCCCCGAGGCGCTGGGCTTGTGCGGGCGCTGCAGGCGGCTGCGCAGGAACCGGTCCAGCTTGTCGTCGTCAGAGCCGCGCGACGACCGCCCTGACTGTCCGCCGCCATCGTCCGTCTGTGATATGAGTAGAAAGATTAACTATAACTCCTACAAGTTATATTACTTTCTGTAAATATAGGGTAAATGGTATAGAAGAAGCCAAGACGAAGTTACTTCTTCTTCTTCTTCTAATCCTGTTATCACCTTCTGGGATGTAGGACTAAAAATAGAAATTGCCACTCCTCGCGATCTTTTGCAGCCTCTCCCATGACATGCCGAGAGTTACTTAGACCAGGGGAGTTAAAAAGGCCGCATCAAAGCAATTCATCTATAAAAGCAATACATATTACTGACATTTGTGTGCGTCGCGCACTTTTATATGCACAAATATCAATATTGCTTTTTTAGATGAATTGCTTCAATGTGGCCTTTTTAACCCTCCAGGTAAAAGAAAAGGCCGACATCTCATCATACATGGCGGTCACGGAACTTGCAAAAGATCGACAAATCTGGAAAGAACTCCACTGACAAGAGCCTAGCTCTTAAATTATGAATGAATGGACACCAATGGTTAAAATAGACCACCCACTACAACTCTTGCGAAAAAAGTCCTCACAAGTATGCGTGTATTACCATGACTGGTTTGGGACTAGCATAGAAAACAGCTCCGAGATTTTCGCCTAGGTAACCTTCACAAGAATGTTGTTTATGAACCTAATTTTCCTCATTTAAGAAAAGTAAACATAAACTTGTTTATGAATCCTCTTTCATCTTTGACCCATTGCTGATACTATGCTGATACTAAATACCTATCATACTGAATTAATACCAAACCTTTGACAAAAAGTATGTCTTCAAACCCAGTACATTCTACAATCGCAGAGCAACATAGATACATGGTGCAGGAAGATCCTTTATCTCCCCTAGAGGGAGGAGGTATATTAGATTGGCATACAGTATAATAGGAGAAATATATGTTAAAAAGAATTATGAATATCTGTATCTCATATGTCTTCTGTTTCAGTAGTATTAACTTGTATCACTCACTTGAGTAGATTTATCAACTTGTAGTTGACTAGCATGCAAGTAGTAGTCCCGGGGCCATTGTCCTTTGTGGTATAATGTGTCCAAAGATGCTGTGCGTCTGATTACACTCGCTCCAAACCGACCCTTGCCTGTAACATGACATTTTAAAACATACTTTATACTGCCTTACTCCAGTTTGACTTAGTATTTATATAAAAAACTAGTATAGAATTGTAATATCTGATTTAAATATATTATGTGCATATCATTACAATTATTTATGCATATTATTTATTACAAAGATATGTAATTTTAACCCCAACCAAACCCAATCAAATAAGGACAAATGAATTTAGTATATTTTTTTTTTAATTACAAGTTCATTGAGTGGAAGCCTGTGTTCAATAATTTGGGTGGGTTAACCATAATACTGGATTGTTTAATTTTATATTACTCTTTTTATAGAGCAAATTGTAATTTGCTATTTTTATAGTATACTAAGCTAAATTATAAATTTTCTAATTATAAATATTAAAGCCATTTTTTTATATAATAAAAGGCTTGGTGAAGGATGGGTACCTCAGACTAGCCCATTTGGTAGTATAGTTGTGAGCTTATGTGTTATAATCATAGATAAGATTTAATTCAATCTAGTAGAAAAACATGAAAAAGTGGCTGATGTTAGAAAAAGTTCAACTTTAACAGGATAAGGACATTAAATAGGATTCTTGTAGGATTTTGCTTAAATGTATGAGTTCTCAGATTTAAAGAATTACAGTTTTTAACATGTACTGAACAACATAATAAAATCAAAAGATTCAAATGCTACAATATTTTTCTACCAAAGAGAGAAGAGACTTTTACTCATTAATTGAACAAAATTATAAATTGAAATAGAGTTAACAAAAGGGTTGAAGCAAATGAAATAACTTCATCTATAAACTACAAGGCTATAAATAGAATTCTGATATTTACAAACCCTGATAACAAACATGACATGCCTTTAGTTATAGTGTGGAATTATATTGTATATGAAAGTGGTCTGGCACACAACTGGATGACAGCAAGTATGTTGTGTGAGATTACATTACAGGCTGAAACAATTGCTGAACAATTTAGACCTTGGTTTAATTGTTCAGCAATTGTTTTACAGAGAATTGTTATAACCTTTATAGTTGACTGCTCCCGGACTGCGCTGCCCCGATAGGGCGTGATCTGGAGATATCCGCCGCCACACGTTGGTGGGCGACAGCGTCGGACTGTTGCTGGAGTTCTTCTTGAGCCCCCCGCTCTGCTTCATCACTGAGGAGACCGGCAGGGTGGCTCGCATCGGACCCTGCTTGCCTACCGGACAGTCCGACTGTTTCCTCACGCGACCTGACATTTTCTTCTTCCGACAGTCACCACAGAACACAGAAATCCTCTTTTGCCACTCACCACAGCCCACAACTTTTTATTCCACAAATAAAACACCGATCCAACGCGTGCGGCGTCGGCTTCTTTGTATACTAGTGGCGATTTCTTAGGCCCGATAAACGACGCTCAAACAGAAACTATGAATGTTTTTCCTGTACAATACGGCAACCAAAAACTTCCCAAATACATGAAAACTCATACAGCAGTCGTATTTACTGTTCAAGAAGCACTAAATTTATAAAAACATAATTACAAAGCGAACAAGTCACATTTTTTCTGCTCTACAATGGATGAATGAAGCTGGGCTGGCTGACAGATGACATAGGACATCGCGCCATTCTTCTCTTTGTTGTTATAAACTCTAGGTTAAACTATATACACTTAAAACAATTGAGTCAATAATAATGAAAATAAGTACAAATTATATAAAATAGTGAACTAATGACGATTACGAAATAATTTACAACTATTCGTTGGCATTGCAATTAACAGCTGATTACTCCGCCATGACAGTTGTCTATGGTAGTATTGGTAGTTTATAATCTACCATTCTACCATTGGGCTGTTTATAGTGCATTTACCAAGATAGTTATGAATTGGTTATGAACAAGTTATGAACAATAAGAATTATTATGATGAGGCAGCTTCTAGGACAAAATTGTCTTTTGGTCATTAGAATAGAAAATTGCTTGAGGAGTTCCATAGTAATGTTTTAAAAACAGACAATCATGGCAGTAAATACTTACTGCGCAAATTCATTGCAAGATGAGCCCTTTTTTCAATGGCGCCTTTTTGAATTATTTGTTATCTTTATTGACTTACGTTAGGTATCGTACACAGCTTCTCTGCTAACATAAAATGTGTTCAGCTGCTTATCGTCGATTATACTGTACAAACCGACTGACGGATTAGGTATAGATAGGTTCATCTTCTTCTTTTACGCATAATGGACTATGTTTTCATAGGCCACAGACTCGTAATCTGTCATCATCACTCATCACACGGCTGGTTATATCCATCTTAGACTTCTATAACCAGATATCCTGTCTGGTGTCTGGTCATTTATAGTTCTGCCTACCCAGTGCCGGTAATAGTTTTCGGCTAAGTCTGATTCTTTCTCTCTCTTTATTTAAGAGGAGCTCGGTGGCGCAGCGGTAAACGCGCTCGGTCTGCGATTGTTGAAGTTAAGCAACTTTCGCAAAGGCCGGTCATAGGATGGGTGACCACAAAAAAAATAAGTTCATCTCGTGCTCCTCCGTGCTTCGGAAGGCACGTTAAGCCGTTGGTCCCGGCTGCATTAGTAGTTGTTAATAACCACCAATCCGCACTGGGCCCGCGTGGTGGTTTAAGGCCCGATCTCCCTATCCATCCATAGGGAAGGCCCGTGCCCCAGCAATGGGGACGTTAATGGGCTGATGATGATTTAAGAGCTGCGCTCTTGTCGGTGGAGTAATCGCCTTCAATACTTTAAAACTATAACTTACTACTACTACTTACTATTTACTTCTTGTAAGTCTGATTACAATTTACAAATACCAATAGGTAAGTATACAAGTATACTTACAAGTATTACTATTGGTATTTGTAAATTTTATAGCATAGGTATAGGTATTAGTCCTCCTACTACGTCCTAAGGCTGATATTAGGTACCTGCCTATGTTTTGTTTAATATAGTAGTCGTTAGCGATGGACTGGAGAACTTTCTAATTAAACAATGAATGCAAGTTGTCTTCGTGTTTTTTCTTCCTCTGCTCTCCCCATTTCAAGACTAAGGGCGCCAGTGTAGAAATGAGGTCTCAATCTATATAATTATTACTCTGGGAAATGGGATATTGCTAGTCACGCTCGCGCCCATGCAAGAGCCCAGGCTAACACTAGGTAAGGGTGTCGCCGTCGACGGGTATGTCTGGGAGGATATCATCATCATTACTATGGGAAAATAGAAAACTTATCGAAATTCTATCTTCGTTTGCTTTGATATAATATTATTTATGCAGGTTAGTATGAAAACATTCGAGTTGACTTTTATTTTCGAGGGTAGTCAGATACCCCCTCACGTCGCCGGCCGCCACTAGTCACACAACTGGTTATAAACAGCGATATTTGTACGAATGTATGAGTAATTTGTTGGTATATATTCTGTTCGGGAGTCTCGAACGTTCTTTCTAAGCTCAAGCGTCCTACAGTCAAGAAGCTCCTTTGTTTTTTGAAGTAAGAATAGCGTGTAATGGATTCTATTTCATATAATTTTGCTATGGAAGATCAGAAACCTATATTTACGACTGCGAGTGATACGAAAGCTACGACCACAACGGTGAGTTGTTGTCTTGATTATTTTTGGATTACCTACTAGAAGATTGAATTTGTGTCAAGGTCGTCTTCAATGACATTCAAGTACAAGATGCCAGTATGCAGCCGTGCTAGGATCTGTTACCTGTTATAGGTACCTTCCTGCGGTCCAGATTTTCGTACACAATAGTTAAACATTGGGATTTTAAAAGGACTTTGGGCCTTATGATCGTATAGGTATTCATAGGGATTTGATTTCAAGGTGCTAGTGATATTTTGCCTGCCTACTTATTAATTGTTCTAGGTACTTACTTTAGATTAGATTGAAATTGATCGACTAGCATGTAGTGTTTCCAAATGCAGAGAACTATTATTGTGGGTTTAGGTAAATGGTTTAATGTCAAGCCTTTTCGGGTTCAACATATATACATACATAAACTCACGCCTATTTCCCACCGGGGTAAGCAGAGACTTTTCGGGTTCAACTTTGTTAGATAATGAATAATAATGTACTGTAATATTTTTTACAATAAATATGTACTTACATAATACATGTTGGGTTTTATAGGCACATAAAACGTGTCACATCCAACAAAACTTGTTTGTTTGCGGTTTCTTTACGCCATGTCACTTCCAGGGTTGACAGAGGATGATCAGGATCAGGTTTTACTCAAACTATACATTGGTGCTAATTCCTGTAAATACCATCTAATTTTATTTTAAGTTATATCTGTCATTTTCTTATCCGCCGAAAAGGAAAGGGACGGGTAATCGACAAGCATAATTTTTATGCTTGGTTGGTTTAGACCAACCGTCTAAAAATTTTACATCCGTCAATAACCCGACACAGTTAAGTAGACAGCACGTCAAACGGATTGCATACCAGCGACGTACCTTTTGATTCTCCCGGGTTATTCATTCACTCATTCTTCCTAAAATTAAGAGCTGTGAATCATCCGTCCCTTTCCTTTTCGACGGATATGAAAATGACGGATATAACTTTAAATAAAATTAGGCGGTGTCTGCAGGAATCGGGGCCATTTAGTACCTACCTACTTAGAGCAAGTCGAACTTCCGCCCTACCTACTGCTAAAGTCTATCCGATTACGATACCGAAAAAGATGTTTTTAATAAATAAAACATACTAATGGGTCGATACGTGATTAAATATTGAATAAGGTAAAAAGCTTTCATGTTTCGCAGGAGACATTCGCGCCTACCGAGGGCAGGAACATGAATCCCCCAGAGAGTATGTTCTCCCCCCTGGCGGCGCAGTTCCAGGGCCGTGGTGGCAACGAGCTGCTCACGTTGCTGGCTCAGCAGGAGCCCCGCACGGGGGACACTGGTGAGTGTTACTGTCATCATATACAGGGTCTAACACCGTAACGAATACAGAGGGGGATGATTCAGCTCACGATTCTGAGTCAATATTAAGGTTTTCCGCTGCAAAAATAATAAAAAAAAGCACTAACCTTTAAATGAGTTTTGTTTTGATAAACTTTTAACTTGATAAGTAGGTATTAATTTAGAATCTTGGTCTGAATCATTTCCCTCTGTATTTGTTACGTTGTCAATTACCCCTGTATTTATGCATATATAGCCGACTTAAGGGTAAAAACAAACTCCCTAGCTAGTTGACGAACTCTCGTTCTATTTCTGAGCAAACAGTTGCTTTTTCGATTGGAGGGGATATTCCACTTCTACCACGCTGCTCTAAAGCTGTTTGGTGGAGACACACATAGACCTGGGTCACAGGGAAAACCTCCGTAGTCCAGTGGTTCGATTTCCAGTGGGGACATATCACAAACAAAAATTACTTTGTGGTCCCTAGTTTAGTTAGGACATTACAGGCCGATCACCTGATTGTCCGAAAGTAAGATGATCCGTGCTTCGGAAGGCACGTTAGCCGTTGGTCCCGGTTACTACTTACTGATGTAAACAAGTAGTCACCACGGTTGATGAGGTTGGTACTCCACCTCACAATCCACTCAATAGAAGAAGACGGGTAAAGTTTCGTAAATAGACCGGTCTGTCGAATCTTGTGGCTCATAATTCATGACCATATGTTGATATTTGCAGCTCCAACGGCGAACGATATCGACATGATGAACTATCGCATGAGCGGGTCAGACTTGCTGTTTGATGATGAGAGCAGCACGCATAATTATTACATGGGTAAGCAGTTTAATCCCTTTTACAGAAGTGTTATGATATTCGAATAAGTGTAACTGCAAAAAAATAGCTGAATTAATATTAAGTCTGTGCAGTTGTTTTTAGAGAATCGTCTCGCAATAAAATTTTAACACACATACTAGGTAATATATATAACTATCTATAGGCTTCGCAGTATACCTACTTATAGGTAATCTTTTCCTCAGCATAAATACCTTGCGAAATCACGTAACATCATTATAAAATATATCTTCTACAAGTTTATATTTTAGGTAGAATTACTTCGCCAAAAGACTGATTTGATTTAATATAGATTTTGCGAATATGAAGATTGGCTGCGGGTCTCATCAACGATTTGTGACTGCCCACTCCAATAGGGATACGGGCGTGATTATAATATAAGTAATGCACTTTATACATGGTGTTTACTTCTATAGGAGGCAGTAGGCCCGATTCGGTGGCTTCTCAAGCAAACATGTGGACGGAAGGCAGCGGGGTGTCCGCGGCGAGGAGCGGGGAAATGATCGACACCTTCGATTTTCTTGTTAAAAGTAAGAATAATTATAAGCAATAGAAATAGTGAACGACAAGGACTGGATCACATTTTGTTTTTGAATTTTTGGTGTACGATAAACTTCAAAAATAATAAATTTACTGGTTGCACTGAAGACCTCCTGGTTACTTGTCGTTTCTGTAATAAACCATCTACAAAAACACAAATAAGTATTATAATTATGATAACAAATGGTTCATAATTACACCACTGTTTACAAACAATTCGCTGGGCACAGTGACTGAACTTTTCCTTTTTGATAGTACTTACATCAAAAAAATTTAAGTATGATTTGGTGTACATACTCTCGTTGATGTCTTTTGTATGAAACTTGTCGCCAACAGAAGCTTTAATTATGAAATAAGAACTTTCATGTTATGATAAACTTGATAAAGGACCCAAAATAGCGGCACGCTATGATGACCGTTTTGACATAGTAAAGTATAACTATTTTCCTCTTTAACATAGTTATTAATTAATACGAAACTTGACACATAGAAACAGCCATCATAGCGTGCCCCTAGTTGGAAGATTTGAGATGGTGATTGACAATAAGAGTGTTACGCGTTACTGGTGCGGATTACTACGGGGTTTTCTGTTTCATGTGTAGGGTTTTACAATCTAAAGTAGTGGAAATATCAATAAATTTATTGCTAAACAACAATTCTGGCAGGCAACCTTAGTTTTTAAAAATCTTGCTTTCTTATTGTATAGCCTATTTATGTCCCACTTCTGGGCAAAGCCCTCTCCTTTCTTTTTCCTACCATCTTTGTACATACATACATATATACTCACGCCTATTTCCTACCGTGGTAAGCAGAGACTATGGAATTCCATTTGCTTCGACATTGGCAAACTTCTATTGCCTTCTCCACATTTATTAATCGTTTCATACACGCACGCCGGTTCAGTGTCATCTTTGTCTTGGGCATTATTCTGCCAGGTGCTCCGGAAGGCGTCTGGCTCCTCCCTCCGCCGTCGCCGTCGGCGACTTTGTGGGGTACTTTTTTTTTTTTCTGCGCAGGTCTATCGTCAGCCAACAACTACGTGTCAATGCTGACCCGCGAGCAGCTGTCGGTGCTACGCTGCATCCGGCCCAGCCTGCTGTACGAGTTCCTGCAGGAGGTGGCCAAGGTGCGCGGGGACAAGCGCATGCGCCGCGCGTTGCCCAATGTGAGTGTCTAGTAGCACGGTACCACCAACGTAATAACGAAAATCATTTCGTAATCCCTAGTTTGGTTAGGATATTACACGCTGACCACCCGTTTGTCCGAAAGTAAGATGATCCTTGCTTCGGAAGGCACGCTAAGCCGTTGATCCCGGTTGCTAACTTAGTTACATGAGCCATGTCGCGACACGTACTTGTTTTATTATGTCGGTTTTCTTCTACCGTGTGGGTTGTGAGCTTGTGAGGCTGTTCACCAACCTTCTAATCCCTGGTTTCAGGGATATTATTGAGCCGCCAAAGGGTTCTGACATGGCTTATGTAACGATTACCTATTTACGTAAACGCGTAATTAAGTAAACAGGACCGGCTTAACGTGCCCTCCGAAAAATGGATTATTTTACTTAATATTTTGGTATTATATATCCCAGCCAGTAGGAAGATGGAAAGACGATTTGGATGCCTTTGCTCGGCAATGGGACATGATAGTCTAGAGAAAAATAAGAATATGGTATTGAATCTACTCAACGTTCCCAGGAATGTGCGTTCTGCAAGAACAACGGCGAGAACGAGGAGTGCTACTCGTCTCACGCGCTGAAGGACTGGCGTGGCCGCGTGCTGTGCCCCGTGCTACGAGCGTTCCGCTGCCCTCGCTGCGGCGCCACCGGCGACCGCGCGCACACAATCAAGTACTGCTCCGAGAACAACGACGCTGGTAAGCAGTCGTGACGTCACTACTCCCAATATGCCAACATGCCCACAGCACAACAGTTTAGCGCGGAGGTTTTTCCAGAATGGCATTTTAGGCGGCGCCAGGCTACGCAGCCCTGTCCTAGGGTGGTAACAGGCAAAACATGTCGATTAGACCACTGGGCCCACTTATAGTATAACAATAAAGCCACGGAGCCACTAACAACTAACTGCTAATATCTAATCATAGGTAGATAAGTACTTTGAGCGGGTAAGATAAGTACTTGTTTGTCCTTAGCATCGGAGCGCTCGGGGCTGTCGTCGCGGCGGCGCGCGCAGCCGCCGTCACTGCTGCTGGGCGCGGGGGGCGCACCCCCCGGGCTGCGCGGGCCCGCCTCCGGTGCTACGCCCTCGCCGCCCGCGCCGTCCCCCTCCCCCGCCTCTGCTGCCCTCTCACATTCCTCGCTATGGTCTAGCTTTGGAATGAACTAACGTTTCACCTTATATCTCATTAGCTTAAGTCCACGCCTTCAAATCGCACGCAAAGAGATATTTGAGCCAATAGTATTGGCTTATTTATCACGTAGCCAATAGAGATGGTTCATTTATCACGTCGCATGCGATATGTGGGTGCTATGTAAGGCTACAGGATTATTTTAAGGTGTAAGGATTTCTCTTTATATGTTACTAGCAAGAAAGATCAATGTTACAGCATTTAAAAATTAGTTGAACTAAATAAAATCTAAGGATTTTTTAAAATATACTCAATGATTTAGATAATTAGGTGTTACAATACTACTTTTGAAGTTATTAGTTCCACTAACGTTTGATCCATTATTTACAGGAGCCGTGTATATCTCCTTTCGAATATAGATAGGGTGTTCATATAGTACATTACTTTTGCTGTAGGTTACAGATAGTAGGATTAATACACTTTCGTTGAGCTTGAAAGACTTATCTATCGTAAAACTTTGTGTAGTTAATTTAACCATTTTATTATACAAATGTATGATGTATTAACTAAGACACAGTCTGACAACTGTGCAGAGATGGTAGAACAAATTTCCGCTTACTAAATTTGACATATTCTTTAACAGATTAGTTTTTCCGAGAATATTATAACACACAAGTATGTACCGAGATCGTCAAAAAATATTTTTTTAACATAATTGTTAAACTATGTCAAAAATCCGAGCGAAATTTTGTTCGGCTTCTCAATGTAGGTGTAATACCAAAACGACCAATATATTCGAATACTGGATTATGATTGTACTTTAGTACTTTACCATGTTGAACATGTTTTTTCTGTTTTTCTAATACTTGAAGTTAGATTCTAATTTGCAAGGCCGGCGTTCACCTTACTATTTCAGATAGAAAGGCGAACATTCAATGGCGGAGTGTCATAAAACAACTAGTAGTTCAAATATAAATATGCTGGCTATACTTTATTTGAAATACTCAATACTTTAGACGCAAATTAGGACGTAACTCTAGTCTAATTTCTTAATAAATTTTTCATTGGGTTTTAAAAATGTATAACTTGTTATCCTTATCAGATAAAAAAAATATTGTTTATTATGAATTTCCATGTCGTCAACGTTTCACAATACAATTCTATTCCAATTCTAAATTCATGAATTTATTGTAAATACTGATGATTCATTTATAATCAATTTATCAATAATTCAACATCAACTGCGTTTTAACTTTGGCAAATCAATAATACAATTAATTCACCAGCAGTTTTACCAATGAAAAATTATTTCTTCCAATTTATTTCTACGGGTGTGGGTTTCTTTTTAAAAATAAATTTTTGAGCATTATTTCGGAGTTTCATTTGTAAAAGGAAAATATAAGTTTTCGTTCCAATACTTTATTCAAATACAACTATAATGCATTACATCAACAGTATAACGGGAGTATTATAATTATATCCGAGGGGTTTTATAAAAAGTGTATAACTGTATTTCAAATTCAAGTGTGTCAATCTAAATGTAGGCTAACGTTGAACCTTGATTATCTCTGCTACGTACAATATTCGTTGTGTATAATTTGATCTATAAAGGCATAGTAAATAGACACCAATGTAAATAAATATAACAATATCAGCCGGTTCTGCACAGCAAGTGCGAAATACATCGAGGGTTTCGACCAATAGCCACGCGACGTTTTGCTGTTGACGACGACGCGAGTTGCTGTGCCGAAAGGGCTGTCGATATTATGTAAAGATACTTATTGTAAGTGCTTTCATGGCACTATGTGGATATCGTGCTATTCTTATATTACCTGAAACTACATATTACTTCCTCTGTCTTAGCTCTGAAATATCCCTGTATATATAAGAGCTAGTAATGTTACTATAGTTGACATTTTTGAGATTCAAGTAGGTCAATTTGTAAAGGAAGAGTTCATATTACGTCAAAATAGTGTAACAATCAAAGCTATACCACCGCTATGCTAGCCGAATTACAACTTTATGTTTGCTGTAAATGCTCACACGATACTTGTTTACTTAAATATGCTCATGTTGATAATCTTTGATTGATTACAGTATTCACGACAAGTTGTCACTTTCAACATTATGCACGTAAAAGTAATTATACTTTGTATATTACTCCAATATAAACAATAACAACAATTTTAATATCGGTCCCGAAGTCATATCTCCTTTGCTCAGGCAATATAACTACGATAATTGTATAAGTATATAAACTTTTGTACAGTTAAAAGTTACAAGTGCTAATTAAAGTAAAATGTATTAATGTGATACTTTTTCAAATTTCCTTTTTAGACTTTTCAGTACCTATGAGATGTGTAGAAAATAGAGTTGGGTATATCGTTCTACGTGGGGTCATGTCTAATGCTCCGTAAATCCGAGTTAACTTTATTTTTTATAGTTTCACAAAAATGCAGCGTAACTTTTAAAAATACTCAAGCTATAATAATAATAGACATTAATTATCAATAACAAGCAACTAACAGCACATCTAACTCTTAAATCTATTTAGGTAAATTCATCAAAATTCAAGTTTATTGTATAAAACGTTTAAATTTATTCATTGAGAATTTAACAGGGAATCTATATCGGCAAGACGAGAATATGTAAACTTGAATTTCATATAAAAACGAGAAATATACGTAGAAAAGTTGGCAAGCGATAGTCAATAGTACTTACAATAATAATTATTATAATTAATTATGTATTATACTAAAAATAAAACATTACTCGCTGAAGCAAATATTGAGATTCTGAAGAATTTCAAAAATATGTTTCGTAACAATTAAAAATGCTGGTTTTGGAATGACTTTGTAAACTGATTAAAGAGATATAAAAAACAGGAATGTTAATAGAAGCACTGATTCATATCTGACCAATAATTGTAAATAAAATATATCTGGTTGGTAGACCGGCGTCATAGGCTATATCCAGTCCCAATAACCTCGACATAAAAATCTTTGGTTTACTAAAAATACAAAAATAAACATCACACCGTGTAAATATAAAATATGGCCCTAATATTATTATACTTTATTAGTAATAGTCATTATAATTGAGACAATGTGAAATACTTCATGGAACTTGTACCAATACAATATAGACCATTATATTAATGTTTGGCAGCGCAGTGTAATGTGATTAGTTACAAAATCGTCTAAAGCCTCGTATAAAATTCGTAGAGATCACAATTTAAATTTTGACTTTTTCATAAAATCTGTTATTTAAAAAAAACATTTCATGTTAGTTCAAAACATTTTCACATTGATTTTAGATTCAACACTAATTAAAAGTTTTAGAACACTGTTTACTTTAACTATTTATCACGTCTTGATTTTGACATTAAATTACTAAAACTATTTAAAATAATACACATTTTAGACCAACCCTACTGGCTATCTACCACTTCATGGCAGAAACGTTTGGTTACCTTTTGTACAACTGTCCTTTATAAAGTGTACTAGGTTTCCCAACTTATATTTTATGGCCAGCGATAAATAGTCTTGAAGAGTTAGCCCAAAAAATATCCTTATATAATAATGCCGTCTGTGACGTAACACTGCTCAATATCTGCGTTTACACAAATATCATCTTAATATCAATCTTGTGAACTGGAGGATTAAAAAGGCCACGTTCGAGCAATTCATCTAAAAAAGCAATATAAAATTTTACATTTGCGCATATAAAAGTAAGTGCGCAATGCACACAAATGTCAAATGGCAATATTGCTTTGTTAGATGAATTGCTTCGATGTTGCCTTTTAACCTCCCCGTTTTAAGTCAGTTCGTCGGACTATTCGTTACTTAAATAATAAAATCGCGTACATTAGAACCAAATTGCTAGCATTTTCTAGAAAGAATCAAGAATCGTACACATTATTTATGAGATACTTCGACCCTACGCAATATGTTCAACGTTTGTGTGTGAAAGATTTGAAAGAATTATTACGAAAATTGCTGTATGAGTTTTCAAATTATCGATACTACAATCTTCTATCGTGTGGGTTGTGAGGTGGATGACCAACCTCATCAACCCTGGTACTACAATGGTTGAAGTGTTTTGCTGTGTCTTAACAACACAATACATGTGGATTTGGATAGCTGCGGATATTGCATAATCATTCGTGACATGTGCGGTTTAACAGACCCAGGAGTAAACGTGTTAATAAACTGGTGCGATATATGTCTGTATATGAAGAAATGTTGAACTAATCTTCTTCTTAAATAGGAATATTGTATTTTTACATGATTTGCTGTGATGTGGCCTTTTTAATCTCCCCTGTTTGAGATCGGTCAATAGTGGGCACGTTTATTCTTGATTCTTGTCTAATCCTACAAAGTTAATGTATAGATTAAATAGAGCACAATGTACGTACTAGTCGCGGGAGTCGTTCAGCGGTCGTTACCACAGCCACCTTCGCCGAGTGGGCGGCGCGCTTTGTCATTCACTCGATTGTTCACCTGGGACAGATAAAAGTATAAAGTTAGATAGTACACATTATAGACGGCGATACGGCTCACCGCCTATCACGTTGGTCTAATAGAAAGCTCGGTTTTCTTCTATCGTGTGGATTGTGAGGTGAATTACCAACCCCATCAACCCTGGTGTCAGGGTTATTACTGAGCCGCCATAGGGCCCTGACTTGACTCATATAACGACTGCGTACTTACATCAGTAAGTAATAACCGGGACCAACGGCTTAACGTGCCTTCCGAAGCACGGATCTTTTTAGTTTATGGACAGTCAGGTGATCAGCCTATAATGTCCTAACCAAACTAGGGATCACAAAGTGATTTTTGTGATTTGTCCCCACCGGGATTCGAACCCTCAGTGAGGTGTGGGTACTTAGTTCATCTTACAATACGGTAGCTCTGACTACTCCATTGGGATATAGTCGTGTATGTTATGTTATGTTAGATGGAAGACAGCTTATGATTAATTAAAATAAATTAGGGGTTCGAATACCGGCTCGTGCTCTAAACTTCGACTTTGTGTTTGAATTCACGTTTGGTTCATAGATAATCACATGGTTTCCAGGATTCGTGCCCGGTTAATGGCATGGCAATAGGCTCGCCCCCTGTTACATCGGAATTTTACATAGCTGGCGAGAAGTGGGTGAACTATCTCATCTGCCTTCCCCTTCGCGGTTGTTTCCTGCCGATCTCCGACCTTTCCGGCCTCTGGGGATCAGTGGTTAAGCGGTGGGCTCACGATCCGGCTATCCCGGGTTCGAATCCTGGTGGGGACATATCACAAAAATCACTGTGTGATCCGTAATATGTTTAGGACAAGCTAATCAGTGATTATTTCGTTCCCGATTGTTCAGTAGTAAGATGATACGTACTTTAGAGGGCAAGTTAAGCAGTCGTTACATGAGCCATGACAGAGGCCTATGACGGCTTAATAACCCTGAGGGTTGATGAGGTGCTACAGCAGCGTGGTGGAGTTTACTCCATACCCTCTATGGTTGATTGAGGGGCGGCCTGTTTTTTTTTTCTAGGGCCCTGTGCCGAGGTTTTTCTTGCAGCTTCTTTTCCCCGGCTATACAAGTTGTGAGAAGCTGCAGTAGTTTTAGGCGGATGAGACGTTCGTTAGGTAAAAAAATACGATTCAAAGTGTAACTGTGTTACCTACTGAATAAAGATATTTTGGAATTTTGAATTTGAATTTTGAGTAGTGGGACGTAAATAGGTTACTTATGTATGTTTTTATTATTATTATGTTGGTCGGTCATTGATCCCACGGCTTACAGGAGAAGACCAAGCCTTGTGTAATACCTTCGTTGTTGTTGTGCCGGTGCCGCAGCAGCCGCTCGGGGTGCGAGTGCGCCAGCTGCGTGTAGTCGCGGAACACCTCGTTGTACGTATCGTCGTTGGAGGACATCTCGCTCTCCCGCATCTCCTCGTTCAGCTTCGTCAGTCGCAATCTGCAATAGAACAATTTAGAGCATATGGTCAAACAGCCTCCTTGGTCTAGTGATTAGAGCGTTAGGCTCACGGTCTGGAGGTCCGGGTTTGATTCCCGATGGGGACATTGTCGAAATCACATTGTGAGACTGCCCTTTGTTTGGTAAGGACTTTTCAGGCTTGAATCACCTGATTGTCCGAAAGAGTAAGATGATTCCATGCTTCGGAGGGCTATTAGCCGTAAAAACACCTCTACCAACCCGCAGTGGAGCATCGTGGTGGAGTATGCTCTATACGCTTTTTGTATTTAATTTTTTCCCCTACCCTTACGTTTATTGGCGGGAACGTGTTATTAGTCTCATTCATATTTAATTCATTTAATGTATAATTAGTCTCTAAGTTCTCCAAATAATATAAAATATAAATATAAGTGTCCAGTGTGTGCATATGCTCTACATAACATAAACAGCCTATATACGTCCCACTGCTGGGCACAGGCCTCCCCTCAATCAGCCATACTTCTATATGTGGTATTATTTTTTTAGTCTAAGCTTTAGGGTCTAGAGGTACGATTATAACTAAAAATACTTACAGCGTAACAATATCGGCGTTGGCGTGTGAGACGGCGATGTCGAGGGGCGTGTTGCCTTCCTTGTCTACTATGGACTGGTCCGCGCGGTACCGCAGTAGCAGGCACACCTGCAGCATATTAAGGTCCATTTATTATAAACATCTCTCAGATAAGACACTTTTTAACGCGGTGTTCACGCACACAATGAAAACCCCCCGCGCCCGCATCGGTCACCGCCCGCGTCCCCCGCGACACCCGCGTTGGCCCCGCGCCGCTCCGCGCCACCGCCCCCCGCGTCGAGTCGCCATCTCCAGTCACTCGCCGATTAACCATTGCGCGCGATACGTTACATCGCGTCCGCACGCCACATACATTTTGTAATACTTCAACTGACGTAATAAACCAGTTAAATTCAGTAATCTTCAAGCAGTTTATTCTAGGATCCCTGTACATCAAGAACTAGCCCCAACACGCGGCTTATTGTAAATTCGCCTTAGATGACCTTAATCAAACGTAACACAAGCGGACAATCAAGACGGTTCTAGCGACGCCTCGTTTGTTAAATTGTGATAGGTGGTTTAGAAGTAAGGTGAGAACAGACGTTCATATACATGTGGGAATGAAAGATTATTATGAACGTGATGTGTATGAGACGAAGTTTATGAATATCGGGAGTCTCATATCCCCATTTAAACGCGGTAAGAACCCGTTATTATGTGCTTTAATTATGATAATAACCGCGTAAACTTAAAACAGTGTCCTGTTTTGTGTATCTATATTTTATATAAATAAATATATTATAGCGTTAACTACTTGGCCGGAAAAAAAGACAAGACGGACCGAAATGGATGTGCTTCTAAAGGTATATCTGTAATTTCTAGGATAATAGTACAAAAATTAAAAGTTTTTGTTTCGGAGTATGAAAGTGAAATTAATGTGGATATACCTGTCCAGTATGGCCTCCCTCCGTAGCCAGGTGTAGCGGCGTCTTGCCGTCTTCGTCTTGTGCGTTTAGTTTACTTCCATTCAGCAGCAGAAACGAACACGCCATTTCTGAACCCTGGAAAATTTTACATTATTATTAGCAATACAATTTATTGGACACCAAAATATGAATATCTTGATAATCCGATTTTATATGTACGCTATAGCGTAATCATGCAGACGCCGCTGACAGTATTTGTAAGGTTACTTGCACACTGAGTA
Source organism: Pectinophora gossypiella (assembly GCF_024362695.1). Classification (NCBI taxonomy): domain Eukaryota; kingdom Metazoa; phylum Arthropoda; class Insecta; order Lepidoptera; family Gelechiidae; genus Pectinophora; species Pectinophora gossypiella. The sequence goes on along the minus strand of NC_065416.1, from coordinate 6,489,004 downwards.
CGGTAAGGTTTCTGTAGGCCACGCAGTGTGTCAGCAGCAAGGGGGATACATACACTGAGCACGGCGGAGTGCAGCGGCGTGCGGCGCGCGGGCGCGGTGTCGTTGACGTCGGCGCCGGCCGCCAGCGCGGCGCGCATCACGGCCACGTTGTGCGCGCGCGCCGCGCGGTGCAGCACCGCGCCCGGGGACAGCAGCGAGATGTCTTCGGTCGCTGGGGGTTACAACTTGTTGGTTAGTACAATGTTACGGTTTCATTAGTTACTAGAGAATATAGGCCGTTGGTACTATCGCTGCGTCAAAAACATAGGGCGGCTGTGATGCCGGTATCCGCACTACAACCCACGCGACAGAAATATTATGAATTTATTTATAGAGTATATACCTTTCTCATCAACGTCCTCCCCCTCAGTGGAGTCGTGGTCTGAAGGTATGCTGAGATCCACGCGCCGTTCGCCAGCTAACTCCGCGCCGATTACTAGTACCGGGCTGCCTTGAGACTTGCTGTCGCTTTCGGATACTGAAAACACAAACATCATGGAACTATTGTACTATACTCGGCTTATAGTACAATAGTTCTAGATATGACTGTAGGTACAGTTAGGTCAGGTGACCTGGACCTGACTGGACCGGACCTGCACTGTATTTATATTCATTTTCCAAAGATAATACTGCTATCCAACCATTTAATTACTCTGAATCTTAGTTGTTCCATTATTGATGTTATTCCAGTTCCCAATGCGGGTGAAGTGGTTATATTTTAACAAGTCAAGTATCGATTAAAATCATACACACACACGCCCGCACGCACGCACACACACACACACACACACACACACACACACACACAGTGGCACATTCACATACTTTAGTGACACATTCTATTACACTTATTCTACAATTAGAAAATAAATAATAAACTGAAAAAATAAACTAGTCTTACCGCTCGCGTTGCTATTTACGTCGCTTTTGTCACTCTTTTCGTCATTGATTGTTTCCGGAACGGCTGGCGCGCGTACTCTGAAATCAAGTTGTTCGTATGTTAACTTATTTTTTTCTTAAATAATAAATGTTTATTTCTTTATCTTAATTTTTGTTACATTAGCAAAGACACGAGAGGCTCCCTTTAAACAAAGATTTGCTTGTGATAGGAACCTCCGCTCTTGAATAACTAGATGTATATAAACTTTCATACTTAAAAAGGAAAAACGAAACCCTCGTAAGATCACACTCTAGTGTCCGTTTGTCACAGTGACATAGAATAGATTAAAATACTACGTATAGAAGGGACACTTTGCCCCGCACTTATCTGGCTCCGCCGTATCACTTCAGTCTGAAAGACGTAAGGAGTAAGAACTGTCTGTCTCACTCGCACGCAGGGTCTGAGACGGTACATGAACAAAAAAATAAGAACCATTTGTGAAGTGTCTATGTAAGAACGAGATTTTTGTATGGAGTGTTCGGTGTGTGACAGAGACGTCATTATACGTTAGAGGTGTTACTAAAGCTGCTATATATTTCTATCTAATGTCCTCTAGCCCTCATTGACAATTACTTCCGCACAATATCCTAGGAAGAGAAAATGACTGAAAACCAGCGCTGGATGGTGTTATAGCATGACTCCATAACAGCACAAGCTGAGCCTTTTCCTTTTGCCCGTATTCGTAATATTCATAATTACCTACATAGAAAAATGAAAACTGTTACTGGCAATAAAATTATTTTATTCGTATTATTGTGTTAGGTATCTTACCTACGCCTCGTCCGCCTCACGGACCACCGCCGTGCATTCCGCAGTGGAGACACGGCGGCGCAGTCGGTACCATCATTTGCCACACTAGGGTTCACTATGTTCTTCACGAATGACAGATTCACGTACTTAGCGCGGATCCACGCTTCCCGGACTGACCTGGAATGGAAGATAGAAAGATATATGCATATTTATTATAGTTAAAATATTAATAAAATATATAACATAATGAAATTAAAAATCTACACTAAAATACGTCAAAACACACAAATACATAAAAAAAAACCCATATCAGGCGCCAAAAAGCCCTCCGGAAAGCGAGTCCCGCCCGAACGTACCCATTATGCCATTATTTATTATTATTTATATTCTATTTAGGTGCCTAGTCACCGTCACAGTAACGGCCTGTGGTCCAGTGGTTTGAGCGTTGGACTCACGACCCGGAGGTCCCGGGTACTAATGCCAGTGGGGACGTACATAAATCACTTTGCTTGTGATCTTTTCCTTGGTTAGGAAATTACAGGATAGTCACAAAACAACAAAACAAAAAAGACGTGCAAGGAGAAAAGACAAGACAGACAGACAGAACACACAAGACAGAGGTGTAGAGAAGACAGGATAATGATCACCTGATTGTCCGAAAGTAACATGATCCGTGCTTCGGAAGGCACGCTAAGTCGTTGGTCCCGGTTACTACTTACTGATGTAAGTTACATTACAGTTAGTCGTTACATGAGCCATGTCAGGGGCCTTTGGCGGCTCAATAGTAACTCTAACACCACGGTTAATGGGGTTGGTAATCCACCTCACAACCCACACGATAGAAGAAGAACTTTGAAAATTATCAATACTATCGATAGTATTGACAGCTCATTAAATCAATACTATCGTTACACAGCAATATGATATGTCTACCATTTTTTTTAAACTATCCTATCGATATGCAACACTAGTCCGAACCCCGATTCCGGACTTACACCAATGATTTTTTATTTCACTTTGATCGTTTTAAAAATAGTGCTGTCCTTTACTTACGATAAGTGCCAGAAAGAGATAGAGCTACTTTGGAACTAACAAGCTAAATTAAAATTGCGTTTGTGTCTAGCAGAATCGGCACCAGGATGTAACTTACGTTTCACAGTCAGGAGTTGCTCTAGTGATGGTAGTACCTTCAGTGTTAGCTTCGTAGATTAGGTTTACTATTTTGTTGCCCAGTTCAGCCATCACCTATAATGAACGCCACGGTTAGATGATATTCGATCGTATTTTCATAAAAATATACACAAATTTAATATTAATTTTGTCCTTTAACCTTTAAATGTTATTTTACTAGTAATAATGCGTTTTAATTATAATTTTATTATCCTCATGATAAATGCATGCGTTTTAAGATTTAGACCGTAACTTTAAAACAGAAATTAAAATTGATTTAGGAGTAAGTTAGCATTTATCAGTATTACCATTAAAAGGAAAACGGTTAGTATTATTCGTAAAGATTTGTAAGTAAAATGGATTATAATTTTAACTCTTTCGTGTCGTAGATAGATTGCGTAATTTCTAACTTAATAGAATTAATATCGACAAAAGAATTGGATCCTATCATCATAATATATTGGATTATTTTCTACGGGTAATTTTACAGGTACAAATGGAGACCAACAAACACAGACAAAACTTTATTATTATTATACATGTGGCAACAAAGTACTTAGGCGTGAATGATTCCACTAAGAATTACCTTTATAATATCATGCTCCCAGTCGTCTAGGGTAAGAGATCTCACTTTGCTGACGTGCACGCCTAGCGAACGATGTATACCAGAACATTCTGTAAAAAACAAAGTGTTTCATTACTGTTATATGCAGTTAAACTGTGCCGTCCTTCACTTACAATAAGTGCAGGAAAGAGATAGAACTAGTTTTAGTGCTATCAAATTAAGTAAATATTAAGTGAATCGGCACCAATATAGCGACCTAATGTCGGTGTCATCCCGTTTAGGAGTTCATAGGGTTGGAAATTTTTGAATGAACTGAAATTATTTTAGAGTGAATAGGCATTTGCTTTTGGCATTTGTCAAATAAAAGAGAAGGTGCAGGTCGTGTCGTATAGGGAGGTGAAGGTTTTGGCGGGAAGAAGAGAGTGATGGCGATTACTCCACCGACAAGAGCGCAGCTCTGCAGCTCTTAAATAGCGAGAGAGAGAGAGAGAGGTATTTGCTAGGTAAGCGTGATCCATCCTAGACCACATCGTCACTTACCATCAGGTGATGTTTGACCACAATTGCACGCGAGCCTATTTTATTTAAAAAAAATGAAGTGAAATTTGCATTTGAAAGAATATAACAGAGATAATATAAAAAAGGTACTAAAGTTAATATTCTTAATACGACCCGGGAGGACATCAACTGAAGGTGATGAAAGGATGCCTGTGCTGAGCAGTGGAAAAAACAAACGCGCACATGTAATCATATTATTGAAATAAAGTAACCCATTTATTATTATTAACGTGATATGAATTGTATATGACCTCAAAGACAATTGATATTACGTGGTTTCCAGGATTTGTGACTAGCTAATATTAATATTATCTGGCTAAGGTCAATGAGATCGCACCCTATTACGTGGGACTTAAACATAACTGGCTTGGAGTGTATATACCATACACCTCTGCCACCAGCCAGCCGCTGCTTCTGCCTTGACACCATAACCCACACGATAAACGACCTCTGCCTACCTTCGGATAGCTTAAAGAAAACAGGAATATAGACGAAGATGAAGGATCACGAAAAAGAAGGGCGTCAAAAGTAGTGGAATGCTGTATGTGAGGTGACTCACCGATGCAGAGTGTGATGCCAAGGTTGATGCTGGCCCACCGCGGGTTCTGTCCGCCGCAGTCACAGCAGTAGTTGTTGCCCGGGATGCTCAGCAGTTGCTCCCATATCCTGGGGTCATACCATAGACCACGTATAACAAATAGACAACTAATTTCTGTACAAAGTGTCCGCGGCGCATCTTGTCACAATGGACGGCGTGTAATGACACTGTGCAACCGATATTGCACTTTATTTGAACATATATAACATCTTAATTTGAGGGTTCGAGCTTATACCATCTACATAACTTAATGTATAGGTATTAACAAAACGGTTCGGATGCTTTAGAAAAACTCCTTAGCGAATGTGAGTCCTTAGGTCATACATACTTTGTGACGTCATTTGAGTATTACGTTTGTTATTATAAGAGGTAGGTAAGTTGTTTTTTTATAAGAAATAATTACGTATTTTTATCCTATTATAAATAATCCTCGATATAAACAACCATAATAGTATTATGTATTATGGTTAAGAACTATGGAACTTTCTTCACGATGTTCTCCTTGCGAATGTTTAGGAACAATACTAGTTAACGCTCGAAACCCTTTGAAATTATATTCACCATTAATAATTGTAATGCTTATAGTCGAGAGAAAGAAAAACGTAGTAGGATTCTACTACAACATTCTCCGTTATCACACGTTTCTACAACTGACTTTTTTAGGACACGCAAACATGTTTCGAAAAACAAACATTGCTTGTATTGTTTTCCAGGTGCGCGTTTCAATTTCACTCTCTCAATAATTGACTAAATTATCCAAGCTTAAAACACTTTCTAAACCTCTCACAAACACGTAATAACCAAATATTATAAGAACTGCACAAATTATAATAACCGAACAATATAATAGTCAGTTTAAATACCACCTCTGCTGGTCTGGCAGTACAGAAAAAAATATAGGATGCGGTAATTCGTCTTACAGATAATGTTCACTCCACAGATCATGCCCTCAGCACAAATACACGATTTCGGATGCGTGTGAAGCGCCGCACCAAGACATTACAAGCTGAGCCGCTACATCAATCTACCTGCCGTTCGTTGCGTACTCGAACTGAACAACCCGTTCATGTACTTTAGCACAGAAGAACGCGTGCCCTTGGAAACTTCCATCTATATTTCTCTGAGTTGTCTATAGACTTGTTGAGGATAAAATTTACAGTTGTTTATAACATAACATAAGCTCATGACTACATTCCCAGTTGGTTTATTCAGAGGTACATCCATCGCAAAATGAACTGAGCACCCACGCCTCACCGAGCTAGACTGAGAAGCAATAACAAGAAAGTTAGTTACTCTATGTTCCTTACCTGACTTTCCTCATGCCAGCGTTCATGTTGTGCTTGTTGTCGTCAGTCCTCGAGTCGTCCGGGACGAGCATCAGTTGGTCCGGGTTCTCGCGACTCTGTCCTTGTTGGATCGCCGAGCGGATCCCATTTTGTAACGCCGATATCCACGAGTTGAGCATCTCTTCTGAATCCGCTTGAAGCATGTGGCTCCTAGAATACGAGTACAGGCTTAAGGCATAGAATAAGGAATAAAACTACGTATATCACGGCAACCCTCTGCTCTCCACCAGCGGCTGAGCTAGGTTTACCTCACTCCCTTCGGTCTTACTTTAGTCTTCAATCGTATGGCGCTAGACGTCACACACACAGATGCGCGTATACGATAACGACAATGTGTAGTGTCTGTGTAAAAGGAGGTGTTTTCATGCGGCCGAAATTTCCAGACACAATAGTTAAACAATCGTGTTAAGATTTTAAAAGGGAATTCGGTTTTACGTCTCTAGATAGCGACTTATTTTAGAGGACTTTGGCGGCTCAATACTCAATAGTCACCCTACACCATGGTTGATAAAGTCGGTCATTGGTCTCATAACTCATACGAGAGTAGATAAGATTTCTTTATTTGCCATAAATGGAGTGTAAAAAAATGTTACGAAGAATAATGACCGTGCGTTTATATTATAGAATCATGCAAATAGAAGATAATTTACAATAATACATAAACTCACGCAGATACTATGGAATTTCATATGTTTCGATCCTGACAGCTTCAATATAAATAATAATAATAATAATAATAAAGTCCGGGACTCCATAGGCCCGAGATATGGAAACGACATACATAATAATAATATATCTCTCTCTATTTAAGAGCTGCGCTCTTGTCGGTGGAGTAACCGCCATTCCTCTCTTCTTCCCGCCAAAACCTTCACCTCCCGATACGACACGACCTGCACCTTCTCTTTTATTTGTTTCATAAATGTTATCCTAGGTCTACCCCTTCCTCTCTTCCCTTCAATTTTTCCTTCTATAATGTTTGTTATAAATGAATCGTGTCGTATCAGGTGGCCAACACGGACAATAATAATATATAATTTACAATAATCTTGCTATTTAAAAAAAGTTGATTCGTCACATTTGTACTCACTTTGAAGGCGACAACACTTCGAAACAGAATCGCCTCTCGCCATCCAACACGTGCTTCACGGTGCACAGGCGCAGGTCCTCTTCCATTACTGTCACGTTCAATTCACCCGTCCTTTTTCTGTGAACAATAAAAAAAATCTATACATTGTAAACATAGCTGGGTGCAACAATGTTAATCCGTTAATTAACGAAGTTAATATTTCAAGTAACGGATCAAAACCTATTAGCTGTATTACTAACATCCGAGAATTTTCTACAAGTCAATCAACAGTTCAATAGTTAATTATATATATCGTGGCCATATCATAGAATTGATCATTTCATGAAATGATCGACCATTTCATGAAATGGTCGTATTTCATGAAATAGAACAACATTCGTTGGCCACATCATGATGTGGTTTGGCCAGATCAATGAACACAAAACGTTTAACGATATGACCAACTAAATGCATGATTACTTCATGATATGGCCAAACGTTAGCGATCATATCGTAAAATAGTAACATTATCCACCGGTAGTGGCGCTGGTGTCGCTTTGTTTATGTTTTGCATAATGGCGGCGGACAATAATTCTGTACCGTCGGTGAAAAGTAATACAACTCGAGTTGTATCACTTTTGAGTTATTAGCACACACTTCATGTTCAAAAAATTATCTTTCTTTCTGTCTAATTCTCGTAACTGTAGCTATTATAAATACGGAGATAATTTTTGTGTTTAGTGATATAAGTACTGTTTGTGAAGGATTCATGCTGTTATAACACGTGTAACATAATTCATCTTAACTTGCATTAAAGTGAAATGAAGATTTTCACTAAATATTTTGGTGTAAGTAAATGCAACTCAACATATATTAAAATACACGCAATCCTTGAATTCTCACAGTCCGTGTTTAATGATATAATTTTAGTTGTAACATCAAACACCAAATTTATATTTTCGTGAAAAGTAATATAAATTAATATATATCAAAACATTTCTGAAAATACGATCTTAGATATCAATTACGTGTCGTGTATAATGATACATACAAGTTCGATTCCATGCGCCACCAGTATGTATCCTAGGATGACCTCCGCATAAACCTGTCTATGGGAAGACATTTTGTCTAGAGCCACAGCAAACCATATCTGATCCGCATTGCGAATGGGTATAGGTTAAGTTAGTACTTCAGACCAAACCGTGTTTTTTCTCTTTCTGCTATAGCCACCTTGTAGTACTTAATTACAGTACCTCAATAAGTTGTGGGTCCTGATCATGGCGTCGTTATCACCATGGCAGGGTTAGTCAAAAGGTATTTGAGATTTGTCATAACTGTCGTTAGTCTCCTTCCCTTAGCTCGAAGCATAGCAGTTTTACATAGTTTTCTTGATTACATGCAGGTTAAGCGGTGGCAGATTGAACGCTGCCTTCATTGCTATGGTGGTTGTAGACGTGAAATAATGGCTCCAAATATTATCGAGCTCCAATTAATATGCAAGCCATTCAATACACGCTGGTTAGATCTTTTATACAAGCGCCGGTAGTGGTATTTTTGAACCTACACAGCCGTAGATGACAGCTCGGCATCGGCAGCATCGGGATCTGCCACATCTTCTCAAGAGAAGATTACCAGTTTCTCAAACACGTTGAATGGTGTAAATTTGTCGAGCTTCCTCATTTTTATAAAGGGAATAACTGCTCTGAACTCTTGAGCACCACCAGTAATATTTGTTTTCTGTATTTTGATTACATAAGAGAGAATTACGCACAAGACTGTGAAAAATGGAAAGAGGAAGGGGAGGCCTTTGCCCAGCAGTGGGATCTTGTAGGATAGATTAGATTAGAATAAATAATTGGCAACACCATGGGCACAACCCCCTTAATTAAACCACAACCACAACGTCACAAAGTTTGTAAAAATCCCAGGAGGTATTTGAGCTTCTGAAAGGAGTTCGTTGGCTTACATAGTCAATAAAAGCACGCATAATGGACCACTTGCGTTTATGCGGAAAACTGAGCCCATTAAAATAACATTACATATGGGACATTCGAGTATTCATTGAGTCAAGTTAGGGGCCTATGGCGGCTCAGTTATAACCCTGACACTAAAGTTGATGGGGTTGGTAAGCCACCTCACAATCCACACGATAGAAGAAGAAGAAGATGGGACATTTGCCCATACATGTTGTGCCGACCCCACCTAGAGTGAGATAAGGGCAGGAGGATGATGATGATATAGTGGGAAGTTTGCCCACTTCACAATAGTGGTCCATACGTGAGAATACGCGGAAAGTCCCCCACGTGTGCTTACGTGTAGATTTTTGCGGAAACGAGCTCATTTAGCTTAACCATAACAGACCATGGTCCATGGTGGTCATGGTCATGGTCTGAGAATAGCCCTGTGTAACCTATAGGTTTGTAGGTGAACCAATGATCTTCATTTTCACTACCTATTCTTATCGTCAACATTGATTCGACTCCGTTTATCGTTCTGTCAATGTTGCGGGCTACCATTAGACCGGCAATTTTGATAATTCGAAATATCGAATTTTACTTTACTTTAGGGGATTTTGATTGTAGAATGAGTTGTGATCTTTTAAATAGTTTCAGCAAGAAAGAAGTAACACTTACCGGTTTGTGTGATTTTGGTTTAAAAGTACGTAGGTACATCACCTTTATCTCCAGGCCATACTGCCAGGCTAGCTCGAAACATTCCTAATGACCAGTCTTAATATGATTCCTCTTACCTTCATTTGTTAGGGGTGGAAATATTATCATAATGGCGTAGTGTAGTGGACAAAATGTGTTTGTAGTGGGCAGCAGTGGTGGTTTTGACCGGTTATTTATGAGTTTTGAGAGTAAAATCATAACAAAAATATATTATTATCGCCACCTTACACTATATATACGTGTACCATCTTTATATGTATGTATTTATTAGAAATTCGTAAAAACATGTATCATTTTACACAATATAACCGAAAAAATAAGTCATGTTAAACCACTTGACACAAATTCGTTATAGTTTATAGTTTGTGTCAATTGATATAAGTTACGTTTCTTTACTTTTTAAAGAAAATAAATAGAATTTTGCCTTTCTACAACATTATGAAATAAACTTTCTTCCAAGACATTTTGTTTTTTGTAGAATAAGACTGTAAAATTAATAATTGAAATATGATATATCAACGATGACTTTTGTATAGTTATGTGTGTAAAAAGGTATAAGTAGACTTGTATCAATTTACACAGTATAAAAGTTGGTGTCAACTGATACATGTAATTTATTTTGATCCTCTACCATTTCTGTTTAGGTTCTAAATATAACTAAATATTAGAAAAGAAACCTTCCATCATCACCTATCGACACATCTAACTTCTGTTCCATTATTCCTTATAAGTCGCGAGCTAGAATGTTTTTAACTTTAAACTCGATTTTCTCAAAACTTGAATTTTGGACTTGTATTACTTTTCACCGACGGTACAGAATTATTCTTGTGTGAACGCGAATAATACGAATAATAATGATAAACATACTGGCGGCGTAGGGGTGGCCCAAGGGCCACCCCCGCAGCACCCTAACCTACTGTTATGCTTTGTAAAAATTATAAAAAAAAGGATTATGATAATTTAAATTATGACAAAAACATTTATGCGTTTTAATAGAATCCTGTTTCAAGTAGTTAATGCCATCTGCGGCATATCTACAATAAGTCACGTCAAAAAAAGAAACTTTACGGACAGTAGGATCGTCTATATTTTTCTTTTTTAAAATTAATATCTCTTCATTCGCAGTTTTAATTATATCATATTTTGAAATCCAATAATAGTCCATTGATTTACGTAGCGTGGTCACTCGACCTTCATTATTTGCCATATAACCTAAAAATAAAAATAAAGTTGCTGTCTACTGTTAATACGAGTTTTTCTTTTCACCTTAGTGTCAAAACATTGCTTCAATGCACTTTTATCTTGTATTTGCTCATTATTATTCGTATTATTCGCGTTCAAACAAGAATAATTATTGTCCGCCGCCATTATGCAAAACATAAACAAAGCGACACCAGCGCCACTACCGGTGGATAATGTTACTATTTTACGATATGATCGCTAACGTTTGGCCATATCATGAAGTAATCATGCATTTAGTTGGTCATATCGTTAAACGTTTTGTGTTCATTGATCTGGCCAAACCACATCATGATGTGGCCAACGAATGTTGTTCTATTTCATGAAATACGACCATTTCATGAAATGGTCGATCATTTCATGAAATGATCAATTCTATGATATACACACACGAAATGCAATTTCTATCACAAGTATCATGATTTGCCAATATTTAGTACCGAATCAAAATAAACAAAATATTTATTTATTCATTGCTTGTCGACATTTATTATAACCACAATAGGCTACTTGAGAACTTAGTCAAAAGAGATACTTTTTACGAGTCGTCAAAACCAAAGTTTGTATGGAAATAAAGTAATTTCCAACTAGTCAATTCAGTTACTTTTTTCTAAACGTCAAAAAATGAAATTACTATGGAATTTGTATGAAAAAGCAACCTGTGACGTCATAGAAAAACAAAACAAAATGTCGTACTTATCTTTACATTTTGCTTTATTAAAATTCATAAATAAGTTATATATAAAAAAAAAACGTTTTTTGTCACCTTTACATGTGTCTTTATTTAGTAATCAGAATTTCATAATTTACCTTTGACCTAGGAAACTACCAGATTCTGTTTTGTGACGTCATAAATAAAATTCGAAAATAAGTCGAAGAGTAAAATGTTCATCTTAGACTGGCTTCTATTTCTAGATATTTCTAGATTAACATTTTGTAATTTATCTTTGACTAAGTCAAATACTCGTAGTTTAATAAAATAGTACCTACATTTATAGTCCTAATATCATGCACGAGAAAACGTACCTTTTGTGGTTATGGGGCCCAAACTACGGTACGTCTTATATGCGTTTGTTAGGCAGTACAGCATTCAAGGTTTAGTTAGACAGATTGTTATTAAGCTATAATTCAAAACAATAGATCAGAGTAGCAATGAATTGCTATGCTACCTACCGTTGCCATACCTACTGCCTACGACACGGTCTTCTCTTATACGGACGACACGAATAGGCAATTAATTTCCCCAGTATTATTAGCTTATTGAGGAAGCAGGAATATTATCTTTCAAACGTCCTATATGTTTGGGCCGGTTTTTTACAGAAGCGACTGACTGTCTGATCTGCAACCCGCAAAGAAGAGGTCATATATCTCGGGAATGTGGGTTTCCTCATGATATTTTTCTTTGTCGCTTAACACGTGATAATCATCTTTCTCTCAACTCCAACGTAAATAGTTTATTACTTTCTACGATTATTGCGAATTATGACATACCGAGGCAAATATCTCTTTTTCTAAAGAAATTACACGTAACGGCAATATGGTTGATAGTTACGAACACTAAAGTAAACAATAAAGTAATCGAGACATAACAATTAACGGTAATTAAAGACCGTGACGGATTCGGCCGACCTACTTCCAGACACCTTCAAACTTCAGCTGTTCTACAAACTACATACAAATATATTTATTACTATCGTAATACAATAAAAATAATAACATAAATAGCCTGCACGGGCACTGCAGGACAGTACGTCGCACTGCAGGGTACAGGCGTCTCCTCAGTCATCTGAAGGCATACCTCGCCACGCTGTTCCACTGCGAGTTGATGGAGGTGTTTTTTCGGCTAATATCCGGGGCCAACGGCTTAGCGTGTCCTCTGAAGCACGGAATCATCTTACTTTTTCGGACAATCAGGTGATTCCCTGTAATGTTCTATCGTGTGGGTTGTGAGGTGGATTACCAACCCCATCAAACAAACTAGGGATCACAAAGTGATTTTTGTGATATGTTCCCACCGGGATTTGAACCCGGGACTTCCGGACCGTGAGCCCAACGCTTAAACTACTGAAACACGGAGGTCAAAATGTGTGAATAATATAAAAACAATAAAAATCACCTGTACACAAGTCGGTTGTCGTATAAGTAAAACCACCGCCGGTTCCACGTCTTGAAAGCATTCGAGGTCCGTTTGAACAGGTACCCTTGCATGCGCGGCAAGTTCTTCAGGCATGGAGTACTCAACAGTCCATCCTTGCAGTCCCCCTCGCTCTCATTGGCCTTGCAGCTCGGCAGCACCGTGTCCTTACTGTTCACGATAGTATGCCGGTTCTCCATTTCCTTATCAAGTATCTTAGTGTCGTTACGCATTGTAGTAATCTGCAATGTGATTCGTTAGTGAATACCCCAGCTTCTATTAAAATCGCCCGCAGATAATTGGACTTTCTTCACGTTTCTGATTGCCGCGATAACTAGTTTAGCTAGCTTTGTTGATAGACGCATGGTTTCATTGTGGGACATTTCTCGGAACAATCGTGATTCGGATTCAGTTGGGTCGTTAAAATGCTAATACATCGATTATGGCAATAGTTGCTGCCCAGTGTGGGTTAGAATTGAGAATATGCAACGGAACGAAATATCATGCGTCGTAACACTTTCAACGCTCCCGTATCTAAATTCTGCTCATACTTCGTTATTATAGAGTGGAAAGGAACTACTTATAAACTGCTAGCTGAAACGATTATTCCAACACACAGATTTTTGCAGACTAAACACAAAAACACCATTAAAACCCACAGAAATATATAGTTAGTCCAAGTCTGAATATTACCGACTTCATTGCATTACAAGAACAAGAGATTGTATAGGTTACCTCATCCGCCGTGGACTTGAGAAAAGGCTCCAAATCCTCGGACAAATCAGCCCCCTGGTGGTAATACGTACAGCAAGCTTGCACGTACGACAGGAACTGAAAAGATAATCGCTCCGTTATCACATGTTACTCACACGATTTTCGCTCAAATTATGCGTAAAATTGCATGTTATCGCGTTGACACACTTCGTGATATCGCTAATCTAATCTAGTCAATGTTTTGTTTATTAGGGGAGCGGCACAGTTTTGTTTTATGTTTTGGACGAAATGGTACGTTGTATTTTTATGGTGATAGCGTTAGGTTAGTAGTACTAACTTTGTACAAGGTCGATGTTATACTTATAAAGAAGCAAAGGCCGCGTATTATATAATTTTATTACTTATAGAGCATGATTTTCTCTTTTACAGAGACGAATCACGAACAGTGTAGGTGTAAAAATATTAATGTAGAAACTATCAAACTGTGACATGAAATTCGTAAATTCATCCAATCGAGTTTCAACTTATACACATACGCTCACGACTATATCCCGATTGGGGCAATTCGAGATATTCATGATTAAAAAACATAATAAATCTCCACTAGTACTAAAATTTCCTTGTCAATGTATTTAACACGACAAAAGTAAATAAATAGGTAAGTTAGGTATACAGGTAGCGGTTATTAGTCAGACTGATGTCATCGCGGCGACGTGATTAGTTCAACGTCGCAAATACTAAAAGTTGGGAATATTTCTCAATCTCACAATTTCTGCATTGAATTTTCTAATTAGGTACGTACACCTGCCCAAGAGGTTGAAGAAGAATATAATGTTACAAGAAACATATAATCTAATGTAGTTAAAATTGTTATTAATATAATCGTACATTGCTGTATAATACGTCACTTTGTAATCGTAAGTATATCTTTTTTTTATTTGCGGAAAGTAATCAAAAATTAAATTAAAATAAATTACACCAACATTACAAGCACGCGAAACTTACCAATTCACCAGCTCACTGTTTACACCACGACACTCAATTTGTCAACTTGTCAAGTAAAGTGTCTTGACCAGTGAAGCGCAACCACTGAACGGACCACAGTTATCTGACAGGAACCTTACGCAACACAATGCATAACTGTTTGCAGACGACTCGGTCAGACGTTGCAGTGACTAACACTAACACTGGAGACGACTGCGTCTTAGACATTGTATCTCTAGGTCGAGATGTTATGTGTACATCGATTATCGATTAGCCGATAAAAGATTGCCGTATCGGCGAAGCCTCTTCGAATGTTTTAAGAATAACATACGTTCATTAATATAAACCGAATAAAATCCTGTTTTAATCCGGCGTATTCGGCTTTCACTTTTTCTGTACGATGCTTACAGCGATTTAGGATAATAATATAAGAATGTTTAAAGGACATTTACGAGGGGAGGTCAAAAAGTTCGCGGAATGGAGGGGTTGGAGGGGGTTGGTTTGCTCGTACAGGTAGCCGCTAGTTGCACACCTCATTAACAGTATATGTACCAAGTTTGAAGCAAATCGGGTCATTAACGTTTGAACTATCGACCAGCAAACAAGTGAATCGGGAAGAACTCAGCGAATATGGAGAAAATTGAACACCGCGCCGTCATTAAGTTCCTCACCAAGCAAGGAAAATCCGCTCAGACGATTTTTCAAGAGCTGTTAGCAGTTTACGCGGACTCTGCCCCTGGTAAAACCATGGTTTACAAGTGGCATAGTCTTTTCAAGCAAGGAAGAGAGTCGATTGAAGATGACCCCCGCTCCGGACGGCCCATTGAGGCCACCACACCGGAAATCATCGAAAAAGTAGAGAAACTTGTATTAGAAGATACCCGCTTGAAGAAGAAGCAGCTTGCAGCAATGGTCGGTGTATCCGAAACAAGTATTTTAAATATCCTACATCAACATCTTGGGATGACTAAGGTCAGCGCAAGATGGGTTCCAAGAATGCTCACGCCACTTCAAAAAAGCGAGCGTGTCGAGTGTTCTCGCCAGTTTTTAGAGCTCTGTGGAGAGAATAAGGAAGAAGTTATGGCCCGGATTGTTACTGGAGATGAAACCTGGGTTCACCACTATGAACCTGAGTCGAAGCAAGAGTCGATGCAGTGGCATAAAAAAGGCACACCTCCTCCAAAGAAGTTTAAGGTGTCACAATCGGCCGGAAAGATCATGGCCACTATTTTTTGGGATACAGAAGGTATTTTGCTGATTGATTATAAAGATCGTGGTGTGACTATAACGGGACATTACTACGCTTCTTTACTGGATAGATTGAAAGAGGCTATCAAGGAAAAAAGAAGAGGAAAGCTGTCAAGAGGTGTGCTCCTTTTGCACGACAACGCACCCGTCCACACGTGCCATGTTGCGACGGCTGCCATTCACCGATGCGGGTTCGAAAAATTAAACCACCCGCCTTACAGTCCAGACTTGGCCCCCAGCGATTATTATTTGTTCCCAAAAATGAAAAAGGAACTGCGTGGACGAAAATTTGGCGATGATGAAGAAGTCAAGTCTGCAATTTCGGCCTATTTTGACAGCAAAGAGAAATCTTTTTTTATGATGGAATAAACAAATTATTTGATAGATCCGGAAAATGTGTTAAGGTTAAGGGAGAATATATTGAAAAGGAAAAATAGTTTCGTGTTTAATTTCGACCCCCTTCCCCCTCATTCCGCGAACTTTTTGACCTCCCCTCGTATGCTTTAGTAGTTTGCTCAATACGAATGGGGAAGTATTTTATGAAGAATATAAGAGTTTAAGGTCTAGTTTCGCGTTATATTTTGATTTTTTTAACCTAGAAACAAAAAGAAAAAAGAAGCTTTTCGGGATTTTCCATAAATATAACACGTACGTAAACCAGTAAATGCTTTTATTGTATAGTTTGAGAGTTATTACATTTTCGTTACTTATACGAAATGTTATGATGTAATTTCAATTACTAAAAAACAGAAGATGCAATGTAAACCAAACGGAAAGTTTCATTGACACGTTGAATACATTGTAAAGGTAAGAAGGACATACAGCTATTATTAAAATGTATTTATTTAGATAGTTGCGTAATCATCGGAGAGGAATCATTTGCAGGTGGGAGGACGCAGTGGGTGATAATGAATGACGAGTTAGTGCCTTCAATATAGATGTAAGGACATCGATGTACTTTACTAGGATATCAAGAAAAATAAACACATAAAATGTACCACAATATACAGTGTCCCGAAAATAATGAAACAAATGGAAGTGGAAGATAGTTCACCTAATTAAAACAATATAACATGAGCATCACGCCTGTTACTGTATCCCCGAAAGGGTAGGCAGACGTGTTTAGTACACTTGTACTATACAATACAGGAGTGGGTACTTCTCGCTAGCTATGTTTAAAGTCCAATGGAAATTCATGTAACATGGGGCGATCCTATTGCCATTAACCGGACGCAAATCCTGGAAATCACTTGATATCAATTATAATATGATCCAAACCTGAATTTAAACTCATGCAGTCGAGTTCAGTGGTCTAGAGCCCATCTAAAACTAATTTGATTAGAATTTAAAACGTCTTTGTGGTTGTCATATTGCAAGTATGTTTGGTTTTCTGGCACATTACGGCATACAGGAGTAAGTTTATGTATTGATTTGGCACCTACTTCGATACACACATACATAAACTCGCCTATTTCCCACCGGGGTAAGCAGAGACTATGGTATTCCATTAGCTTCGATCCTGGCGAATTTCTCTTGCTTCCTCCACATTCATCAATCTTTTCATACACGCACGCCTGTTCAGAATAGATCGTACTAAACCTTTTCTAAGGACATCTTCAATTACCTACTTCGATACATAACATCAAAACCACAGATTCAACAACATTTTCATGTCGTTAATATTCATGGTTATTTATGAGTAGATACATTATCATAATATTTTATATACATTAACATAATATGTGCTTTATATAATTAAATGTGAGTCTGCGCGGGTCCTTGTTATATCATATCAAACACAAAAGTTACTTATAAAATATTTCAGCTTATATAAGCACAATTAGTCCGACAGCCTGTATAGCGCAGCGGTCAAACGAGTCGATTACCAAGAAATATTCTAGATTCGAATACCGCTCAGATCATCAAGAGAACCATTTTTTTAACAAAACTTATCGTATAGGTACATACTTATACATGTAAATGTATATGCTTCCGATAACGAAGAGTAATCTCCTATTCCTCCTAATTAGTTGGTGATCATGACGATAGGTAACGGAACGCTCCAAAGTGACGGAAATGAATTGAACTACAAATGCATTTTAAACTTCTAAACTCGCTCAGACTCCTAAACCTAATTAATTCCGATACAAACGGTAGTAAACTACGGCGGTATCAAGTAGGGAGGATGTAAACAAGAGGTTTTCCTCACAATAATAATAGCGCGCACAACGCGGCGCAGCGCGCAACGCGTTGTTCCCACGAATGGCGTACGATTGCGATCACAATCTGATAGCCGGCGATTGTTTACATCACACGTTAGGGGATTAGGAATCATATTGCCTAAGCATTATCCGTATTAGTCTCATTCCTACATTTTTTGAAATTTACGCGGTTATTATCACAATTAAAACACATATTGGTGCTGATTCCTGTCAATAACAAATATATATATTTTTTGGAAAAGAAACGGACGGATAATTGACAGGCATAAAACTTACAGAACACAAGTCAATTTTAGGCAGAAACCTAAAAAACCCTTCCAAAAATGTATATTGGCTAATAACCCGGCAGAATTAAGTTGACATCAGACGTAAACGGTTGCACCATCGAGATACCTTTTTCATTCGCCCGGGTTATACATTCATTATAAAATTAAAAGTTGTCAATCATCCGTCCCTTTCCTTTTCGACTGATACGAAAGTGACAGGTAGTATAACTTAAAATAGAATTGGGATGTGTGTGCAGGAATCGGGTTATCATTGCACATGCAACAGTATTGAAATGGTATCGGGAGTCTCATGTTTCTGAATTTAACGCATTAAGAACTCGGTATTATGTGTTTTAATTATGTTTTTCTTTCATTACAAGTATTATTATTACGTATTAGAGCGTGCGTTGGAATTACAAGAATTAATTCCATCATCGGGCAACTACACGTGGGATCGTACTTACGAAGCGCTTCGCTTCCTCCTTCCTAATACGAATGAGTAAGGTCTGGAATTCTATGTCCGCGAATCTGTTTCCCGAAAAATACAACCTGGATAAGACAGGAGGCACTTTTTAGGTAGGCATGTTCCCTCGAACTCATCGTCACTTACTGTGATATATGTGGTGAAATATTTACTTTTTATTGATAAAAAAAACCTATACTTGTTGCACACAGAGCGGGGCTGGCCGGGCGCAGTATTTGATTGCAGTTTCATGTAGGTACAATTTTAATTGTATTCGTTATTAAATACATACACACATAAGATCACGCCTATTTCCCTATGGGGTAGGCAGAGACCACGGAATTCCACTTACTAAGATCCTGACACACCACTTTCGCTTCTTCCACTTTCATCAGACTTCATGCATGCTCGCCGGTTTAGAGTTCTCTTGACCTGACCTTTCTTTAAAACATCCTAGATCTGATCGCGGTATGTACGCCTAAGCCTTCTTCTTCCAATCCTACCCCTTCACCCGTATCATAAATCTATTTCGTAAGTCTACTTTCATTCCTTCTCTCTAGATGTCCGAACCATCGGAGCATCCCTTTCTCAATGATGATAAAAACTAGAAGCTCAAATGTAGGCGGCACTACTGTTAAGTGTTCCTAATTTTAACAGTTCTCCATACTGTCCAGCTAAAATTCACGATAAATTACTACAAAATGTGGAGTAACGTGGAGTGTATCCCGTCTGGAGGATGAGTTACGAAAAAGAAAAGTCATCAGTTAGAAAAAGTCAGCTTTGATTGTAAATAAGATTTTCTATGTATTCTTTTCTATCTTTAGGGAATAAATATAACACTATGATTAACTGTAAAATCAATAAACGTTGCGCAAAGTATAGTATAAAAATATAACCAAAACATTATGTTTGTTTACTCAAATACTAAGTATGGGGAATTGATATAATTTAAGGACACTCAGCGACACCTGATGGGAGAAAAAGGTAGTTTTATCCTCATTATTAAGTGTAGTATTGCATTTATAATAATAGTGCTACAGGCTCTCTTATTATTGGGGTAATTCTTAAATAGTTTGCAGAGAACCCAAAAAAAATTAAAATATGTTTTTATGAGTTTTTATGATGCAAATCAAAAGTTTATGTCAAAAGCATATTTTGGATGCATATGGACAAGCTTAATACCCTCAGGAATATTAAAAAACAAGGGTAGAAAAACACGGTTGTGACATTTGTGCCTCGGTCGTGACATCACTAAACATGGCTGTGACACAACATGACATGGATGTGACTGTTTTGCATTTTTCATTGTAACTGTTGCTGTTATTTTTTTTGTCATCTTAGTTTTTTGTCTCAATTGATAGGAGCAATTAGGCAGTAAGCAAACACTGAATTGGTTTAATCAAAAGTATTTATTTGGCAATCTTCTTTCTGATTATGTGATACTTAACTAAATCACAATAATTGAGATCGCGTCATAAAAAACTTAGGATTTGGAAACAAAAACCTTTATACTTATTGTACATTTGCCGCAGATGGCATTATCTACTTGGCCGGACAAATGGGGAGCGCTAAAGGCTCTCACCCGGTACAACGTTTAAGGCAACAGGCCTGAGGGTGCCCAGTTGGGCGGGGTCAGTATCGGGGGTGCCCACCTCGGCTCAGAACGTCGTGTGAGAAGAAAAATATTTGAAAGAGTTAATCGATTCTAGAGGGTCGATAGCGATAAGCGCTGATTGAGGGAAGTCGTCGACCACGCCGGCGGGGTCAGTATCGGGGTCCTGAAGTGTTTGGTGTCGCGAGCTGATTGGCTGCCTCTATGGCCCGAGTAAGCGGGTCGTCGGGATCGTATATTACGTCCTTCGGACGCCGATACTTTTCATGAGGTCATGATCGGACGGATGCAAGTCGTGTAGATTTTCACCTTATTCCTAAGGGACAATTTACTACACTTGTTAAGGAGACAATGAAGACTGCCCATTACAAACGCGGCGCGATCGCGCACACGTTTGATATGGGCCTTAAAAGTAAGACTTCTATTTAAGACTACGCCGAGATATTTGACTTACTCCGCCCAAGGGATCGGCTTGCCAAACATCTTGATGACTTTAAGTTGACGGCGTGACCGTGGCGTGTTATAATAGCTTTTTGAAAAGTACACCGCTGCACTTTTCTCCGGGTTTACCTCGATTCTCCATTTGCGAAACCACTTGCCCAAGGCATTGGCCGCGCGTTGGAGAATTCCGGTCATCATAACTTGATCACGGCACGAAGAATAGATGGCTATATCATCCGCAAATAAAGCTAGTTAGGTGTTAGGGGATTTTTGAATGTCACTAGTATACAATGAAAATAGTAAAGGGGAGAGGACGGAGCCTTGTGGGACTCCGCCATGTATTGGGTGCGGTGACGAGAGCGTCCCTTCCACGCGGTAGCGAAAGGTTCGATTTGAGAGGAAGTCTCGTATGATGTGCACGAGACGGTCTGGCACTCCCAGTGAATAAAGCTTGTAGATCAAGCCGTTGTGCCAGACTTTGTCATACGCTTTCGCCACATCGAAGAAGAGCGCTCCCGTAGCGACAGGTTTTTTAAGTTTAACCTACTAGAGATATGTTCAATAATACGGTGCACTTGTTGAACGCAGGAGTGTTTGGTTCTAAAACCAAACTGCTCTAGTGGAATAAGACTATTGGATTCGGCGTAGTCCCGTAATCTAGCAAATATGAGCCGCTCATAAATCTTCCCCATGGTATTGAGGAGACTTATGGGGCGGTAACTCGAAGGTTCGTTTTTAGGTTTCCCAGGCTTTGGTATACCAATTACAATTGCTTCTTTCCACTGCTGTGGAAAGACGCAGTTGATCATGGCGACGTTGAATATGGCCGTTAGTAAACAGATGAGGGGAGCACCGAAGTTTTTAAGGACACGATTTGTGATACCGTCTGAGCCAGAGGCTTTTCGGGTATGAAGATTTTTAATGATATCTAGTACCTCTTCCTTAGTGACCTGTGGAAGAGAAGGATCGGTGGGAGGTACAGAAGCCCTACGCTGAACTTTTTCACCGTCGAGCGGTGCCTACGATCGATAGGGAGAGTGCTGGGCGAACATTGGGCTTCCAGACTGTCGGCAAGGCATTCGGCTTTTTTGTCATCGTCAAAAGCGGGGGGTTGGTTAGGCCTATTGAGAGGTAAAACCGTATCCTTTTGAAGAGACCTAGACAGGTGCCGGATGGCCTGGTAGTGGAGCTCAATGCCGCTCAAAAGGTTATCCCACCGATTCTGTCGCATGTCATTAATACGTTTTCTTACAGTATGCTGCTAGAGACGCAAATGACGGCGACATTCCTCGGTGCGATTGGAATCATATGCGCGGGTGGCTGCGTTTTTCTCCGTTGGCAGATCACGGATATCGGTAGGCAGTTTCCAGCGATATGGTCTTCCATCTCCGGAACCTGTTTTGAAGTTTCGTTCAAAACTGACCTCACGTGATCCGTGAGGGAGTTAATAGCTGTCGAGGCCTCCTCTAAGGAGGTTATTTGTACTGGGAACTTCAGGGCCAAGATCGTTGCTATTCCAGGTAAAGACCGTGTTTCCTGATATCACGCTATGATACTTCTTCTTAGTAAATTTAGCGTAGCCAGGGGTATCAGGGTTGTCGTTATTTATACTAACAATTTGACCTACAAATATTTCTCCTTGAACTCAGTGAGTTTCGTTCCAATCCCGAAATCCACTTCCGTAACAATACCATACAACCGCCTAAAAAACCCCTGCCTAGTGTGGCTATGAATAAATTCCTTCCAAATATCTTGGAAGAGGCTCTTGCCCAGTACTGGGATCTATATGGACTAGTAAAGTAAGTACTCGTATGTAAGCATATCAAACAATAATATAATTTATAAATAAAAGCAACAAAACCCACTAAATTATTGAAATAAAAAATAATGTCACGATCATGCATTGTATGTCACAACCATGTGTTTAAAATGTCTACGGCTGTGACATTTTTATCATTACATGGTCGTGACAATTTGAAACGTGTTCGATATAACCCAAAAGCTATCCACGATACTGCAAATCTTAAGTAATTATTTTAAACTACACTGTATGACGTGCATATTATATTTCAAACAATAGTGTAACACTGATACTTAAGTTTAAAACTCTAACACGGCGTTGACGAGTTAAGGTTGTCCTTTTTTTAAAATGTAAAAGCAGATTGATTTTATACTGGTCTCAACGCTCTTAGCCATTTGCAATATTGACAAGAACATATTGTTGCCGTTCTAAAAAAACTTAGAAAGGGTTGCCAATGTCACAGATTTATTTCTACAGAGTATTGTAATTTTAAAGAGTCGCACACGGTTGTGACACAAAAACTGCTCACAAAATGTATGTTGTTCAAAATCATTAATAGTGTGCATTATTTATATATTTTGTTAAACAGTCTTATAGAACAAAGGTTCCTCTTGCATAGTTATTGTAATATTTCGAAAAATAACATGCCACATCTTCAGAAAAAATAATTTTATCTGCAATTCTGGCAATCTCACACGACACGTTCCGTGACATTTATGACTTCTAATTTTTTTAAATATAATATCTAATAATTTTATGGCAAAAATTATATCCGGACACGATACTAGAAGTAATTACCTAAGTAAAATAATTCAGGGGTCACTGATTTTCCTAAAAAACATATACAATTCTTACAACTCACAAAAAAAACGTAAGAATATGGGGTGGTAAAGTATAGTAACAACGCATGTTTAGTCACGCAACGTATCACTTGCGTACTATCTACACGTTTCACGCCTGTCTTCACCTTCCCCTTATAATGGCAATGGAAAAATTCATGTCTTTAAAAAAAAATATAAAAAGACAAGTCTGCTTAAGTGAACTATAAACAAAGAGATAACTATTTCACTTTCAAACTTTTCAAACAAGACTAGGCATATTACTAATGATTCTTTTAAAAAAAAAACAAAACGTATTATGTTAAAACGCTGTAGTAAGTCGTTCAATCACTCTAATTCCAAGCTCTAATTAGAGCAGCGCAGGTCAGATGGTTTAGTGTGATACTGATTAGGTCAATCACCTAACTTCGTCATAAATCTACCACTTGTAGCTATTAAGGTTTTTTCGACTATAGAAACCGGTAAATGTACATAACAAAAACTTGAAAGGATTTGAATAAATTTATAATAAAATTACAATTTATTTTATAGCAAAATCTATACGAGGTATAAAGAGAAAGTAAAGGTGCATCCACACCGGGAGCATTCGCCATGTAACATTTATAATTCGATTTTCGACATGAAAGAAATTCTTGCTGATGTAATGATCAAATCTATAACATTACAAGTTGCGCACAGTAATGCTCGGTTCTCCTCCCTCACTGATGTAATGCTGGGGTATGTAATGTTACATTGCAGGCTAATACTAGCGGTGTAGGAGCACGTTTAAGAGAACACGCTAAAATCTACATTCACTAGTCGCATCGGTCCCGTTCTATTGCCTTATAAAACACGTATAAAACTGACTGCGTCCGTGCGTTACCTTGAACAGGTAATTAATTGAGCTTATTGTTATTCAATTGCTACGTACTGCAGTTATACGCTGCGTACTTAGCTGTGACGTCACAACCTTCCATCTTAAAGCTAAATATATTTCGGAATGCACACAAAAACATAAACAGGAAAACGTGTTCGGAATTCAAAATATAATTCGTGGAATCTCCTTTGCAGAGGAGCGGAGTCGATGTATGGTTAGACTGACTTCTAAACTGATCGTCAACGGTTTTAGTCTTGGACGAAATTATCATTCTATACTGCGGATAATATAATTATTGCCTGTTTTAAGTCTAGGTGCAATCACTACATTCTGCCGAAGTGTATCTGATTTTATGAGAGTATGCTTTGTAAACATACAGTAAGTAAAGTACCTATTACAATCAATGATTTGTGCTTACTGAAGATTAAATGAAAATTTATAGATTGGAACCATAATATAGGGTTGGTCTCACATTGTCTAGGTAGCAATATGACTACGTGTATTAAAAATGAATAGGTTTTTGCTAGGTAAACGTGCTCCACCCTAGTCCACATCGTCACTTAACATGAGGTGAGACTGTGGTCAAACGTGAGCCTATATTACTTTAAAAAAAGCGATTAGATATCATTTTACCTAGATCTTATATTGGCCTCATCGTAAAATGATCGCAAAATGACTACATAATAGTTAGTCTAGTTTGTGTTTTGTTTTATAAATGTACAGTCAAATGAAACTGTATGATGTTGATTTTTATATTCGTACCAGTGTACGAAGTCGTCCAAAATATTAGGTAGATACCTATTACTACCGCCGTAACGGTATCATAAAAACTGGTTTGATATTATATTTGTAGATTTTTTTTTGTGTTTTTTGTTGATTTTGACGAAGCATGTGGTGGATTTAATTATGTTTTTTTTTACGCATAATTTATATTTCAAATATTGTGTTATTACCTACTTGTCTAGTAATTTTGTATTTCTAAAGATGTTGTTCCTTAAGCTTAGCTTGTTTCTAATACAGCTTCTTATACCAACCGATACCTTAAACGAGCGTTCACACGACCTTTGTTTTCATACTTTTAGGTGCAACACGCAAACAGATTAACTCACACAAAAAATCAAGGACTCCGATACCGACACCGCTGGCGTGGTCGACCCTCATTCAGAGCTCATTGCTCTCGGTCCACTGGGGTAAATCTATAGTAATAAATCATTTCCAAAAATACATAAAACCTTCTTAAGTTCTATCATATTCTAAGCAAATCGTTTAACATTTTTAAAAAAATACTCCGCCACGCTGCTCCACTGCGAGTTGATGGAGGCGTTTGAACTAGTAGCTCATCCATTGGCAGGTGTTTAACAATTCTCAAAGGCCTCAAACTTAGGCTATATCAACAGTGGCAAAACAGATGATGCGCGATTTTACGTGTCTTGGCGAAGCCCGATATGATAAGTACTAAAACTAAACTAATAACTCATTGGTGCAAGTTCGGTACCGGGGTTCGAACCAGCGCTCCCAGATTGAGAAACAAGCCGGGGTGCCACAGGACCACAGACTATAATACAAACAAATAAAACAAACTCACCGTGGCAAGTATTTCGTGCCGCTTGCGTGCCTGCAGCATGGTGATCTTCTGCACATGGTCGAGGGCCGTGTGGCGGAAGCAGGAGCGGGTGGCTAGCAGCAGGTTCACCACCTCCTCCACGTCTTGAGGCTTGTGACGTGACACCTGACATAGCCATCGGATTTTACTATTTATTTATTCATTTATTACATTTGCAACATAACATAAATCCATACTATAAGGTCTTAGGGCTCAAAGTCCTTTCAGTGACACCTGACATATTCATTGCATTTTACTATAAGGTCTTAGGGCTCAAAGTCCTTTCAGTGACACCTGACATATTCATTTCATTTTACTATAAAGTCTTAGGGCTCAAAGTCCTTTCCCCCATGGATGTAAGAATACATGAAGTGCCGACTCCACTGAGTGGGAACTCTCGGTCGGTAAATATTTAAATGATTTTTGTTTTTATAGCACTCACAAGACAAGAGTACAGCTCTTAAATAAAGAGAGAGTGAGAGAGAGAGCACTCACCCGTCCGTCGTTGGTCCCGAATACTACTTATTGATGTAAGTATGTAGTCGTTACATGAGCCATGTCAGTGGCCTTTGGCGGCTCAATAGTAACCCTGACACCAGGGTTGATGAGGTTGGTACTCCACCTCACAACCCACACACTATCGGCTTAATGACGATACATAGATGGAAAGAATTACGCATGTACAGGAGGAGGACCCGCTGGTGTAATGGTTAACACGGACACATTTTTTCATTTCATTACACTTTGTTACACAAAATGAAATGAAATGAAAAAATGAAATGAAATTTATTAGCTCTAGAGTGGTACAAAAGATCTTAAATATACGTACATTGGTATGAAGTCCTAAGATGGATAATATGTTAACTTTATTGCGCGAAAAGTAATTAATAGTTACGAACCTTGTCTACATGACAATGTGCGCTTATCGCTTATAAGTGAGTAAGAATATAATATTATGAAGAAAGTTTCATTTCTGCAATAAATTGATGACTCTGGCGTAAATGTTAGTGTGGCTCTGTGTACTACAAAAGCAGTTTATGATCTGCGTGTATGAATATAAGAACAGTTTGTTTATTTAGTTCTTCTTCTCTTGTCTGGGTTGTGAGATCAATGACTAACCTCATCAACCCTGGTGTCAGGGTTACTATTGAGCTGTCAAAGGTCTCTGACACGGCTCATGTAACAACTACATACTTACATAAGTATATAAGTATAGTAACCGGGACCAACTGCTTAACGTGCCCTCCGAAGCACACGGATCATCTTACTTTCGGACAACCCGATGATCAAACTGTAATGTCCTAACAAAATATAGGCATTACAGCGTCATTTTGTGCATCTCAACTCCCAACTCCCAACGCTCAACCCCTGGACCATGGAGGCCGTCAAGTTAATTAGTATGTATGTTTCGAAACAAATACAAAACAAAACTCACCTGAGAATTCCTATTTAAAGCTATATCCAGATCATTTGAGATTTTTTCAAAGTGGTGCTTGCTTTCCTTTACGCCTTTAATATCACTGTAAAAAAAACCTATTTTAGCCAAAAAGAGACTTTTACACAGGATGCGCTGCGGCGCCTGTTAACGTCATTCATTATCAAACAAATGGGTGAATCACTCCATTTACCTTTTATAACAGGACATACTAACAGTAACATATTTTTATGTTATTTTTTGTTATCAATTTCATTTTTTATTTTAATGATGATAGAGCACGACAATAATAGACGTTATTCCATTGTCATATGAAACAAAATGTGCTAGGTCATTGTGTTGGGGTGGAAAAACAAACACCCTGTATAGATAGATGTGTTTATGTGACTACATTCATGCATGACACATCAAGTGGCTATCACATGACTAACAGCTGGGTGTAAATAAAACAATAATTAGATTTAGAATAATCTCTGCTACACTTATGGCTTCTTGTGAAATCTATAAATAGTTTGACACTGCTATAGGTCATAAAAAAATATTGGGTAGTTTCCTAGGTTAAAGATAAAATATGAAACTCTGATTACTAAATACAGACAGATCTAAAGGTGACAAAAACATTTTCTTTTCTGTAATTAAATTATTTAAATTTATGAATTTTAATAATAAAAATTTCATAATAAGTACGACATTCTGTTACGTTTATCTATGACGTGACAGGTTGCTTTTTCATACAAATTCCATAGTAATTTCATGTTTTAATGTTTAGTAAAAAGTAACTGATTTGATTACTTGGAAACTATCCTATTAGTAAGTAATAGTAAATATTCTACTCTATTCTTGTTATTGCATTAGAATAGAGGGTTTGGAAGTAATATATGCAATGGATTGATATAGTGTGGGAGATAGATGCCAGTGGCACGTAGGAACCATAAAAAAGAGAGAATCATCACTGTGCAACCAAAGCATAAATCTAGTCTAGACAATGTATCTACTTAGCATATCCCATTGTGTTACAATAAACTAGCTATCAGTTTGTCAAACATGGCATTTCTAGTGAAATTACTTTGATGTCAGCAACAGGAATAATACAATGTAAAGAAAGTCAACTCTCTGTTCCCAACTAGCGACTGAGCTAGGTTTACCTCACTCCCTCTCAAATAGAGTTTTGACTTGAATCATATGGTATCAGACGTCACACATAAACAGCGCGTGTAAAATTAGGTTGTTTGTAAGAAGTGTCCGAGATGTGGCAATGGTCTATGGAGTGTACCATGTTAGGCATCCACCTTGTAGATCATATAAAAACGTCGAAATTCGGCAATGCAATAAAGTCGAAGTTGTAGGTATACAAAACACTAGGCTTAAGTAGAGATGGGCAGGACAAGACGGGAAGACAACAGATGCACTAAGGTTGTCAATGAATGGTGGCCAAGAGATGGTATGCAATATCGAGGCAGACATGAAAGAGAGGATGCCTATACTCAGCAGTGGGTGGATACAGTCTGAGTAGATACCATATGAACTTAAGAGCTATAGTTTACTTGAATATGATGAACTGTTATTATAGCTTC
Organism: Pectinophora gossypiella; assembly: GCF_024362695.1. Classification (NCBI taxonomy): domain Eukaryota; kingdom Metazoa; phylum Arthropoda; class Insecta; order Lepidoptera; family Gelechiidae; genus Pectinophora; species Pectinophora gossypiella. Next base: position 6,459,869 of record NC_065416.1, on the reverse strand, counting down.
ATTGTTTTGTTTTAATTATACTCTACTAGATATAATATAGAGATATATTATGTTAAAGCAACATAAAAGAGGCATTGACACTCTGATAAACAAAATAAATAATATAGGTAGGTATATATATGTATACCTCATCTTGCTAAGTGTCAGATATATTATTATCATTGAGAACAAACTCACATAAGGATTATTTATGGAATGTGATAATAGTTATTATCAAGCATAAGATAAGTAATTTACACTAATTTTCATATAATACCTCTTCGATAAGTATGACTAGTTATCTGTTGCGCTTTATTGTCAAACCTTAATGTGTTTTTCCCAAACAGGAAATGTTTTAAAGATACAGTTTAGATTACCAAATGATAATTATTTAATGTTCCTTAATTTAAAAAAATTTCTTTATTCTTAGTCAATTAAGGATAAATTCTACTTATATCACAAAATAGGGAGTACTAAGCTTTCTGATTCTACCTTTATAAAGGTAGGAACACTGGCTAAATGATTTGTCTGGGAGAAATGTAGTAGTGAGTGTCGGCAATGTGAAAAATTTAAAACCATTACACAGCTATTGTGTTACGTGTGAGCAGTTCACCAGTGATAAAAAAATATACTTACACTTTTACGAAAGCAGTGAGATTTTTAACAACAGTCCTGGATGCTTGGTCCAGTAGTATAGAGTGGAACTTGTTCATCTCCTGCAGCCCATGGATCATGCGGTTTAGTGTCGCCATCACTGTTGGGTCCTCAGAGAAATTGCCACTCAGGTCCCATAGGGCATTTGTGAATGCACTGCAAAAGAACAACTATTTAAACAATGTCATGAAAAGGTTTTTTGTTTACGACACTAGAAGTGCATGCATCAAACACATCTCAATAACAAAGAATCACCACAATATTTCTTAAAATGGCCCAGTCAATAACAGTCAATTTGGCCAGTAACGTTAGTTTAGTTACAAAGAGAGATTCAGACCTGAAAAATAAGCTAAAATAGAAAGTAGTTCAATCCTCACCCTCTATGACTCATGTATGTTTTTCCCGATTCAACCATAACAGAACAGGCTTTCAAAACCTTGTCCAGTTTTTGCTCCAATGATTCGATGCTCGCCTCCTCGGTCTCCAGTTGCTCCCTACGACATATAAGGAACGCTTACACAACAATCAAACACACACAACACGTACGAAAATTCACTTTCTACCCATAAAAAACAAGCACAACTTTCGTTGATTTCACACGCAAATACCTAAACTTAGGAGAATCCCTTAGGCACTCGTCAAAATCTATTAAGGGCTTCATTGTTGTAGTGGGAAGCGTGTTTTCTCCAGCAATACGTATTATGAAAATATTGTCTACAACATTTTTTTGCAAACGAACAATAAATCCACCTTCCACCTTCTACTTTTTCAACTGACAGATTGACTGACAACTGACAATCCAATGACAGTTAGTGTTGTTGTCTCAGAACAATAACTGAGGTTGTTGTCAAGTCGATGAATTATCGAACTAACTTATCGATAAAAATGAGATCGATTTAATGCGAATGAGATATCACGTGTATCGTGTATCCGAATTATACACAAATGTCATTGTCAATGTCAAACTAAAATATGTAAACAGCACAAAAATACGGCTTATAATCAGAAAACAGTGGAGTAAATTTGTCGTGTTTCTTGACTTAAAGGTGTAATAAATGTATAAGCAAGTTTAATAAGGTACATATTTTTAGAATTTACTTTACGCTGTAAAATTTTACATTTTGTTCAAATGAAACTGTCACTAATTTATCAATGCAGCAGGTAGGTCATCTTGTGAACCGGATCTAGAAAACAAGTTTAATTCCTTCCGATAAAATGAGCACGAACAGTCAGAGCGACGTATCTACCTCCAACAGCAAAATCCTGAAGAACGACCATATATTGACAGTCCTAATATGTGCTCTTTCAATACCACTTTCAATGTCCATGTGGATTGTCAACATAATATACTCGAAGTTTCTTATGGAACACGAAGGTCTTGATGGTAAGTACCTGTTTAATATGCTATGACCTGAGGTCATTGAACCATGTTGTTTACAAAGTTCAATAGTGTATTTCTGCAACTTAATTATGAATATATTTTATGATAAAATTATTCAACTTTGTACCCAACAATTTGTATTTACCTACTAAGTAATTAATTTAATTATACATAGAGATGAATTTTCTTTTAGATGAAACAACAGAATTGTGACTAAGAGATATTTCTTGCAATGATATGAAATTACTGCAACATATTCATATTTATTAATCTATTTCAGAGCCTGTAGTAATATCTCCAGCACGATGGCTTGCTTCCTGCTTTATTCCCATAATTATGGCCATATATGGCTATAAGAAAAAGAGTGTGAATGTAAGCGGCGCTCTGTTTGGGCTGGGTGTGGCATTTGTGCTGACCCTGAGCAGTTTCACCTTTCTGGCTGCTCTCTTCACAGTCTTCATCACATCCTCTAAAGCTACAAAGTTCAGATTACATCTGAAGACTAAAATTGAGGAAGATGTCAAAGAAGGTATTTTATTCAATAACAAATGAATAAGAACTTTTAAAACTATTGTTTTGTTCCTATTATTATTGGTTTTAAAGAGAAGAGTAGGTCAACTTTTAATTAATTTTTTTTATTGCCTTTGTGTTGTGTGTCACTGTAATAAATAAATTAATTTATAAGACAATTGTAATATAAGTAGGCTGGGAGTCAAATGGTTATCACAAGAAATATATATGTCAATATCAAGTTGTGTAAGCATTGCTTTGAATATTAATAAAACTGATAATAACTTGTAGGTAGAAATGTTTTTGTAACAAAGCTTGTATCACTACAGTATATTTGTAAATATAGGTGAAGGTCAGAGGAATTGGATTCAAGTTCTTTGCAACACTGGGATGGCAACACAGCTGGGTTTGCTTTATCTACTGGATGTTGGCGCTTCTGAGAGGCCAATAGACTTTGTGAAGGACTACAGAGCTTCATGGCTCTCTATGGGAGTTCTTGGTAAGTAGAAACTATATGTGTCAACATTGCACCATGTTAGTGTTCTCTATTGCCTTCAGCATTTATGAAAATGGACTTTAACTTTATAAGAACTTGTTTTTTTTTTACATTTCCAGGTGTATTTGCGTGCTGCAATGGCGATACATGGGCATCCGAACTGGGCACAGTACTTTCTAAGTCTGACCCATATCTAGTTACAACTTTCAAGAGAGTTCCAAAAGGGACAAATGGAGGCATAACTGCTGTTGGAACTTTCTTTAGTACAGTTGGAGGCTTTGTGATTGGGTTGTCTCAATATCTGGCAGTGTTATACTTTGCAGATAGGAGTTTACTCATGTATGCCCCGCCACAATGGCCTATGATTGTTCTCGGAGCTGTGGCTGGATTCCTCGGCAGTCTCATTGACTCAATATTGGGAGCCACATTGCAATATTCAGGTAAATATCATTTGTTTGGTGTGTGGTAAATAAAGATTTATCCATCTATTGCAATACAAACAAAAACCTTTAAAGGAACCTTATTGTATAATGATGAGATCTTGGCTAATATTTGTTTCGTTATGTTTTCAGGGTTAAATAAGGATGGGAAGATTGTGTCATATTCTAGTCAGACTGTAAAATATATTAGTGGCGTAAATGTTTTGGATAATCACAGTGTTAATCTTATTACAACTGTTATAATGGGTATGCTCTTGCCCACAATAAGCAAAAACTTATGGCCCCTGTTTTAAATATCAAACTAAGTAAGAATTTATTTGTTGAAGTCACTACCATGCAGCTGAAAAGAAGCATCTAGAGAAAGTATGAATAATCTCTAAAAACTGGAAGTACTTAAAAAAGTTTTAATAAATTGTAACTAAATTATTTTCTACATTAATAAAACTATTTCTATAACCTCAAATAACTAGTTTTTCTATGTGTTTAAAAGTGTTAAAAGTTAGAAATATAAAATATTTGTACTTCAAAATATGCTAGCTGATCCTACGGAAAATTTATTTATATTCTATATCCTCTCCACTTGGGCAATAGTGCACATTTAGGTTTTTTAAATTGCCGCCATTTCTCTTGGACAGTTTTTGCTAGTGAAACTAATGATCCATCCATAACCAAGTTGTGTATCCGAATTTCACAAATATGGATTCTGGCAGAAATACAAGGTGTATAGATTCTTTGTAGTTTTATTTTATTATTATTAAAGTTTTCCTTCGTGATTACTGATTACTTCGCAAACTAGTGATACTTGACTTTTATAGAAAAAAGACAAGACAAAACGAATTGAAAAATGGCCAATGTTCTTTGAAACTAGGCCAAATTCCTTAAAAAAACTTGCCTTTGCCTGTCCCCAAAGGGATAAAAAAGTTAAAAAAAAAAAAAAAAATTATACGTCAATGTCAAAGTGACACTTCTAAAGAGCTGAGGGAGGCGAAGGCTTTTCGGCGGGAAACGGGAACGGGACAGTTGCTTTCTTCATTGAGTAATCTAAATAATTAATACGAAGTGGTGTTTTGTGGTTAATGATCGCATTAAGTTAGTCAGAAGACATTCGCGAGTGTTATTATATTGGAGTATTCAATAAACAAAGTGTATCTGCCTATTTTCGCTTCGTGCCGGGAAGCCGCTTCATAACTCAAAAGTTTATGCGGACTTTTGAGTTAATTCGTTTGGGGTTCGGAGTAGGAGTCTACTCCGAGGGTGGGGGCTTAGGTTTCATCATTATCACCTTTCATCATTTCATTAATCATCAAGAAAAAAAATACGTAAGACATGGCTGTATGGGCATAGTTCCCTTTGCCTTACCCTTCGGGGAAAAACAAAACAAAAAAAAAAAAAAAAATGAGGGAGGCGAATATCTCTTTGTTTACAGAAATTCGAATAAAAAAACTATTGTGACTCATACACAGTCCGTATGTGGCCCAAATAAAGTGCATTTGATTTTAAACAACTTTCTTTAATTGCCGAGATTTTAAGTACAAATATATGGTGCTCGTGTAAGTGGAACGAGGAATGGTGCTTTTGTAGTGACCATGTCGTCGGAAGAAAGTCCTATTATCAATGCTGACATAGAAAATGATGTCACGAGCGACAGACGGACCCTGGTGGAGACAGAAAGGGGTAATGTTACTTGATTTATTGCGAAGAGTGTAATTATCGATGTCGTGGAAGGCCGTTACTCGACAGTGTTTGATAACACATTATGTTTTGTTATGCATATTATGTCCACACATAATTGACGTTGAATCATGTAGAATATGATCGTTTATGTAAAGTGTCCATCAATTGATTATGTGCTTGAGATATATATAATCTAATTATTATTAGTTTTCTGTCAACTATAAGCTTAGCAAATCAATTACAGACACAGGACACTAGTGAATCAATGAATTAATAAGTGCAAATAATAACATCACATTGTAATAATAACAAAGACCACCAAGGTGATAACTACTGTGGTTACAATTTTTTCATTCTTTATTATTAATTTACTAACAATAATTTTGTTTGTACGAGACAGGAGAAATGTTTTTATCATATATCATATCTAGTATTGGCAAACAGTAATTAATTAGGGATTTATAAATTCATAATAAGACAAATTGTGATGTCATCAAACCATGAGTTGTAATAACTTATTTTTATTACCAATTATAGTGGAAGAAACAACAGGATGGATCAAGAGTCGGACAGTTCTCGGCATCATGGGGTTCCTGGGCTTCGCAAATGTATACGCTATGCGGGTCAACCTCTCTGTAGCTATTGTTGCTATGATCAACCAGACGACAACACCTATGTCAAATGACACGTCTGACGTCTGCCCTGTGGTTACTCCTGCTAACAGCACAGTACCTGAAGTAAGAATATGTTTTATTTTGCATAGAAGTAGGGTGTGATGCCAGAAAGTTTTATTATTTTGATGGAATTTACAAAACAACTACAAATTGTTAATTGTTTTTGTGTTATACTGTCCTATAAGTAATAGAAATAAAGAATTATCAATTGATTGAAATATTGCATTAGCAATGGCAGTTCAAACATACTTGACATAACATAATAATTATTGCACATATAGGAAATAGACACAGAAACAAAAGAATTAATTTTAAATATGTAATTCAATTGTTTCAAACATCTAATGAGATAAAGATTTGTGTTATAAATTGTGTGAAAATTTTTGATTCATCATTTCTATAAATAGCATTCAGATATATTTAAATTTAAAATAAAATTTTGAACAGGGTAAACAAATGACTGTTGTATTGTCTTACATGACTCTTTGGGTCATCTTTCTAATTCTTAGACTAACAGAAACTTGTGTTTACAGAAACCAGGGGAATTTGATTGGACTGCAGAGCAACAAAGTATAATATTAGGTTCATTTTTCTATGGATATGTACTGACACAGGTGAGGGCTTGTAAAATATTACTGATTATCTATTACTGATAAAAAGTGCTTTATGAGCAAGAGAATTTTCAAGTGGCCAGATAAATAAGGGTTTAAAATGTAATCTTATATGGGTTTTAAAATTAATCTAATTGTTGCTTAAGGGAGAGGAGCTGTAATCTATGTTCGGGGTTTTTCCTCGCCCAGCACCTCTCTCTTGCTATACAGCGGGGTAACACCGCCAGTATTTTGTGGATTCTTCGACAGGTGGTGGTTCTTGAGAGGTTACTAAGCTTTTGGTGACTTGTAAATTATATAGGTAGTAAAGTTTTATAATTTGAGATATATAATCAATAAATTTTTTTGCTAATGAAACATATATCTGTTGGTATAATGTAGATTGTTTTCTGATAATTTGTTAGCCTGATATGGTTTCCATTAGTGAGATTGTTAATGTATGAAATTATCTTTTTAGATCCCTGGAGGAAGGATAGCTGAATTATTTGGTGGTAAACTTGTATATGGAGTGGGAGTACTACTAACAGCGTTGTTTACTATACTTAGTCCAATTGCGGCGTATGTGGATTTTAAGTTCTTCATCGCCGTACGAGCTCTGGAGGGGTTAGGCGAGGGAGTGACGTATCCAGCCATGCACGCCATGCTAGCTAAATGGATTCCCCCGATGGAAAGGTCGCAATTTGCAGCTTATGTTTATGCCGGTGAGTTGAATTTAAATTATTAAAAAAAAAAAAAATGGACAATATATTATTATCTTGTAGTGACCTCAATAGGATACTTCTAAAATTAGTTAAATGAGATACTTTTTACGTAACGTGAAAACGAAAGCTTTCTTTGGAATTTGTGTGGAAATACTGTCTAATGACGTGATGACGTCATAGGACAGTATTTCCACACAAATAAAAGTGGTCAAACGTCGTACTTAGTCGAAATAAAAATAAATAAAATTAAAAAATAACGAAAAATAAAATGAGATTAATTTTTGACCATCATAGACTGGCTTCTATTTCTAGATTAGCATTTTATAATTTATCTTTGATCCAGTCAAATACCCTATTCTTTGCCAAACCGTATGATATGATTCAATCTCTTTGTCAAGACAAAGGATCTGTGTGTAATGTATGGACAGAAAATATTGAGACAAATGACACAAATTAATAAGTTTCATATTAAATAAATGGAAACTGCCAACTCTCAGACACTGTATTGTGTTATCTCACTTGTTCATCACAGTGATGTACAACTACCATTTTTCCGGCACATTCTGGTCGTACATTATGATATTATTGTTATCAATAGTATTATACTTTAATGTGTGGATGTCCATCCACACAAGAGAGTTCCATCAACATTCATTCCCTCATTAAGTTTTCATACTAAAAGGGTATATTGTTATGCTCAGTAGGGCTAATGTGCGCAACGTGATAAAATGTTGTCACGGTCATTTTATCGATTCTGACGATATAATTATGTCGTTTTTTCGATTGGTGCTAATATGTGAACCCAAATAAGTCATGTCGTTTTCTCAAAGTACGAACAAAATCACGTGGCACGCATGTTAGGGAAAAAAACAAAATCAATTTGGACAAAATTTATTGAATCGATAGATAATTATATCACGTTGTGCATGTTATCCCTGCAGGTCTTGTATGCAGTGGAATATCCCTACCGTGGATCGAACCCGGACCAGCAGATTGTTAGCCAAATTCTCTGGCTTTCAGTTCTTTTCAGTACTCCAATTTTCATTTCCAGGGTCAAACATAGGCACAGTAATATCGCTCCCAGTGTCTGGGTGGCTGTGCACGCTGGACTGGGGCGGAGGCTGGCCCCTCTGCTTCTACCTCTTTGGAGGCCTGGGCGTGGTGTGGTTCGTCGCGTGGATGTTCCTCGTCTACGACGCACCCGAGAAACACCCCCGGATATGCCCGAAGGAGGTTGAATATATCACCTGGTCTATGGGGCCTCAGGTAAGATTGTGCTGTTCTGTTTTAATGTGTTTTGTCTATTATACATAATTAGGTTCTAAAGATTCTTCAGTGATTAATCCCAGGATCGCCTTGTTATTATTGTGTATTTCTTCATTATGTGATACTGGCAGAATAGTGATCCCACAAAAGCCATTAATCAAGAATTGAATTGAATAGAGATTACACCCCACAGTATATATTATGTTTGTGGGATGTAATCTCTTTTCAATTCAATCCAAATGTTAGATTTCGCCTGCAACTTCGTTTGAAAAGTTCGATTCTAATGAGCCTTTCATTTTACTTTACAGTGTAAAGGCCTAAAGTCATTTTAAAATCCAAACCCCATAGTTTAACTACTGTGTCTGGAAATCTAGGCCGCAGGAGGTTAAGCAAATTAGACATTCCGTGATTTGGATAATTTCCAACTTAGACATTCGCGACTTGAATATTCTAACGATAGTTTCTGCAGTTTCCTTCCATAGACGATATTTTTCACCAGCAAAACTGATAGTGGGATAACTCATCTGTTTACATTCACGATTCTCGTGTCAAAATGCAGTATCAGTTTGCATAGCATTATAGGTGCCATCGGCCAGTGTTTACGTATTGTTCGATTATTATCTGCTATGTGGGTCGATGCGTGACTCATTCAATGACGTCGGGTGGCCTCACAGATGTTTCAGCTCACTTTACTTACAAATACCGAATAATAAAAGCAAATACAATGAACTATTTTTAGCGTCCAATAATACTTTTGGAATATTTACTACGGCGATCGGAATTGACTTAACTATTTCAAAATACATTTTTTATGGAAAACAACACCGTGTAAAAATCCTAAATATACACCGACAGCGACACTGACCCAAATAATCCCAAAGCTAGAAGCAGAGCCACAAATCGTCGAGATATAGGACCATATGAAGCCGGAAGTGGAAGCAATGATAGCCCAATTGGAAAAACGCTTGACTCTCACTTTAATGTCGCAGGTCGAACCCCAGCACAGACATAAACCAATGATTTTCGAATTTATGGTCATAAATTATTATAACGTGTTCAGCAGTGAGAGAAAACATCGTGAGGAAATCCATATTCCCGAGAATGAGAATGAGAAAGGGGGATGATTCAGACCATAATTCTTAGTTAATATCAAGTGGATTTTCCTGTCGCAAAATTCACGAAAATTTTAGTATTTTTTAAATTATTTTCTATTCTATACGTTTGCGATGAAAAATTCCGCTTGGTGTTAACTCAGAATAATGACCTGAATCATCCCTCAAAGTTTTCGATCATTAACATCCTGTATAAAAAAAAACCGGACCTGTCTACTCTTCAGGTTAGGTAAGCAGAACCTGTGAAAGACGGGATCACGCTAGGGAGATAGTTGATTGGACTCCTCTTATCGTGTGGGTTGTGAGTTGGAATACCAGCCTCATCAATCCTGGTGTCAGGGTTATGATTGAGCCTCCAAAGGCCCCTAAAATGGCTCATTTAACAATTACTCACTTACATCAGTAAATAGTAACCGGGACCAACGGCGTAGGTAACGTGCTTTCCGAAGCACGGATCATCTTACTTTCAGATACTTTTCAGAATCAGGTGATCAGCCTGTAATATCCTAACCAAACTAGGGATAACAAAGTGATTTTTGTGATATGTCCCCACCGGGATTCGAACCCGGGGCCTCTGGGTCGTGAGTCCAACGCTCAACCACTGGACCACAAAGGCCGAACACATACTTACTGAAACTTTTACTATGCTTATCAGCAGGAGGACAAGTCATCAGTGCCGTCGATCCCGTGGTCTAAGTTCCTGACGTGTGTACCGCTGTGGGCCATCCTGATCGCGCAGTGCGGCCAGTCGTGGCTGTTCTACACTCAGCTCACTGAGCTGCCCAACTACATGGCCAATATACTGCACTTCGATATCGTTTCCGTAAGTATTTTGCTGTTGCCGAACTACCGTAGTTTCACTATCGATTGTTGACCTTGAAAATCATGTATGCTATCGATAATGTATATTTTTTAAACTGTCTATAGCCTATCGCTTATAGTAGCCTATCGATAAGCAGTACAAGTTGCTAGTCCATTTGAGCGGGATCCGCGCAGACGGGGCAACTCACAACGCCGAACGCAAACCGTGAAAAAAAAACCTGGAACTTGGAAAGTATCTTTGTTCGATTCGGGCGACCACCAATTTAGTTTTAATTTAATTTGACAGCACTAAAACTAGCTCAATCTCTCTCTTACACTTATTGTAAGTGAAGGACGGCACTAACTTAAGAGGTGTCAAACTAATATTAGGTTAAGTTTGTGTCCGCTTATAGGTGAGGCACCAATATTCATGAAATGTTTTTTAATGCAATAGTGCAGAGCAAAATACTATAAAGCTGTTGACGATGACGACTAGTAATAAGATACTAGGAAAGTAGTTAAGATAAGTAGACTGGACAGAAAACAGTGACCTTTTGCGACGTCACTAGAGCGCATCTTATTTGCTTCCTTATTGCGTACTCGGTACTATGTACTTGAAACTATTTCGGCGCCCGCGGCGTGGGTTCCGTATCGCGCACGGCGTTTTTTATATCGAGGGCTTCGACCAATAGTCGAAGATCCACGTAGATAGCATTCAATACGTGTATTGTTCCTTGTTCGCGTGTAACCGAAAGAGGTGGATTGACCAAGGAGGGCATTTAGACTTATTTTTCGAGGGCAAATGCCTACCGTATACTCCCCCGCCGCAGGGGCAGCGAGAAGGTTATGTCTGGCTCGCACCGATTAAAACCCTGAAAGGTTGTTTAGGCATGTCCGTATTACCGCCGTTATGTCAAAGCTCTTTCGCATTCTTCCGCGGCTGGGTGGCGCGTACACCAGTAAATAAATGTAAAACCATCTAACCAGAGAGCTCTTAATCGGAGAAGGAGAGGCGGTTTGATAGAGTATATTCACTCTTCATTTATTTATTTATTTACATTTCATGTTAAGTTTATGATTATTTCTATGAGTAATAAACAATTAAATGTCATTTTACAATGAGTATTATAAGGTCTTGAATCACCTACACTTCCACCAACCCGCAGTGGCGCAGCGTGGTGGAGTATGCTCCATGCCCCCTCTGGTTAATTGAGGGGATATACCTTGGGCAGGGCCTTTAGACCCAACGCTAAACAAGTTCCTTCAAGGGTGAGAGTTATATCTTGTTTAAACATTACAGAACGCAAAATACTCAGCGTTGCCGTACCTAGCGGCGTGGATCGGAGGCATTGTGATCAGTATATTCGCTGACAAACTGCTGGAGCGTGGCTGGATCACGCGCATCAACAGCATGAAGCTGTGGAACACAGTCGGTAAGACAACGTTACAACTATCAATAAATATCTTCTAACTATTTACACAAGGTGCGACTGAACGTTTGGAGTAGGGTCATACGACCCAATATCCTTTAGAAATCAAATCTGCATCGTATAACTATTGGTGTCTTAGTACTCATTGATACATGACGTACATAAGATCACGGCTATTTTCTTTTGGGGTAAGCAGAGACCTCGGCATTCGACTTAGTACGAACCTGACACACTACTTTCGCTAAGATTTCATGCATGCTCGCCGGTTTAGACTACTCTTGACCTGGACTTTCCTTAAAACATCCGGGATCTGATCGCAGTATTGTATGCCTAGGCCTTCCTCTTCCAACTCTACTACTCTATTTATTTACATTTGCGAGTATAGTGGCATAGTATACGCTGTTACCACATGGTGTATCATATCCATTCTAGGAGTTTGTATCAAGGGTGGCTGCAAGTTGCATTCTGATTATGTGGCTTTGCTCACTTCATTAGGGATTACAGGCGTGATTTATATCACTTTTTGGCAGCTTCTTGATTCCCGGTACTCCGTGGCTTGGGTGGCGAGACGTGCGAGGGAGGGGAATCGAAAGCACCAGTTCGAATTGTGGGTATTACAGACAGAGAGAGACAGACTTCACATAACGCGAATGACAGAGACAGAGATACCGATTTGCCTGTGTTTGTTTCAGCTGCATTCATCCCAGCGCTGGGCTTGCTGGGCATCGCGTGGGTGGGCTGTGACCGCTTGACCGCCATGATTCTGCTCAACTTTACCTCCGTCTTCGGCGGCGCGGCTTATTCCGGTAATTAATATAAAATAGCAATATTTTTCCACCGTTATTTCGTTTATTTATTTGTTTCAATTTCACAAAAGATTCTTACAACAGTACTGAATACATCAATATAATATATCTTTTGTGAGGCATTAGCTTTTATGCGGGATAGCTCGATATATTTGCAAGTACTCATATTTTATACCCTATTTAACATAGCATTGTTAGAATGACAACGGGACAGAGATATAGTACATCGGCTAGCGCGAAAAAGACGAGAGATACGTCACTTCAATTCAACAAACAAAACGTTCAATAGGGTATAACTTTTTTTGTTCTTCAATTTAATTGTTCTGGAGTTCGCGTTTAGAGTCTTTCGAAGACTGTGTATACACTGTTACTTTGAACAAGCGCAGTCCAACATTTTTTAAGGAAGTAAACGATAGAGAAAACGATATAGTTCGCGACTATAAGGTTAGTATTATGTTGTTTGCCAGGCAACCAGATGAACCACATAGACTTGTCGCCGCAGTTCGCGGGCACTATGTACGGGATAACGAATGCCGCGAGCAACATCTGCGGGTTCATGGCGCCGTACGTCACCGGACTCATACTTAGCTCCACACAGGTATGTTCTCTACTTAGGAAAGCTCCACTCTTTCCACTGAAAACTATTTATTTTATTTACCGAAAGCAACACATCAGAGTTTCCATATCCATATTTTCCGTATCAACAGTGGCTTCTAGTTTTCTTGTGACTCTGTCTACTCCACTAGGGATTACCGGCTTGTGTTTATAAGTATACATATGTATGTATGTTAATTATAAACTAACGGTTCTCCTAACTTAAAAGTGACATGAATTAGACGAGTAAACGGAAGAATGTGTCTGCGATCACTAAAATGTTATAGACTAAAATCACCAAGAATTTCGTAAGCTTTTTTGCTGGGTGAAGTTCCTTGTTTGCTTAAAAGGAGACTCCAATCACCTCATCATCACTGATTTAAGAGCCACGCTCTTGTCGGTACATTCTCCATTCTTGTCTATCAAAGGCACATTATTTCACTTCCTTATAAGACACGACGTTCACCTTCTCTTTAATCTGTTCCATGTAAGCTCTTCTTGGTCTTCCCCTTCCTCTCTTTCCTTGTAGCTTCCCTTCTATAATGTTTTTAATAAATTCGTCAAGTCTTATTAAGTGTCCAATCATCTTGCCTCTTCTGTCTTCAATAACTCTCAATATCTGTCTCTTTTCCCTTACCCTTACTAGCACTTCCTCATTAGTAACCCTTTCTGTCCAACTTATTCTTTCCATCCTTCTCCAACACCACATTTCAGAGGCCTCGAGTCTCTCTCTGTCTTTCTGTGTCAGTGTCCAAGTTTTACATGCATAGAAGGCTATACACCATACGAAAGTTTTGATGCATCGTTTTCTGTTTCCTTTGGCTATCTTAGCCTTGAATATGCATCTCTTATTATCCAATCACTTATATCATTGTAAATTGTTTTTAACAAATAAAGTATTTGTATTTTGTTCATATTTGCTTTGGACATAACTGGTTTCACAATCCTTCTATATATTTGAATACAAACTGTGTCTTGTTCCAGCAAACACTGGGCCAGTGGCGTGAGATATTCTACTTGGCAGCGGCCATCGACCTCGGAGCTAACCTCTTCTACTTATTCTTCGCTAGTGCTGAGGAGCAGGTAGGCTTATGAGTAGAAACATAAACAGCCTATATACGTCCCACTACTGGGCACAGGCCTCACCTCAATCAACCGGCGGCGGTATGGAGCATACTCCACGCTGCTCCACTGTGGGTTGGAGATGTTTTTTACGGCTAATAGGGACCAACGACGTATCGTGCACTCCAAAGCACGTAATTATTTTTCTTTTTCGGGCAATCAAGTTATTCAAAATGTTCTTACCAAACAAAGGGCAGTCTTTAAAAGACTGAGAAAGGTATGAAATGTAAAGATTTGAAATAAATAGAAAACTCATTTGACTTGTTACTAGTTAGCTGATACTAGTTGAAGAAATAAAAGTGTTGTATTGCATAAGTTTTACAGAGATAAAATATTCATCTCTTTCTAGTAAACTGAACCTGGGATAAACTGTTAAAAAGGCTTTTAAATCACTTGTAGATAAAGGGGTTCGAAATTTATAAAACTGCTTACGTAATATTTTTATGGCCTCTTAATTCTCTAAGTATACTCTATCTAGAACTTATACGGCAGATTGTAGTACTACCAACAAGACTAAGGGTGGTATTAATAAACTAATCTCAGCTTCGAGACTGCCCTCAAGATCATGTCAATGTGACAGTTCTCATATAAAAACAGGGACTTGAGCATGATCTTGAGGGCAGTCTCAGCTGAGATTCGTTTATTAATACCACCCATAACTGGCAGACAGTTGACCAGCAAGTAGCGAAACAGGCTCTGTCTTATAAAACCTTATTTGCGTGTGCTGGGTTGCTTCACCAAGTAAACTAAGAGAAATAAGAAACAATTTTGATTTACAGTTTAATGGTTACGCTAATCTAATCTATATTTCCTAGGACTGGTCGCGTCCAGATGACGACGACATGACAGCAGAGGCCCCGGTGGAGAGTATCATGTACACGGAGTCATAGGACGATACAATCGACGACACAAGTGTATAGTCGCTCGGACAAGTGGTGCTTGTTACAATAATGGTGCGAAGCAGGAATGGCCAAAGATTTGTAGAGTTTTGTACGCGAGTGAGTATTCTATTAAATTTGATTGCGTTTTGTATGGGATGAAGTGTTGGTGAAATATAAATGTTGATAACTTTGCAAAACTGTTTTGGAAGTCTTAAGGTCAAATCGACTAGTAAAATATCATTCAAATATTGGCTTTTACTATGGCCTTTCGATATAGTATAAATTGACAACATAAATTAGCAGACAGCTCGGTAGTTGACCGCCAGCGGTTGTTTTAATTTAGGGCGGTGTTGGAGCAGAGTCGTGTAAGTGTGCTATGACATTCAGATTTCGAATTGCTTCTTTTTTTTAATTTTATGAAGCGTATTGAAGTAGTATAACATTCTGAACGCGATCCTACAAGTTTGCATTGCTTGTATAAAAACAACTACGTACAAGAAATTGATTCTTCTATTTAGAACGAGTAGGAACGGCTTTCGGACATCATAAAAGCAAATATACTAATTGCATACATATAATACAGGGTGTTAGTGATATCGCACCGAAAACTTTGAGGGATCATTCAGACTGACCGCCAAATAATGATGCTGTTTTTGCGACGGAAAATTCCACTTGATATTTTCCCTCAGTATTGGTTACGATGTTTTACTAACATCCTGTATACTGATAGAATGAATTGTGTATTTGGCAAAGTTCATTAACATTTTTATGTCATCAACATTGCAAGGACTGTTAGAATTGTTATTATAAGGCTCGTGCTATACAAACGGAATTGTGAAGTGACAAGACAATTATTAGGCCCAATATAATTAAGTAAAATAAAGATCTTCCAGAAATACAATAAAATTGTTTACATTTTCATAACTACGCGATGTTGTTAGACTCGTTCTTAGCAACTTCCTACTATCTGTTGGTATATGAATATTATAATAAATTATCATCATAATTTAAGAGATATAAAATACTTTTTGTAACTGTTCTACTTAAAATACCAAACACCCAAGACAAGGATTAGAATCGAATAACGTAAGTTATTCCAAATGAAAATTTTCGTCGACAGATACAAATGTCAATAATGGTCACGAGAGACAAATCAAGCCAAGTGTTACTTATGTGAAATGTATATCATATATTTTATCTTATGTAGAAAACGTAAAGGCATTTTCTTTTTTTTTATTTCGGCTAGGGCTCTAAACCACTGAATTCGACTTTATGGGTTTAGATTATAGATTTGTACCTGGTTAATGGGAATAGGCTCGCCCCCTATTGCTGCAAATAGTATTGCATGGGACTTAAACATAGCATGGCGATGAGTGGGTGTATAACGGGTGTCAGTGACATCGTAACGAATACTGAGGGGTATGATTCAGACCATTATTCTGAGTTGGTGTCAAGTGGAATTCGGAAAAGTCACGAAAATTTTAGTGTTTTTTAAATTATTTTCAGTTCCATATTTTTGCGACAGAATATTCCACTTGATAACTACACAGAAATTCACAGAATCATAGTCTGGATCATCCCTCAAAGTTTTCGTTACGATGTCACTAACGCCTTGTATACTATATACCTCTGTCTACCCCTTCAGGGGTTCAAGCGTGATGTTATATTATGTCACTTTTATCTTCAACTTTGTTATCAGTAAAGGTCCCAGACTTCTCTAAGTTCTAAAACTGCAAATTACAGAAAGTTCATCCTGCACTGAACTGTTACTAAAAGCCTTTTTTCTCTCCGTACTAAAACGTGTGATTGATGCAGTCTGCAGTTGCGCATATAATGTACAATGGCCCCGATTCCTGCAGACACATCCTAATTTTATTTTAAGCTATACCTGTCATTTTCTTATCCACCAAAAAGGAAAGGGACGGATGATTGACAACTTTTATTTTAAAATGAATGAATTACCCGGGCAAATAAATAGGTATCTCGCTCATATGCAACCCGTTTGACGTGTGATGTTAACTTAATTCTGTCGGCTTATTGGTCAATATAAAATTTTGGAAGGGCTTTTTAAATTTCTGCGTAAAATTGACGTGTGTTCCGTAAATTTTATGCTTGTCGATTACCCGTCCCTTTCTTTTTCAGCGGATAAGAAAATGACAGGTATAACTTATATAATAAGGTTAGATGCTGTGTACAGAAATCAGCACCACTGCTTAGATAAATATACATACTGTAACTAAAATTGAAGGACTGTGATTAAATTAGATTAAAATACCTAGTTATTTCGATGTTAAATGTTAGCAGTATTTAACATTTGTATACAATACTAGGGCATTGAGTAATGGAATAGGTACCTAGGAATTATTTTGATTTGATAATAATCATTACAGAAAATTATTTATATTATACCTAGGTACTTGTATGTGTTATACAACACGCTCGTGTGTCATAAATAAAAAAATGTCATACACATTTTCGCTTCGTAAAATAATGGCTGGTTTGAAGTAAAATATTTTCTGAATTCAATAAATAAACTAATAAATCGTCTTTTTTCTTAGTAAACTAAAAAGGTTTATAACATTGTTCATTTTAATGTAATATTATACACAGCTGGCGAGGAATAGGTGTATATTATACACTTCTGCTTACCCCTTCGCGGATACAGGCGTGATGCTTTGTTCTTCGTATCAAAGTGAAAGTGAGAACAATAGTGTTTTGTTGGCTTTATATATTTTTTTAAGTAATAATGTCCTTCGATTAATTGGGGAAGCCTTTGCCCACTTGTGGGTTGATTATAAATAACTTATTGCGTACAAAGTAGCTCTCAAAATAATTTAAAACCATTCCAATGATATTTAATTTATGAATTTGTTAATAAAGTAACAGAAACCAGTATTCAATTGATATGTGATCACTTGTTGCAAGCTATGAAAATATTTTATCGATGTTTATTTACTTATTTAATTTTAGTGCATGCATAAATCGAAATTGCGTTCGTTGAGAATCTCTTCGTTTTATCTGTATCAAATCGTGTATAAATAATACACAAAGGTTACATAAGGTTTTGTAACTATAATTCAATGTGATCATTTCCAAATGACAATCTAATACTTAATGCAAACATTCTCATAATACTATTGTACTGTAACATTGCAAAAGTTGTACCTATCTTTACATTTATAAGTAACTATACTTATGTTAATATAAGGTGTATTTTTGTAGCAACAAAATAAATTTTTATGCGAGAACATTTTTTTTTATTTATTATTTGTGCAGTATATATTATGTTCTTTTTTCGAACGTCGAATATTTAAATGATGAGCAGGCGGCCAGTGTTATAATGGCAGTATAAGTGGTTGGTTTTTGCCGGCTCTAAGTTGTCAGAGTTGGCGCGAAAAAATTGTGAAAATTATAAGCTTGGTGCCAGGAGGGTGCGAGGCGAATTCGGCGGCAATCTTTACACCGAAGGCGACGGCTGCCTGCGGACACGTAATTGCTCACTGCGGTACAGGTGGTTTCTGAAAAAATAATAAATGCGAACCGTTTTGTTCGATAAGACTATGTTATAATCGTAAATTCGTAACAAGACGTCGTAATTTTTAATCGATTTTTGTAACTATCTTGATTGGGTAATCCTTTTTTTAACTGCTTGTTCACAAGTAAAACCGTGGTGATTTCATGATGATAGTTAGTATTCGAAAAAAGACTGATGAGATATTCAAAATTTAAATACCAAGTGATTTATGTATATATAGATTACGGGCCTGAGTTGGTTACTTTTGAACGTTTCTGCCCCGATTGCGACTTTTATATCCAATAAACCAGACTAAGATAAATAGGAAAAGGCGTGGTGACATATTTACCTTTGAGGATCAGTATTATTTTGTAAGAATTCTAATCGAAAAGAAGGCCGTATAAAAACCGATCACCCTATGCGTGCGATCGCATGGTGAACGACCCGCACGTCAATACTAATATTTGTTTTCGCCCCGAGAGCAGTGGGTTTCGACAGGCGCATCGTAACGAGGTGTTGTAGCCGTATAATTACGCCACTCGACGATTTTCGACCAATTACCTAACAGCAAAAAAGCGCAGGTGCGGTCGTTTCCTGATGAATGATGATGGTCACGACGCGAGAGATTTGTATCTTCAGTATGAATACTGGACCAGGCAAATACCTGAAGACACCTAAAAACCAGACCTGATTATGTAGTGTTTTAAACGTCAAGTTTTGAATAATTTACTTAAGTATTTATCTTTATTTCATAATAAGTATGCAAATTCAGAAATGCTCGCTTTGTATGTTTCAATACCAACGATGCGACGGTAAATAATTTAAGCATAATTTTAAGGAGAACTGGATGAATTTGGTTGGTTAGACAACCGGGTTTCGAAGAAGTATACGATTACGAAATAAGTCGAACTTTATCATTCTCTATCATCATCTAGCGTTATCCTTTCGCTAAGTCCGCTTACCCAACCTGAAGATTTAACAGGTACGGTTTTTTATGGAAGCTGCCGGTCTGGGGCCTGTTTAATAAAACTTACAATTGTAAATTACAATGACAATTTGATGTACATTGCGTAGTGTGTGATCACAAATATTTTGCAGTTTCATATTAGCTACGTAATGAACACCAAATTGTCGTTGTAATTTACAATTGTAAGTTTAATTAAACAGGCCCCTGATCTTCTTACTCTCTAAAGGAAATCCGGCCCTCCTAGATAATATTATCTAAATCTCTGAAACGCTTTATTTCTCGGGAATGTTGGTGGAAATTTTCCTTCACCGCTCAGCACGCGATAATCATTTATGATCAAAATAGTTATGAATTCGAAAACAATTTCGACAAAGTGCCTACCTGTGAAGTGAGAGTCAAGCGTTCATCCAACTGGGTAAGCATAGCTCATCATTCTCTATCAACAATTATAAAAAGGTAAATTAGAAATAAGTTGGTGAATAAGTTGGAGTTATAATTAATAAGTTGGACTGAAAGAGTTACTAATGAAGAAGTGCTAGTAAGAGTAAAGGAAAAGAGGCAAATATTGAGAGTTATTGAGGACAGAAGAGGCAAGATGATTAGACACTTAAGAAGACACGACGAATTTATTAAACACAACATAAAAGGAAAGCTACAAGGAAAGAGAGAAAGGGGAAGTCCAAGAAGAGCTTACATGAAACAGATTAAAGAGAAGGCGAACGTCGTGTCTTATAAGGAAGTGAAGGAATTGGCCTTTGACAGACAGAAATGGAGAATGCTACACCAACTACGCTCTAGTTGGTGTAGCATCGCATCGTCATCGTTACTAATTTAAGAGCCTAGTCGCAACTAGGCTCTTAAATTAGTGACGATGAAATTAAAAGTCTGCCTATACTTAACTGATATGGTAACATTGGATATGCAGCATACACGATACAAGAAAGAACATGATGCGGCAAAACTTGATACCAGCAGCAGGTCTGTCATAAAAACCGGGAATCAATCGCTCTGTCCAGTAATTCACACTCACGCTTTTATGGCCAGTAAGTGTGTATCGGACAATGAAATGTACGCAAATTGCATCGAAATCGTGGGTTGCATAATACTGACTGCATCGGCAGTACTTCCTTCATAAATCAAAAATAAGTAGGTGCCTATTTTGGGCTTGGGTTCTGGTCTGAAATGCTTCAATACTTATTATTCTATGACCTGTGCTTATTATGTATTGTACTTGATGACCAAAACAGTCTGCATCGTCCCACTGATCGTTATCTACAGGCCACCTAGGATAATCATATCTAAAAATAATCTGTGGTAACGTACCTACCACACTCATACAAGAAAACAATAGCAAGTATCTATTTAAATAACATACTACCTCTTCTTGTCTCTCGGTGTTGTGAGAATATCAGCAAGAAAATTATTTGTACGAGCAACTAAATTCGCTCCTTTTTTAAGGACCCTATTAACTTATTTACTCAAGGCGAGTTAGTTTATCGTCGTTCAAAAATGTTAAAGAAAAAGTTAACCGTTAACTTTTTAAACCGCTTCATAAAAAATGCTAATATTTTCACATTTCGACCATCGTAAAAGAGTAACATCCATTTCAAACCTTTCTGCGATGTCATAAAAATATAGAAATGAAGGAATTGGACAATGGCGGCCGTTGGCAAAAGCTACGAACCCTTGCAATTAGGGAACAAAGTATTTTTGCGGCGCGCGCGCATTTGGTTAAATATTTCGGGCCCTATTGTTTCTCAACCCGTCATTTGGCGAAGGACGAAAGATAAAAGTCGACAAATCGGGTAAAAGTATTCCTTTATTATGCAGGTTCTGAATATTTTTACTTGGTATGATTCCTTAATTGGATAACGAGGTTTATGTGACTTGAAGTCGGTGTGGGAAAAGTTGTGCAAGGTAGAGCGGCGACGTATGGGTATTTTCTGAGAAAGAATAACAAAATGTTCTAATATTGGAAATTGGCGGCAAAATGAAAATTCTTTAAACTATTACTAAGGAGTCTTTTATTTAATTACTTTCTGACTTTTTACAACCCTCTCAACACATTGGTTCACACATGTATCTACCATTAAACCGGTCATGTGCACATGCTGATGTTCACACCCTTGTCGCCAGCCTCTAAAACGGACCCCTAAATTTTTTACGAGCCGCCAAAGGCGTAGTGCGAATACACCCGTAAATTTAAACACAGCTTAACGACCAATGTGTTTATCTATAGTGCGGTCCGCTTGCTGACAATGTCTGTTGTAAAATTAGACAAAATACAGCATATTGCTCTCGTCCTTTTTGGTTTTGTATTATGTGAAAGGACATAACGGTGGTGATGGTTGCCGGCAATTAGACGTAAACTTTGTTGAACGTGTGTTTTTCTTTTTCAATGCAACCTTGATCATAGTAAAATGTGAGTAATATCTAATAAGTAAGTAGTTCGAATAATGAATCATTTGTATGATTGGTATAATAAGTTAAAATGTGGAAGAAATAAGAGAAGTACGTCTAAGTAGTCTCAGCATTTAACGAAGGCACACATAAAAATGACGATACAAAACTGTAAATAGTTACACGCATCGTTAATTTTGTTTAGTGCAGTATTTTAACAGTTTATTATATCAATTAGGTACCTATGATTAATTTAATAAGTAATTCTGGTATATAGTATAACTCGTCATCGTCGCGATGGTATGTTAATGTCTCTAACCGCTGAAACCCCACCGTGCGGTACTAACAACAGACGGACGGCACCGTAATCACCCCGCCCAACAATTCGTTACACCACAAAATTCACCGCGAGTTTTTCTTTTCAAACCTTATATTGTACCCGAAACCTTTGCTTTCGGTAGCTATAAAACTTGCATATACACAAAAGAGTTTGTTTATTCACAATCCTTCCCAGTATTGGTAGTTGTGAAAAGATTCTGAGACAAAACAAACGGCGGTATGTTTTTGGTAAAAGTTGTTAACGGTCATAATACGAGGTGTTCTGAAAAGGCGAGACAAATCGCGCGTCCGCGATATAATGAGGAAAGTTAAAGCTCTATTACAAGAGGTCTGTTCGTAAAGGAGAAACATTATTATGCGGGCGGTAGTGTTTGTGCATGCAGACCACGTAATTGTTAATGTGTAAGGTTATAAGAGATCAGGTTAGGTCCTTTGACATGTGCATATGCAACAAATGATAGTTACGTAGGTTTTTATCTGTACTGTTTACTCATTTGTTTTACGTATTAATTATTCTCATATCACCCTAGGTCTCCAGCGGAGGCATGACCATAAGGTACAGAAGGCAATTTGTAAGAAACATTGATTGCGTAGTGCAGTTACTGACACCTCTCTCGCTCATAAAACCTTATTGCGTTGTTGTTATTATGGGCTTCTTATATTGGCAGAATAATGTGTTATATAAAACACCGTTACATGCGAAATAAAACAACATAACGGTCCAGGTTCCAAGGACCGTCCCAAACAAGCCGATAAATAAAAAATAAAACAAAAACTGTTACCATTTTTGAGCAAAAAGCGGTTTCAATGGAGTCTTGCTCCATTTTGGGCTCATAAAAATTAGTAAAATAGAGCAAGTCCATTGTTTGGGTTTTTGTCGAAGGCGACGACAAGGGACTGACGAGAAAGTTAAAAAATATATGGACCGTTAATTGTAACAGTGGTTTTTTTAATTCGTACCAAATTAACAGTTATGATTTTCTAAGAAAATAACGTTGGTTTTTGTGAGTTTTCGGAAGTTACTTTACATAATGCAACTGTGGCAATTTTTGGGCACAAAATGAGCAAAATGTTTTCTTAAAAAGTTAATAAGATGAAAATATTCCTTATTGTGTAGTGACTGGGTAGAGATCTGTATTTTTGCGACCACCGTTACTAGAGCAGCATAATAATAAACTACCTACTAAACTAACTATGTTTCTGAACGTCAAGTCACGCACGTGTAAGTTTATATACAGAATGGTGTTATGTAGTTTTTTACCTAAATGAGCGGGTAAATGAAATTAGTTCCAAATTCCGACGCGAGTCGCCATGGGCGGCTGAACGGGGAATTTGAATAAGTATGAGAGTGAGACCTCGGCGTTAGACAATGCCTTCGGGTGGGCTGCCAGTTTTTAAAGACCTATGCATATTCTAAAGTGGCGTCTTATTCTGAGTGAGCTAAATACTTCAAAAGTAACAATGCATTTATGGTAGAGTTTTATTCTACGTTTCTACAATACACTTTTAATGAATAAGTAGTGACGTCACCGGGTCAGAGTCCTCAGTAGTTAATGCTAGCAGAGGCAACTACAATAATTTACGTCAAAAAATGAAGTGATACAGATTATATGCAGTTAGGTTTTCATAGAGCAACAATGCAACGTGTCTCGTACAGGGATGTGCCATTTCCGGAAATGTTCCCAAAGTGCGACAGTAAAAAGGCGCAAAACTTATGTAAAAAGAGGTTTATTACCTGGTCTTTACGCAGATAGGATCAGAGTACAAGAAAGATCAATTTGCAAGAAAAAAGCAGCCAGTGCCCTTACTATTAGAGAGTTTTTTACAACGGGAACATTTCCACTTACAGTAGCAACTATAAATCTTCAAAGAAAAGGATTTAATGTAATCAATTCAATTTGAAACGAAATGTAAAGTAACAATATTATTTCTACTTCAATGTAATTTTCAAAATTCAGTGCTTTGCACAGAACGCAAGGCAATTCTAGTTTTCCAAACGATAATAGTTGACCTGCCGACACGCCAACGCAATACAGTAATCATTCAGATGCGACAATGAGCACGTACGATTCATATTACGATAAGCGTGTATCCGGGAAAACGGCAATTAAAAAACGGTCGCTAATCACTAGTACAAACTACGAACCACTAAACCGTGGACGATGTTGTTACGAAGCTCGTGAATATAGGAGGCTGCGCACGCGGCGCTTTGAAGTCGAGACGCGCAAATTTATGCGCACTGTCAATACATTAGACCCGGCGCGGTGATGTCAGCGCGCATTTGAATAATAATAAAGCGGGGAGTAGGGTGACTATGTCGTTGCTTTTCAGCTATAGACTTTATTATGACTGAAAATGTTTTATGTAAGACTGGACAAGTCTGGGCTTTATTTCCCGTGCTTGGATACAAATAGTTTAAAATATTTATGATTAATATTAGGTATTCCTACTACAAACGCTATCAAACTAGGTACCAATTTATAGCTAAAACTGCTAAAGCAATGAGGAACATATTATACATCAATGGTTATGAGTATTGATTTTTAATTATTTTTTTATAAAATTAATAATTGCCATTCATATACTTAATTAGAATCCTTAGAAGCGACGCCTTGAGCAGAAGTTCGCGCCCAACTATGCACCTAAAGGCGCCTTAAATTTTATACTAGGTGTGAGCCCTCAGCGCTCCCCGTTAGTCCGACCTAATAATTAATGCCATCTTGAGGTAAAGCCAATTCAATTCTAATAAGTCACTACAAAAATATTTTTTTACCTTTATACCAGAATTTTGTTAGAAGCGAATTAGTCTTGTCTGAAACGTGCCGTGTGGTGTTAGTGTCGAGGGCACGCTTCAGGCAGCCGGCGCTGCGTGCAGCGGTCGCGTGCCCGGCAGCGGCGCTCCGCCCGCGGCCGCCGCGCGCCCTACGCCGTCGCCGCACCACCGCCGCCGCCGCTCGCGACAGTCGCGCGACGACTACTCACCGCGGCGCACGCGGCCTCACGCGCGTTCCAATTCCAAATTTTAAATCGTGTGACACTTTTTTAAATTTTCCACATTGATGAACAATTTTCTTTTTTTCTTAAAATTATATAAGTACTGTTTTTTAATATAAATATTTGAAACCGGACTTGCCAGTTACTGACGTTCAGTTTTCAAATGCTGTGACTTTTCCATTTTCCACGAGTGCAGTGGTTACAAACACTATGGTGACTGGAGTGGCTGGAGGGACTGGTGTCCCGGTTAACAACATGAGTCCTCCGGAGAAAAAGCAACCAGGAGACAACAGAAGAGTAAGCATCTATGTTTTAACATAATACCTATTTTTGATATTTTTCATAAAAATGTTCACAAGCACTGGCATACCGGTGTTGATTTAATTTGCGGTATTAAACCTGAATTAATTATATTTAAGTAAAATATACTTAATATATCATAATATGAATCATTTAACAGCGTTATAATGCCATAAAATAAATAGTAACATATTACGGAAATGTGTCAAAGCGGCAACGTTTAATTGCTACAAAAGACATCAACGCGTGCGGCTAAATTAATGCAATTCAAGGATACGCATCAATTTTCATCCAACCATTGTTTAAAGTTATAGGTAGGTAGGTACTTAGAATAATGCCTGTTATTTGTCTATTATTTTATTCATATGACCATGATTCTGTAATTTCCTAGGATTTTACAATATACAAGTAGCTAAGTATTTTTAACTGAAAACGTCTAGTCATAACGATAGTTTAATGTTAATAGAATAATGCCTGTTATTCGTCTATCATTCAAAATATGAACATAGTTCTGTAATTAAAGATTTTGCAATATAAGTATGTAGGTATACAGTTAAAAATTTAACTGTTAAATTTAATTCATGAAGATTTTCGGAAGTTGAAATGTATTGTTCAGGCGTGGGGCTAATTATTGGTTTGGAAATTAATAACCTTAAATTTTTGATGACATTTTACTACGGTTTGATCTCTTGAATCTACGGCTGTACCTACATTTCAACTGCTGGCTGTATCAACATATATATTAACATTCCAACCCACAAAAGACAAATTCCCTATGTGTGTTACCTACCTATACACACCTACATATAAGTAAAAATAAATGGTAATGCCTATATACATATTTTCGCATGTGCAGTCGTTTTAGCATTACTTAGTATGTTGTCGCAACACGGACTTAGAATTAGTTGGTCACGACAACATCGTGAAGAGAGACAACGGCAAATTACAATAACAAATAGAGGAGCTCTGAACACACAGCCGTGGTAAATATACGTAGACGTGATAATGCTGTTTGGTCGCGGTAAGGGTCCGACGGAACTTGGCCGTAGGCTGTTTTATTTTGCCGGTACGGTGTAGTAGGTAAGCAGGTACTTATGTATGTAGGTACACACTAACATACAGGATGTTTTAGTGACATCGAACCGAAAACTTTGAGGGATGACTCACACAATGAATTTGAGTTGATAACATGTGGAGTTTTCCGTCGCAAATTCTGTTCAGTATGATATCACTAACACCCTGTACATACAGTCACATTCGCATCCCAATCATCAATAAGATAGACGGCAACCAATCCCGGTATTTATCCAAGACAGATATAATGAAAGGAATTCTGTAGTCTTCGCTTACCCCGGTGAGACATAGGCTTGAGTTTTTGAATTGACGAAAAATGAACTTCTGAAACATACAGCAACTCACAGGAAGCTCAAGTGAGCGTGGGTACTCTGTTTTTGCGATGGATGCATCACTGACTAACCCAATTGTGAATATAGTCGTGAGCTTGTGTTATATGTTCTGTTGTGAAACATTTACGAGATGTTGGATTCCTAGATTATCATTTTTTAATGGCTTGTTTCTACTTCAATCATTAGCAATTTCGGCGTGAATTCTAACTCTTAACTCATATTCGAGATGATAGGTACATAAAAAGCAAATGCCTATATAACTTCAGAAAACTGGCGGTAAATGCATTAATTAAAGGCTATTTAACGTTAACAAAGGATAAGAAAATTGCCGTTTCTCTATCTTATTCACTATACAATAAAAGCCTACACGATACATGGACTCCACTAACCCAGGATCCATTGTATGGTCAGCTAACGCCAAATAATGGAGTAATAAACCGCCACCCACTTTGTTTCCCTCTTATCCGCCGCTCTGACTCTGCTAACATTTGATAGCAAGGATGCCACTTTAAGGACTAACGTTATTATAAATATTACATATAATTTTCCATTTGCCTAACCTATTTATTTATTTATCCTTAGCATGGATGGCCCGGTATGAGTTTTTCGTAAAATCCAATAAAAGGATTGTGTTCTTTCTAACATAAGTCATTTGTTATTTTCTACTTCTCTTTTTGCAGAACTTACAAAAAGACTACTACTATTACACAAACATACATACACAATAACATAAATATACGTCCCACTTCTGGGCACAGGCCTCCTCTCAATCAACCGGAGAGGGTACACAAACTCACGTCTATTTCCCACCACACCAAAAGTAAAAGTAGTAATAGTAATA
This sequence comes from Pectinophora gossypiella, assembly GCF_024362695.1. NCBI lineage: Eukaryota > Metazoa > Arthropoda > Insecta > Lepidoptera > Gelechiidae > Pectinophora > Pectinophora gossypiella. Next base: position 6,431,976 of record NC_065416.1, on the reverse strand, counting down.
AAGTAATAGTAGTAGTAATATAGTACTTAATAGTAGTAGTAAATACTACTCCTATACTACTATTATTACTTTTTCTTTTTTTGGACTTATTGTAGATTTTCAGAATATGACATTAATTATATGACCGGACAAATGGGGAGCGCAGAGGGCTCTTCTCACCCGGTCTAGTTCTCTTCTACCTCTTGTTTTAGTAGTTGTAAGTACCTAGTAAGGCACCTACTTAATATGTTAAAGATGCCTTGCCAGATATCTGATATATTTAAAGATATATATATATATTTTATTTATTTATTGTTCAAAACATTTTACATAATGATACAACTGAATCACATTGCTAAACCTTGCAGGTTTGTCTCAATGCAATGTTCCGCTATTGTTACAGTTTGCACTTCGGAGGTATACTACTAATTAATTACACTATTGAATAAATAAATTATATATAGTATATATGTACGGTAAGTTATATACAAATATATGGTACTATTATTTATTTAATTTCTAGATATATTTGTTGACTGTATGTAATCTATAATTGCCGGTATGATACAGGTACTTGCTTAAATATAATGTATACTTATGGACACCAAACTTATTACTTATATACTCCTTAGCGCAATGCTATTTGTTACGGAAACTTTTTCGTATGAGACCGTTACCTTTTGGGTTCCGTGTATAATCTAATATAATTTTATGCGCATACGTTCCAGTCTCGCTAAAAATACCGGTGGTCTGTGGTATAACTTTCTTGCATTAGTTGATAGAAATGATAATGACGCAGTAGGTATAAATATCGTGCACTTGGCACCCCTGCCGGTCTGGACAGACGGTAGACCGCGTGAGTCATACATAGGGCTGCAAACATCAATTACCGATATAAATATTGTAAACTCTTTAAAAAGATGTAAAAAAGTCGAATCCCGATCCCCCAAGCTAAATCTATAAACCGATTCCTGCCGGCGGTTCGTTTTGCTCTATGACCGAATCTGATAGTCATAATTCTCAGTTTGCTACAACAACTTTACTTTTTCTACCTTATTTAAGATTAAAAAAGGCCCGATCTCCCAAGCTAAATCTATAAACCGACTGCGATCCGTTTTGCTCTATGACCGATTCTGATAATAAATCTGCGTATACTACAACTAAGTAACCTTTTCTTTGTAACTTAGGAATTAGGAATTCTCAATTGAGTTTCACCTATGAATGTCTTAAAACTTTTGCTTCAAGCTTTTGTGATAAAGACTACTTTTGCAAGTTTTCAGTTCTTTGCCTAGAATCTTCAATATTTGATTACGTGTCTAACAGCATTGTAATCGCAGCCCTGGCCCGTCGGCGTGGGTGCGCGTGGGCCGACTAATTGTCGTGGGAACGCGCTGCGCCCGCGCCGGCGACGACGCTGCGGGCGCTCACGATCACACCACATTTAGGTACCACTTACAATGCCGAGATGACTTAGAATTATTAGTCGAGCAACTGGGTTTGTTGTCCAAAACGAACCCAACAATAGTCTATTATATAGAAAAGTGCGTCCAACATTTATAATACATCGAACGATTGTTGCTGTGTCTCATGCAATGGCATTATATTAGCCATAGAAATAAAATAAGTAATGATTGAATTGCTTCCGTATTAAAAAATAGTTTTAACTGATTATTGCAAAAAAATAACATATCATCCAAACCGTCAAGCAGCTATCTTATCCATCTTATCTAATTACGGTCTAAAAATAACAGATTCATATCTCAACAGCAACAATATCGCACCTCGCTCCGAGTGTTCTAATCTAATCGTAGAAAAAACACTAATTACTTGCTTGTGTCAGCGCTCGCTTGTAGCCGACAGAGGAAGCTATTAAGAAGCCGGCGATCCATCATCGAATGATAAACATCGCGCTGCCGTGGGACCGGCGCGTCGCGTGCGTCGCCCACGCGACCACGGGCCCACTCGCCCGCACGCCCACGCGCCCACGCCCGCCGAACACACCCGATAACCCACCACGTTTATCGGTCCAAGATTAAAGCCCAGCCGAACTGTAGGCTGGCAATTAGTAATCGAATATGGAAATCTTTATATAAATCAAACCCACGACGAGTCGTTACGCATTGATGTATTGAAATTGGTAGGCTTTGTATTTTCTTTACGACACCGACTATAGATGCTTTTTCGTTTCCTTATGATATTGCTTGTTAGAAAATATGGTTACTCCCCGATATACAGCCATCTAACTCATAAACAAGGAACGTAGCCACGCCCTCTTATGCCATACAATTTGCTGACGTACCTACTTACATATAGATGAGAGGAGATATTTATTAAGATAGCGCCGGCGGCGCAGACGGCGGATATAGAATTGAATTACTCACATGTACAATAGCGTGTCCATTGAGTCACGTCTTGTCGCTGCCCGTGCCGGAAGCTCGCCGTCCGCTCCCACGCCTTGGCACGCGACGAGCGCCACTCCTGGCCAGCCGATACACCTCTACCCGCACACCATTGGCCAACATTGGGCCATCATTGGCGAAGCAGCTACCAGTAATTGACCAACATTTGACGTTATCTCTGCCAACTACGGCTGCCATAACCTGACCTATTATTGCACGCAGTATTTCGGGAATCTCAAGAAATCGCAATTACTTAAATGTAATCTCAGACGATTTAGTGTTATGCGTAGGCAGATCAGATAGCGCGTTCCACAGAAATGTGAAGGATCTGCCTGTAGGGACGCAGATAAATGAATTTCATACTGGGAGTTTGACATTAGGTATTTGTAATGTTCAGATTAACACAAAGTGCGCCAATTGACCTGTGATGGCTTTTATAGTTAAGTATTCTTATTTATCTTTATTACATACCTGTGTCACCTGCAAAATCAATTAAAGATAAAAATACATAATAATAAGTAATTGTATTCTATAGTAGCTAGGTACTTGCATTGATGCCACAAACACTCGAAAGAGACACAGTGACTTCTGTATCTGTATCAACTGATAGCGTATCAGTACGTAGCCCACATCACGTTCCATACTTTACCTATCAGTGTCTATTGTTTATTGAAGATTACTGTCACGTGCCGTAGCCCGCTGATGATACTATAAAGCGGTAATGGGAAAATTATAGGCAAAGTATGAAGAAGTAATTTTTATAAAACCAGTTCTCGATACAAATAACACGAGAGTCTATGCTCACTACCTACTCACAAACAAAAAAGATTATAAGCAGGTGAGGTACTGTTTTGATGTCATTTACGAACAATCTATAAGAATTCCAAACTATCCTACCTACTTATTACTATTTTTTCGCATTATCCTAAGGCCTATTATTAGGCCCATTATTAATTTTATTAGGTAATAAGATGCATACCTACAATATATACCTTAACCCAATATGCATTAAAATTCTCTAAATACTGCACCTCTGGCTGGCACTTCTTGCTCTACTTCGGTGGTGCACTAATGAGAATTCTACGACGCACCATGCAGCATAGGATTTCAGGCGCGCTTTATATTTAACGCCTGCATTTACACGAGATACATATAGATGAATATACTAAATGTATAGTATATAGCTAGAATTAGTGTATGTGTAGTATAGCGCCGCCTGGGCGCGTGCCAGCCGTCGGAAAATAGCCGTCGAGTTTTCATTCGACTCCGTACTACGAGAAAAGCTTTCGAATCTTTAGTCGCTACATGTGTTAAAATTTCGTAGGTAAGTATATAGAAAACTATGGAGAATAGTCGTTACTTAAATCAGGTATTTATACAAACACAGCAATAAAGTCGATTACGCGCAAGTAGGACGTAGACATAGCATGATTTAATAAGAAATATGAATGAAAACGCTGCAGTAAATTCAGTTCACAATATGAGAACAGCGTAGTCGGTAAACAAAAGTGATATTTAGTTCTTTACCTACTGTATAAAGCTAATGAAAGCACATTAAAAATCTTACGTATCTACGCGCGATTTTCAAATTAAGAAAACAAAAATCTGGTTATAATGATTGTACGTAAATTCCCAACAGAAATAACAGTGCTTACGCGTGGAAGAATTTTGATTTGCCAGAATCTTAAGAGGTCTAATTCGCGTCGAGATTCCAGTAGTAATGGCCAGTAAAACGTGTCACTCATTGGCGGAGTGAGGCACAGACATGAGGGCACGCGCGGCGCCTCGTCCGACTAAATCCGCCACGGCCCGTCGCGACGCCAACCATTACGTAAACATGATTACCTATCGTCTGCCAGTATTCAGTCGCCACTGTTTAATTGCAATGTTTAAATATAACGCCTAGTATAAGGCCCAGCGACGTGTTGTGTCGCGGTTTTTATCACCGGTTGAGCTGTATTAAGTAATCTATGGTTATGTATCAATTACCTAGCTACCTTTGTGATGCTATCATGCTATTAGGTACCTAAAACAACGTACGTTTATTATTGTTGCGTAATACCTAAGTACCTACTTATTATTTGCTAAACTTCCGTGTGAATATTCAAAAATCTATGTATAAGCATTGTAGGTACTAATTTTACATCTTGTTAGTCTTAAAACCCTCAAATTACAAACACAAGCAGCGTCTGTTTCACCAGGAAGTACTGAACATGAAAATATACTTAGCTCTTTGTCTGTAAGTACCTACATACAATCTAGTTCAAACGTGGCTTTGTGTAGGCTTCCCAGCACGCGACACGTGCCGCCCACCGCGTCCTTGTGCCGCGCGTGTCGCGCAAACGTGGCGGACCGTAACATGCCGTAAATGTGCCGGAAACGTGCCACACGCCAGACAGAGGCGCCCGTCTCGCCCCCGACACCCTGCGGTGGCGGAAATTAATTAAATTAAGCGACCCGTCTGCGGAAGATAAAAGGAAAGAACTGAGATATAGCGAAATTAATACTGTACGAGTAGGTAGTAGGTACTCGACATAGATGTTTTAAGGATTTTGGTTTTGAAATGTTTACATTGGATTGATTTGCACATAAAACTATTTCTAGACTCTAACGAGTCAGTAGTATCTCTGTAGTAGTTCTTTTTAAATTTGGAAAAAGGTAATAGTACTTAAACTTATTAAAATTTATAAGTGTATTTACATTACCGCTTTAACAAGCTTTACATCAAGGCTTTTTGAAGTCTATTTGAATTGCAAAACTAAAGCTATCTAAAGGTATTCGGCGTATTTATTGCCTATTGGTCTATTAATGAGAGTAATTAGGTAGAACGTACATTATATAGCAATCAGAACGAAGTGTTTACCGACTACTAGAGTGCTTTCTATATGCGATAGTCATTAAATTAGAGTAATATTCAGGATTTTATACATACATACATAAACTCACACCCGTAATCCCAAATGGGGTGGGCAGAGCCACAAGTAATCAAAGACAACTTGCATCCACTGTTGATACGAAGTCCTAAGATGGATATGATGAACCTTATGGTGATAAGGGATAGCCTATCGCCCATAACATTAGTCCATCATGTTAGAGGACGCAATCCCTCTGTCGGTTTTTACGACATGCCAGGGAAGACAAACAGCTGAACGTGTTCTATGTTTTTTATTTGCTCCCAGAACAGCATAGAAGCAGGATTCAGGATTTTATTGTCATAAGTATTTACCGTATTTAGTAGTAAAGTCACTGTGGTCATATCAGCTTGCTTCTCAAACGTGGAGCGCCGGTTCGAACAGCGGTACCGGACTTGCACTAATGATTTAGTAATTTATCTGAAGTGCAGTTCTCACTAACACAGTTATAGACCGCGATACGGCTCACCACTTATAACGTTAGTCGAAAGCTCGGTGACGTGTGGGTACTTAGTTCATCTTGCGATGGATGTACCTCTGGCTACTCCAATTGAGATATAGTCGTGAGTTTATGTTATGTACTTATTTAGTAGTATTCGGTTTGGCCTCTGCCGTGATTTAGAGGCCATAACAATGCCGACACCTGGCTACTGACGCATGCCAGTAATTGTTTCGCTTCGGGTAAGAAGTTAAAAGAGCAAGAAAATTAGGGGCCGATTAAAATGTTTATAAACTGGAAATTCCGTTGATTAACAAGAGAATTTTTTAGTTTAGTGACTTGGTAGATTAAACATCATATTTCTTAGGTTGATAAAGGAAAGCGAATAACTTATAGGTAAGTACCTACTTAGGCCGCTTATTAACGTATCGCATCATCAAGCAAGCAGTTATCGCTTAAACGTGCTAATATGCACCCGTTGGCAACATATTATGTAAATTTTCATTACGTATAAGTATGTACTGTACTGAACAATTAGTTTATTTTTTGTCCTTGTTTGAAAGTGGCTGTGACCGTGTAGTTAGTGACTTTTTATTATAAAAGTAACTATTTACCTACTACTTTACTAGTCTAGTAGATAAATGATCGATTAATCAAAGTAGGTATCTATGTTCTTCACCTTGTTGGTTATTATCAAGCGAGGGAGTAAGATTTCTATGAAAACAGCTAACTTAACAAACATATACATAATTAGGAATGAACATATATTACATAATAAGTAGGTACCTATTATATTTTTAAGACTCCCCAATGCGACTTCACAGCTCTTGATACCTAGCTTCATGTTTGGCACGAGTATGTTTTGTTTTGCAATTCAAATAAACGTTAGCATTCGTGATTAAGATCATCCATAAAAAAACGTGTTACCTACCTACTTCAAAAACCTCAAGTCATTATTAACTGCAATGTGATTTCTGGATACTTATTCGATTTATTCCTCGTACCACTACGCGATTCACGACCTGACTCGTACTAAAGTCGTGAATTGCCTTCCTTTTCTCAGATCTGTATTTCGCTACAGCAGAAAATTGTGACCTCGTTGCTGTAGTAGGTACAAGAACTTACCTACTCTATGTAAAGAGATAGAAACACGGGAAAGGAAGTGAGGTCGTGCGGCGGAAGGCGTCAAGTATACCGCCCTGATCGTCTGATGATAGCGCCATACACGGCCCTCGCTTTAAACGCTTATTGTGTCAAAATAAATTTATAAAGAAACATTGTTTAAGATTCAAGAAACGTAACATTTTGGCGTGTAAGGTTATATATGGTGCAAACAAAGAATTGTGGCGAGGACGTCAACACACACAAACACAAGTAAATTGTCGTGTTTGTTAGTATTTGGTCGTCTAATCCCATAGCTCACTGTGAGATTTACACATGGCTCATGATGTAACTATCTACGTTTTTTATCTGCAATCTGCATCTCGTGTGCGGCGATAAACATTTTATTATGTGCCGCAGATCGTTATCAATGCGTCAATGCTTTTGTTTGTGGAGTTAATTCCGCCGTCGCGACGTCGTAGGTGTAACAAAGAGGCGTGAGCGGCGCCCGGCGGCACCCATCGACAACACAACTTCTAGACACCCAATAACTGACAAACGGAGTCAACACATTGATAAATAGGTCAGATATAAGAATGACACCGCTTTTGTGACCTATCCACGTGTTTAGGATCTTAAGTGAACCAATTAAAGTGCTTCACTTACTGTCCGGTTATCTCAGCTAGTGGACAGAATGAGTTCTACGCAATAAATCAAGTACGTGTCTATTTGGTTGTATCGTTGATGGCGGCACCCGACGCCTCGGCGCGCCGATGTGGGCAGAGTGAGGGCGATAAATTGATTACCCTCCACGCGTCAACTACATTTGTCTTAGTTTAATAGCCCACTGCGAAATGGCGGAGGATGAGACGTTCGGGTTGGTGGTAAGCTATTTGTGTTTAGTGAGGATTTGTTTTCAGCGTGTTATTGACATTAAAACAGACAGGTTTGGAATTATTTATGGAGATGTACTTAGGCAAAGAATTGAAGATAATATTTAGTAAACGAGATTTGAATTTGATAATTAGCTGATTAGATTACATCCACTTAGTTCCTACTCACTCCACACCGGATTCAACCTGTGCGGTCACATGCGCGTGCAAAAGGGTTATCGGTTGACACCAAGTAAGGCGCGTGACAAAAAGCGTTATTAATCTCCTGTTACGCGGCGCGTGCGCAACTCAAGGTGAAGGTCGCGACGTGATTGGCGCGTCGTGACGCGCGCGGACACGTGATGTTATGGTGATTGGTTACCGGCGGCGGCGCGGCGCTCGCGCGGATGTGGTCGAATTAATTGTGCGCATTTAACCGCTTTTAATCTCTTTTAATTCAAACGGCGCCAAATATATTGATAGTAATATTTTTGGAATGTCCATTATTGATAAGTAATTTAAACGCGCCACTATTTTATTAGCTACTTACCCTAGAGTTTTTTTTAAATAGGTAAGTAGATAAGTAGCTATCTAGAGCCACATTTACGACGATTGCTTCTAACCGTACCGTCTCGACAAGTTTAAAAAAAGTTAAGAAGTATTTGCAATAAAAAAGCATGTTTATAACGTGGGTACCTACCTACCACATGTTCTGATGTTAGAATAATTATCCTTCACCTCGCCGGCCTAGAAGTTAATTTTGCACAAGTTTATATTACCTTCGCGAATACACGTGTTGGTACTCGGATGCAAATTTACGCTCGTCACACGACTCGGATCTCTAAGTATCTCGAATGATGTCATAGATTTGAAAAGCGTGAGAATGAGGCTTTAATTTTGAAGTTGTTTTGGCGCGTGGTAGTTCTACCTACTCCTATGTAGGTACCCACTACCGACCTATCCATCTACGAAAGGCACCGCCGCGCGCGCCGGGGACACGTGAAATGTATCATGTTAAACACACAACACAAGTGCCTACATAATGTGTTTACAAATCAAAGGAGACTACTAACCTTGCCTCTTATTTGATATGGCATTTCATTTCCAACAGAATAAAATATTTCGGGACCAATTTTCTCTGATTTTCCTGCGCCGTCTATGTACCCACCAACATTTCATTTTCCTTATAAGCAAAGCTTTTATTAATCAAGATACCCGTTAAATAAATAGTCATGTTCCTTGAATTTGCCTTTGAGCAATGAATAAACCTACATTATGCCTACTTATGAGTTATGAGCAATGAGCAAGAATACCTACCAAGTAGAGTTTTTTAAGCATAAGTTCTACTTACCCTTACTCTTTTGTGTATCACAGTAGGTATAGGATTAACCTTAATGTAAATCAAGTATTTTAATCCCCCTTTTATTGTTACAGAGCAACAAACCGATAATGGAGAAGCGGCGGCGCGCACGCATCAATAATTGTCTCAACGAACTCAAAGCGCTTATACTTGATGCGATGAAGAAAGACGTAAGTACTTGGTCAACAAAATTCTGTCTATCTTCATAGCTTCTCATTAGAATAACAATTCTTATAAGTGGCCGGGATCAAGTAGCTTAACGAGTGAATGACAGTTTTTAAAAGGCTTTATGATAAGAATACTCCGTCTTCTTAATGATGACACTTACCTACTTAAATTGATTACTTAGTTACAATCGTTAAAAAATAATAACTCTTGTTTTTTAATCCTTATTTCGCATTATTGTAACAATCAGACGTCTCATGCATATCATGTTTCTCATTACCTGCGGAGCCAAGTGATTGACTAACAATGAACGTTTGTTGCAGCCGGCACGACATTCCAAATTAGAGAAGGCAGATATCCTCGAGATGACTGTGAAACATCTAGAAGGTCTTCGTTCGGAAGGTGCAGGGTCTCCGGATAGATTCAGAGCGGGGTACAGGCACTGTGTTTCTGAGGTTGCCAAGTTCCAAGGCTTGGAGGCGGGGTTGAAGAGAAGGCTGGTGAGGCATTTAGAAGGTTGTGTGACGTCAGCACCCGGGGCCAGGCCCGCCGGGGCGCCCACGCCGCCTTCCGACACTGAAGACCCGCCGTCGACTCAACATTCAACCATTTTTATTTCTGGTAAGTTAAATTTTATTACAACCTATATATTGACTCATAAACAATTTAGCATATATGACAGGTCATAATTTAAAAGATTAAACTGAACTCTACCTACGTTCGTAACAAGCCCGCATTGAACTTAGTAACAATGTAATCACTGTGATCCCGTCTAACACGTGTCTGCGCTACTACGTTGTTAAGTATTTCATAAATATTTTGATTACGACTGTGTATGACGTAATAAAAAATGTCTATTTTTAAAATTACTTATAACTGATTACGCGTTTATTACTCACTCTCCTACGCAACTGGAATTCTGCCTCGTGGAGACAGTTGCGTAGCATTGAGATAGATTTTTCTATTCCCAGCCAATTTCGGTTAATGCCATTGGAGGTAAATCTACACTAAATCACGTAAAAATAATCATTTATACTACAGTGTACAATCACTATATACATGTGTACGGTCACGAGCATTAATATGTATACACTTTGGTACTATGCCACATTAACTTTTTTGACAAATTGAACTGTAAGTCTCACTATATGTCAAATATTTTAGTGCGACACAGTCCTAAAGGGTACATTATATTGCTCATGACTCATGACTGTACACATACTTACTCAGTTTTTCGGTTACAATAATTTAATCTTCTTCAGCAGGTCCCGGTTCAGGGGTGCGGCTGGTACCAACGAGACTGTCCAACGGTGACATAGCGCTCGTTCTGCCGGCGGGAGTGAGTGCTAACACTTTAGGCACGGTTCCTACTCTCGTGCCGCTCTCCCCCCGCGACGCGTCATCTTCCTCTGCCTCTTCAGAAGCGAGGTGCTTCTCCCCTGCGAGCTCCGGCTGGGGTACTCCCCCACCCCCTTCCGAAGACCCCGCCCCCCTTGCGCTGGTCACGAGGAAGCAACCCCCCGAAGACAAGCCATGGCGACCGTGGTGACATCCCCTCCGGTCCGTTGCTCTGATTCTGTGATATACGTAGCGTAGTTGTAGAGTATGGAGGTGCTGTAGACATTTTACGAGCTTTGACTATTTATTTCAATCCTCAAGATCTATAGAGTTTAAGTAATAAATCCACTTTCGTTCTGGAGATAAATATTTGACTACAAGATAAAGATAATATAACTTAAGCTCATGATTATCCCAGTTGGGGTGATCAGAGGTACAGGTACTTCCATCGTAAGATGAACTGCTTCACCTGAGTTTTCTGTTTTACCAACCCGTGACATGTAGTGAGCCGCATCGCCATCTGTATAATGGGCGAGCCAACTGTATTAGTGAACATTGGACTTGAGATAAATAACTCATTAACTAAACTAACAAGTGTAATCAAATATCTAAGATATTAAATGGCTACAGCAACCCCGTCACAGAGTATTTAAAGTTCCTAGTACCACTACACTGTATGTGTGAATTTTGTACTGTACTGTACTGTTTGTAGTACTGTATGTGTGAATATATTTAAGCTAATTACACGGTCAGTACATTTGTGTGATAGTTATTTCAGTGAGAAATGGAGTTTGCGTCGGCTATTAATTAGGTTTAATTTCGATTATCTGTAAATTATATGGATGACATCTGAGGCAGTATTTTATGTATGTACGTAAAAGGACAACGTCCTGTTTTATTGTAACAATATTAAATACTTTTAATTTTACTTCCTTTAGGACTAAGTGCCATGTAGTTTCATATAAGTTCCAGCAAGATTTATCATTGCCCTTAGTTAACCTGTAAATACGAACATTGTTTTAAATATATTTTTTTTAAAACAAAAGAGGATTCATTGTGCCTTACTCAGCAAAATCCTGTAGTCTTCCATATGTTGATAAGCTTTTAAATAAGTCCGTAATGTAAGACAGAGTAAAATAGCTTTTTTAAAATAAATGAGAATGCTCAATTATAGTTTGTTACCTACTGATAAATATATGAAGAATATAGTCACTGTCTTCCTTTGCCAGTTACCGTATTTGGACAGTTCTTACCTACATTTGTATATTTATCGTTCTAATAGAAGGAGTATTGTTAAACAGGCTCTTAGTTTTAATTTAAGGAGAGAATGTAAATTAATAAATGAAAGATCACGTACCTATTATTCTGTAGAAAAATGTGTCCAGTAATAGCTATAAGTATATATGGCGTAATAAGTACTTATAAATACAAGCAGATATATTTAATTTACCGTCTGTATATTAAGAAATATGAAGTGATATTAAGTTAAGAAGTACCCACTAAGTAAGATGTACAGTGGAAATGCGCTACTGCCGTGAAAATAAAGATGTAAGCAATTCATCTCTCTTTTATTTCGATTACTGGGAAGAAAATTACCGCAATTTAGTACACTACACGAAAATAATGGTAAGTAATGACTGAAATTAGTTTTAACTCGTCTTAAAGTGTGAAATGTTTTAAAGCTTTCATAAATAGAGAAGGTCCCTTAGCTTTTAGATTAACCTTAAATTGAGTTAAAATTAATCGTTTCTTATAATCCCGGTAACGGTAATAATAGGAGCCTCTTACATATTATATAAAACATTAGCTATGCGTACGTAACTCATAAAATACTTCGATTTCTTGCCGTTGACGATAAACATGATTTCCAAATAATAAATATACTGAAGTAACTATGTTTATTATAAACACCATATAAAATCGGACCATATAATTTTCAGTTATTTTACAACTCATTAACCTTAGGTTGACAACTCGCCTTCCACCTATCGAGTCAAATTGAGAATGTTTCTAAATTGGTCCAAAACATATTTAATAGTTGCCCTGCGGTGCACGTTTCTCATGAAGACATTAAATTAACCGCTTTTGGGCAGTAATTGCTAGGTACCTACTGCAACCAGTCCCGTATTTAGGATCGGGTGAAATATGCGAGGAGTAATAAAGACACCCGTATTATAATGTAGGTAAGTGTATCCAATTAAGAAGTTGTAGGTAAGTAAGTAATATTTTTCTACGACACGCCTTCATTTTCGGTTTGTAATCGTTATCCGTACTTGCCTATGCAATTTAAGAGCTGGTAGCTTCAAATCATTCTAGAATTTTCTAGTATTAATTATAAATAATCACCAGACATCACTTGCTTGATGGTTTCAAATAGTGCTAAAATAATGCACTTTTGGAGTTGCAGGTGATTTAAACCAGTAAAGTTACGTTGGTATTGCGGAGGGTTGGTATGTTAGTTAAAGCTGTCTTGGCGTACAATTACTCGTAACAGGGTGTACTCTATAGTGCAGTACTAATTAATTCCAATGTCTCGTCGAACACCCTGGTTGCCTCCCTGCAGCCACCCCGCCGGTGGTCGAACTAATTCGTCAAACGCGCGGTCGCCGAGTGTTTGCACTGCGGACACTAATGTGGGGGTATTTGCGGAATTATTGCACCGACAACGCCAATTTGCCACAATCTCGGCTCCCATCGCTTCATTATTTTCGACTCTATATGGGTGGTAAAGCGGACATACGCAATTTTTTTCCGAACTGCACCGGCGTAATTGGAGCGTATTGATTTATTCATATCGGGCTTTTTATCATAAAATATACATTGTTGAGGGGCAGACCGTATTTGGTTCAGTACTCCTGAGTGTATTGTATACCACTCGCGAATGATTCCTACACAAGTAAGTGTGTCTGCAAGTGCCTACCTTTCACGCTTAGATCATAAAATAGAGACAGTTGTATACAGCAGCTAAGAAAGAGACAAATTGACACAACATGACTGCGTGGGTACTTTTGTAACGTGTTTATAAAAATCTTCTGCCGGTCAAAGTCCTAAAACTTTATGAGAGCCGATTGACCTTACCAACCTAATTGCATCCCCGCCTACGTCAGAAGAGTTTTGCGTCTCGCGTTGTTTGTGCACATGATTACGAGAACTCTCATTACGGCCATTAAAATTCATAAGCTGACGTGTGTATGGACCTCTTACAACCGATGGTGATTGAAGTTTTGTTTAGGCTAGTCACATAGTTAGGCTGATGGTAAGCGTGCGTCGTCGGTGTCCGGGCCACGAATTCGGACCGTCTTATACTTACTCTTTAATAGCCGCATTGATAGTGGTAGTGGAGCTGGTAGTAAGAATAGGTGCTAAACACGCATGCGCTTTGAAGCAGGCCTGAGACCTAAATGGTCGGGGACATTTGGGAGGCGATCAACCCAACGTGAAAGGGTGATAATAAACCACGCGGCCCTTTGTGGGACCTAACATCGCAGGTGGGATCCTTCAACCATCACCATTACCATGAACCAGTGATCTGGGGTCTCCACCCTACGAGGTAGACCTAAACCACCCTATACTAAATAGATTTACTGAAATGAAATGATGACGCGAACTGATTGCTTTGCTTTTTAGTTTTTCTTCAGTTTTTTTTTATAAATAAAGCAGAATAGTCGATGGTCGTATGAGCCAGCAGCTAGACCAGACGGTCGGCGGTGATCGGCCCGCCGGGCGTTCGGTCCATCAGGCATGTGCCCGATCTTCCATGGGGAAGACCCATAGGGCCAAAGGGCCAATCCAGGCCTGCACTGATGACACGCGGAACCGTGTACACAGCAGCTCTGCAGTGCAGTTTGTCAGCGCGCTTAAGAACCGCACTTATCATCAGCGTGACTATGTAACCAGGCTTAATATGAGTTCCCCAACATCTGCCGCCCACCCAAGAAGCCGCGGGCTGGGCGGCACGCCGTGGTTAGATTTGATACCCTTTCATTTTCCTTTATAACTGATTTGGATGCCATCAATTGGGCTACCTGTTCAATCAAATGTTGCTTCAATAACAGGTTACAAAGTAAATAGACGAATGTATAATAAGGTGGACGTATTATAAGCGATGGGCTGGAAGCCGGCCATACATTTAATTTAAGTAAAAACTTGAGTTACCAAATTGACTTATGGTTGTTTTCTACCGAGACGAGGTATCCTGGTTAGTACTTATTGCGCATGTGTGCAAGTTTGTGTAACTGTCAAAGTGTAAAGTGATCGGTACCTTAGTTTATTACCGAAAGTTTACTTAACTACCTAATTCTTAAGAAAATCCGCTGGATAGATGTTGCGTTTGTAACATAATTCAACGTGACCATTATTACCTTGAGAATATTTCATGTCTATTGAAATGTCATGAAATGAAACGTTGTGAATAGGAAATAAGTCTTACCATCGGATTTCACACGAGAAGTAATTACGACTCTTGCGTCGCGTCTGTCTTAAATAAAATTTTATCGTATTTGCAATCTTGAAGGAAATCCAAATCAACATTCCTCAGTACGGAATGCCTCAAACCATCCCGCGAGACGGTCAGCGATAATTGTTCGATCGGGCGGACTTTATTACCTATCATTCAAAGGGTATGCGGGTTGGCGGGGGCGGGGAGAGGTCGGCGCGGGCGCAGCCAGTTGCATATAAATTGAAGTTGTCGGCTTCATGCGGCTGACTGACGGCTCCTCGTTACCAAAAGGTCGATGCTTGCTCGTTGTCATTCCTCTTTTATTTTTTGGTCGCTTTGTAGCGGTGCTAGGGTAACACTCTGATAAGCTGGAGCGAGCTTACTCGTCTGTCGTCATAACTTGGTTAATCCAAACCCTTTATTGTTTATGATACAAGAAGGAATATTGCCAACTAACAGCCTTTCATTTTCTATCATGACTCCATGACAGTCTTTACATATTATAATGTAGCTGTCAACATTAATAGAACGATCATTCGTCCTTACATGGTTAAAGCTCCGTACCAACCTCTAGAATCTAAATTCTAGGTAACGTAGCCCTAGAGTTTCAACAACATGCTTAAGCACAAGAGTTGATCTGATAATCCGTATATGCTCTGTCCTCCGCAACAGCCTCACCTGCACCGACGAGGTTTTGCCCTCTTTGCGCGTGTAGGTACCTATCAGTGCGTCGGAGGCCAATTAATCAGTGTTATGACGCGTGTCACGCGTAATGAGCCGCGAGTCGGCGCAAGCGACGCCGCGCCGCCGCAGCCACGCCGCATGCAAATGCATTCCCCAGATTATCGCGTTCCCACACATAATTGAAAAGGCCACTTCAATTTACAACCCCAGTTTGTTAACTTGACAGCCTTATTTGGACGACCAATTATAACTGCAACCACACAGGCTAGATCGAGATTAGGATGCAGATTGCAACTGTCAAATAAAGCACTTATTACCTACTTACTTATCTTAATTGGGAAAGCTGAAATTATGACTCACGTCTTCGTTCGGAGCAATAAAGTACTTAATTGAGATTTATGTAGAACTGTCGAGGTATCGTATCTTTACATGGTTTGTGGTGGTACAAATCAGCAGGGGATTGGATTTTTGTTGATCAAGCTTTTTATACGAGACCTCCACGCCGCCGCGCCGTCACGTCTTCAGGGAGCGACTAGGTGGGCGGCCGGTGTGGTCGGCAGCCTCGGATTCTGAGCGACATTTACTATTTGACCACCTGCGCTCAAAAATCTGCAGAATGCGATGATTTGTGGGGTGCAATTAAACCTCTTCCGACAATCGGTGCAAAACGTCGCAAACCGAGTCCGGGCACCGTGAGAACACTACATTTGTTATTTATTATGATAATATGCATGTGAACACCTGAATGAGCAATCGCTGAAGCTCAAAAAATATGTTCGACATAATAACACTGTATTAAGAGATTCGGGGTGGGCCAAGATTGGGAGCTTTTAATAATGGCAATTTAAGCGCATCCAAATTGTAGACCTCCGGTTCAGGACTTTATGTTATAATTTCTAAAATATTGGCTAAGCGGCCTTAATGAAACGATGATGAGCGGATGTACTTACGTTCCCAATCAATGTCGGGATATAAAATTTTACGCCGGATACGATTTCATCCGCGTCAGCAAATATTGCAAAGGATTATGGCTGTTTCCTATTCTGTATTGCGGATCAATAAAGTTGTTTTCTTCTTTTTCTAGTGGACATGACAGATAGAACATGTGGTCAGATATTGTTATTTATTTGAAACGTCAGCGAGGTGCCGGTGGTCTGTTGGCTGTTTACATGGAGATCACGTGTGGGTTAGACAAAAAACGCAAAAACTCCGGCGCACCACCCACGGCGGAGCGAGCACGTGCGGTCATCCGCGCTCCATCCGCGGACACTGCCCGGGTATACTAGCAGTATATGACATTGTTGCAATAGAAATACCATCACATAATATAATATATGTATTAGTAATATAAAAGCAAGTAGCTATCGTGTAACTCCGTGTGGTCCTTGTATTCTACGACAACGAGCGATTGGCTTAGTTTGTAGAGCGTGTTTTTCAAGGGAATTCTAATCATGCAGATATAGTTATGGTTTATCAAACTACCTCTACAATAAGCATGTAAGCTGCTTACACAAAAAAAAAAACAATTTAAACATCGAGATAAATAAGAGAGTTTTTATATTTATAAACTCTTATTATTGTCATATTATCATACTTTACCTAGTTTTACAAAAAGTAGCAAGCATTATATAATAATAAACAGCTCTATGTATGTCCGACTACTGAGCACCTCCCTTCAATCAGGGCGCTTTCAGACTAACGGGGCGAAGACGTCGTCGAAATAGGGCAAGGACATCGTCGACACAGGAAGAAGACATCGTCGACATAGGGCAAGGACGTCGTCGACATGGGGCTAAGACGTCGTCGACACCATCCTCGCTGGTGTATAAACGCACTCAAGTTACTCATAGTTACTCATGTTTAAGCAAATAAATTATCTTTATCTTTATCTTTATCTAAGTATATGTAAAGAGAATATAATTCACTACGCGCGGTATGTTCTGTTCCACTGCGGGTTGGTGTCGAACAAATAACATACCCCGAGTAATAGTGACGTATGTATTTTGCGGCTTATAGTCGGCACCAACGGTTTCACGTGCCTTCTGAAGCACGGAAACTTCTTCCTTTTTCGGTCAATCAGGTGAATCAAGCGTGCAATGTCGTTAAATCAAGCAAGCAAGTCAAATAAAGCAAGTAAGCGTTAGTCGCGTTTAAACAGGCAGTGGCCGCCTTATAGAGTTGGCACTTGGCACACTGTTCATATACTTACTCACGTCATGCCTGGCGTCGCGACCACCGTTTAGAGCCCGACCCGCTAAAACTGCTGTAAACACGAGAAATCACTTTTTGCGAACGTTTTTGCTGCAGGCACCAGTCGAGACGTGACAAGGCGGCCGATGTTTATGTCCTCCTTTGAATGATTCGGCAAAAATGTGCCGCTCAAGGAAAAAATACGGTGCGCTTCATTCGGTGGCTTACAAAAAGATGGCTGAGTTAGTACGTATATATTATGTTTTGCATTGACGTATCTACCGAACCGAACCTACTACAATTCCGCCTATTCAATGAGTGATAGAGACAACTATTTAAGATCTTGTTATTACATTACATATTCATTAATTAAACTAAATTAAATAAATCAAACTTACAGTACTTACTTACAGCAAAAACACAATATCTCAGTGCGATTTCAATCGGAGAGTCATGCCGAGCATACCTTCAACATGTCTGATCCGAACAAAGAAAGAATCGATTCTTCGCATTAATCCAATTAAGGCTTCACGTTCCGATCGGAAGGTAGCTTCAAATTAATTGAATTGATTAACCAATTGAATCCAGCGCAATTGAGTTTTTGCTCGCGACAGTGGTCGCAAAGCGAGAATACCATTGAAGACACCTACAATAGTTTAATTAGACCACTTGATGGCGATTGTAAACCAGATTGAAGTAGAATGCCTCGTGATCTTATCTTGTATGTTCTGCTGTCTTTTTTTGCACTAGGTAAGTGGGTTTAGATAATTATCGACGTGTGGAAAGTACATCTGATTGGACTAAAATCTTAAATGATACTCTGCTCTGCATTCATACTACAGTAACTACTTATTCAAAAGAAGTTAGTACGAAGCCCTAAGATAGATTATGATGATAAGGGTTTAGCTTATCGCCCATAATAATTATCCATCATATTAGAAAAGACATAAGCCCTCTGTAAGATTTTACTATATGCAAATGGGAATTATAAGTAGCTGAACACTTCTATGCTCTTTATTCGCTCCCAGTCCAGTATGGAAGATAAGCTAAATACGCGTACTTACCCCCCGAAAATTGTCTTTTGATTTATAAAGTTTGAACTAACAGTTCGAAAATTTCCTTGCTATAAGGCCATCACTAGCTTACTTTATTTTTACGGTGAGTTTTTGCGTGTGCCGGGGCACATTACTTAGGCCGACGCCTCGCAGGCCCCGACGACATTTCGATGCTTAATTACCGTGCTGTTAATGCTCGCCTTAAAATAAAATGGCCGAGAGGTATTTTATCGAGTCGAGTTCCAGCCGACGTTCATCAGACTCGGGGTATGTGCAAAACGAAAGCGTGTGCTACCCTCAATCCTTCACGTTTTTTGTGTTGGCTCTAGTTGTGAGTTATCGCGTAATCGCTGGGTGAATTTGTAGGCGATTGAAGAGACTTGTTATTAGCTATTGACATTGGGTCAACTATATTCGAAAGTAGAACAAAGTAAAGCGAGGCACAACCGCGAGCTCAAACCCTTTTCACTGAAAATGAACGTATAAATTATTCAGTAAATAAACTTACTTAGTGTTTAAAATATAGCCACGCCGATTGGAAATATGTAAATGCTTTTGTGTGTGGAAATTAAACATATATTTTTTATGACCTATTAAAAGTTCTTAAATAACGATCTCGTAAAAAGTGACGAAGTGTTAAAAATGCCGCTAGTACGTGCAGGTTTTATTACAATACACACTTAGATAGATAACAGTTTATTTATACTACTGAACTTTTACGAACCAAATTTATTATATAACGGTAATATAAACTGCAACTATGTAGAGTCAACTATACGTCAGCATTTAAACTTAAAACTAATCATATTCTGGCATCTTATCAAAATAACAAAAAATACTGTCTTATGTTTACTTTTGTTGTGTGGAGCCGTGGTATCGCAGTTGGTAGAACGCTTGCCTCTCACTTTGAGGTCGCAGGTTCGAATCCAGCACAGGCCTAAACCAATAATTGTCGATTTTTTTTCGAATTCATGTTTGGATCATAAATGATTATCACGTGCTCAGCGGTGAAGGGAAACATGGTTAGGAAACCCACATTCCCGAGAAATGCATTTTCGGAGGTATGTGACCTATTGGGTTGAAAGACGGGTCAGACAGGCGGTGGCTTCTGTAAGTAACCGGACCTGTATACCTGGATATCTTCAGATTAGGTAAGCGGACCCTGTGGGAAACGGGATAATGCTAGGGAGATGAGATGACGTTTACTTCTGTTGTTATACTCTGTCACAACTTGTCTGTTATTATGATCATCAAATTAAAATTACACATACTTAATACCTCTATATAATGAAAAAAATATATTATATATAGTCTTTGTTTAGAGAAAAGCTTACCTGTACTGTCTGTTTTCTTTGTATGTTCCTTTTGTCTTTTTTATTGTGCACAAATACATAAATAAAGGCGAAATAAAAAGAAATGCCCAGTGGATTTGTTCTATACTTTTTATATCTGGGACATTTTTACGTTGACAGATACTTACTCTCACACTGTACTGTTTTTTTTAAAGAGATCTTATTTTGAAAACTAATACTTTATACGCCATTAATAAATTAATTTAATACAACATAATGGAGGCTGTTATTAAAAAAACGACTGAAAAATGTATTAAAATTCACATCGATCATTTACCAGTCGCTACAGGCTACCCGCCAGTGTTAAAACGATAATTTTACAAGGTTTATCAAGTAACTATACGGCCTTAATTTAAAAAATACAAGATTTTAACGACAAGATTGCTTACAAAATGAAAAAAGAAACAAAATTTAAATATTTATATCATGGAATGTCAATAAAATCATCTCTATTTACGCATACTTGGCTTTGTAAGAAACCAGGCGAAAATAACAACTTTAAAAAAAATAATGCATTGCATTTATTATCATTTTATTACCAAAGAAATTTATTAAAAAAAATATTTTTTTACAGACACTGGCTTGTTATAAAAGAAAACGAAATGAAAATGCCATTTGTAAAATATAAATAAAACAAAAAAATATATTTAATGGCTATATTAATATTTTTTTATGAACTACAACCAGTACTTTTTCACTGTGCAATTCTATAAAACCTCTTTTATAACAAACGTTTAGCATAACAGTAACGCAGAGTGGGATAAGTGCAGGAGTAAGGTTACTTACTTTCTAATATCTATGATGGTGACAAACAAAAAATATAGTGGTTGACGGTCGGGTCTCTATATCTAGCAAAACATATTATGGTAGAGACCAATATCACAAAAGAGTTTTAAATCAAAAAGTATTCAAGCTGTAAAGACTACTTACACAGGTTTTGCCACAAATAAACACGTACCTTTTATCTCCATAGCAGTCCAAGATTCGGTGGGTATAAGAAATAAATGTACTTACCCGAATCTATCATCATCGTCATCTCCTTAGCTAGAGTTATTACGTTTCCCGTCCGCTCAAACGGAGTAAATTAAAGTTCCCAATCTAATCGTGTTGTGTTGCCTAGATAAATCACGTACCAATGATGTTTTAATCAATAAAAAAATATATATTTTTATTAACTTTTAAATCTAAGCAACAATGGATTCAACAAACTTTTTGTTAAAGCGACCGAATAGGGTTGAATTGGGAATAAAATAAGTTTTCATTCATGGGTATATATTTCTTATACCGGATCTTGGACTACTATAAGGCAGGAGCAAGCAGATGACCTTAATTTTCAGCGTGCGGTCCGCGCGTGTCGTCGCGGCGGCGGGAGGACGGCCGCGTCACGAGTCACGACACATGTAATTATTATACGAGTACCTATATACCGCGCGGTGCCCTGTGGGTACTTACGGTAATTATTCCTTATTCTACGCTCAAGGGCCAGAACGGGACGGGACCTGAAGGTAAATCGGAAGGTAAAGCTTATGGTTGTCAGCATAGTATTTGTCAGTTTCAATAATTATCATTAGGGTAACTAATGCTGCATTTTCGAGTGGAGACTAATGGACTAATTAAATATAAAGTAGGTTCGACGGTTACAAAGTAAGTAGGTAGTCTTAGATATACATAGGTAGGTATGTAACATAAAATATGATCGCGACTGTTTTACCTACTACACGTGTAACCGTAACCCAAGTTTAGCATCCTATAAAAAGTTTACAATCGAAAGAGGGTTCAGTTTGATCCTGTTTCAGTAGGCAGTTGATAGTAGGCAGTAAATAAGAGGTCGAACGCACTCCGCGTAGGTGCTATTTAGCCCTCGAGGTGGCGGCCACTTCGTGACTTACCGCCGGCCGCAGAGGAAAATAAAAAAGGAAAAATATGCCCACGCAGCGGCCGCTTTAAAAATGTTAAAATAAATAAAACGCGCACGTCGGGCTTATCTGCGCATGCGCATAGCGAGCGACAGTAAAGGGCGCGCGTGCACCGAGCAATTTTGTCAATTATTTCGCATTTTGTAGCGCTTTCGATGGCTAGAAAGATTGGTTGGTGTGGTATACGTGAATTCGTTTTGTATGTTCGTTCAAGTGGTACCTTTTTTTAAATTAACAGGGTTTACCCAAATTTTATTTTTGAATTAATATATTTTTTTAAAGTACTTGAGTATAAAACTATAAAACAATTTGTGAACTATTAGGATAACAAAACTTTACGTTAC
Source organism: Pectinophora gossypiella (assembly GCF_024362695.1). Classification (NCBI taxonomy): domain Eukaryota; kingdom Metazoa; phylum Arthropoda; class Insecta; order Lepidoptera; family Gelechiidae; genus Pectinophora; species Pectinophora gossypiella. Next base: position 6,409,432 of record NC_065416.1, on the reverse strand, counting down.
GGCTTTCTTTTTCTCGTCTTCTAATCCTCACCACCGAAACGACACTAATAAGAACTTCACATAAACGACTCTATCTCTTAATAAACAGAATAGAATAGTCTAATCCCCGAAGCACAGGACCGATAAAATCTTGATGAGGACAGTACGGGTATTAATTAATACACGACGGGTATCGCCTAGTTCACGCACGCGGCGTGTGCCGACGGCAGGTGCGCTGGCGGCGACCGGTCCCGTACAATAATGCACATACCACACTGCAATATAAGTACGCGGTTTATTTTGCATCCCAGCAGGGTAGGGTTGCTAAGGGAAATAGAAAGTGCGGTGAAAATTTTTGAATAATTTGCAATCAGTCGATAGACTGATATGATTGATAAATCATTCCTTATTTTCATGACTTTGGTCGATATTTCTAGTGGCGGAATTTCCCGATGTCATATTTATAAGAAGGTAGAGATATCAAGGATTTTTTAAATTCCTAAATCTTCTTATAAGTAATCTTTTTGTAAATAAGAAGATTTAGGTGTTGTAATTTCTTTCAATGTTTATAATTTATTTCAACAACTAGCTTTTGCCCGCGACTTCGTCCGCGTGGCGTGTTATATAAGAGAGAGATCTTTGTGTGTGTGGGAGTGCATATCAAATTTCAAGCATCTAACTTATGCAGTTTAGATTTTTTCATACCATTTTTTTCCCAATAACTCCCATTTTTCAAAATACAGCCAAAAATAAACTTTATATTTACTAAGGTATGCATGCATGCTAGATTGAATCAATTGATTGAATTGATTTTTTTTTAATTGATTGTTCATTGAGTTTTAATTTTAATACACACTTCCTCTCTTCCCTTCAACGTTGCTGTGCCCTACAGGGTCCATGTTTTAGTTCCTATGCCTATCTAACACCCCATTGTACTACATGGAATGCAATAAATAATTTAATTGAATTGAATTGAAAACATCTATCTTACGCGGTTTCGATTTTTTCATACAAATGTTTTTTTCCCGCTAACTCCCGTTTCAGTGGGAATTTTGCAATATCCTGTTGCAACTAAGCTTTAAGTTAACTAAGGTACCTGCACGCCAAATTTCAAGCGTTTAACTTAAGCGGTTTCGATTTTTCATACAAAAGGATTTTCCCGCTAATTCCCGTTCCCGTGGGAATTTCGGGAATTCCTTTCTTAGTGCACCTCTACTGTATCTAAGGTACCTGCATGCCAAATTTCAAACATCTAACTTGAATGGTTTAGATTTTTCATACGAAAGGATTTTCCCGTTAATTCCCGTTCCCGTGGGAATTTCGGAAATTCCTTTCTTAGTGCACCTCCACGGTACCTAAGGTACCTGCATGACAAATTTCAAACGTCTAACTTGAGTGGTTTAGATTTTTCATACAAAAGGATTTTCCCGCTAATTCCCGTTATCGTGGGAATTTCGGGAATTCCTTTCTTAGTGCACCTCTACGGTACCTAAGGTATATGCATGCCAAATTTCAAACGTCTAACTTGAGTGGTTTAGATTTTTCATACAAAAGGATTTCCCGCTAATTCCCGTTCCCGTGAGAATTTTGGGAATTCCTTTCTTAGTGCACCTCTACGGTACCTATGGTACCTGCATGCCAAATTTCAAACGTCTAACTTGAGTGGTTTAGATTTTTCATACAAAAGGATTTTCCCGCTAATTCCCGTTCCCGTGAGAATTTTGGGAATTCCTTTCTTAGTACACCTTTACGGTATCTAAGGTACCTGCATGACAAATTTCAAACGTCTAACTTGAGTGGTTTAGATTTTTCATACAAAAGGATTTTACCGCTAATTCCCGTTCTCGTGGGAATTTCGGGAATTCCTTTCTTAGTGCACCTCTACGGTACTTAAGGTATCTGCTTGCCAAATTTCAAACGTCTAACTTGAGTGGTTTAGATTTTTCATACAAAAGGATTTTCCCGCTAATTCCCGTTCCCGTGGGAATTTCGGGAGTTCCTTTCTTAGTGCACCTCTACGGTATCTAAGGTACCTGCATGCCAAATTTCAAACGTCTAACTTGAGTGGTTTAGATTTTTCTTACAAAAGGATTTTCCCGCTAATTCCCGTTCCCGTGGGAATTTCAGGAATTCCTTTCTTAGTGCACCTCTACGGTATCTAATGTACCTGCATGCCAAATTTCAAACGTCTAACTTGAGTGGTTTAGATTTTTCATACAAAAGGATTTTCCCGCTAATTCCCGTTCCCGTATCAATTTCGGGAATTCCTTTCTTAGTGCACTTCTACGGTATCTAAGGTACCTGCATGCCAAATTTCAAACGTCTAACTTGAGTGGTTTAGATTTTTCATACAAAAAGATTTCCCTTCACTACTCTGTTCCTATTGATTGTAGCGTGATGAAAAGTATACTATAACCTGTCCAGGAGTGTGAAGAATAATTGTACCAAGTTTCATTAAAATCCGTCCAGTAGTTTTTGTTTCTATAAGGAACATACAGACAGACAGACAGACAGACAGACAGACAGACAGACAGACAAAAATTTTACTGATTGCATTTTTGGCATCAGTATCGATCACTTATCACCCCCTGATAGTTATTTTGAAAAAATATTTAATGTACAGAATTGACCTCTCTACAGATTTATTATAAGTATAGATTATTATTTATTTATTATTATTACAAGTTCTTATATAGCTAATTTACACAACTATCCAAAACAGACCCAAAAGAGCGTGAGCGTGAGCGAAGTGTTTATAGTTTTTTATTTGAAGTTCTAGTATGGTTGATATTGACACACTTCTTTTCGTATCCGTGGAATCTAACACAGTGTCAAAATGTGGGTCTGGATATATATATTAACGTAATCTAAGTATAATTTTGGCAGTGGCGATATAAGCCAAATGCGAGCGCATTGACGTTGGAGTTAAAGCAGTCGCCGTAGCCGATACTGGCTGGATCACATCATCATCATCACTTTTGAAAAAAAAAAACAAATTTTTAAACATGGATACCTACACACAAAGCTCATTAAATAGAGACTTATTTATATTATCGTATTTGGTATATAAACCAAGTAATATTAAGTATAGTCGTAACTTTGCGGATGGTAATTAAGAAGAGATTATACCAAAGCTTATTATAATTATTTTATGAAGCTTCTAACTTATTGTGCCTATATATCTTCAGATTTACGATACGGTAAGTAGTTAATAAATAAAATAACCAGAGGGCTACGTACAGAGAATGCATCGTAATGTTAAAGCTTAGAGCTAATACCAAAGTTATACTTAGGTATACCAATCATCTAATAATTATGTATTCCTTTTCAAAGGTAAACAAATATATTAAATCGATATTCTATTCATGAAATTTAAAAATACCAAAAAAGATGATAATAACGTTCTATCAATAACGAACTTGAAATATTTTCAGCTTCTTTTTAAAGTCAACGATTTCTACCCACTGGTTGCGGTCAATCAGAAAAGAATTAAGTCCCTCATTTTTGATGACACATTCTTCTCAATTCCACGGTACATCCAATTATATTAACGCAAAAAATGAAGAGGCATTTTTATTTATAAATCGCGAACGCACGTCTGTCATCGCAGCTTCAAATCAATTCTCGGTCGGGAGCCCTCTCAGTGCAGACTACCCGTGACTTGCAACTTCAAAATGATTTTTTGCAAAGGGTTAGGGCTAAAAAGTTCTCGAAACTGCACGCTTGAAAGAGATAAATTAAGTATCGATTTTCTCTGGTTATTTTATGAAGCTATCGGCGAGTCATTGCGGGTACCTGTCTGCGATGCCGTTCTCACGTCTCGTTGCAAAAGAAACGTTGGGGTTTGATATTTCTGATTGAATCCCATTTCGATGTAACCAGTAGGACCAACATAACTTTATATAAGTACTAAAGTCTATTCTGGGTAGACTGGGTCATTATAGCTCTAGATTTTGCTCTAAGTATAACAAAAGAATCCTCATTGTCTCACGAATTGAACTCAACGCAGGCATTTTCGAACTTTTTCTGGTTACAATAATCACGCGCAACGAAATTAATTTACTCGGGATTATTAATGTCACGATTAAAGGGCTCATTAAAAATAAAAAGTGACATAAAGTGTGGGCTAAGACGCCGCCGCGAAGCACGGCGCGGGCGCAACCACAAATCCGGTTTTTGCGAAACCCTCCTTTCTACGGCGCCGTTTGTTTTTTAGTTCGCAAAACTGTCTTATTTACGTTAATTAAGTGAAGTATAAGTTCGTGACTAGTACTGTGGGAGTGCGGTACCGGCAACCGTGACCACTGCCGACATTATTTATGTCATAAGAGCATTTTATTACTGAACATTTTGAACTGTAAAATTCCAGAACATTCGGCAGCCCGTCAGCGGTAACGACCGCATCTTTTATTTCCGAATGATTATAGCCGTGAAAATTGTGCGTTCCTTCATCTTTACATAAAAGCAATTGCGTGTAATGGTCTGCGATATCTTAGCGTGTATCATTACTGCAACCGGCGCACGACAATGGCTGTAAGCTCTATCGTTCTGTTGCTATATTTAGTGCTGTATTAAAAAATAACCTTTCCACTTCTCCCACTACTAGCGGGGTACTTTAATGGCAGTGATGGTCGAAGGTGCGATCACATACTCGTGAGAACGTTACAAGACTTTATATAGGTGTGGAATATACATAGTAGTGGCCAGAAATCAATATTTATTGTCCTCTGCAATCGAAATTCTTCGGTTAAAGTCTGTTTACAAAAAAAAACACGTGTTTTTACTATTATCAGCACCGTTAAATCCTTAAAAATGTTCGCAGCGTTCGCTCTCGCGTCTTGTTCGCAGTTCTCTGACAACACCTCTGTGAGACTGTGACTTATGGGCTGCTCAGTGCGTCTTATTACAGTTATTATCCGCCCGGGGCGCACTCGAATTATAGAATAACAGGGCCGAGAAGAAACACTCGTTTTTTATCGAGTTTCACCCTAAGGGTCTCCGCAGTACCGCTTCGCATTGTTCGTACTCGCCATTAACCGTGCTTACGACTCCGCAATTAATCATTGATTGCGAAACTTCACTGGGAATTCTCCTTTTTATTTTCGTTTTAATTAGCGAAAGGTAATTACGGATAATTTTCGAATGGATGTTGCAGTTTGTCTATAAATTATATTGAAGCATTAAAGAGTTATTTGAGTTGCAACTTGCAATGTTGCGGCAAGTCTTCATTATTATTACCGTTGGTTTTGTTAGTAGGTAAGTACATTGTTTTAAGTTTACGCGGTTATTATCATAATTAAAACACATAATAACGGGTTCTTACCGCGTTTATCCGCCCGTTTTAGTAGGTAAGTACTTTTTGGATTTTGCACCGGCCGTCCTATACCAAAATTTTGCCTGGCAGAAATTGCTACCTTAGCAATAAGACCGCCTTTGTGGTGCATCACTTATATATATAGCGAGATATGTGCGTCAGGATCATTGATATACGTCAGAATCGAAGCAAATGGAATTCCATAGTCTCTGCTTACCCCGGTGGGAAATAGGCGTGAGTTATGTATACATGTAAATAATTAAGTACTAGTCACAATGAACTGTGCTGCTGTAAGTGTATCCTCTCTTTAATCAAGATTAAATCTTTTTGGGCAACGGACATAGAACTTTTTATAAGTATATATAATTAGTAATCTTCAACCATTAGTCATACAAAAACAAAGTTCGCATAATCCAGGATACCTCCATTCTGCGCAAAACACCTCTGTACCTATAAGTCATCACATCACTAATTTAAGAGCCACGCTCTTCTCGATGTAGCATTCTCCATGCTACTTTTTTAGGGAAAACTAGATAATGGTTTCCCTCTTGCCTTCCACCCCGCAGTACACTGTCTGACGCGAGTAGGATGGCGCCCGGAATAGTCTATTCCAAAGCCGTACTAGGCCTCCTGTCCTCCGCCTTTGAATAGTACTGACAGTTACTGCTGCCTCTGTCAGGTTCCAGGTTACAGTCGCTGTGACTTGCCCCTTCCGTCCTGCATTGCCGTACCGACGACTGCCATCTCCGCCTAAAAGTATTATAGGTTATATAAATGTCAGTAAAACTGGTAAGTGCACGCTTTAATTGTTACGATAGGCCTCAACTTACGACAATCCATAAAGTTTATTATGATGGTGCAGATGTACCTAAGTATTTTTAATTCTATAAAAGTTAAGAAGCTCTATAGTATAACCTATACCCTACATACGGTCACGAGCATTAATATGTATACACTTTGGTACCATGTCACATTAACTTTTTTGACAAATTGAACTGTAAGTCTCACTAAATGTCAAATATGTTAGTGCGACAGAGTCCTAAAGTGGGTACATTATATTGCTCATGACTGTACATCCCACTGCTGGGCACAGGCCTCCTCTCAATCTGCCGGAGGTTTATGGTGCATGCTCCATCACGCTGCTGTACTGGGGATCCATAAAAAAAGGTTCATAAATTAACCTCTCATATGCCGAGATACCAGACACAATAGATTTTACATTGTGTCTGGTCGAGATCCGCGTTCCGGCGTTCGAAAGATTAAAGGAAACTCGTAAATACCTTGTATTCACGAAATTACACTTAAGCTTGTCTCACCAAACAACTTACCTAATGAAAGTAAAAAATGGAAAACGAATGAAATGCCTAAGTATTTGTTACTTTTGGAAATAGGTACCTATAAACGTTACAAGTAGGTTACTTACATATTCTAAAATCAATATGACAAATAAAAAGAAAGTATCCAGTTCTTATTATCGTAATCTTCAGGAGTAGGTAACCTGACGCTGTACAGTACAGTTTTCTTCGTCTTTTTTTCTCTTCTACTATCGTTGGGGTCGTGAGGCGGATTACCAACCCCAGCAACCCGTTAAGCCGTTGGTAAGTAGTCGTTACATGATCCATGTTACAGGGGCCTTTGGCGACTCAATTACTCTGACACCAAGGCCACAATACAGTTTTATAATAAGACACTATACCAACGACTTCAAGTAGTCAGTTCTTATTTGGAACTCCTTCGGGCTTCAGTGGACGCAGGTCACGGCTACTGACAGTAGTTATTAAGCCAAGGTAGCCTTCGGGCGGTGGACAGCACTCTGATATCCCTTTATGATTGACTTGATTTATAATATAGGACTGAATCTTTTATGCGCTCTTCAAAGTAGGCTGCTAGAAATAGAGATTCGTCAGTGAGAGGGTAGTGCTATATTTGCGCCAGCTGTGAAAACATACCGCTCTTTGTAAATGCGTTTACTACAATGGAATGTCTATACCTATCCAAACGTTTGCTGATATCATCAACTCGAGAAGGGGAACTCTCAATTAATGGTTAAATTACAACTACTTAACTTAAAAGTGGTAAACTTAACCCAGTACTTTTCGACCATAATGATCTCTTCTAATAATATTAGTCTAGTACACACACACTACAGAAAATTAAATACAAATAATCCAGAAGTTGCAAAACGACACAGTCTGTTTTGTCTGATGCGCATTTGTGAGCGTCTACAATCATGATTATAAGTTATAACATATTACTGCCATATTTATGAGGATTTTATGCCTACGCAATTCCATAAGTTATCCGCATTTTCTGCACATAGGTGCAGCTGGATACAGCTCGCGAATGTAGCCTTTCACTTTATGATATCAGTTGTTATATTGTGCCTACTCGGTCTCGTAAATATGCTGTCATTTATTTAAGTGCTCATCGGGTTTAAGTGGTTCGATTGCCGCCTCTGAGGTGCGTGGGATAAGTGATGTTTTGAAACCTCGCAAAATGTATAGGTGTATTGCAATGTTTATGACTCATTCCCTCAATCTAAGTAAATTAAGTTTTATAATAAATTAAAGTAAATTGAAATTAAACTTAAAACGAATAATTACTTACATATTGTTATAGGAAAACTTGTACATTTAGCCTTTACGTGTACCACCATTTTAGCCTTCACGTGTACCTTGAAAGTTATACCTAAAGGAATGTCGAAGACGTGTATTCACCGTATAATTGTCACTGTAGGCAGCTTCGCAATTAAACTCCAAATGCGCCCCAAGTACAGCATATCAACAAGTTGTTTCCAGCCATTGATTGTGAACATTGTAATTATTATTTAACTTCCTCATTTCGTTTGTCGGCGGGCTGACACACCGTGAAACGACGGATCGCAACCGTGACCGCCCGAGATCTGTTGTCGGGTCGTCGGATGTCAGCTGTCGGGTTGTCGGGTCTGTCCGCTACGCCTCTCCGAACCCCCAGCTTACTTACTTACCATGCGAATTAATTCGAAATAAAAAGGTCCTTGCATTGCTCGATTTCCGTTGTCCGTGTAAGCGTGTACTTAATTGAAAGCTTCGGGGATTACGACGCAAAGCCGGACGGAGGCGATAAAAGTACCAGTAAAATCCTGTCACCGACGTTATTATACAAATTTGACTAATAAAATTGTGGATTTCTGAACGTTTAGCGTTAATATAATGATGTTCGTTCTGTAAAGGTGAAAGTTATTTCGAATTTACTTGATTGTACTTTACATAATTTACATTAAATTAAATGAAACTCGGACCACCCGGCTTTGCAGCTTGACAATCTGAAACAGTTACTTTAATAACAAAAAGTACTCGCTACCTGCATTTTATCCTTACTCTGTTATTTTTAAAATCACAAATAAAAATGTCGCTGCACATTATAATACTAGCAGTGATTCCAATAAAAAATACGAGAATATATTTTTTGCGTCACCTCGCGCAAAAATACGTACATAATACGCAGTCACGCAAAATAACAAGTGGTTAATGGCGTCATTACGTTTCAATGAAGATAATTCCCCTCAATGTCGGCGTGTAAGCTTGCAGCCAGCAATCACAGCTGTAATGACGGACTGCCCATCAGTGCAGAGGATATTTGTATTCTATCCCTTCGGACGTGGGCTGCTACTGGACTTACCAAGGAATTATGATTCAACCGGCGAGATTGATAATACGGCGAAATGCAACTCCTATTTGTGTTCGCAATTAGCTTTCAGAGAGAAATAACGAAGGTATATATTTTCTTCTTCTTTGGTCTATTCATATTCATATATATAATGGTGGTAATTACTAAGTTTTAAACGTCAATTTTATCCTTACAATTAACTATAACATCGGAAAATTATCTACGATGTTTGAAATCTTCCGCAAAGTTCATTGCCAACCTTCAAAAGCCTCGGATTACCGTTTCAGCCAAAGAGTTCAATTAATATTTTTAAGCATAATGAAACTGTAAGTTTTTCGTTCTAATCTAGCTTATAAGATCCCACAGCCGACCAAATGCCTTATTCTTTTGATTTCTCACATGTTATTAAATATTTTTGCACTAGTAGATTTGTTGAAAACCACGATTTGTTGGTTTCACGTATAATTTTACAATTATTATTTGGAGTACAATGCGAGCGAACGATGTTCGATAAATCAATATGGCGAAAAATTACATTATAAAAAAATTATGACAGCTATAAAAAAAGGAGTTGGTTGTCAAATTGACAGCCAAAATTACGTTTGTAATGTTGGTGTTTCCAACACCTGTACTATACATATCAATACACATCTACGCGCTCGACGTAAAGGGAAAATATAGCGAACGCACCAAGGAAAAACGCGACGTGAAGCCACTAGCGGGAATTGACATTCGGGGAGTCGGTGTGAACGCCATAATTCCAATTTACAAATAAGATTAAGGTAATTGGTACCTGTGTGTGGTTACTATTTGGCCCCCTGCTGCGTTAAGATTGATTCTTGAAGTGTCAAACTCGATACCACATATTAGGTAATAGTTACTAGTACGTACAATACTACTAATATACTGACACTTGATTTGCAAAGCCATATCGTGCCGGAGAAGAGAGAGGGAATGAGAATAAAGAAAAAGAAGAAGAAAAAAAGAAGAGAAGAGAGTGAGAGTTGGGCACTATTCTTATTATTAGCATTTTCGTAATACCCCAATCTTTATTTCTCTCAGCATATGTGACTCTTTATTCGAACAGAATACAGTGATTTACCAGGTAAGCATGCTTACCATTAGGCTATATTGTCACTTACGACCAACCTTCGCAATCATTATCTCATTTCTTGTTTCTTATTACCAGGAATTCCGAAGCTACATGTGGGTACCTTACGGGATTCGAACCGCAATCAACGTAATGAAGCAAGTTCTCAAGGCTTCAGCGGCGCGAGCCAGGCTCTAATTCACGTAACCCTCACGACCTGGCCGCAGTAGCCGGGTGGTTACAGGCGCCTTGCAAACCAAGTTCGCTAGTTCAATCCCGATGTGCCTCCAAAATAACTTACGAAATATCTATGGATCTATTCGAAGCTGTGAGATTTTCCACGAAATCTTCTTCTTCGTACATATTACACCTTATTGAAACAAATGTTTTTTCAACAGATATTTTTTTAATGATTTCTGCTCTTATTGCACTTTCCCGTGGTTAGGGAAACTCACAAAGAGAAAATTTAAATCATAAAATATTCTGACACGGACGGGACTTGAACCCGCAGCTCTTGTCACGCTGGGATGAGCGTGTTAACCAATACACCACTTCCTCCTGTTCATGCAATTTTTTTCGATCTATGTATCGTCATTAAGTCGACGCCCGCGCCATCTATCTAGAATATGAAAATGTACCAAATACGAGTACTCCAAAATGCTGACTGAATTCTTCAACACTAAAGTTCCTTTAAATATTTTAGAAATAAATATTATATTAAGTATCTATTATTCACCAACCCGTACTGGAGTAGCGTGGTGGAGTATGCTCCATACCCCACCGGTTGATTGAGGGGAGGCGTGCGTCCAACAGTGGAAAATATAGATATGCCCACTATGTAGGCTGTTTATGTTTACGTATTACCTATTAATATTACCATACGTTTAGGATGTAAATAAGCGCGAAAAATTATAGTGACGTCATAAGAAGCAATAGGCGATATGAAACATGTACTTATTAAAATATCGTTAATTGAACTTACATAGTTAAACCTAATAATGTATTAGTTTACTTAAATAATTTATTAAATGATAAATCATCTGTACCTATATCTACTTATACGCACAAAGAACCAAACTCTCAAGACTCCGTTTCACCCAGTAGGTATGGCATATAGTAATGGCGCGCGGGGTCTAATTCGGCGCGCGCCGCGTCACGACTCATCAGCGCGCGCGCACGATCGCACGCGCATAAATTACCAACGCGCACGTGAACACGCCGGATTGCGCACTCAGGCTCCGCGGTAATGGGATATTTTGCCCAGCTACAGGTGAGAGTGAGGCAACCAACCTGTTGCAATAGATATAATGGTAAGTACTTCTGTTTAAGTAATTACAATTATAACTATACTTAATAAATACATTAAACATGGATTCGCATTGCTTCTTATATATACTAGATTTCAGTCGTATTTCGTAAAATCCATTATGCTACCTGCTTTACTAGGAAATGACATAAAGACAGCACTCGAAGTTGGAAAATGTGGTTTTTAAAGTGACCAAAATGATAAGGGAACACTTAGCCTTTTAGCGATCAAAGTGCTAACTGACATACAACACAGAAGCCTCTCTTTCACGCACACCTCGTGGTCCTTAACAGGATAGACAAGTCCACAAGTTATAAAACGTTGCTGACACTTTTCGAATTGGTTTTCAAGTAAATACCAACGACATGCTGTATCTTGCTATGTTAACTGTCTATTGTACCTAATATTTAAAATTACCCTTACTCAGGGATACGGGTGAAGACCTCAACGGTTGCATAGGCGGAGATGGGAACCTGGAACCTGACAGAGGGATAGCAGTAACTCTCAGGACTATTCAGAGGCGGAGGACAGGAGTCCTAGTACGGCTTTGAAATAGACTACTGGGCGCCAACCCACTCGCTTCAGACAGAATACCGCAGGGCGGAAGGCAAGAGGGAATTCACTGCCCTATTTTTCCCTAAAAAGTAGCATGGAGAATGCTACACCGACAAAAGCGTGGCTCTTAAATTAGTGATGATGATTTAAATTGGGACCATCATCTTTAGTTAAAACCGCAGTGGTAATAAATAACTATACATCATGTAGATATACTTAAACATAGGTAGTATCGGCATAAATCTTCAGACGTATAGCTATGTAGTGTAGAATGAGTGTACGTAGATGGAGCCGAGTGGGAGCGGAGTGCGCGGGCGCGCCGCTCGACCCCGCCATCTTCAGTACACTCGCCGGACATTTGCACTGGAATATTTTATAAACACATACAAGTAAGTAAAACCACCTTTTTTGACGTGACTTATTGTAGATTTGAGGCAAATGATATTAACTAAGTACTTGGCCGACAAATAGGGAGCGCTGAGAGTTCCCAAATAGGATGTGGGGAGCTACAATATATATAGAAGACAAAAGGGTCAACTTGTCAAAGACAGTAGGTATACTTACAACTTTCTTTGACAACTTAAAGAGACCATGAGATCGTATTTTTTAAATCGCTTTTCTGAAAACAACAATTTGAGCGTAGTGAAGTGTGACGTCGTGTTGTGTCAGTTACTTAGTATTGAACGAAGGTCCTAACGTCGCTGCTGCTATTATATAGAGTACAGTGTAGGTTAATTTAAGTACAATTACAATTTAACGATACGTTACTGAAGCGGTACCTTACTAGGGACCTAAGTTTCTAACATATTTCGTTCAAGAAGGTCTCTTTTGGTTTACATTTAATTCTTATTGGTAGGCTCACAAACTGTCCAAAAACAAACTTCAAGCCTCCACCCAACCAACCTACACATAGCAATATCCCTTAGAGTTGGCAAACGCTGCGCTGGATAGAACTTAATTGTAATTTTTTTTCCTCGTCTTAATTTATAAAGGGTCCATCAATAGTTCCAGCGAGTGTACCGGTCGCGCGCTGGTCGCGGGCGGCGCGTGGCTGGGAACCGGCGGCGTGCGCGCATTCTCACGGCCCCCGTGACCTGCGCCCTGCCCGCACCCCGCCTCACACCGCGACACACAGACACAGCACCACACTGTGTATAGTGTTACTTTGCTTTTCAATCTGTTTAGGGCTGTGATAACGTCTATAGAGTCGACGCGGCAGCGCTACGAATGACGCTCTGTATAGGCGACCTCACATAGTGCTAGTCGCAGTTGCTTCATCAACTTTTAATAACTTTCATCTAGTTAGATCATTGTAAACCACTTTGACGTTTGTCCTCACACGCCTTTACGCGTTACGGTCAGAACACCCTGTTATTCGCTAACTTATTAACCAGGAGATGTATGGAGCTTACTCTACTCTATCGCGCTGCTCTACTGCATGTTTCCTGCACGCTTCTGTTTCCAATCTAATGACTTGTGGACGTGTGCCCAGTTATACGAACGTTTATGTAGAATTTGAATTTTTGAGATACTGATTATAAAGTTGGATGACAATTGTCATTGATCGGAAGAAAAAGAAGATCAATTAAATTCTTTTTGACGTAACTTATTGTAGATTTGCCGCAGATGGCATTAACTACTTGGACAAATGCTCTCACGCGGTACACAATTTAAGACAACAGGATTGAGGGTGCCTAGTTGAGTGCGAACCTCGGCTCAGGGCGTTGTCTGAGGGGATCATATTTGAAAGAATTAATGCGTCGACTCTAGTGGGTCGATAGCGGTAAGCGCCGAATTAAGGAAAACGTCCACCAAATGGGCGGGGTCGGTATCAAGGATCTGAAGTGATGTTAAATTCAAAATATAAATATCTACTTACGTATAATTCTAAACATTCGTCGCCCTGGCAGCCCTGTCTGGCACACCAACCGCCGCCGTCTCTCGCGCCTCCGCGCGGTGATCTCTACTAACTCGTGTGTTATTGATTTAGAATGATAAGCGACACACTCAAACGCGTGGATGTACGTATGTAGTAGGCTCTATGTAAAGTAGCCGCCTCTACCAACCGAGATGTTCACTATGATTATGCATGCTTTGTCTTGCATGAGAAAGGCTTTGAACGCTTTATGCAAGAAGTTACAACGCTGTCTAATCTATAGCCCCATAAATGTTATCAAAGAAACCATGTAAGTTAGCAAGCAAAAATAAAAACGAACATGGAATAGAATAATGCGGAGAGCAACTTTCTCAAGCCCACTCAGACAAAACGCAAGTAATCTCTACATCCAGAGATAATGTTTCTCATAATCAACCGCTATAAAGGGTACACGTTCCTCTCATGTTCCCTTAATAACTGCGGCATGCTGGATTTTTTGTAAATGCAGCCGACTCCATCCCTTACTCCGAAAAGAATGTTGCGAGTTTCCCACGGCAGAGGTGTGTATTATCCGGTAATAGCTACATGCCCGAGCGGGCCTCGAGCTTTTTGTATCGCACGACCATTTCTCCCGCTGCCGAGACCGCTTTAAAATAATACGCAGTAATGATTTTTCATACCCTTCAGGCGGTAATCGTAGCTTATCAATAATGATTGCTGCCGGGGATGTGGGTGGAACTCCGCACAAAATAATACTTCTCCAACTTTGTTGTACGTACGCGAGTTAGAAAATGTTTTTTTCTTTTCATAATTGCATTACTTATATCACTACTTAAACTTGATTACTGTGATTATTTATTCTAAGGCAATGGTACAATTGAGTTTCTAGCAAAAAGTAACAAGACACAGGACTCTTGTTTGTTCTTATAATAACATGGATACCTAGTCAATCAACTACTTCCCAATATATTTAGCTAGTCTCTAGTAGGTACAGGTAATTACTACATGTATGAACCGTTATAGAAAGCGTAATAATGTCATTATACGATGGTACGAAAGGACAAAATCGATTAATGCTATAACGAGCACCTCATCTTGACAAGGATATTTTTCCAAGACGAAAGCTGAGACGGCTGAAAAACGAACAAATGACTTGTTTAAAATGGCACACTGATCCTAACGTGACAATTTAGCTCATCTATTTGCTCTGTGTCTGGGGCCTTATTTTGAAATCGCTCGCCTTTAACTCGCGTTCGTAAATATATGTCCCACTGAGGGACTTTCTAGGCTACGTTCCTCAAAATCAATATAGATGGCGCTGTACATGTTTTTCTTCGTTAAACCTTCTAATTTCATAGATAACAGACATATGCATCCTTTATCTTTGTTTTTATTACACCCGGGCACAATCACATTTTCCACCCATTATTATTCTGATCAAATTATATTAAAGAGAAGCAATATAGGTAGCAACGTAATTCTATACACAATGTGATCCAAATATCAAGCAGCAATTATTTTTATATATGAATTATGTACTTGCCCGAATAATAAGATAATAGGCGTACAATTATGTACAACGCCATCTATATTGTTTTTGGTGAACATAGCCTGGAAAGTACCTCCTTCAAGTCGCAAATCAGAACTTGTCATTTCATATATTTTCGCACGAGAGTCGAATGCGAGCGATTCAAAAATAGGCACCTGGTGTAGCATGTCACATGCTAATTATATTTTACCTGAGTATATTAACATACGATGACTTGAAATCTGGACAGAAATGTACTTTACTTATAATAACATACTCACAATAGTAAAATATTAATGTTTTATTTGTTTAAGAAATCAAATAAGTACCCTAGAGTTTAGTTTATCCCGTAAGAAATTGTACACGCTGAAAAAGAAAGGGACGGGTAATTGACAAGTATAAAATGTATGGAACACACGTCAATTTCAGGCAGAAATTAATAATCCGACAGATTTTAGTTGACCGCACACATGAAACGACACGTACATACACACACACACAGACATATGAACGAGATGCCTATATTATTCGCCCGGGTTATTCATTCATTTTAAAATTAACAGTTGTCAATCATCCGTCCCTTTCCTTTTCAGCTGATAAGAAAATGACAGGTATAAAGTTAAAGGTTAAAATAAAATTACTATGTGTCTGCAGGAATCGGGGCCACTGTCTTTCATGTCTTTACATTCAACTGACTTCATATTATTCCTTACATCATCATCCTGACAATAACTCTTGTTATTCTACAAACAGCTTCTACTTACTTATTTGTGTAACATAACATGTCTATGCGGCGAGCGTACCTAGTGGCGCGGCACCGGCGCGCACGCATCAAGGCCTCAGCCGGCACGTACGGAGATGCAATCTGTTTGCTTTATAACCAGACGCGCGGCAACCTTTATCCTTTGATTATATTATAAAACACTTTTACAATGGCCACATGCGTCTTCTTACCTTCACGCGTGATCGATTGCCACAAGTTTTCTGCAGCTTTCTGGCAATATGTCATGATTAAGATACCAAGTTTTGGCAATTGAAGCAAAAGGTAAACTTCACGACGACACTTACTGATAATACCGTGAACACTGCACTTTAAATAAGAGTTATGAAGGGTTATACTCAAAAGCAACAATGTAGTGAAATTATGTGGCCAAAGTAAGAATAGAAAGGACAAAGCGTTTTTATAATCTCTATAAAGCCACATGAAGTACGCTTGCAGCATTGTGCTAGTAATGGTCCTCTGCCAGATCCGCATGAAATAAAGTATAGGTAATAAGCAACCTTTAGTAATATTAAGTAGTCGTAGGTATCAATTTCAGTATTATCAATTTATTCTGCCTACCTGTCTCAAACTGGGGACCGTAAAAAAGAAAAAGACCGTGCCCCGCAGTAGGACACGGCAGGCTAATAATAAAAATAATAACGCGTCTCAGAACACCTTTACGCAGTTTCATATTTTCAATTTATCTAGAGAATTTTTAACGGTTGGTAATTTAAGAAGACATTCGCGTCGGGGTAGAATTTCCATAAACAAGACTCGTGATCGTGACGCGGTGCGCAGGCGCGGCGGCGCGGGCGCAGGCCGCCGGTATAACAATAAGTTGTGCCAGCGGTGTCTTCATCTACGGACTATACGGGGTGAAGTCTTATGACGTTGCATACCTTTTTTCATTCGTAGTTTTAACAACTGGTGGGCTATAGAAAAAAATGATCATCCCGAACCGTTAGATTCAAGCTTAATCATGAATCAGGACGTAAATTAAAAAAATGCTAGGCATTAAGCCCCCGTTTGGTACTTTAACACAGTAACGTAAAATATATTTCATTTACTTACTTAATAACAAGCTATATATTTTTCCCGCACCTTGTATCTCCCGTACACATGTACTCAATTTACGATCTCTGAATAACGTGTATTATACGTATTGTATGGATGAAATCAACTTTATGACGCCTCGCCGCGCCGGCCTGCACACTGCGCAAATTACAAATTGTACCTGCCTAGATATACGACTCATTTTTTAATGAAATTATGAATTTTCTTTGTGTGACGAGTAATCCCTGCAGAATTAATAATTGACCAAAACTACCTAATTCGACTGTTATAAAATTCCGTTGAATTCATTTTTGTTTTATAAAAAATTGTTAAATGTAAGTAAATCAAATTTCGATTTAGAGGCTGATTAAGGTCGTTGCACACTGGTTATATTGGAGTCACGTGCGGGGTCGCGACGACGTCACAAAATAAACAAAAACCGGTCAAATTAAGCGGGAGGACAAAAACACGCTACCTGCTCGCGCGCCTCTCCGCGAGCTTTTGGTTAAAAAGGTGTTGGACGGACAGCGCATGCAAACGGGGCTTTACTTGGAAGGGTAATGATTTCACATTCGATTTCAATGTTTAACCTTTGAGAAACGACATTGGGATTGTACATTGTATTATTTAGGTACATACGTACCACAGTCAGCATCTATCGCACGTAAAGTCAAAAAAGATAATTAATTCTTAGCAATAGTTTATAATAAATTTATATTTTATAATATTCAAGAGGGGAAAGGAAAGAACAAGAAGATATATGTAAATAAAATAAAGAAGTTTAATATTGGCCTTTGATAGACAGGGATAGTGAATGCCACACCGCTAACAGCATACTTAAATGATGATGATCTAAATATTGGTGTCGACTGAGAGTCTTTAATACTTTTGACATGGGAGGGTAACTATGAACTAATTTGTATTTACTTCAGAAACTGTAATTAGTGTTACGACTAGAAGTGGCTATGTGGCTACGAAATCATTTATCTTCTGTCAAAATGAGGGACATTTTGTTGCATGAAAATAAAAGTTTATTTCATGCGAATGATTGCTCCTGTTATTATCCTGAAGCAATCCTAATTATGTTCCTCTAATTCATAACACTTCTCAAAGTTATAAACTTTATCTTCCATCCAAGGTTTAAGGCGCCCAAATTCTAAGGTAAGGGTGATGTCAAAGGCGTAGGATGCCGAAACGGGTTATTTAAATTCTAAACTCGTCTGGACCCACGCCTCCATTCGAAACTGCTGAATTACTGATTATATTACACGTGTAATAACAGTGTTAAAGAATTCAAATTACCAAAAGGTACTCGGCCATAAGCCGACGAGTAAGACGCCAATAAAACTTTAGGATGTTTGCTCATTTCTTTCGCGTTTTTATATCTATATTAATCTTCATATATTGCTCGCCTAAGGGCCTGAGCATTTAAGTATATGAATATAAAATGCACTAAATTTAAAAGAAAGAAATGACATATTTTCCCGTTTAAATTATTCATGCCATCATGACACAGACGGGAGAATTGAAATTAAAATGCCAGCGCGGATGACGCGGACGTTATTTAAGATATCGCGCTAATATATGCGTGTGACCAATAAAGTAATCATCGGGATGGCCTGGCCAATTACGTCGATGCCGACTCATTCGTTGGCGATCGAAAATTAAAATTTAATTGATGGTACACCGCACGCCATAACTCGCGCGGCACGCACGCCCGCGGAGGCTCGTAGCGTTTATGCAAAATAGATGGCAATTCAATTTGCGCTTTTACAGCCGCCAAGCCAACCTCGTATTTAATAATACCCTATGTTCTCGCGAACACCCGCTCGGTACTAATTCAGAATAATTTACTCCAAATGGAATACTCTTCCAACCGATTCGGACGGGCCTTCGTTTGTCTCGCTTATAAAAGGATTCCTGCACGGGCGACGAGATAAGTGGCTGAAAACGTGCATCTTCTATAAATGGCTATGCAAATCCAACTTATCAAACGAGCTTTAGTGACAATGATTGACTTTTAAATGGATATATACACGGGGCAAATCGGCGTATCTGCGTGTAAATGGTGCAATACATTCGGCGGCGACTGGACACGTAGCGGCGAGTTGTTCCCAATTACTCATATAACGGCTAAAAACGTAGGTTTTTTTTGTCGAAAAAGGACGGTCGAGTTCCATTTTCACAAAGAGTGGTCTCTGGGTAAGGCAATTTGTTTTGGATTGTGCGGCGAGAATGAATGGTCGGCAGCGTGCGCAGGAGACCGGCCGCGCATACTGATGAGCGGCGCACCCGCCGCCCGCGCCGCCGCAACCGCCGCCGCCGCTAGCACAGGAGGCCCAATTATTTCTGTCTTCTCTCCACTATTGTGATCACCTTTTTCGTAGCGGCGGAACGAATGAAATATTACTCGGCGGCTGCCTCTTTAAGAGAATTAATGTCTATTGATGAGGAATTCCAATTGTTAAAGGTCACACGAGAAGCCCGGAGAACCGCTGCAGAACAATATAAAGCGGCGCGCGGCATCGCGCTATGTTGGGCAACTTGGGATTCTAAAGAGGAGAGATAAATTAAAAAATAAAGTTCAAAAATAACACAGTGATTATCCAGTACGTAATTTAGTCTCATTGGCCATCGAGATTATTTAATGCGTCCAGGCTCATGAGATGAAAAATAAGAGGAGAGTTTTTCAAAAATCGATTAAGAGAGACATGATTAAGGGCTTGTGGGGTTTTGTCCGCGCGAGTACAGTGGTCGGGGCTAAATGTTTGCATACGCCGCAATAAAGAAATCCGCCGGTAAATAATAACGTTGTCGCAGTCTCTTTTTGGTCGCCAACCGCCATAATTATTTTCATTGAGTTCGCTGTCCGATATGAAAAGTGACATATTTTGCGCGGTATAATGGCGCGGCGCGGTGTCAACATTTATAAGATTTACAACTTTAATATTTCTTTGCAGAAAACATTTTAAATTGGCGAGTTACATTTGCTCTTGGGGGTGGCATAACGAAGAGCAACATGCTGAACTGTGTGCTACATGAAATATGGAGCCTTAAAAACTGGGACACAGATTAATATGAGGCTACGTATATTTTGTGTGTGCTTATTTGAACGGTGGTAATGTCTTAATTGAAAAATCAATAAAGCTAAGTAAAAATCAAGTTTATCGATAAATTCGCGGATCGCACGCGCACGCCCACGGCGCGATTTAATTACAAAATCAATAACGAATGCGAGCTCGCTTAATTGATTGTCTTCGATACGCCAGTATCGATGTGCGTGGATCGACTTTTTTAATCGAATAAACCTTAACAATAAATATCTATTATTAACAACATTTTGATTTAGGAGAAGTGAATTTAATGTGATTGGGATTTATGTGCCTGTACATGAGGGTCCGTGATTGTATCCACCTTTGAAAAATATGATAATTATTTTGCTTATTATTCTTTTCAAAACACATATATTTCTAAAATTTATATTTTCTATAATGTGGCTTAGTCAGGGGCGGCCTTTTGAGGAGTACAGTAAAATAGCACAGTGTTGTATAAATTATTGTGCAAATTATGTGTAAGTACATGATTTATTTAGTAAAAGATTTAAATATTCATTTACTATAAAAAATATTCTATGTTTTGTTTTATATATTATGGTCTTTTTAAAATAATAATAATTGTTGCAGAAAAGTAAGTAAGCTTAGCTAAGTTAAGCTAGCGTTATAGATTCATTATTATGTAGGTAAGTACCTAGAATATATCTATAATCTGCTAAGTGCTTATTTATATTTCATTCAATTTTACCTATTAGTCTTATCCTCTTATCTCAGTCAACTTTGTAAGAATCTACCTTATTTTCTCTCCCAGCAGGGGGATCATCGGATGCACTAAGTATAAAATATGTACCATACGTCTAAAGAAATAGAGTAAATATATTTTTGCAGAATTTTGTATCTACTGGGAATAAGTTTAAAATATTTTAAACCACATATCAAGCATAATATTATTGTAATTTATAAATTATTACTTACATACCGTATGTATTTTATATGTATGCACGTTTTACAGTATTTATCAAGCGGCGGCAATTTGAAGTATTATATATCGCTCTATCTTGGATTAATTGAGGAATAAATGGCTGATGAATCCGGAAGGTACAGTCACCTAAAATTAATGCTACCAACATTACAAGGTAAAAGTAATCTGGCGGATTGCTGCGAACGGATTCCGTCAATCACAAACATGGCATCAATATTATAATCTCAAAATAACCTATAAACGAAAATGTCAAAACTAACTGCGCGCATTTCTTTATTTTCACTACTTATGGCTCGACCTTGACCAATAAGGATTATCAACGTAAGTTTATATAATTATATGCATGTTCAAGTATAGTAAGTAGACCATATTGCATGCAAGTGATATCACAGCTGGCGATGCCCAAGCGCACGCGCGCGGGACCAGTCTGCGCGCGCACTTTATAAATAAGCTTCTTTAAAAATGTCAGCCGATACTCCTGATACTTTGCATGCAAACGAGTTGGATGCCAAGTCGCGAAGTATTTACAAATGTGTCGTA
This sequence comes from Pectinophora gossypiella, assembly GCF_024362695.1. Lineage (NCBI taxonomy): Eukaryota > Metazoa > Arthropoda > Insecta > Lepidoptera > Gelechiidae > Pectinophora > Pectinophora gossypiella. The sequence continues at coordinate 6,387,745 of NC_065416.1, read as the reverse complement.
TATCGTAATAACAATTATTTTAAAATGTTTTTGTTTTAGGTAAGTGTTGTTAGATGGTGTTATCCTGTCACATGGTAGGTTATAAAACATATGTTTAGTGTGTAAATAAAAAAATACTTAATTACTTATGGTAATAAATTACAAAAATATTGCAATTGTAAAAATGACAATAATTATTATTCGCTGACTTAAGTAAATAAGCAAGTAGTTTGCATTTTTAGATCACAAACGTTTCGTATCATTTGCCCATTCTTTCAAACCATTATTATTATTACATAAAAAAAAAAACACCGGAAGCCCTGTTATAAGGTTATTCATAGATTTTCCAGTGTATTCGGTAACATATAAAACAGATTTCAATTTCAAAACCTGAAGTCATCTGCTGGGTACATGATGCTGAATTTATTCGACCATTAATTCGTTCTCGGAAGTAACCGTACCGATGTTATTATTGCTGTTGTCGACTTACAAAAACTTGGTTGGTTACCGTCGGTCATTAAAATCACATCAACGGCGATAAATTATTTTATTAAATGTCGATTCACACCTCTCCGGTCGGCGTGTCTAATGGACCGGACCTTGGACATATTTTATGACTTTACTCGCCTGTTTTGTTGTTGTCGGCTTATAGGGAAGTAGCTATGGTCAGAGACTTTGCTCTATGATAAATTTGTAAAGGGTAATTAGGTAGAGACTTTTAGAAGCTCGTCCAACAATCTTTCTTGGCACAATTCGTTAATGTAAAATACTGCTTATGTAGCTTTACATTGGTGTCTGATTACAACGTCATTTTAGGTCTAAATTGGCAATTTTCATAAAGTACTTCAGCGTAAGCCTGCCCAGTATTAATCACGGCTACTTTATTTTAAAGATGCTAGATAATTTCGTGATAGTAATTCTTCATAATTTAGACATAAGTAAGTACCTACAAAACTGATTATACAAAGAACCGCCCACTCATTATTCTCATTAATTATCCATCAGAAAATAAAAGTCGACAATGTTCAGGCTATCTAAATTATTCATAATATAGGCTTTACGGCGAAGCAAAATGGTTATAAAGCAATAAATCTTGTAAGACGTTATTCTAGAGTTTCAAAATAAACGCTCAGGGAACTAATAGGTACAATTACACGACCATTATATTGGTGTTATCGTCCATTTAATTAGTAATACTTACTTGTAAAGATGATATCGGGTAAAAACTTCGGGATTATAAACGTATACTGTAACCGGTAGCCGAGCCATTTACGGCCACAAAGTTTATTTTGGTAAACACTTGATCAACAAAACTATTTGGTGAGGTAGACTTTTTGCTGCATATTGTATTAATTAATTTAATTATTAATGAGGGACTTTCCAGGTTACGTTCACCAGAAACAATATAGATGGCGTTGTACAGCTTTAACATGATAATTAAGTACCTATTTTCTCATTACTCGGGTATATATAATTATTCCAAAATGTATTTATTTATTTACTTATATCTAATAGTACAAATACATCACCACTACAGGCGGACCCAATGCGATGATAGAAAAACAAGGTTTGAGAAACCAAATAAACATTAATATAAAATTATCAAAAATGAATAAAAAATATACGACAGAAAATAACAACTTTACAAACACTATGTTACCAACTGAATAAAGATATTTTTGAATTTGAATTTGAACAATATTAATAAAAAAAAGTATACAATAGAATATAATGTAATGGCAGAAGCATATCTAAAAATAATTGTTGCTTGATATTTGGATTACATTTTGTATAGAATTATGTTATCAGTCATTAATTAAATTATAATATTAATTAAGTAGTTTTATGTCTCGTGCTTTTAAATCCCTCACTGTTCTCAGTAATCTAATTTAGACTAAACATGTTCGTGATTTAAATACGCCATTTGCGGATTAAACATAATCTTTGCCCTCTTGTTGGCAACAGAGCTATAGTTTGTTTATCATATATGTAACATATTTGTGTATACTGGGGCCTTAGACAAGTTGCAACGATTATGACAACCGGCAGTTATAGTGATAAAAATACATATGAGACATAATCAGTCAATCCCATATATTGGCTAAGGCCCCAGAGCAGTGGGGCATAAATTTCATGACTTAAAAATTCAGAGAATAGGCTAGTTTCCAACTAGCCAAATCAGTTACTTTTTACTAAACGTCAAAACACAAAATTACTATGGAATTTGTATGAAAAAGCACACTGTGACGTCATAGAAAAACGTGATAGAATGTCGGACTTATTATTACGTTTTTCTTGATTAAAATTCATAAATAAATTCAATAGAAAAAAGAAAACTTTTTTGTTAGTTCTAGATCTGTCTATATTTTGTAAACATAATTTATCTTCAAATTAATGTTCATAATTTATGTTCATCATATCCATCTTAGGACTTCGTATCAACAGTGGCTGCAAGTTGTCTTTGATTACTTGTGGCTCTGCCCACCCCATTTGGGATTACGGGCGTGAGTTTATGTATGTATGTATGTAATTTATCTTAAACCCAGTACGGTCACGAGCATTAATATGTATACACTTTGGTACCATGTGACATTAACTTTTTTGACAAATTGAACTGTAAATCTCACTAAATGTCAAATATGTTAGTGCGACAGGGTCCTAAAGTATACATTATATTGCTCATGACTGACCCTATTATAAAAGTTTATCCTGAAGTACCTTCTGCGAATTTAGTTAACTTGCTAAAGAGCTTTTCATAAAAGGAGTAGGCACTTATATGACAAAAACTCATTTGTTGTTGTCTCCGGACCCAGAGACACAATATAATGAAGGGGCATTATATTAATTGATGCGAGTCGTTAATTGCACAGCATTAACGTTTATATGCGTTTCTGTGAAATTCCTCGTAAATGAGATGATGAGAGGTTGCTACGTATGCCTTCTGATAGAACTTTTCAAGAGACATGTCAAATTATAAACATAATAACATAAAATACCATCACGCCTGTTTCCCCGAAAGTGTAGGCAGATGTATATAGTATATACCCACTCCTCGCCTCGCCTAAAAATCTAATCTAATCTAGCCTACAAGATCCCACTGCTGGGCAAGGGCACAGGACCGCCTCGTCTAGCTATGTTTTATTTCCGATGTAACAGGGGGGGAGCCTATTGCCATTAACTGGGCAAATCTTGGAAACCACGCGATATCATTTACCTATCCATTCAAATTATTCATTTTCATTTTCAAGAAAATTTTATCGAGAATAAATCAATCAAGTTAGGCAGCTTACGTATTTTATTCAGAATTTCTATCTAGACAAGATTAACATCTTAATTTATATCCAGATTTTTATTTTATATTAGTAAAACTGTTACGTCTGAAAACTACAGTCTAAGGCCGGGATGCCGTGGTTGATAACATCGAATAAAATAGCACTCACGCATGGTATCTTGATTAGGTATCTCGTAATTGAAAGCTCCATTTCTTGCCGATTTTATCTGCAAGCTTCGGAATTCACGCATTGACCGTGGCCATGTTTTTAATAAATCAATTTGGTCATTAATTAAATTTTACATTAGCCCGATTGTATCGACGGCGCTCGATAGGCGATCTCCGTATCTAAATGTTCGTCATCATCATTCATCACGTTTTAAATAGTTTTAATACACTTGCCGCGTGATATTTTACTAAAAATAGTTGAGAAATGAAAAGCGATTGAATTTTAATAAACAATTTTTCTTAAGTACCTACTTTTCTTTTATTTTTCATCTTATGGATCGATTGTAATATCTGATAGCGAAAACGGATGCAGGCGTTTTGCGCAATATTTTAACAAAACACATTATTTAATTGTACTGTATTCATGTGTTATGTCAGATTGTTGAAATTTAGTTCTATGCAATAAAGTATATTTGATTTGATTTGATTATTTAGATAAAATTACAGTACTTAGATTACAAATTCGGGTAACAATTTCAAACGGACGACATAACCTTGAAGTATCTATTTAATTTATGCCCATTACGCATAATGTATGCAGACGAGTGCATTTATTCCTGGCTGGTGGATAATTAACAAAGCTATTAAACAGGCGACAGTGAGACATTTATAAATAATAATATTTTACAATAAGTTTGTCCGTTTGTCCGCCATCATCATTAGTCGTGCGCTCCCGGCACACCAGTACCTACTTATTTACATATTTTATTGCACATTAGTACTTCTGCTGTACCCACAGGCAGTAACCATCAAAAGGTGTTAATTTATCTTTTAAATACTTCATGGTTACCTGTTTATAGTTTGAAATATGGACAACAGTGAACGACTTAGATGTAACGTAACATTTAGAAGCATTTACTTATTACCCTTGTCATATCTTTCATTTTACAGTGACAAGGGTTGTATAATATAACATAGTTTAAGGCTTTAAGCCTTAGGTAGGTATGGTAACTTTTTTGTTTCATGCTGCTAAATATATACTTATGTCTTATCTGATGATGATAATGATGATCTCCGACCGACGTCTAATCTAACCAATTCCTTGCCTACATTAATAGGAATAACGATTAGTATGTATGTAAATGGAATAATTTCATACTTTAATCTCTAGATAATATTTCACCTTTAAAATTACTTAAAGGCCAAGATTACACACTTAAGCAAAACAGGCATACTAACTTAAATAATATTTCACGTCCTTAATCCCTACTGTGGTGGATACAACATATTAATCTATAATACCTTGAAATACTAAGTACTTATTACGCGTGATCGATTACCTTACTGCAGACGCCAAATAAACTGAAATGAGTGAATGTTGTGACACACGGACGACGTGTGGCCATTTGCCTTATAAGAACGCAATATACGTGAAGCTTTTTAAAGGATTCGGGAGGCATTACAACTTGCGACTGTTACAACTTACAACTGTTACTATTTACAACTGTTACAATTTACAACTGTTACTACATACAACTGTTACAACTGTTCAGTTGTTCTGTTCAGTTGTAAAAATTCAACAACTGTCGAATCTCATTCGTCGGTTCTATCAAATATAATGGCAAAAATGCCTTTCTGTAACTGGATGAGAAAACGCCCCGTGTATTGTCGCTCTAAGAGCATGATATAAGTGGAATAGTGTTCTTACTTTGTAAGTAGCTGTCGTTTAGTTAATGTTAACATCTCCAACTAATCCACACGCCCACCTACGAGTCATAAACATGATTGGATGGGAACTAGTGTTCTGAATAAAGTGTGAAGTTTTATTCAGTTACAAAATAATACTCACAGAAGCAAGCTCTTTCAAGTATATTATCTACTTACCTACTTAATTTTAATTATAATGCTATTTCATTACTTTCTAATTATTACATGACTCCACTTCAATCTACACCTAGTGATATTATTTAAATAATCATGAATTAAATCGTTATTTATTTATAACATTAACATATCGAGGTACCAAATAACTAATATAAATTCAGTTCAGTTATCTTAACTCTACATAGATACTGTTATTTTTTTAAGTTGCTTCATAAAACATTAAAATCGGTAGAACTCTTAATAAATATGTAGTCCCCTTTTTGGACTAAAAACTATAAAAAAATAATATTCCAAACATAATCCATAAATTCAAACACATAATAACGGGTTCTTACCGCGTATAAAGTAAGGATATGAGACTCCCGATATTTCGACACTGTTGCATATCTCTACTTTAACCTCTCATATGCCGAGATACCAGACACAATAGATTTTACATTGTGTCTGGTCGAGATCCGCGTTCCGGCGTTTAAGGGGTTAAACGCGGTAAGAACCCGTTATAATGTGTTTTAATTATGATAATAACCGCGTAAACTTAAAACAATGTATAATCCATAAAGTTAGGATAAAGGTCTTAAATCTAGTGTTAGTACGTACCTACTATGCTCCCACCCACGGACCCCTATAAGTGAAGAACGAGTTAGCATCCATCAACGCTGAGCTGTGTAATCCGAAGCTTACATTACGCTCATCCTGAGGACGTCGCGCACCTGAGCCCGGTGGTACCATCACCCAACACAGTTTGTTCCAATACTTACGCATATATATTACTACTTACAAAAATGATGGATAGTCTATTTGAGCGATGGGCTGTTTATAAATGATAATCTGTCACCATTCGCTTCATCACATCTATTTTGGAATGAATATCAGTAGCGGGTACGAGATGTCTATTGATTATTTGAGGATCTGCCCACCCCGACAGGGATACGGCTTCATACAAACTCACTCCCCGGTACTGCCTCTGCAACCCTACAATATCGAGCAAACTCTGTTAGGAAAAATTATACTTACTTACCAGGGTTCGAACCGACGCTCCCCGTTAGATAAGCAAGCCACAAAGCACCACAGTGACTTACAAAAATGATCAAAAGAAATCTCAAATCTCCCCGTTATATCGTTCTCAATACCATGTGTATACTTAGATCTTTACCACTTATCTAAGCGATTAGTTCTGCAGAAGGTAAGTAGGTATAGAAAATCGTTGATGAAACGAAAATCATAGCCATGAAGAACACGCACACACGAAATACTACATGAAGGTGGAATCAAACATTGCGAAGCATGTGCCCCTCACGCAGTATGCCCCACACCTCGAAATATGTGCTCCTCAATATACCAGAATTTGCCTTTCAACTGTTTTAAGACAGTAGTTAAACAGAAACTTTGCAAAAAAGGTTAGTGATTATTTAGAAGACATGAATGCATGGGATTAACTGACTGAGAACTGATATTAGGCAGCTAAATTACTCAATTATATGATAATAATAAAAAAAAAATTAAAAAAGGAACGTCTATTGCCCTGTGCCGAGGTTTTTCTTGCAGCTTTTCTTCCCCGACTATACAGGTTGTGAGAAGCTGCAGTAGTTTTAGGCGGATGAGACGTTCGTTATGTAACTATGTTACCTACTAAATAAAGATATTTTTGAATTTGAAGTTGAATACGTGGCTACGTAGTAATTATTAACTAATTTGTGTTCTTGGCTAGGCATGTGCTTGTACGCACGTAAAATGTATTACAAAGCATCCATACAGCGGTGTGCCGGGCACATGCTTCGCAATGTTTGTAACCTCCTCTAACCTCAGGTAACTTAGAGCTAACGTTAGAGTCGTAATGGGATCGATTCGGCGGTCTAGACGTCGTTAATGTTGCCATATTTTGTACCGGAGATGCACAGATTGGCACCTATTTTACGTCTGCTTACATTTATAGTACTTTAGGGTAGGTGTTACAAATAAATGGTGAGTGGTAACCAACAATAAATTTAAGTGTAACAGGATTCTGAGTTATCGTTGACCAACCAAAATGTCTTCGACCACATACCAAAAAAGTGATTAAAAAAGTTATTATGTATTTACGTCAAGTCAAAGAAGTATAATGATAAAATGAAATATTATTATTACACGAGAAGAAAAACACTAAATAACAACAAAAGCCCAAAAAATCTTTAATAAATTAGAGAGTAATAAAATAAACTTTATTTTTATTCATTTTCGCCTCAAGTTTGTAAAATCGGTTATGGCGGTATTCGAAAATTAAATATTAGCATGAACGTGTCCTCAGTGACAGTAAAATTAGCATAAACACGGAACACAAGCTTCATTACTACATTACTACCACAGTTAGTTATTTTCACAAACATCAGTTTACGGCTGTTATAAATCTTCACACGTAATTTGTTGTCATGAACATTCTAGTATTAAAATCTAAGTGTTTTTTTTTAATTTCCAGTCAAAGTTCCCATTTATTTAAAGCACTCTTCTAATTATTTTAATGAGCATTAATTATTTTACTCGTAGAATATAATTTAGATATATGACTGATTTAGAATATAACTTAGAATATGAATATGGAATGAATATGAATAATAAAAAACATTCTGTTTCGCAATTTACGAAGTTTGTCAAAATGTTAATGTTATAACTAATATATATACTTAGAAGTAAGTAATACAATATACAATCGTCTCTAGAAAAGCAAAAATGCTTATAATTATAATCTACCATCTAAAGCTCACTAAAGCTGTCCCACTTGAGAAAGCGTAGAACGAACCGTCTGATTTAATTAAACGCACTGTAATTATCAGGTTACGAGTTCAAATAACGCCATATATCAGACCTTAACAAATGATTGTATACTCATCTGAGTTGCTTAAATGAGCTTAATCAATGCGTAAAGGTATGGGCACACTAGTACTAACGCGGTGGCGGTGCGATATGAAGATAGTCCACAGCTGCTATTAACCGACTTCAAAAAATGTTATATACAGAGTCTTTACCTATCCGTTTTATCAAATTATAATACATTTACATTCATTTAGGTAATCAGTTTTATAACGCAGCATCACGTCCGTATCCCGAAGGGGTGGGCAGAGGTGTATACTTGGATTTATTCTGACTCCTCGCCAGATATGTTTTAAGTTCCATTTAATAAGGGGCGAGCTTATTGCCAGTAACTCCGGTTAATCCTGGAAACTATGTGATATCAATTCTCCGATAACTTAACATGTATTCAACAGCATAAAGTCGATATCAGTGGTCTAGAGCCCGTGCCGAGATTCGAGCTCGTGACACTACCACGTAATGTGATGTGTGATGTTCTCTGAACACGGCTGTTAGGAATCTTTCTAGGACGCTACTCATAAAGATACTGACGTGCACTGCGAGCTTTTCCGGTCAAGTAGTTAATGCCATCTGCGGCAAATACACAATAAGTCACGTCAAAAAAAAACTGCGAGCTTGTTAAGTAGGTAGGTGGTAGCCGAGTTGGTAGTACGTTTACCTCTCACTTTGAGGTCGCAGGTTCGAATCCAGCACAGGCCGAAACCAATGATTGTCGAATTCATGTTTGGATCATAAATGATTAATCACGTGCAGAGCTGAAGGAAAACATCGTGCGAAAACCCACATTCCAGAGAAATGCATTTTCGGAGGCATGTGACCTAACGTGTATTGGGCTGGTTTTCCCTTCGCGGGTTGGAAGGTCAGACAGGCAGTCACTTCTGTAAAAAATCGGACCTGTCAAATCTTCAGCTTAGGTAAGCGGACCCTGTGAAAAAGGGGATAATGCTAGGGGGTGATGACTGCTAGCTTTGCCTCGATGCAACGCATTGGAAAGAGGTATTTTATTTATATTGTTTCCTGCTTTTAAATTGTGATCAAAAAAGTTTTACATACAACTTCGCTCTAGCGTCGTCACTTCGCTACAAACGCAGACACATGCAATGTACAAAAGCCTTTAGCGACCTACCAGCAAATTAACAGAGCAAGGCAGTTGTGATTGGAAGAGCTAAGTTAATTATGGCAGTAATTGCTTTTTGGAATTATGTTATTAAGCTTAATGAACCAAGCGGTTGCAAAAATGAAATAAGAGTTGCGTAGAGCCACGAAGAGATTGGGAAAGTTACTTACCTAGATACCTGGACGATTTCAGTTCAAAGTATAGTAGTTATGAGGACATGATGTAAGAGGTCCAAGGAAAGGCTTATGTTCGGTAGAGCAGCATATTTAGGACGTTCATGTTTGGTAATTAGGTATTTTTGTAAAGCATGTGAAAGCATAGTAGACTAGAATGAAACGCCTGGAATTAAATAACAGGTTAATTTAGGAAAATAAATGACTTCGACCCAAATATATCACGTGGTTTCAAGGATTGGTGCCCGGACCAGCCCCCTGTTACTTAAACATATTTAAACATAGCTGGCGAGTAGTAGGTGTATGTACTATATACCTCAGCCTACCCTACCTCATCGGGGATATAGGCGTGAAGCTTATTACAACACAAATAATGTAAAAATCCTCACTTCCAACATATGTTATTTCATATCAAAGCAGACCTTCTTCGATGTCCTTGTAAGAGTTGAATTATTTTCGATTTCTTTAAATTGTCGCGTCAATTACGATAAAATTACAAACCTTTTAAGTCCCCTGTCACCCTTTTACCAAATTCAGTGACTGAACCACTCAGAGTGGTGGTCCGTTATAATTTATATCACTATCAGATATAAATAAAAACTCTATTGTCTTGCAGCATCAGTTTTTCTCACAGTTCACCGTCCGAGATTTATCGACTTCGTAAATAATCGAGGTCTTAAGACCGATTACGTCCAGGAGGAATTAATGGCTTGGTTTCGAGGGCCGCAAATCAATCGCTATTTTTACGACTTCAAGTCACTCTTTTATATTTATTTATTGATAGTCTCTGAAGGCATAAATTTTTAATGGATTGTTTTGGATTCGATCCCGGTTAATAGTTTCATAATTATTGTGCTGCTGATTAAAAGATGTTTCGATTTTCGTTAATGTTAATTAATATTAGCAATACATGTTTCAGACTCAGTCAGCCACCGAATAAATATTTACGATAGTTTAACTTTATGCGTAAGCACTTTTATCTACTGAAATAAGGCCCCGCAGTGGAACAGCGTGGTGGAGTATGCTCCATACCCCCTCCGTTTGATTGAGGAGAGGCCTGTGCCCAACAGTGGGACGTATATTATGCTGTTTATGTTATTTTTAATACCTCAACAATGTTGTAATTTTATTTGCTGAATCTTATTTTTAATGGTCAGAATATATAGTTCATGCAAAAGAACGATTGCTATTAAAATACAGCATTAAACTTTAACGATTGTAAAATACGGTTTAAAAGTAGTTTGCGTTTTTTAATTAATTGCCGATAAATTCCACCAATTTGTAATTAATTTTATGGTATGACGCTTTAGGTACGACCACAGAATAAACAATGCAAAAAAGCAGTAGGTACAAAAATAAATTATTACGACGAGGGCCCTATTTCCGATCCTAATACTTCAACCAACCTTGTAAGTATCGAACATAAAAATAGTTATTTGTCGTGTGAATGCGTATAAAAATGCGATAAATTGAATGAAACATTGTACTAAAGTTAGTTGTAACATTATTGTGTGCGAGGCGATTCGATTTGTCTATTGTCTAGAGGACGGTGTGGTTAACGATTCGATGCGGCAGTCGGTAGCACAGTACACGATTACTCATTGTTTTTTATGTTACTTACTAGTTGTAGTCCAAATACTTCCACCAACCAGCAGTGAAACAGTATGGTGGAGTAAGCTTTACACCCCCTCCAGTCGATGGGACGTCTGTACCAGCAGTGGGACGTATAGTATAGCTGTAGGTGAATGTGGGAAAGACCGGCATACTGTTCTAAAATTTGAGTTTGACTGGATTTATTGAAAACGACATTATACATATGTAGAGCAATGTAATTGGATATGATAGATAATTTACTTGGCTATATTTATACGTCTAGAAATGAGAGAAATAACCATAATCTTTTGATATACAAGAAGTTATTGCCACTGGACGGTATATTAGCCCTGACGGTCTTCCCCACATTTACCTAACCTAAAAAAACTACAACGATTGATTTCATAAACAAAAACATATTAATGTTTTGTAGCGGTCTACTGTCTCTTTTTAGGAGACTGAGCCAACAATTTCATATAGGATAAGTTCCGTATAAAATATCACTTATATATATTTTTATTTACATACGAATCTCTAACTAAAATACTTGTTGCCAAGTTTTGGGCCGATACTATTTAGTTGGCCATCGACACGATAAAAAGAAGACATCGAGCGGTACTGTGAACAACGTGCAACTAGCGTAGTAGTAGCATAATACTCGGTACAATCTATCAGTGGCATCGATTCAATTAGGAGAACAATGGCGATGGCGGGCGGAAGACACGGACCCGCTACCGTGGTGGAGCGGACAATACAAGATGTTCAACTTTGGGTCACGGGTCAAGGGAACTCCGGTTTACTTACTTTGATTGAACCCACCGGATATTCCGAGATTCTCTAAAACATATTGATGTTTATCGAATTATACTAGTTAACAAAATCAAATCAAATCGTTGTTCATCACCTATTCGCCACCACCACCGTCAACCGTTCGTCATCTCATTTGTGAAATACCAGTGCATATTTTGTGTTTGCAATTTTCAACCTGTGTTTGCACGAGTCATATTTTGCACAAGTTGTACCTAATAGCTCTAGCGACACAACACCATTGCCTCGTTACCTACAGAGAGGTCGGCGCGCCGATCTCCTGTGTAAACAGAGCTACACGAGCAGCTGCTGCTGTCTCATTGGATGACTACATTTAAACCCATACCTATTTGCCATCAGATAGACTATGAAATTCAATTTGCTTCGATCCTGCCATATTTATCTTGCTTCCTCCACATTCATCAATCGTTTAATACGCGCACGCCGATTCAAAATAGATCGTACTAAACCTTGGAGGAGTACTTCGCGCAAATTCACTCAGGGACTGGCGTGTAGGCGGAGGTTTTTACCTGCAGGCAAGTATACAAATGGCGTCGCTTTCGTCTACACACTCATCTTCGATGCTTTTAAAGTACATCAAATTAATTATTAATACTTTGAAATTGGTAATACACAGGGCCACATGACAGTGTCTTAATGAGGTACGGATCTTGCGATGAATGTACCTCTGAAAGCCCCAAGGGAATATAGTCGCCAGCTTATGTTAAACGAATCAAATCAAATATACTTTATTGCACAGAACTAAATTACAACAATCAGACATAACACATGAATACAGTACAATTTTTTATGTAATATAAATAAATATTATAATTATTTAAGTAATAAAGTTTTACTTTTGAACTATTACAGCGCATCTACATTTGAAAACGACCTAGATCAAAGTCAACCGTTTACTTTTACCAATTTTTTCTCACTATTTCTGATTATCTTCTAATTTCGTAGTCCTCTGTAAAACGTAGTAATTTAGGTATATTCTCGTCTCGTTGGTGCTCCGAGGTCGCACCGTTGCCTATTTGTAACCTTTGAACTGAATAGCATTTCTTAATTAATACCTTTTCCATTAACCAGTACAAGTTCATTGTTCATTAGTTGCATTCATTTGTATCAAATAAAATTAATGGTTGTTGCACCGCACTAGAATTAAGCCATCACAATTGTAATTAAGCATCCATACTTACTAATATTCTACATTGAAAAGTGTGTCTGTGTGTTTGTTTGTCCGTCTTTCATGGCAAAGCGGAGCGACGAATTAACGTGATTTTTAAGTAGACATAGTTGAAGGGATGGAGACTATTTTTTGTTTCTTTGTAACCCCCCCACTTCCCTAAAATGGGGGGTGTAAGTTTGCATGGAGTTTGTTCAAAGTAGAAAGCTAAACATTGGTACCTATGCCGACTATTTGTGACTCACAAAAAATCGTGCACGATATTTTTTTGGAAATCCGCCCCGACCCTTTCAAAGAGGGGGTGAAATTTTATATGGTGGGAAGCTAAAAATTTGTGTATTAGGAAAGGGCATGAAACCATGTTAACCTGAATTTAACGCGAGCGAAGCCGCGGGCTAAATCTAGTTATCTATAAAGAAGCCAAGGTTGATTAATTAAAGAACTATAATTCTGTTGGTACGTCGATCAAAGCGCATCATATAATCAAGTTTTATTCTTCATCTTTCTATTACCTTTTCGTGAGTTTTATATTAGAATATTAAATTAATCGATGGTTTGTCTGTTTGTTTATTATATCGCATCACGTATTTTTTTGGTGTTTAGGAGTGAATCAGTTTTGAGTCTTATAATTTTAGCTTTTAGTTTTTAAAAAAGCCGAACCTGAACAACCAGACTTTTGAAGATTTGACATTTTCAGGTTAGGTAAGCGGACCCTATGAAAATCGGGATATTGCTAGAGAGATCATGATGATGAATTTTAGCTTTTAGTAATAATGTCAGATATTTAAGAACTCTCCTAGAGCCAAATTAATTATTAACCCTAAGACCTCGAAGCACTCTTTTTCATAACTTTCAATGACATCGTTATTTTTATTTGCAATTTTATGCGCAAATGCTCTTCTGTTCTTCTGCATAAATATGTAAAAAGTGTAAAAATGAAATCGATATCCCGCGGACTTTTAACGAATCCCGCTAAAGTCTTTTTGCAACCACATATACTTTAGAATCATAGTCTGAATCATCCCCCTTAGTATTCGTTACGATGTCACTAACAACGCCCTGTATACTGTAAGTTTTGCAAGTACATATCCTGGTGAAAAGATTACTTCTTGCATTTGGCGGGATTTAATTTAAAGCACGAGCACTTTCATCTGTCAGGTATGTCAGGATTCATGATACGCAAGCACTCAGCTGCCTCATCCCCATATTATCGCACTAAGCCGCATCGCTACCGGTGTTGTCAAACTAAAACAAAAAAACGAACAAACCCGCGACATAGCATTAAGCTTGGCTTATCGTCGGCGAACATTTCAATTAAAGACGCGATTAAGAAATTAAACATAATGAGTGGCGAAGTGCTGATTGCATTGCCGACGATTTACGGGCAAAGAAGTGCCGTAATTGGCAGCATTTGGTGTCAGTAAGGGCAAGTGTAGACTTCTTCAACTTGGCGTGTATTTATTTTTATAATCAAATGGCCAAGATCAAGAAGTCCCTCACTCCACTTAGTCACTTCTTGAACTATCAACATTATGTAATAGATCATAGTGTTGTTTCAAGGAGTCCCTAAGTGGTCTTATTAGGGACTACTCGAACTTAGCTATTCAATTTCTATTAGTTTGGATCTCTTTTTTCAAGCTGTATTTCTTCGCTTTGCTTGGATTTAATACTTTTTCAATTGCCATAGGAATGATAAAACTAAATTAAAATTGATTAAGTAGGTAAAATGTGTGAAATAAGAATCTCAAGTTTAGTGACAGGAACAATGCGCATGCTAACACTGCTCAATCAAATGTCATAACATAAGCATACGACTATATCCCAATGGAGGTAGTCAGAGGAATATCCAAGATGAACTAAGTACCCACACCTCACCGAGCTTTCTGGTACACCTTAAATGTCAGGTTGGTATATATTTTGTTCATTATATTAAAGAAAAGAATGTCCCTGTGTTTTATCATTAAGTATTACACATCTTTTAAAGTGCTATAAATAATCTGAGATTCTCTTGTATGAACACTCCTTACGAGCATCATTTGGTGGACGTCAGATGGTCGTAAAGTAGCATTAACTGTCGTTTGCGTACGCGCTGCTCCCGACGACGGCACAAGCTGCCCACTGCCGTTATAGCAGTAAACAAATTCCCTTAAAATTAAATTTAATATCTCCCCGATATTACCGTAGCACACGCGTAATGGCAGCCTAAATTAAATAAATTACACTAAGTACGCACCTGCCCACAAACTTTTAAAGGCGTAAAGTAATACGATTGATAATCCAGATATGTTCCACGTTCAAATACCCAATAATCGCGTTTTAAAATTCGATATTTTCAACTGATATTATCAATTGCACCGTTACAATTTTAAAAGCATTCGAATTATTCTTTTACGTCCTCGCGATACATTCGAAACATAAAAGTTTTAAATTACACAGTTTAATGAGCTTGGTTTTCCTGATATAACCAACAGTTCTTAAAATAGTTTCGCTGTAAAAAGCGAGTATCTCATTAATGACATGAAAATACGTTTCTGGCAGCAACAGGCGGTGCGCGCGCGGTGGAGTGGTGGCGCATCGTCCGACATCGCGCTCCGTAATTGGAGGGCGAGATATCGCGTGATATTCGCCAAAAGCGTTGTAAAAACTGGCCTATGCGCATCGGCTTACCATAAGAGATGACAGCGCGCTCGCGACGTACAAAGAATGATACGAGGAATAATTACGCCCATTGATCGGAGCTCATTAAAATGAGCCAATGGGGCTCGCGCGGCGTACAAAGGAAGGCTCAGGCTCGGTGGGCGCAATTTGCTCCGGCGCCTGCCCTTTCTTATTGAACAATCCAAGCTACCGCTGAATTCAATTAGAGATCAACCGTTATTCTTGGGAATTTATCAATTCAATCAACGTTCTGTTTGAGCTTGTTAGTTGTCGAAATTACAAAGCTGATCGCGAACTTCACTTCTGAGGAACCGTACCGTAGTCAGTACAAGCTAGGAAATTTCAATATACTTAAAATAATTATGATGCTTAATGGAGTTTATATTCTCTTGACGAATTTATGAATAGTTGACATTGTATTTTTGCAATTAAATGAATGTAATTGTTTTATTGTTATATTTTTGTCAGTTTTTCGACACATTATATGTCATATATGTGTAAAATATAATAAAAACCCGAATAATCTAATTGTATTTTAAAAAAAAAAATAAGTAAGTATGCTTATTTTCAAACTTTGTATAAAATAAAGAACGAATGAACGTCGCGCGTTGATGTCTTTTGTATGGAACAGTATTACTGATATCAAACATCTGTAATAAAAAGCTTAAATATACACAACAAATAATCAGATATGGATTTTCCGTTACATATTAGAAATAACAGTAAACCTACTTTCTAGAACAAAACTGCAAAGAGGTACTACTGTCTACGACATTTAAGGTCTAGCCGTAGAGACGGCCAATCAGCTTAACAAACACTTCAAGACCACGATATCGACCCCATCGGAGTGGTCTACACATTTCACTCATTCAATGCCTATCACTCTATTTGCCCACTAGAGTCGATTAATTCTTTCAAATATAATCCTCTTAGAGGACGCCTTGGTTCGAGCTTCGTTCCCAACAGGACACCCTCAGGCCTGTTGTCTTAAATTTTGTACCCAGTGAAAGCCCTCAGCGCTATTTGTACGGCCAAGTAGTTAATGCCATATGCGGTAAATCTACGATAAGACTTTTTACCTTATCGAGCCTGAGGTGTCCCACTGCGGCAAAGGTCTCTCTCCATTTTTCCCAGGACTCTCTCTCAAGTGCTTCCTCCGGCCAGCCTTCCAGGAAAGCATCCGAGTCGTCGCGCCATCTTCGCCTCGGTCTGCCACGCCTGCGACTGTCTCTACTCGGAGACCATTCCGTAGTGATCTATGATAAGTCACGTCAAATAAAAACCAACTTTGCAAATCAAAAGTGTAAAATAGGTAGTACTGTCCACGACATTGAGTTGTATTTGAGCTTCTTCTTCTTCTATCGTGTTCTTCCTTCCGTTACGAAGCACGGATTATCTTGCTTTCGGACAATCAGGTGATCAGTCTGAATGTCCTAACCAAACTTAGGGATCACAAAGTGATTTTTGTGATATCTCCCCACTATTTCTAATACGGATTTGAATCCGGGACCGCTGGATCGTGAGCCCAACGCTCAACGACTGACCTTGGAGGGCGTCGTCTGAGAGGGAGGACGCCGGAGGACGCACATGTAGCATTAGAGCTAAAAAGCAGAAAATACTTCAATAAAAAGATGAAAGCTCTGTAAAGCTATATTTCGACAACATTAAAATAACATAGACACAACTAGTTAGCACGTAATCTAGGAAAAAAAACTTGTCACACGTACTTACTTAACATGCTTCACTAATAAAATCATTAAGGGATGTAACAAGAGCGATGAAAATGCGATATTGACGAGGTTGGTTGCAAATTGACATTAAACTACGGGCGAGCAGTCGTCGGGCAGACGGCTGAATAATGACAGCAGCTAATGAGACTGCAGGCACGCTGTAACCTCACCGTACCACTTGATTTGCGTATGGAATACAGCAATACACGTTCCACGTGTAGCGACAACCATTTGTCCGGCCCAGTAGTTAATGCCATTTGAGGCAAACCTACAGTAAGTCACGTCAATTATTAATATCCTTAATATAACCCACTTCTAAAGAAAGAGGTTATCAATATGATCCGTATGAATATTGTTGGAATGAGAGACTTTCTAAGCTACGTTCCCCAAACACAATATAGATGGCGTTGTACAGGCAAATGGCAGCCTTATCGCTTAAAGCATGAAACAAACATAAACATGATAATTATCTATTTTTTAATTGCGCGGGTACATATTTTATTCAAAAATATAGTATCATGCTAGCTAACATAAAACACTCAAGTTTTTTTTTCCGTTAGTACGTGTACGCTCAGGAGTGCTAATATGTATACATTTTGATACCATGTCACAATAACTTTTTTGACAAATTAAACCGTAAGTCTCATGAAATATGATAGTGCGACAGGGTTCTAAAGTGGGTACATATTACTCATGACTGTACGTATATTGAACAGTACGTATACCTACACGATGTAATGACGTTGAATATGCTTATTAGACTTGTAACGACACGACGTAAGTAACATGACTTAATGAGACTGCTGACACGCCCCGCCTCGCCCATACTCGGCCACGGCACTTGATTTGCGTACTGCCTTAAGCTGAAAGCACACAACAATTCTTCCGCATAGTACGCGCTGTCATAATTTTCAGTTTTATACAGAATTATAATCATGATTACAGAACAGGTAAGGCGGACTATTGGTTAGGTTAATTTTAAAAAAAAATCTGATGACGTCATCTAAAGCATTCGACGCTTTAGCTTTGACAATGTCGCCACCGGGAATCGAACCCAGACCTCCAGATCGTGATCGCCTAATAACGTTTTAACCACTAGACCACAGAGGCTGTTAATGTTAATGACTAAATAATAATAATAATTCTTTATTAAAGGCAATAAACCTGTGGCAATAAATAATTAATTTTCTTTTATTTTTTAGTTTTTTTATCTAAAAGAACTGGCGTGTCTATTGCTAGGTTTTGTTTACTGGTTACTGCTTATTTCGTGGTTTTCACTATAAGGCGACGTTATGTTTATGTATCTACAACACAGAAACGATAAATATGCAGCACTTCACAGAATTGGAATATGTTTTAGTACTTATATTTAATTTTATAGTTTTTTACAATGTAGACAAGTATTCAAACAATTTTATAGCCGATTTGTCCGTATTTGTGCGGACAAATTAATGTCAGCCCAAAAATTTATGTCGAAATTTTAAAAACAAACAGCTGGCGGGTCCTTAAATTTTATATTCAAAATAATTGCAGCTACATTGTTACAAATTTTTAATTCTTGCCTTAAATGCGTCATTAAGTTTTGCAAGTAGGCACTTTGCGAGTGTAATTTTATCACAATGATCGCTTTTATGCGTCGATGTAACGAGTACCGACATCATTTTATATGAAAGTTATTTCCAACGTAATTTACCATCTCGCGGTTAAACCTCCGTACTATAATATCCTCCACCATTTTTGGCAACAAATACTTATCGATTCCATACAATGAACATAGTCGTAAAATACTAATTAGGAAAGATGTTAAGTATAATGTAAGTAATAGCCATAAAATTGCGCACGTCGTTAATATATCACGTTTATTATAGCTGTTTTAATAATATAATGCGGGCTTTTAAAATATTTTTAACAACTAGTTTGGCCTTTCAACCGTACACTCACTCCCATCATTCATTTCCCTAGCATTATCCCGTTTTTCTCAGGATCAGCTTACCTAACCTGAACATTTGACAGGACCGGTTTTTTACAGAAGTGACTATCACATACCTCCGAAAATGCATTTCTCGGGAATCACCGCTGGCCACGTGATAATCATTTATGATCCAAACATGAATTCGAAAACTAATTCCACAATCATTGGTTTAGGCCTGTGCTGGATTCGAACCTGCGACCTCAAAGTGAAAGACAAGCCTTCTACCAACTGGGCTCCCACGGCTCGTACACTCATTCCCAATCTCTTCTATTATTTATACTGTTTGTACTTGCTGCGAAGAAAGTGTAAAGTAATTCATATACTTAATATTGTAGGTCTTTAAATCAAAACACAATCGTTTCCAAGTTTTATATTTGGAATGGCGGTGAGGTTCAGTCAATAGGTTCCAGCAGCGCCTTAATAGATTTAAAACATTCAACGACACGCAGTGCTAATAGAGCGAATTAGTTGGACACGACCGCTGGGACGGCGACAACTGTCGACACAATTAAAGATTCCCCTCACCTCGCCGAAGCAAAAACCGATCACGTCCTTGTCGGGAGATAAAATGCTGCAATGTTAGTTAGTTGCACGTACAACAACCTCGACCAGTTTTTGCTCGCCAGTATCAATGGAAGGCTGAATGGCGCAGGCGTCGGCAAAAAGTTAAACCACTGTGTCTCGCCATTAGTATGTGCGGTGGCGTCCGAATGTGAGCATTAATTTATTGATAATATTGTATTGAATAATGCACGGGGGCACCTCACGCGCGCGCTTCCTGCCCGGCCGCGCCCGCGCCGGTAGCGGTACACTCGCCCAAACATCATTGCCGCAAAAATACTTGTCATGTTTTAATCATTTCCGACAGATTTATAATACATTTGTTTCTTACTCAATTGAAAATCGGTGGCGTTTTAATTCATTGCAAATGAGGCGTCCAGGAAGCTGCTGTGTTTATGGTACACGATCGGTTTTTGTTTGGGTGACAAGTGGCGCCAGCTGTTTTAACGCTAAGAGTAACCTCTTCCAGACAACCTTCGGCGCAAAAAAGTAAAATAAAATAAAAAATATACAAATAAATAGATAAGTAAGTATATATAATAATTGTGTAAGTAGTTTAGTTTTGAAGATAGCCAATGACTTTGAATGCCTGATATCAAAAGGTAATACATTCCACAAGAGCGTGGACTTCACAGTGAAATAATCTCTGTAGTATCCAGACCTTGAGAAAAGAGCCTTCAGCACTATGTCCGTCCGCGAACGAAGTTCACGAGAACAGTCGTTACCTAAGAAGTGGCAACGTTCCTTTAAGTAGGGAGTGGAATGAGGATTATATATACCTACCCGAGCCGCCATACACAATAGAGACTATAAAATTATAATGAAAGCGAGTGTACGACGATCGAGAGAGAGTCGCCGATAAGTGGCAAGGTAGAAAACCTTAATCAGCAAAATGTACTGAAAATTTATGTGGCGGTGGTGTGGCATTAATTAAAATACTTTGCGGCGAGGCGGTGCGCGGGCGCACGCACGCCGCAATCTGTCAGGGACATTTGTTAAACGACGCGCTTCGATAAAAACAGCAGATAGTGACGACATTGCCGAGGAAATGCTTCAAAACTGCCGCTTTCTTGCAAAAAGATAAAAGTTTCTCGCACGAACAACCTAACCCAAGATCAAAAAGTATTCTTACTGCTACTAAAACTACTTCTAGTACTAGATTATAAAAGGCTGCGATTAAACAGAGAGTTGCTCTTTTTAGTATCAAGGCTGCATTAATCTACGTACTCATAATTAGCTTAGAAGCTCTGTATATGTGCAAAGTGAGATTTAAGAACACGTTGCGTCTTATAAAATAAATTGCAGATTATTTGCAGCAAATTAAGCTTTAATTAATTAACACAGTTTACACAAAAATGGCGATTCAAAAGCCAATTTAGATTGTGATTCATGCGTGTAATATAATTTTAAATTTTATAGCATAAGTTACAAGCACTACAGGTTATATTTACCTCAATCATACTCGTCAACGTTAAATTGGTGCTTTTTGTATGGAAAATTATAATTCGCTCGCGCCGGCATGCGTTCAAAAAACGGCATGTCATTATAAATCCACTTCGGTAAATATACTTTGCGTCGTTTTTCGCCGCTTTGCAAACTTTTTAAGCCTAAATTGACGGTTTGTTCGTCGGCAAACAATCGGCTCATATTTCAGCTGGAGAAGGCTTTCTTCTTCAAGTGCGGAGTTTATAGCCGCGTTTTTACATATATTTAACTTTCCTTCCACTCCTCTGTAATGATGTTGTCATCTGCGACCTAAAATTGTGACTGTGGTTCTTTATAACGACTGCACATGTACAGCATTGGGCTAAAAGTTATCGATTTTGATAGTTTTAAGTTTTGGGCAACGTTTTGTAGCATACTTCTGCTTTTAGTTGTCCAAAATCTGGTTGGGTACCCATATTACTTCTACTTACATAATACTCTTTGAAATTCAGAAAAAAATAATTCATCATTCTCCATCCAAAGATCTAACCTGAACCTCGACTATAATTATGCCAACAAAAGAATACAGTGTTGATGGAAAGAAGAACAAAACAAAAGGGGCATCAGATAAGGCTGAGTTTGCATGCCTCCGACATTCGATTGACAATGAGCTCTCATTAAGTCAAAGCGACTCGGACGGACCCAATTGCGTTCTTTGACTCTAATTTATTTCGCCCTCGGAATATTAAAGCTGCCAATGCTTATTGAATTTTATGTTCAGCATTATGTTAGGCTTGCCTTTGTTTCACTTTTATTCCTGTTTCTTTAACTAAAGACCAACTTCTAACTGTAGAAAAGCTGTTAAGTTCTAGAAAACGATGTTTAATTCCTAAATACATATAACTCATCGTCCCCCTAGCTTTACCCGTTTTTTCACAGGGTTCGCTTACTTAACCTGAAGTTTTGACAGGTCCGTTTTTTTACAGAAGCGACTGCCTGTCTGACCTTCCAACCCGTGATGTGAAAACTAGCCTGTAGCCCGTAGCTAAATACATATAATAATAACACATACATATAATATAGGTTCTATAATTGCATATCTAATCGGTGTTTGGTGAAAAAGCTCAAGTCTAAAATAGTACTTAATTCGATGACAGATTTTTAAATTAGAATTTTGTTTTTACGATCATAATGTAAGTAACTCTGGCACAGAGCAGCGATAGGTTATTATGGTCGAAAAATAAACAATTATTTAACTCGAGCATCAGTTACAAATCTAATTGAGCTAGTTATGTGTTCGCAAGATATAATATGAGTTCATTGATATGCAACTATCAGTTTAAATTATACCACATCTGGGCATAAGTCTCATCTTTTATGTTGTGTATAGTGTGTTAAGAGCGTAACTCTCTCATTTTTAAAAATATATAGGTACTTAACTTTATTTATAAAATTACAATCCTGTCTCATCTGTTAGCATTTACAAGAGTTATTTATTTCTCCTCGTTCCGTATATTTCAGTTATGATCCTATTGACATTTTACAAGACAAAATATTATGTTAAACCAAAGACTTTGTTGACGGTCACAATACATCACCTGGGAATTTTCATACATATTGAGGGCGTCGTTTGGACCGGTCAAATGAGGCTATTCAATCTCCATTATACTTCAATGAGATAAAATATGAGAACCAGTACTGCATCTTGGGGTTCAGACTTATTTTATTACAATGCCGGGTTACAGTTAAAAACCTTATTATTCTTATTGTACAAAAGTTCGATATTTGTCCTGACATACTTTGAAAATGATGAAAAAGCTTTTTCTTTTTTAATATATTTTCAATATATTAATTGTTATTCTATTTTTCTGCTTTTTGCAAAAAGTGTTAATTAATTCACGTTAACGCTATTTTCTTCCTTTAACTTCTGCTTACTAAAAGACATGCATCTGGAAACAAAACGAAATCAAGCATTCAACAGTTTGCATTTTAAATCGTTCTATTTTTAAACCATACAGACACGAGTACCTCTAGGATATCGGTAGTATTGTGCCATTATTGGCTGCCAGACACATGTTCGACGGCTGGTACCTAGAGACGGGCAGACAACTTACAGACCTTGGCAGTAAGACCGCCCAACGGCCTCTCTTCAACCAGCTGATTGGCCGATACACCCATTGTGATACAAGCCCTTGTTTTTCCAACTTGTGGGTGTAATTGCGCCTCAGGTATGTCGTGAGTGATCGACGATATTCAGTCGTTTTTCAACTTTTTAATACGTCTCGCAAAATGAGTTTTTATTTGAACCGCTTTTGGCTTTTGATACGGCTATTTTTAGCTTGGGACTACGTGTGTATAGTTTATTGTTCTAATAAATTAAAACAATAAACAACTTCAATACTAACGTGAGTTTGTATTTATTAGTGTAAAAGGTCTACCTAAGACCTAATATGCATAATAAGTACTTAGCGAATTCTAACTATTAATTCGTCCGAAGAACTGCGATTGCACCTGGCCGTAGAGCCCTGATTGTGTACATGGAATCTCTTGAATAAGCGATCTGAAGAATCGTGCCAAGAATGGAATTTGATTTTTATTAATTGAACTGCCATCTGAAGCAGCTACAAGAACAACATCCACACATCTGCCCCCATTTATTAATACCGGCCAATAAAACCTTTGAGACACGTTCTTGCGAATCAATACTCGGGATCTTGATATGAATTATTTATGTGTTTTATTGTCGTTTATCGCCTCACATCGCGGCGGACGCTGTTCCAAACTTGAAATAATAATCAGAACATAATTTTATTTTTGACAAATAACAGGCGGGAGTAGCGGTAGCGGCGAGTGCGCGGGCGCGGCGGAAGGTTTTTGTGGGTACGGACCGCGGCCGTGACGCTGGACTCAAGCGGGATTCCAACGTTATTCTCGAAGATGTTGTCGGTATTCCAAACACGTGTAATTGTTCTACTGGTGCAGTACCGGTTATAGCCTGCCGAATTAATGCAGTCGATGGCATGCAAAATATGAATTAATTTTGAGTAAATGCGGCGAGGCGGACTTGTTTCCGAGAAATTTCGCCGCCCCTAATGAGGAATGGTGCAGCAATATTTGTTTTTATGAACACAATGAAACAACTTATTTTTCTTTATCTGCTTGATAATAATGACGTTTTATTTTATTGCAAAAATGTATAGAGGTAGGTAAACCAAAACAAAAAACGATTTTCTAGAGCTCTTTCCTATGAAAATAGAAAAATCACACAAAGCCTCCGGCCAACAAAGTTGAGCGTTTAATAAAAATATCTCGACATCTCGTAACACAATAAGAAGGTTGCTTAACAGTGGTCCAATTACATTATTTATAGTGCGTATGAAGCATCCATCAAAATGGCTCGGACCGGTCGACCGGTACGTCAAAGGCGCCGCGGTATGAAGATTTACCCCACAAAATGTCAACGGCGGTCCCAACGGTCTGGGGGACCACTTGGCTGGAATCGCGACTGCGATCTTCCACAATAATCCTTAATTGCAAACTCCTACTGTGACGATGTCTGCTACTCTTGGCATTTCTCAACAGTAATATCAAATAGCCATGAACAGGTACGCATTATCGCAGTGTAAAATACTTTTATAACATTTTTGTGGGATGTTCCGAAATAATGGCTGTCGTATTTCTTATTATATTTCTATATTATGACTGCAAAAGTAAAGATGCTAAAATTAAGCGTAAATAATATTTAGTCTATTTTTACACGAACATCATAGATTTTACCTACAGATACCGTTAATCCTAAAGATTTAACAATATGACCTATATACGTTTGATATTCACGATACATCTAAATCTAAAAATAAGCGACCTTCTCTGAAAAAGAAAATCAAGCATAAAGACCTACGTGACCCTATTTAATCCTGATATCAAGTCGTTTTGAGACCCAAGCTCTAGGTGAAATGATATCTAGTCATTTTGCGATATAGGCTTCAATATAGGTAGACATACATATTACTATCGAGACTACCAACCAATCCAAATTAACGCCTACTAACCGAACTCACATAAAGAAAACCACAAGAATACTCAAGGGTACCTACCTGATGACCTTTAGAACTCAAAAATAAGATTATTAGTTCCGCTGGATCGGATAAATTTAAAAAGCTCGTTCTAAATCCTCGCTAACTTGCGCCCGCGCGCGCCGCCGATCTGCGTGGCGAATGGCTAATTATTTTAATCAAGAATTAATCGAAACCCGACCACAGATAAAGGAGAACCTTCGTCATTATGTCCTTTTGTATAGTGATGTAGTAAGAACTTTGGAACTTTGAAGTATTTTGTGATAAACTTAGTAGGTATCTATAAGTATGATTACATAATTCAAGGTACTTAGATACCTAATTATTCTAAAACGTGGGTTGATTAACATTTCTGTTAATGTAGGTACCTAACATGACACATAACAAGCTCACGCCTATATCCCAATACATCCATCGAAAAATGAACTTAGTAGGTATACTAAGTAGGTATAGGTAGGTAGGTAGGTAGGTAGGTTGGTAGGTATTGGGATACACCTCACCGACCTTCCTGTAATGTATCTAAGTATAATTCATAGACACCTAGTATTAAAATGAAAAAAATAAATATATTTCAGTCATAACATGGAGTAACTAGTAAACTAATTGTACTTACTACGAAATAAGAAATAGAAAACCTGGGGGTTAAAAAGGCCGCATCGTAGCAATTCATCTAAAAAAGCAATATTGCTATTTGACATTTGCGCATATAAAAGTGCGCAATGCAAACAAATGCTACGATGTGGCCATTTTAACCCCCCACCTTCATCTACAGTCATGAGCAATATAATGTACCCACTTTAGGACTCTGTCGCACTAACATATTTGACATTTAGTGAGACTTACAGTTCAATTCGTCAAAAAAGTTAATGTGACAAGGTACCAAAGGGTATGTACATATTAATGCTCGTGACCGTACATATACCTTCGAATGTTCATTTCAAGCTCTACATTCAACAAATGCTCTCGCTCTCTCTAATCCCAGCAGTTCATTCGATGCACATTGCAATCTGGCTGTAGATGTAATTAAATTACCAACACAAATATTCCAGAATTAGTATTCATCGCATCACTACTTTGCATTAAATACTTACCGTTACCTGCTAAATGTCGCGCGTCGCCCGACAAACGCTCGGCGCCGTGTGTGGTCGCACACAAAACTCAATATTTATCGACAAACGGGTCCAACTGATATTCACTTATGCAGAAGTCGTATTAATTTCAACTCGAATATACCATGTTTCATCGTTAAAAACAGTAAAGGCACGTCCGCAATACGGCGAAAGGAAATAACAAACCATAATCTCCCTAGCATTATCCCGTTTTTTTCACAGGGTCCGCTTACTTAACCTGAAGATTTGACAGCCCTAATACAGTTTAGGTCACATACCTCTGAAAACGCATTTCTCGCCAATGTGGGTTTCCTCACGATGTTTTCCTTCACCGCTGAGCACGTGATAATCATTTATGATCCAAACATAAATTCGAAAACAAATTCGACAATCTTTGGTTTAGGCCTGTGCTGGATTCGAACCTGCGACCTCAAAGTGAGAGGCAAACGTTCTACCAACTGAGCTCCCACGGCTCTATAGGTAAGGAAATAACGAATTAATTCATTATATCCCATCACCCAAAGGTTGTCTGGAAGAAATTGCTACCTTACCAATAAGCCACCTTTCGTACATTAGTTTAATTTGTATGTTGTGTGTTCCTTCTGTGCAGTATTGTGTATATATTGCTTTGCACTTAACTACTTATTACGTATGGCAAGGTCCCTCAATCCCATTGGTCCGGTTAGCAAACCTGACATGAGCCAGGGCAAAAGGAAACCAAATTGCCATTTTGTAAATGACGAACTTTCTATTAGAGTGACGGGCTTACGCTTATGTCATGTCTCTACACAAGTTGTTATATTTTGGTACGAACATCAGAGCAGAAGCTTTGGATTATCTTATTGATAACTTGTGGTTAGGTCCACCCCAATAGAGATTAATGGCGTGATTATGTACCTATGCTATAAAAAAACTGATTGCTTGTAAGTACATGAATCAGCCCGTACCCAGCCAAAAACCTCACTTAGGCATCGAGAGCGCCCAGTTAGACAGCACTGTATCTTCTTGGTTTTGTAAATGCCAATTAAAAATACATTTGCGCATATAAAATAAGTGCGCAATGTCAAGAAATGTCAAATATCATTATTTCTTTTTTAGATATGGCCTTTGTAACCCCTTGGTAAACTACCTAAATTGTTCGCCCAGTCTGCTAGTATTCAATGGAAAACAACCCTAAGAATCCAACTCTCACTTGTAAGAGTCATAGTTCTCCCGTTTTATGGCGCAACCCTAATTGATATTGCATTTCAAGATTACCTACGGACAGCAAAATAGTTATTTACTATTAAGTATTAAAACTTTATAGTTTACCAAGCAATTGTAATTATTATTTTTTATGATATTTCAATTGGCACCCGCTGCTATAACTATTACCTAATAGATATCTACCTACTTTTTGTTAAGTAATAAGACAGAAACTAGAGAGCCACAATAAAGTCATTAAAAGATATTCTGCTGATACTCTACTGGCTGTAGCCAGCAACTGTTTTAGGTTTTTAATTAAAGATACAATACAATACAAATATACTTTACTGCATACAACATACAAAAAAAAGTTTAGTAAAGATCATGTACTATTTATTATCTATTAGTACAAATTTTATGTATTCCATAGCCTTTACTGAAATCGGTTTTTTATTTGAGCAGTCAGTATAAATAAATGGACATAAACGATAAAGCTAATATTTTATTATCATTTGAAGCAGTTTATATGCGCATCATTTACGTTAAAATTAATTTGACAAATTATTCAGAAATGCCCCTATTCAAGTAAGTATATTACAATTACGTAGATAGATAAGTTATTGATATTGTCAATGTTAATGATCTAAGAGATGTGGTAATCGAAAACTCAACTCCGCAATGCAATATAAATCGAAACGCAGTCTCAAAATGGATGCCAATATTCTGCCATCTATTAAGTAGAGACCTAGGTACTTACCTAGATTTACAAGAATTACTCTCAACTCAAACGCGCACACACGTGGGTAATATATTTTTTTTATTGTTAACTTGATATTATTTTCTTCAAATTTTAAATATTATTGTCTGAATATAACAATATTCATTGTCAGCACGCTCACTTTTGGCTTTTTGCATACAACTTTTGGATGGTAGCTGGTATCCTTAGCTCAGTTTTAAAACTTTTAGGGATAACAGCTGACTCATAGTAATTATGTTACAGCCTGTAACTACATACTTATATATCATATATTTAAGGCTTTAATGGTACAAATAAAGATTTTATTATTATTATTAAACGTCACAATCACAAATAACGTACCTACACCTCACTGCCATCAACGCAATCAATACAAATAAGCACAAACCACAGGAGGAAACATCCAAATACAAAACTAAATTAACTCTTTCAAGAGCACAATGCTTCAATGACAGTCATTGTATCATTGAAAGCCGTCACTGGCGTCTTTTATGCGTTGAATGGAGTGACAGGAGCCGTAGGAGGCGAGCGTACAAACCTTTCCCTGGGAATCAAGGATTTAGCCTCCACATGGCATACTTTTTGAAAGAGTTTTTTTAGTAACCTGCGCTTGCAAATAGATAGCGGTGGTATTATTAGAAGACCGAATCGATAAAGGTTTAAAAATAGAACATAATTCTTAATATACCATACCTAATTCGTAGGTAGGTAAATGTATCATGCTTGACCATAGAAAATAGAGCTGTCTTGATCCCATAGTCACACAAAACATAACTAAAGTTGGTTCGACCATTATATAGACGACGATACGGCTCACCACTGTGGGTACTTAGTTCATCTTGCGATGTATGTATGTACCTCTGCCATACCCCAACTGGCATACAGTCGTGAGCAAGTATATTAATATCTACTAATACATCATCATCATCATCAGCCCATTAACGTCCCCACTGCTGGGGCACGGGCCTTTCCTATGGATGGATAGGGAGATTGGGCCTTAAACCGTCACGCGGGCCCAGTGCGGATTGATGGTTATTAACGACTGCTAATGCAGCCGGGACCAACGGCTTAACGTGCCTTCCGAAACACGGAGGAGCTCGAGATGAAAACTTTTTTTTTACTAATATATATGCGAAATAAACTCTTACAAAAAGGACAATGCCCAAATGACTATGGCCCTTAAATGGGCAATATCCTTTAAACCGTTTAGTGCGGACATAGTTTGACGCCTAGGGAAGGGAATATCTATCTGTGGGAAGAACATAGGATAGTTCCGGAAATCACCCCCTAAGGAAATGGAAAAAACATGCCGCGCACGATAACCGAAGTCCACACTGACAAAATCGCGGGCGAAACGTTAGTAGGTAGGTAATATTCACTAAAACTAAGGCATGTATATCTAGTATGTTTATAATGGCCAACGGTACCTAGTAACATAGCGTTTTCGTAAAGCATCGGCAAAACACGTGTCCAGAGATAAAAAATATTTTTTTTACAAAATTAGCGAAATTATAGTTAATTTCATCGGGTTCATAAAGGCGGGGAATTATTGCTGATTGCAGAAATAACATCCATTACATGCGCGATGACAAGTCGCGGCCGGCGGCGCGCGCGCTTTGATCACTTACCTTCACATTTTTTCACCAAGCTTCGAGCTTCTGCAAGCAGCGGCCACAGTTAATGAGTCTGAATCAACTGTAAGTAGGTTGCCACTGTGCAGTCTAATAAATTACTTATTAAACCGCCGTATGTGAATACCGAGTGAATACCAGTAGTAGCTGTTGTTGTGAAAAGTAAGTAGGTAGGTATTCTTCCTACTTCTCAAGTTCAAGAGTAGTATTAAGTATAAAATTGTATAATTTTCAGGACTCTTAAAGCAGTGGGCATGTAGGTAGAACGATGAAGTTTTCCATGAGAAGATAAGAAGCGAAAGTGGGGTGTTAAGATCACGGAAGAAAGAGGTAGGCGTATATACGCCTACCTACTTATATATAAATATTGAAAAAGAAAAGTGCCAGCCCAGAATTGATTTTATTTACTTAGTTAAAAATGAACTATTTAAAGCGCCTTGTAAAATAAATATATCAATTTCTGTAACGGTACTTTTGGGTTCACCTTTCCAAAAGGGTTAACCCAAAAAATCATCTCTCATTCATTATTCTTCTAACCACACCTGTGTGAAACTGTATTTTTAATAATAATCAGGACACGAGCCTTTCTACTTCCACTAATTTATGATAGAGTCATGAATATGCATAAAGCTATAATTTTATTCAATCGCTAATGGAACTGTACGCAAGTTCCTTTATCGTGATTTTTAATCGATTTTAACCCTTCACCCCTGTGACGACATCATCGATCGCTGTCGATATATTATTATCAATCTATGAATATGCAAAAATAACAATTAGGACAATCAATACAATGATCTTGATATTTGGTCGAGTCATTCCACTGTCATTAAAGCAATCTTGGTCCTGCGATTATCTTTCTTCACCGGCACACCCATTTAAAGAGAGGGTTGAATTCAATAGATATCGGCACTGGGGTTTTCAGGGTGTATGTATCAGCAAAATTGCAACATTTTTATTGGAGATTTTGACAAAACAATCGCCGAGACAAGTAGGTAATCGATCGACAAGTTTGTTCCCTGAACTTAAAAAGAACAATACTTTGGTCTAATATAAAATATAATTCAAAAATAACTCTATGTGAGTGTAACGAAAACTTTGAATCACCCCCCTCAGTATTCGTTACGATGTCACTAACACCCTGTATATGCGTTTGCCAAGTCACGCTTGACTGTCACTATGAAGTCACAGGTTCTAGTCTCAGCACGGGCCTAAACCAATGATTTTTGAATTCATATCTGGATAAAAAAATATTATCACGTGCTCAGTAGTGAAAGAAAACATCGTGAGGAAACGCAAATTACCGAAAAATGCGTTTCGAAGGCAAGTGACCTAACCGACATCGGGCTTGTTTTTTCTTTTGGGTTCGTGTTAGGTCAGACAGAAACCGGACCTGTCAAATATTCAGATTGGGCAAACAGACCCCGTGAGAAACGGGGTATCTCTAGGGAGATGATGATGTATGATGAGGATGCCAAGCCTAGGAAGGTCAATCATAGGTGTGTGATGTCGTCGACTTATAGTGCAAACCACGAA
The DNA here is from genome assembly GCF_024362695.1 of Pectinophora gossypiella. NCBI lineage: Eukaryota > Metazoa > Arthropoda > Insecta > Lepidoptera > Gelechiidae > Pectinophora > Pectinophora gossypiella. Next base: position 6,356,080 of record NC_065416.1, on the reverse strand, counting down.
AGCGCCTTTTTGAAAAAACACATTCGGGTGTGATTTTTGTTATCAAAACTAAATCAGATATCGTGGGCGCAATTTTTACCCAAAATGAAATTATTGGAGAAATCGAGGTTTTGTTTCAAAAAGGCGGTTACGTGTTTTTTACTATATGGCGACGATCTGGTACGTTTTTCAGGAAGCGTTAGCTTAGTATTATCAACGGCGTAATATGTACAGATCATACTTACTTCACTATAGTTGTACAAGGATAAACCCGAGTAAATATCCCAAGATGCTGAAGCTGCACTATAAAAACATTTCGTAAGCTCAATTTCTTATTTATTTTGTATAAAAATATGCCTAACAACATTCTGAGTAATACAAATTTGCATTATTTCACATCACACTCCAATAACAACCAATCTTTTACCTTCACTTCACTTCGATAATACAATATACATAAATATTCCTTACAAATTACAATTAAACAAAAAATGCATGTTTCAGATAGCTAAATAAAAAAAAATTGTTCAATAGAACACAGTACACTACAATAAATTATGATATGGATATTAGGACAAGGCAATATGAAATGCCGAAAAACTTATATCAATATTTGTCGTGTATACTGCGCCCGAATAAGGCAGCTATAACGTATAAACTTCAACGAATATTTATTAGTGGAGACGACGAATGTAAATACAAGGCATTATTGGCTAAGTACTGAAAACATTATTATCTAAGGATTACAAAAAGATAGCCAAGCTATAATTTATAACTGAATATAGGTATCTACTGGAACTTATAAATGCATATAAAAAGCATGGTAGAGAAACACAACTAACATATTTTATGTATAGGGTCAGATAGGCCAGTACATAGATTTTAGGCTGTTGATTATACGGCCAAAAGATGTGTGTCACTTGCTTGGAGAGCCCATTCTAACAAATTCGGGACAAAAGTGTTACAGTGGTATCTCGCTCAAACACCTACTCCTTGCCTACTCGCCCCATAAGGCCGTAGCTATTTCCATCAAGCGTATTATAAAATAATAAAGTTTCATATATTCAACATACCCTCTCATAAAGATTTTTATTATACCATTTATGCTGACATGCTGCAAATTAAACATGCCTACAATTTATTGGAAGTTAATATCTTGCCCACCAGATGGCGCCACTGAGACGTGAGATCAGTTTGTTACACAAACTAGTGAAGACTATAAAAAGTTTATTAGTAAAAATTGAAATGCTTCATTATACGAAACACGAATTATCATCGTAATAAGTTCTTTTAGCATCCCGCGCAGGAGTTTGCGGTACCCAGTACAACTAGTGCGTAGGATTATAAGCCTTATACAATGTCAACTTCAATTCTACAGCCATCTGGTGTACAAATAAGTTCGAAAACATTACTTAAAGCGCCGCTATCCATTCTTCCAGAGCCTGCAGGTCAGTGGGTTGGTCATCGTCACCTGTATTTGCTGAAGCCTCAGCGAAGTCCACACGGTTCCTCAACTGTGAAAACTCGAAGTCTTTCCCTTGCTTGCCGAGGTAGCCCGTCTGGTCTGCCTGGGAGGGGTCCACTGACTCCAGCTGGCTTGATTTAGTAACGCGCACGAGATTGCTGTGTGAATAGATAGTTTTGTTAATGTTACATTAATAAAAAAATAATTACCTAATTATATGGTTGAGGTTGAGAGCTTTGAGAGTCGTGATTTTTATTTTATACTACCAAGAAAGACTTTTAAAAGTACTTTTATTGCTATTGTTGCTTATGCAAATAGCAGATGAATTAGGAATACTAGCATTATGGTTAGCATTATATTGTATATGTTAAAAAACACGCTCAAAATCCCTAATGCCAATTACATTATATTTATTCTTCACTCACTGCCGTAACAGCGAAGTCTGTTTTGAAATACATACAGTTCCTTCTCCAGAAGATTCTTGACAACCTGGCTGCCCTTAGCCAGTGGCTGATCCTGCTTATTGCACAAGATAAGGATAGGGGGGCAGGCGCTTTGCACTGTCTTGTCCACTAAGATTGTGTACAGCCACCTGAAATAATGATAAAATTTATAAAAATGTATTTTTCCTACAAATTATTTGACAACAGAGATATTTATTGTACTGATTCCTGCAGTCCTGTGATCAAGAACCGTAGCATAGCAGACGTCTATCGCGCGCGCTGCTTAAACTGCACTAACACTCCCTATTTGGGTAATCAACAAATAAAGCAACATAGCACCACAACACACATAGCAAGTAAATAAACCAGAAATATCCAGTTTTGGTTTTCGTTAGGGTTTCTTTTCATATTTAAAGAAAACATTGTGTTTTACTCTGTATTATATACCTTTTTTTACGAAAAAATTAAGATTAATATATGTCACTTTTTGTTTATTGCACTAGAGTACAAAAAAGAACAATGCATATTATGTAAAAATAAAGAATCTATACTCACTCGGCGACGTCTCTAATATCCTTTTGAATAGTAACAGAGTCCACAACATAGACAATTCCTCTAGCCATATCCTTGTATGAGTCAAAGTACTTCATTCTGAGACGCTCTTCACCAGGCAAATCAACAATTCGCACTTTACTCTGAAAAGAAAAGCAAATTCAATTAGACAGTTTTATATTTGCTTGAAAATACAACAAGATGTTTATATATTTAAATTGGAATTTTTTTTTTATATTACATTTAAACCATCCTACTTTATCACCATTTAATATAAGTTATAAGGATAGGTATATTAGAAATATTAACTTACATTTATAGACAGGTAGTCAGAAACATTTTCTTTCATAGAAGTGAATGACTGTCGGTACTGGCCAAATACCATCCTGACGAACAACAATGTTTTCCCGGAGTCTGACAGACCCATCAATAAGACTGATCTGCGTTGTACATGCCGACGTCCAATAAACCACCAGAACACTAAAAAAAGAACAAAATTAGGTAGGTATAACAGTTTTATGATACTAATTGTAGATTTGTCAGGTCAAACAACAACATAAAAAGCAGCATAGTTCAAGAGCTCACGAAAGATGATGTAACACACCAGGTAAAATAGATAAATAAAGCTTCCTATATTAATTTGAGTACATTTTTAATGAAATTTTATAAAGTTAATTTCCGAGAGTATACTTTCATGCACAAAAATGTTATCCTGCTAGTCAAAAATTGTAAATAAGGCACAGGGGTATTCTATACTATACAAAATAAGGAACTAACCTTTATAACAAAAATAGATGAACAAAAACTTTACAACAAGCACATCATTGCATTAAAATACATAAAACAAACAAAACAAAATGAAATAAAACACACAACAAAACGATAACGGTTTTTTTTACATAATAAAACGATAACTCAAAGCTAATATTAGAGACCACATAGAACATAGCATACGGCAAATACTTACAAAGAGTTAGTATGAGAACAAGAAGACTCAATAAGGTTATGTATACTGGATCATTCAGGTAGGGTTCGGTGTGAATTTTTTCTTTAACAACATCTGATTGAGTATCCATTTTGGTAATGAAATACTTTTAGAAACGAAAATTGGCTGTAAATTCCTTGTTTATATTTTTCGGAATTGCCTTGTCGTGACAGCAACTAAACACGTTGACTTGACGTTTGCAAAATGCGTTTTTTTTATCTATGAAGTAGGTATGTATGATTTTTTTTTTTTTTGTTTGGTTTTCCCCGAAGGGTAAGGCAAAGGGAACTATGCCCATACAGCCATGTCTGACGTATTTTTTTTCTTGATGATTAATGAAATGATGAAAGGTGATGATGATGAAACCTAAGCCCCCACCCTCGGAGTAGACTCCTACTCCGAACCCCAAACGAATTAACTCAAAAGTCCGCATAAACTTTTGAGTTATGGAGCGGCTTCCTGACACGAAGCGAAAATAGGCAGATACACTTTGTTTATTGAATACTCCAATATAATAACACTCGCGAATGTCTTCCGACTAACTTAATGCGATCATTAACCACAAAACACCACTTCGTATTAATTATTTAGATTATTCAATGAAGAAAGCAACTGTCCCGTTCCCGCCTCCCGCCAAAAAGCCCTAGGTATGTATGAGTGGCCATTACACAATAGTCTAGGTTTGCGATATCAAGCTCGCTCACATTGATCAATCATAATCTTGATCCGGATTGTATGTTTATTGCTTCAAACACGCAGCTTTCAGAAAAATAGAAATAATATTATTAACGATTAATTTTCTCTGATGAAACGTAAGTCATGTTGGTTGACGAATGATTGAAAGATGTAATAATGCTCTAACGATACATTGTACATTATATTGATCTTGTATATATATTGTATTGATCAGTGAATTGCCGAGTGTGTAGACGAACTATTACGTCTTGGTTTACTCAAGAAAAAAAAATATCTTTCGTTATCAAGGATGTTATCTTATCAGTCCTTATCATAAGACTTCTATAATGTTAATGGACCATTGATAAATCTCCTTTCAGTTTGTGATTATTCTAGTACAGACCAAGGTCTGATAAATAATTTTTACTTTACTGGTATAATACTGCTTCGACATTGAATTCGTTCTTCATTTAACAAGGCATTTCGTAATCAAGGCTGACAATAAACCATAACAATTTCACTTAGTAATATTGAAAGAATTGCTTATGAGAACCAAGTGTTTTGTGCCTCTATTTAATTCAATAAGAGTAAAATTAAACTTACGCAAAATGAGCATTGATATTGGAGGTATGTAACTAAAATATTTTTTAATAAGTTCCTTGTTCATTGTTATTTCTTAACTCCCACCAAACATTACTCATTAACTTTACAGGAATGAGAATCAAATATAAAGATAAGGATGACACATTTCTAGAAAAACATTTGGTGTCCAATGAACCATTTGGCCAATTTAAGGCATGGTTTGAAGATGCTTGTGCCAGGAAGGAAATTTTGGAGCCCAATGCTATGTGCCTAGCCACTGCTACCAAGTAAATGTTTATTAGTATTTATATTCATCCAATTATTGAACAATTCAATTTAATTTTATATTAAGTTTTCGAGAAACCAAAATGTATTTCATTCATTTTAGAGACGGGTTCCCATCTGCAAGATTTGTACTTCTGAAAGCTTACGGCAAAGATGGATTCAAGTTTTTCACTAACTATGAAAGCAGGAAAGCTAAAGAATTGGTTGGTATTTTTTTTCTAGTCGCCTTTAACATTTTAATATCTACAATCAACTATATGTTAATTCAACAGAAACTGTATTAACAATTAACAACAAGTGTTCTATTTTTACAGGCAGAAAATCCAAATGTTGCTGCCACTTTTTACTGGGAAGTATTAAATAGATCAATCAGAATAGAAGGTAGTGTAGAGAAGCTTCCTGAGGAAGAGTCAATAAAATATTTCCACTCAAGACCAGTGCCGAGCCAAATAGCTGCCTGTGCCAGTTACCAGAGCACTCCTATTGAGTCCAGGGATGTTCTGTGTGAACGTGAACGAGCTTTAGAGGCTGAATACATGATTCCCAATAAGGAAGTGCCTAAACCGCAGTATTGGTATGTAATAACTAAATGCCCTCTCTCCCTTAACAATGTCTTCAACCAAAATTTTCCTGATACAAACTTGCTTATGACTGAAAATACTTAAGTATGCTCTTATTGAGGTATTTCATAATATTAAAAAAGATAGTTGAAAACTAAATAATATGTTACTTGCACATATTACAAAAAGTATATTACTTGCAGGGGTGGCTATGCTATTATTCCAAGATCTGTGGAGTTCTGGCAGGGCCAGAGAGACAGACTTCATGATCGCATAAAGTTCAGGAAGCCTAAGTCTGGTGAAGTGCCTGATGGGAAACTTCTGCACCAAGGTGAAGATGGATGGGTTTTTGAAAGGCTTTCTCCTTGAGGACTTAATCTCAATTTTTGTATCACTGCATTTTAGTTTATTTGGTCCTATATTGTTGCCTGTAGATGTAATGTGATAGTTAAGCAAAACAATGGAACAATGAGGTAAACATAATTCACATCATAATTATTATTATTCTTGTTATCTTAAATGTTTTGGACTATTGTTTTCTTTTCTAATGAGATACTATTAAGTGCAACATTTAATTTGATGAAATGTATGTTTTGTATGGATTTTATTAATAGAACTGGAGGAATTATGTTAAGCTTAGAACTAAGGATGATACTGTTATGATGAAGTCTTCCAAACATTTATAGAACAAATAATTTATTTAATCAATTAAAAATAAATCATGATTTCTTGTTATTTTAATAATTTCTCTCTGTACGCCACTCGTGTTCTTCCAACAAACTTCACTTTTTAATAATGAATTATTTTTGATACATTTTTCAAACTCTCTAGTGCCACCTCCCACTCCAAAGTAATGAGTTTTTGCAGCAAGATAAATGGTCCCATCTTTTGTCAATCTTTGCAGGAACAAGTCTATTAATTTGCCATAATTGCTAGGGTTGTATATTGTTTCACATGTAAGAATTAGATCATAAAATTCAGTGTCAGGAAGTTTTTGATTGAATGAAGCCCAATCTCCAGAGTAGAATTTGCATCTCGTTAACTCAAACTCTATGTCTTCATCATCACAATTCAGTAAAACATTTGGTATTGTCACACATTCTAACACTTCTTTGTTCTGAAAAAAAAAAATTAATTTTGTTATTTTTGTGACTAAATAATTATTACATTTACAGGTTCAACTTTAACTAATATTGATTACAACTCACATAATCCTGGAAGGTCACATTAGCTCCATTCATAAAAGTATAAATGCCAAGTAACCCCGCACCACATCCCAAATCTAAAACTTTCTTGTTCTCAAACCCGAGTTTAGATTCATTATCTTCAAGATACTTAATCAGGTCATAGGTACATTCCCAAATCTTAAGACCACCTGAAAATTTAAATCGGCCAAATTACTTAAAAAAGCTACTTACTTAAATTACTTAAAAACCTAGGTAGATACACTCGTAGATATGTATATAAAAGATTTTTAAATAGATTTTTTAAACTACAAGATGAATAATTAAAAAATCCATTAACCTTCATATGTACCAGTGATAAGATCACTGTGTTCCTTCTCTGCACGATCTGCAGCGTTTTTAAGGCCGTGGTCACCCATCCTCAGTAAAGCATCTTTAGCTACAACATGTCCTATCTCTATATCCTCACAAACAAACATAACAGCATGGGGAGCTATATCATCTAAGTTCTCGATCTGTGCTTTAGGCAGTACTTCCTCACTTTCAAACCACTTTATCTCTTGTTTATTTTCTTGGTCTTCCTTATTACTTTCTCCTAAAATTAAACAATATTCATCAGTTATTTTACATCGTGTCAATAAACACAAATAGTCAGGTAGGTACCTAACAATACCATTATCTTTAAGTAGCTCATCGTCACCAGAGAAATTAAATCGAAACGTAGCCATTGTTTTATCTCAAAACCATTACTTAATGCAATTGGTATGTGTATTTTAATGGTATTTTATTTTATTTTCTCATATGTAGCACGCACGTGTAATTTTGAAAACAGATGACAAATGAAATGAAACTTGCTTGCAGTCTCTTTAACGTCAATGTCAGAATCTTGTAAGTGTTATAACGATATTTATAAACGCAGTGATGTTGATTGATCAATCAATTCATAAATTCAGAGCAACACGGCCCCTGTTGCTCTATTACCAAGAGAATATAATCCTCCAGCGCGCGGAATTTTATTGTTCTTTATTCTTTAATGTTTTTAAATAGATATTTGTCAAACACGTCTGAACAAAACATCCTTAAAATTATTAATTATTTAAGAAGGAATATAGCAATGTCCAAAGAAGACGATATTTTTTTTGTAGAAAAGCATTTATTTTTTAAAGAACCTACTAAACAATTTAAGTCATGGTTTGAGGAAGCTCGTAACAGAAAAGAAATTCTAGGAGCAAGTGCTATGTGTTTAGCAACCACAACAAAGTAAGTAGATATATGTGTATTTATGTTGTCGAGAATGTTGAGTTCACACCACACGGGTTTCAAACTTTTAACCTGGTGCTTGGGTAATTAGTTAAAAATACACGATGTACATCCTAAGAACCCACTCACTTCGTTTAGTTCGAAATGGTCCCATTTACTCAAGTCCCAAGTAAAAGCCAGAAGAACCACGGTGGTATTATGTAAAATAGTATCATCAGTAGTAGTGATTTGATATAGACACTTCAGTTTCTTTCTTTTTTCTTTCTTAAATCTTGTAAGAATTTTGTTTTTTAGCGGGGACAGAGGCGTCTGGTTTCTTTGCATTAAAATGATTAAGTGCTTTACTAATTCAATATATTTATTATTTTGTTTCCAGAGACGGTTTTCCTTCAGCAAGGTTTATGATACTGAAAGCTTACGGAAAAGAAGGCTTTAAGTTTTTGACTGATTACGGAAGTAGGAAGGCACAAGAGATCGTATGTTAAATTATTGTAAGTAGATGACCAGTATTATTTCGAGATTGGTTTAATTTCAGAAGTAAAGTTACATTCCAGGCTGAAAATCCAAATGTAGCAGCAACTTTCTATTGGGAAATTCTAAACAGATCAGTAAGAATTGAGGGTAACGTGAAAAAGTTATCAGACGATGAAACTGAAAAATACTTTCACTCTCGACCCATTCAGAGTCAAATCGCTACTGTAGTCAGCAATCAGAGCATTCCGATTGAATCTGCAAACGTGATGCTCGAGCGCATGACTAAATTGCAAGCTCATTTGGAATCGGGAAAAAAAGTTTCAAAACCCTCTAACTGGTAAGTTATTTTTAATACTGTTCCTATATTGTGTTACCTAGCCTTACTTTGGGAACAGTAGGGGTTAGGTGGTAAGGATTAGAGTGTTATTTTTTCAACAAACTACTAAAAATATTGCAGGGGAGGTTTTCTGATTGTACCGACTGCTGTTGAATTTTGGCAAGGGCGGAAAAATCGTCTATCAGACCGTATTCGTTTCCGAAAATTAAAACCGGGTGAAGTCCTTGACGGGAAAATTTTGCACAAAGGGGAAGACGGTTGGGTCTACGAACGACTTTCGCCATAAGTAACCTATAACGTATTTGTTTGTAATTTACAATTTAATGTACCTATGTTAGCCAAGAATGAAAAGTTGTTTAGAAAATAAAGTCATTGTAACTATTACATTTTTCAATGGTCTTTTAGTCATGTACCTACTACCTGCTAAAATTAGGTTAATGATGATCAATTAATTTAGATATGCTTCATCTGCCTGCTCAGTAGAAACTCTTAATAAATAACCATTATTTAATAGCATATTGTATTAGTTCGGCTAAATGAGCACTTATATCTCTGTATTTAGTTGGCTGGTAGTCGATCCCGATTGCGATTGATATGTATGTACGAATAACAATAAGACTTGTGATCAGCGGGTTCAGGAAAAATAAATAAAATGTTGATATAATATACCTATGTAGGTAATGTACATAATTGCGCGCATTTTACGCGCTTCGTGTGTGTCATAAAAGTGGTGATAATGGATGTACCCAGTTGATGTCGATCGTCCGATTTATATGGATTACCATAATTTTACAAATTACGATCGACGTCCACTATTTCATTCTATTGTTGATCGATGCCATCGACGGATGATGAGGTAGCACCTTAATAAAATATTGTTCTCATTCATTCATCAATCACGATCAATCACCTTTTAAAAATCGTATTCCGTGTGTTCGGATATATTTTTGATGTAAGAGTGACAATATTATAAATATGTAGGTAAATAGAATCTTTCTATTATTTGTTCGGTTCGTGAAGAAAATTACTATTGACCATAAATAATTTAGATTCAAAGAAGAAAAATATTATATTAAAAAATTAAAAAGTAAAAAATATTACATTGTCATAATAATGCTGCAAATATTATTTCTTTCATATTTATAATGGAAGAAGTGTCGGGTTCATTAATAATATCAATGAATATGGTAGTATTCTGTTTTCTTTCTTTTAGATAATATCAATAATCTATTGCGCGTATCCGAACGTAATTATTTGCCATTGCCACACGAGTTGTTGAAGAGCTAAAGTTGTGTCGATTTTCGCGTTGTATTATTATAAATAAGGGATTTAAATAGGCGTAATTCAGTATAATCAAATAATTATTATTCGAAAAATGACAGACGTTGCCAAAAAGGTAATTATCGTTTTTGCGCTACTTTTGTTTGACACGAGTAACGAACAATGATAAGTGTGCGTGACCTTACGATTTTTCAGTAAAACTACGTCTAATTACGGTCTATATTTGTTTGCTTTGCTTTAATTCATATTTATAAGCTTAATGTTTGATAAAATTTAGTCTTTATGTAGGACGCATCCCTAATGCGTGTTTCTGTATATCTCTTATTCTAACCTCAATGTGCGGCCATGGTTGTTGGCTATGGGGAACCTTTGGCGTGGTATTTATCGGTTGTTTGTCTTTTATGAGGGTACACCATCCACGCGCTATGTTGTAGGTGCAGGACTACAAGGATTCCCTGAAGCAGAAGGCTGAGCATCTAATAATAAAAGGATTTCCCGAGAAGATAGTGAAGTTGAATGAGCTTCTCGAAACTCCAAATTTCCATAATCGTGAACTGAATGATGTTCATCAGGTAATTGTCATTTTCTGGCTTATTTATATGAAAATTTTTCTTATTTACCTACACATGAAGCTAATTATGAGATCTATTTCCCTTACTCTGCAAATGGAGTAGAAAAAGTATAATTGTTAATGTGAAAAATTAAACTTGAAATATATTACAATAATAACATTTGATACAAAGACTAGCTTTATTTAATTTCCTTCTAGTAAAATTTTTATACTTATTTTTCTTATGTGTGTGCCTTTCAGGACCTAAACATTCCAATACCTCCTCCAAGTGCAGTTAGCAGTGAGCCTAATGCCAAACGACAGCGGCTGGACTCGTCAGAGGCATCAAGTAATTCAACAGCCATCATTGAGGGCACCAAAGTTTATGTTCTGCCTAATGGGACGGTGCCCTGCAACAAACCATTAAGTGACCTGATACACCTCGTTAAACCTCACATTAGGGAGCTTGTTGAAGATTCCAATCTAGTGAGTATACCTACATGATCTTTCCAGAATTTCCTCCAAAACTCTGTTCATTAAGAACATAATATTACTACTGAAACTTAAACAAACACTTTACCCTTCTATAATATTTTAAATATTAAAAAGTTTTACATTTACCTAATGAATACCACCGCTTATCATTAACATGAGAATGTTTTCATTGAAACCATTCCTGTTTAAATGTCAGCTTGTCTTTAAATCCCATTTTTATCATTCCTATCACATGACCATAAAATTTAAAGAAAGTAAGAAAGATTTTTAAAGAGATACACAACTGCATTTTTGATTTCTTTAATTTTTCATATTTTCTGTCAAGACTTAAGACTTTTATTAAAGTTGTAAGACCAAATGTCCTTTTAAAATCCAAATCCCATTGTTTAACTACTGTCTTTGGAAATCGCAGCCTTAGGTTAAAGTATAATACCATATATTTATATATTAATTTCAGCTGAAAATGTGGATTTCATTCATGATTCCTAAAATCGAAGACGGCAACAACTTCGGAGTGTCAATACAAGAGGACACCCTGGCGGAGATCCAGTCCGTGGAGTCGGAGGCTGCAGCATTCTTCGACCAGATATCACGGTACTTCATCTCCAGGGCAAAGATTGTCTCCAAAGTTGCCAAATATCCTCACATTGATGACTACAGGAGAGCCGTCAGAGTGAGTACTAAATGTTTGATAATGAAACTATTTATTCCATTTATTGTATAACTCCGCTGAAAATCTTTCTAGAAGTAAATAGATAAATACAATAAAAAATTACAAGGTTATAAAATAAAACACCCCATAAGTAATGACCCCAGTATGACTCTAAAAGGTAGATAGACATTTAAGAATATGCTTTGTTTCTAATGACTTAGGTTTTGATGCACTTCTCTTTAGATCAGGGCTTGAACAGGTTAAGGTACACAAGCTGTAAAGGTTACGCTACTGTTGTAAAATTACCATACCAGTACCTATAAAATTACAGTACTGCTTTTACAGAAATGGGTACCGGAATTTTATATCGTTAGCGTAATCTCATACCGTAATGGCATTGAAGCCCTGATTTAGAATGACGAGATAAATTCTTTGTTTACATGGGCTAAAGTATTTTTTTTTTTTCACAGGAATTGGACGAGAAGGAATACCTGTCACTGTGGCTGGTGATGTGCGAGATACGCAACCGCTACTGCTCCCTGCATGACATCGTCATCAAGAACCTGGAGAAGATCAAGAAGCCGCGCTCCTCCAACGCAGAGTCGCTATACTAGGCCCAATCTCATTAGTCTCTTAGTCGCATTCAATTGTAAGAGTTACGAGAGGATTCCTAACAGTGGCTGGAGCAGGCTGTTCTATTCTTTATTCACTAGGTACTACTGTAAATAGAAGAATTGGGTTGCATCAGCTTTGAGAATTTCTCATGTAAATTGTCTGCAACACTCAGGAGTAGAATATTTTACTGGCACTTTGCTGTTCTTATCACCTCATTTTTGCTGGACAATGAAATGAAAAATCACAGTTTATAAGTAATCAAGTATTACCGTCATACCGAGTGTAATAACGACAATTTATGTGACCGCGTTTCCCATTTATATTGACTGATGCAATTCAATTTTAATTGCTATTCATCCATAGTAAGAGAGCACAAATCATTACAGTGTTGATTCCTAATTAGTGTTTTACCATATCTACTTATAGGCGTAGGTCCCTTTCAAAGGCTAGCGTAAGAAGAACTTTTCTTACCATATGAGATTTTATAAGTACTTAAATATACTTCTAGTGAATAAAGAATAGCGTTTCTCATCATTTTGTAGTGTTATGGCAAGGTGAGACCAGAGACGTATTATACCAAGAGACTGAGCGCTTTTAGGCATAGTAGTTTTCAATTTGTGATGAATTGGAAAACGTCCTACGCGGACGTAATTTTGATACTGACTTTAGAATATCTATGTGTGATTACTTGATTATTCCGAGGGACCTTCTGGTAACATTTACTCCTATGTTATCTAAAGATGCAAAAGTAATATTAAGATTTAACAGTCATATATTTCCTTAATAATGAATTCTATTCTTGAAACAATATTTTAATTTTTCATATTTAGTGTTAATAACTGACAAGTATAATAGCAGATAACATTCGAATAAATATTACCCATGTGGCAATGTCCCGTCACTTTAGGTCCAATGATCTTACGAGGTTTAATGTTTAAGTTAGGTACTGGGATCTACAAATACTTGTCCACTTGCTATGAAACTACACTATGGTGCATTTATTTCTTCACCGGTAATGCGGTATCTACGAGGTACACAAACTACTGTTTCTAAAAGTTCAATAACTTATTTATTAATAATTTGGAAATTTTCAGTGCCTATATTATTTAATAGTTCATATTGACAATTCCCAGCTGATTACAAAGTGATAGTTTGGCTGTCAGTCAACATTTTAATTTAAAATGTACCAATATCGATAAATAAAATACATTTCTATGGATGTGTAGCTGTTGTTTCTTTGTGTCGTTATAATTATATTTTGAACAATGGGCCTTGCGTTTTTGGCTGGTTGCCTGGTGTATGTTTGGTTGACTTGCATACACGCGCGACTCAGGTGTGAACACGCGTATTTACTGCTCTATTTATTGAATGTGCTTGGCTGAGAGATAACGTATGAGGATGTGAACAACATTCATTAATAAGCTCGTTAGGTATGCGTTATCCCAGCTTACGTCAGTAGCAGCAGTGTTATTCTTTGACTTATACCTACTACAGATAATATGTGATATGCTCCTAACTGACAAGTACTACTTATTGTATGCAATACAGTATTGCTTTCGTTCTATTTTTTGCCCTGTCGTGTCCAGTATTGTCCGCCCGGTCGTCTTGTGAACGCTAACGCCTGAATGTGAGTTTGTCTGTTTATCCACTCATCACGTCAAAACTAAGCAACGGATCGACTTGAGATTTTGTATGGAGATAAATGGAATGGAACATACGCTATTTTTTATCCCGGGAAAATAATTGCGGGATTTCTGAAAAACCTCTAGATTCCAACAGTTGCTTGAAGCGATAGATGTCGCTAGCGAAGCTGCGGGCAAAATCTAGCTAGTGTAGGTAGGTATATATAAAAAAAAAACAAAATATTTATGAAAAGATCACTTATATTATGCTATTTCCAAATCAAAACTCTCCTGGTTATTTGTTTTCTTTCCACCTCTCTTCTTTTTACCGGGTGCACTAACTGACAAGTACTAAGTATAAGATCCAGTGGTCGCCATACTAGTTATTTTATAATAGCTGAAACTTTGCATAATCTGTGCAGTACCCAATAGTCAGGTCGCAAGTGGGTCACAATGTTTAGCTACGTCAACTTTTTGGCTTTGTGTGTATAAAAATATCGAGATTTATAATCCAACTACAGGCTAAGGCTGCAATGGTTATGGAGTTTTGATCACATAGTAAAAAATGTGCATCTATCTGATAGTAGCTTCCGCTTACTTTTTCGCTGGCCGGCACTTTGCACTGTTATCTGCCACAGCTATGACGATCTACGTTGGTACCTAGGAACTATGCAGAGACTTTCAGATTTTACAAATATCGTGCATCAAAGGTCTCGGGACAGCTGGCTCTTAGAAAGATTATATAGTCCATTTTCCTCGTTCGTTGTTTTAGTTTGTTACCGTAATCTTGATCGATCCCTCTACTCCCAGTAGTCTCACCGAGCTGTTTTACCAGTTATAAGTACTGGAAATTTCCTCCCCAATAGACTTACTGAATAGTAAGATCGCTTTTCCCATTAGTTTTACTTTGTCAAAAATCATAAAACAGATCTCGTCCCCCTATCTTCATCTAAAACTGATTAAGTATATGTGTGAGTGAAGCATTATGGCTAAGTGCCTCCTGAGGTACAAGTACGAGTGTAAACGTATACTTACCATTTTACGTAGTAAATGTGGCAAATTACAATGTATTCAAACTTTTTCGTAAGCTAAGACAGGCCATCAGGACTTGATGAAGTGACATTCGTTTTTAGAACCCAGTTATTTTGACGTCATCTTCCTTTTGAGGTAAGTTTTTTGACAGAATTATTATCGGAATCATTTTGTATTTGCTTTGCTTTTACATTTTTATTTTTTTTAGGAATAGTATATTATTTTGTTTTGCATTAATTAGGTATGGGATTTAATTTTTAAAAGCAAAATGTCAGCCGGCATAGAGAAGATGAACGTTGGGGACAGCGCGAGGAATCGGCCGTCGGTCGAATTGAAATGTAAAAAGTCAAATCACGTTTTCGACGGTGCGGGGGAGAACGTCCAGTACCACAGCGACTCGGAGTCGCTGGGCTCGCGGAAGAGCAAGACGCGGTATATAAATCCAGCAATATACATCGAGCCGGTGGAGGCGTCGCAGTCGGTGACGTCGTTGCACGAGTCGTGCGCCGAGGACGTGATAGACGTGACCCCGCACCCGCACACCACGTATAGGAGCAACTCGACGCCGCTGCTGAGCGGGCGTGAGTCGAGCGTGTCGTCGGGCAGCGTCAAGAGGATATCGTGCCGGCTGTCGGGCACCGCCACTATATACCACGCCGACGTGGACGAGACGCCGCGCAACAGCCTGACGTATCGAGATGGCTCCGACACATTCCGCCTGTCAGTGGCGTCTCTCTCTACCACCACCACGGCCAAGGAAGAACGGGAGCGCAACGAGCGCAAGAAGCAGCAAGCTTTTGAGCAGTGGCTCGCCCGGAAAGCACAAGAAGTAAGTTTTTCAAGCATTCCACTATTGATAAATTGTGATGCGTCTAATGTCATCCTCTGGGCCAAATATATTTTCAGTGGTCCACAGATAAGTGGTTCGCATCTAACACTAACATATTGGTTTAACTGAAAGCGTCTTGTGGCATCGTGACCGTAGTGATCTTGAACAGTGTTTTGTTTATTTGGGATTTTGTAGATAGGTAATTGCCGAAAACCATTCACCTACTTGTTTTTCAGCAAACTCAAATCGTAATAAAAGCACTGTCAAGGACAAATGTATTTAGGTAGAATTGCTGACCAAAGTAAATCGTTAATCGCTACCTATTTTAATATACACAATTCTTCTACCCTAGAAACGAGATAAAGCTCGTCTTGAGAAGTTGAAGCGTCAGTCTGTCTCTGAACCTACGCCGGAACAACGCGAGGAAGCGTTCCGGCGCTGGCTGGATCGCAAGCGTTCACAGAATGAACATCGCAAGGCGGAGGACATCATGCGCCGGTATCGTGAGCACGAGCGACTCGACAACGAGCGTAATGAACGCCTGCGGAACAAAGAGGAGAAGCTGCAGGAGTGGATCCGCAAGAAAGAAGAGGAGATGAAAGGTTTGTCTTTCTAGTCGACCTTACTGTAAGCATTTAGTAAGGTGATGTAGCAAGCAACTGTCGCTGATAAGTAGGTAGGCCTGAATTCAGGAATTTAGTGTTTTGACGATAGAAAGGTGGCTAATCAGGAAGAATAACTTTATTCTTCTTCTTCTTCTATCGTGTGGGTTGTGAGGTGAATTACCAACCTCATCAACCCTGGTATCAGGGTAAAATTGAGCCGCCAAAGGCCCCTGGCATGGCTCACGTAACGACTACTTACTTACATCAGTAAGTAGTAACCAGATCCAACGGCTTAACGTGCCTTCTGAAGCACGGATTATGTTACTTTTGGACAATCAGGTGATCAGCCTGTAATGTCCTAACCAAACTAGGGATCATAAAGTGATTTTTGTGATATGTCCCCACCGGGATTCGAAATCGGGACCTCCGGATCGTGTGCCCAACGCTCAACCACTGGACCACAGAGGCTGTTACTACGAGAACTAGTTATTTATTTAATATTTGGGAGACCGACAGCGCTTAAAAACTAAGCCAATGATAGGTTTTACCTATATAAACTCGATGACTCTGGTAGGGCTAATTTTCAGGCGCCCAGCCACGGCACGGGTCACTTACCGTCTTGCTTAAAAAAACTGTGTCAATTTTGATAACAGCGATGAAAACGCGCGAGGAGCGAAGGAATGCGCGTGCGGCGATCGAGGAGCAGCGGCGGCGCTCACAGGGCGAGCGCGCTTACCGCGACTGGCTGCGTACGAGCAAGAACAAACCGCTGCCCGTGCCGCTCAACAAGGGCGAACTCAGTAAGCGCATTCAGTGATGTTCTTTATTTAATGTCTTATATCTAGGTTAGCATCGGAAGACTTGCAGAAAGGAAAAACGATTTTAGGATGTTCTTGCGATGACTAACTAAAATATAGTGTTAAATGATAACATATATTGAATTCCGGTGCTTGAAATTCTATCGTGGTATGTCTTAGATTTCTAAAATTAATTCGTGTTGAACGCGTAAATGCACAACCCCAAGGTGGGGGGGTTGTATGGATAGATGTACTAATGTACGTTGTAGGTATCTACCAGAATATAGTTAACCATTGTTGTTGTTCCCTACAGGCATGCGCGGCTCGGTGTCTCAGATGTACATAAACCCAATCCCGTGGCAGTCCTCCACCTGAGGCTGCATGACGTCTTATTTTGTCTAATTTAATTAATTTTATCTATGCGGTTTGTATCTAAATCATAGACTCGTATGGCATGCCGTTATATACTGCAGTTCGTTATTTAATATTAATTATGTACTTCGTTTTAGAGTAAATTTTCGATTTTAGATTAACATTTTGTTATAGTTGTGCTATTTACTTCATATCAGGGTTATTATTGTGATACAATCTACCAAAATAAAACAGATTGTTTATCGATTTATGTTTTATTATTTGATAAAATTTTTAAGATATCAACAGGGTCCCCTTCAAGTACAAATTCGTGTTGAACAAATACCATAGAAAATTTCAAATCTACAACATTCGGCACACATTCTATCTTAACTAGAAATTAAAGGAAAGAAAATATTGCAGGTTGCAAAAGTGCGTTATAAATAAGCAACTTAGATACTTAAGTACCTTCCACATATCAGCCCGCCTACAAACCCAATTTTCGAACCACTAATCTCATTACTTATTAGGAAATACTTGTCCGTATATCTCCAAGCCACAGCCATTTA
This sequence comes from Pectinophora gossypiella, assembly GCF_024362695.1. Lineage (NCBI taxonomy): Eukaryota > Metazoa > Arthropoda > Insecta > Lepidoptera > Gelechiidae > Pectinophora > Pectinophora gossypiella. The sequence continues at coordinate 6,337,901 of NC_065416.1, read as the reverse complement.
AATGAATTAGTCTACGTATATTTTTTGTACCACTGTTGTCTACTCGCTATGCAGTCTAATTTGCTTTCGTCATTAACAGAGGGGGAGAAATCTTGGACGGAAATCGTCAATATTGTCGTAGCAATCACTAACTACCTACCAAACGTATTTGTCGTGTGACTAGGAATTATGTTCCAACTTTGTTTCACGATCATTCAGTACACTTCCTCTTCTTCCTTCAAGCGGAGTATGTCAGATTTGTTCATGAAGTAGTATGATGGTTGTCGTCCTTTGAGGTCCTTTAGCACCCGCTTAGCTCCTGACCTGATCAGAATTCTACTAAGTGATTCCATTTTTTCCACTCCCATCGCGTAGTGCAGAGGCGTGCGTTCCAACTGTAATTAAAAACAGAGTTTTGATACTGGAAGTGTTTTCCAGAATTACGTAATTACCACCGCCCACCACCTATCACGTTGGTTTGGTCTAACAGAAGAGTTGGTGAGGTGTGGGTAAGTACCCATGCCATACCACACTGTACTTCAGCTTGCAATGGATGTACCTCTGACTAACTCAATTGGAATATAGCCGTGAGCCTATGTTATGATATTTTATTTGTAAATTGGTTGCAAGAATTAAACAACTGATAAACTGTCTGGTAGCCTACATAACGGACTAGTTTCTGAAAGCAGTACTACTATGAGGTAAGCCCTCGTTCTTCGTGGTTACACTTATTGAAACACGGAAGTTCTGCGAAGAGCTAATGTCGGTGGAATGGAGGCCTATCTAATGCGGCGGCAGTTGCGGTGGTGCGGCCATGTCTCCCGGATGTCTGATGACAGAGTGACGAAGTGCATCTTCTATTCGGAACTTCAGAGTGGCAAGCGGAAACAAGGCGGCCAAATTCTGCGGTACAAAGATGTGCTTAAGCGTCACATGAAACAATGTGACGTAGACCCGTTGCAATGGGAGGCGAAGGCAGCTGAACGGCCGTTATGGAGGCGTACAGTGAACACCAAGGTGTTTGACTTCGAGAAGGAGAGACTTCGGAAGCTCGATACAAAACGAGACGAGCTCAAGGCGCGACCACCTGCTGCCATAAATTATAACTATGTAGGAGGAGTGCTGACGTGCATTGAATGCGGTCGTACATTTAATGCTAAGATCGGATATGTCAGTCACTTGAGAGCAACGCTCTCATTAGTTGTCGAGTCGCTGTGGCCGAATACGGTCAGGAAGGATTATTATTATTATTTATTATTGTTACACCAGTGTAACAACGAGAAAGATTCCATTTTTGTTGGTACCATATTTGTAGATTGTAGTTGAAAAGCAGAGTTTCTCACGTCCTACAGTCATGGATCTATTATTTACAGTAGACAGTTATCTTTCAAGCAGCCCTTACATTGTCTCCTATACGCAAAAGTTCTGGACAGGTTTGCGCCAAGTCCGCGACAATCTCCTCGTGTTGCGCCAGCACGGCGACGTGAAGCGCGGTCCGGCCGAATGCGTTCATGCCACGAGCGAGAGTGCGGCCGCCTTCCGCGGAAATCGCCTCTTGGACTGCCTTGAGGTCTCCTCTCCTTATCGCGCCGTGTAGGGCTTCCCTCTGTTCCTGAATGAAAGAAGAAAAAAACTTTATTGCCCAAAAATCTATCCGCTATAAATCCTTTCTATTCAGACATAAAAAAATCTCTGTTTCTCCAGCTACTAATACGCTCTTCTACTGGTAGGAGCACGAGGACATGTTATTCATCCTTTTCAAAAAAGTTTTCTTTCTAGGTTCAAATGTTTGCGCCAACGCCCACCAGTCAGTGCGTTAGATATTTTTTTATGTAGATTGGTTGTTTACCTCGAAAGCCGGTATCGAAGCCAGCAGGTTGGTCATATCGTTGTCGCCTCGCTGCGCGATGACGTCAGTTATTGCCGCTCCGTCCTCGTCCACAACATCCAGTATGTGGTCGTATCCTTCCAGAAGCAACTGCATTATCTTCTCTGTGTTTCCTGTCAGCAAATCGTGATATATAATAATATAAGGATTTAATATAAAATAGGTAGACAATTTTGACTTATAAGAATTTGTATTCCAGAGTAGGTACCTAAATATAAAATCCCTACCCTATAATACCATTACACGTTGTAAGTTCTGTATGTGGATGATACAGTTGGTTTATACAACATAGCACGAAAGTACAGAATGTTATTTTCTTGATATTTTCATTTCTACTTATGTAACTGAGCTAATTAATGTTCAGCCAACCGGGCACCCTTACATAAGATAACCTATTACCTTTTACCAAAACAAAATAAAACTGGAAAAAATGTTTTTAGGCTATACCTCTTGCAGCCAGGTGCAGGACCCATCTATCGATCTCAGCCGTGTTTTCCAAAACATTTGCCTGTATGGAGACGTCATGGGCGGTCCTGTACAGCTCGTCACGGTATCCAAGACTTATGTCAGACTCTTGCAGTAGTTGGAATAGGGCGTTGCGGGTGTGGGTCCGCGCTGCCGCGAAGTGCAGCATCGATTGGCCGTGCTCATCCTGTGTGGCAACCTCAAGGCTTATTAGCAGGCAGTTGTTAAAACCACATTGGTTCAATTTATATTAATATTATAAATGTAAAATTACCTATTTATCTGTCTGTTACCATTAAAGACTATCGTTAGGCCGAATAGAATGAAAATTGGTACACGCCATTTTTAACCTAGATACGGATATAGGGTACTTTTCAAGGATGTTATAACATAACATAACATAAATACTTTGTTGCCCACACGAGCACAAGTACATTATATATGTACATACCATACATACATAGTACATTTCAAAAAAAGTAGTTAGTGATTTCAAACTTGACCCATAAATAATTTAGTCTTTGGGTGATCTGTGTAGCGACACTTACTCTATTGATACTGCTGAAAGCTGCTTCGGGGGCGTCAGGGCTGGCTTCAGGCTGCGGGTCGACGGCAATAACGTCAATAGGCCGGTGCGGGCGCGTGGAGGTACGCGCCGCGCTTCTCACGGCTTTTGACAGCTCGGCCGGTTTTGATGCCAGTGGTGGCTCCGGGGGCGGGTGGTCGTTCTCCACCTCGCCCGCTTCTCTTGTCACTACCACATTCGACTCCTGTTTAAAAAGTTGTTTCTAGAAAGCGTTCTTCTAAATATAAAAAAGCAGAGTAAAATATAGAGAAGAAGGACTCGTCGAACAGTGCAATTTAAAAACAAGAAGGATAGCTAATAAATCTTTAAAAATCAAAATTTGACATTCATCTGCGATTCATTCTCATAAATTAAATATTAGATAAAATAATTAAACAAAGTTTGTTTATCATCCAATAAAATTAAAATCGAAACTAAAGTTCTTCGTCGTATGCAAGATTTATAAAACACACATGCAAAAATCAAGCTCACCTGCGTACCTAATCGAGGTTTCTCATGGTCAGGGAAGTTTTGCAGGAAGCTGGCGAGAAATGCGACTGGATCCTTAGGCTTGACGTTAGCCACCTCGGTCAAACCTTTGATCAAAGGGTCGCCGAGAGCTGCAAATACATTGTCTTCGTCATTGTTCTTCCCTAGCACAGATTCCATTTTTAAACACTCAATTAAACAGTTTATAAATGCTTACACTTCGCGAGGTATCTGCCCTCGTCGGTTTTAAAGATGGGAATGTCCATGTGACCATTAGTTTCGTCACTGGTACCTGAAACCGATCAATTATTCAGTCGACCTTCGCTATGCGTGTGTGAGGTCAGGTGGTTTGGACACGTGTGTTTGTACATGAAAATGTACACCTGTGAGTGTGAGTGGGGGTAGATCAATCCACGATGTGGTGGCGGAAACATACCGGTAAGGCTCTATTAGCGTACACCGCTCATAATTGCTTTGAACACTTTTATTGATCGGGCGCTCAATAAATATTGTGTAGCGTCATTTATTATTCTGTAGCCTTCTACTTCGATGGACAAGCTATTCAGGTTACTATTAATTATTTAAAATTCTGTTTCTATGTAGCCAATGCGTCTGGCCTATTTGATTTATTTAATATGAACTTTAATTATGTTTCATGAAATACGAAGATATTATTAGCATTTATAAATTACAGTAACACAAATTACAATAAACAAACATACAATTATCTAATGTTGGAAAGACTGAGACGGCTGACAGTGAGCGTGCAGAAATGCAAAGCGTCAACAATTTAATAATTCAAAATCGTGAAAAGCGTGATCGTTGCAAACACGTCACTCAAAACTCACACGAACACGCGAACTCACATGTCTAGGAATAATGTTATTTTGTACTGACCTAAGAACTTTCAGGAGATCGCAAAAATCAAAGTTGGTACCACAGCCAAAGGTGCTAAATTCTGCACCTATAACATCTTTCCAACATTGGATAATTAAAACGTGCGTATTATGTGTTACTACTAAAATAGTGAATACTTTAAAATATATATTTGCTGAAAATCTTTAGTGCTGCTCAGGATTATCTAAATCAGATAAACTGCTTCTCTTCCTCTTGAAAATGTTTGTAAGCATCGTAGCGATATGAGCCGAGTTCTGCATCGACAAATCTTTTTCTAAGTGTAACAAATTGGAAGCTGCCGTTACGAAGTCGTTGAAGCAGCTTATTTCTGTGACACTTAAACATTGGTAGTTACTGATACGAGCTATGTCTGGGTCTAAAGTTTCCCGATATTGCAGACCTCTTACAGCGCATAAATGTTTCATATTTTCTATATCTTTTGACAATCCTGGAAAATTTGCAATTAAGCTGAAGCGAATTCCAGCTCCTAGATATGTTGGTCTACTAGATAGATGACCAAGCTTATAATCCCAGACAAAATCTAGTCGCTCGTGTAGGTAAGTCATGATATGTGTTATTTTACTAAAAGGTAAACCAAGTTCTCCCGGAGCATCGGCCGGTGTGGACACTAACACACGTACGTGATCATGTACGTTTATCCAAACAGCTACCGTTTTGTCGTCGTTAACAAACACACCTCGACCATATGGCCAGTGTGTACCGTGGAGACGAGTGCAGTCATCGATTTCGTCTCTATCACAAAGGGCTATTAAAAGACCGGACGAAGCTAATGCCGCACATATTTCTGATGGCTTCTCTAAGACTTCATTCAGTGTGTAATAATTTCCTCCCTTTTGATCGGATTCAGGATTGTTCTGCTCGCTGTATTTTGAGAAGTCTTCTTGCATCAATATTGTCGTAACGATTCTTTCGATGGTCTCTAACTGTCCTATTTTCAGGTTTAAAGGTAACTCAAAACCATCCAAATTGCGTGAACATTCTATTACTCCTGATAATACAAATTCATCACTTGGATCAACATTTAATTCTACTATGGGCTCTGCAGATTTCGTGAGAGGTTTATGCTTATCGAAATCGGTCGGCGGGTGCAAAGGCAAATCGGAATGAATGTTGATATTGTGAAGGTCTTTTAATAGTGGTGTCAAAAATTCGTGAAAAACGTCATAAACGTAGTAGTCAGGTGCCGTTATTCCACCAGGAAAATCTTCCTCGACAGTTTGAACTATATTTCTATTGTCTGGTAGTTTTTTGACTGCTGGCCAAATAACATCAAAGAGGTCGTGATCAAGTCTTGTAATCCTGTACTTAATTATGTCGAAAATGGGTCTTTTGAGAAATCTGCCTAACACAAGTGGTGGCGTTGATCTGTTAGAAGATGCTGAAAGTGGAGTGCGGGTTGGTCTGGCAGATGCTAGAAGACGATAGCAACGTTCTAAAGTATCCAGAGCTTCAGGAACATCCAAAACACGTCGAGATGATGCACGATCTTCTGGCACTACACATCATGATTAGTAAAAAAATGAATATTTACTACAAGTCAGTCACACATTTCAATTGTAAGAAATTAATAAAGTTCTTTTTAATTTACATACCTTTATCTGATAATATGCTTTGTGCTGCCTCTTCATCTATACCGAAGTCTGATAATAGTTGACTGTACGGCAATAAACTAGGATCTTTAAAGTAGTCTTCTGCTGATCGGCCGTTCTGTGTAGATTATACAAAAAAATATTAAAAACTAATCATTTGATTTAAAATTCGAGAAAGTAGTTTGGTTTGTTTGTGAATACTAACGTCATCTAAATCTTTAGAATTGGCACCAAGCTGCTGTAATAAATTGTAGTAGTGTCCATTATCTGGGAGAACAGCAGCATAATGTAAAGCTGTACGCCCTTCGAAGTCCACGGCAGATAATGTTTCCGGAAATCTGAAACGTACGGATCACAGATCATTGCTTTTTAGAGCACATCTTAAAACATGACTGGATCTGTGTAAAATAGGAAAATAGTACCTTCCTCCCAGATATTTCATAATATTTGTCTTTCCAAATACTGTTGCTATGTGTAGCGGTGTGGCACCATTTGGCGAAATTGGATCGCGAGCAATTGCGAATTTCCGCCGATCTAAAGCAGCCTGAAGATCTCTTATATTTCCCTCCCTTGCCGCTAGATGAACTTTGTTTATTTTTTGCTGAAAATTTGAATATCTAATATAATCTCAATATCGCAAACAGTTCCATATTCATATTTTTTTTTGTGATAATTACCATGTAAGTTGGTACGTTGTCTAGAAATGATTGCAACTCGGCGTTGGCTGCCCTTCTGCCAACTAATCTTGATCCTTCACCATTTAAAACTAATGTCGCTAACATTTCCATGTTTGCAGAACTTATTAATTCCGCTACTTCGGGATCTATTTCACTATCCTGTTAAAAGTGGAATAAACCATTTAGATGTCACGATCAAAATATTAATGATACAGAAAATAAAAATTAGAACAGGGTGACAGGCGTTCGCGATCTAAGTTGTTTCAACATATACTCTAAAAAGCAGGCAAATCAATTTTATGATGGTGGTGTTGTACTTGGTGTCTGTGAGGAACACAGTGCTACAACAACGGTTCTACTCTACTTAACACCACAATCAACTAATTAATTTACTTATTACCTTCATCACTTTCTCGTATTGACATGCTTCATGTATGAATTATACTTACAACGACAAGTATTTCTCCTTGAACTGTTTCGTCTCTTTGACTGATACTTGCATCTTCTGAATCCTGTTCAGCTTCCCCACTTATAATCCCTTCTATCAAACTTTCCTGCGTATTTCGGCCGTCGGTCTCGTTTCCTTAATTAGCAAAATAATTAAAAATATTGAGCTTGTCAGGGACCCCCGTGTAATTGTTGAGTATGGGTGTGGTTTATGTTTTTATTGTTTCGTGTGTAGTGCCAGAAGAGATTTTACCTCTCTTGGCACTTGCTGTGTCAATAGCTTCTGCGGTGCTTCGCTGATGGATATCGCTATATTCGGAATGAGAATCTCCTGGTACTTGTACGTCATCGTCATCTTCGTTGTGTTCGTGATTAATATTACCTTCAGTCGTCGCGACGCCACTTTCATCTTCTTCGTTTTTGTTTTCGTGTCCGTCTGTAGAATCTTCATCGTGACTGTCATTGCCAGCTTCTTCATTTGTGTCATGATGATCGTTGTGACCATCGCTTTCATTATCTGGTATAGAATCTTCGTCGTCTTTCTCATGCTCATTAGAAATGTCTTCTTTGGGATCATCATGTTTTTCATCATCTTCGGTCTCTACTTGATTATCCTCAGGTGATTGTTCAGTATCTGGTTCAATAGTTTTATGCTCTTCGTTCTCTTCATCATTAGTTTCTGATTCATTGTGTATGTCGTCATCGTCGTGTTCAACGCCCTCTTTATCACCATCCTCTTCTTGTTTTGTGTCTTCTACGTCTTCAGTGTTTTCAGTATTGTCTTCTTCATTCTCGGTTGTTTCTTCAACGTGTTCTTCATGGTCATCTGCCTTCTGTACGTCACCTTTCTCTATATCATTTTCTTCATCTACTTCAGTATCCTAAAATAAATAAAGTAAACTTTCATGCAAATGTTTACCAACAAGCGACGCAAATCAACGTTAATAACATTCCGTGGTACTGTGACATGCAATTCTCACCTTATTAGAATAATGGTTGCCATTGTGCCTTTTATCATCTAACTCGGGTAAAGTTTTTATTAACTCTTGCGTGCTACTGTTTTTCATGCCTCTGCGAGTGCTTATATTTTCAGAAATACTATTTGAGTTATTTTTTGACGAGATATTTTCACTTGATGCTTTAAAATTCTTCTTCCTAGGTTTCTTAGTATGTTCCACTATAGGTTCGGCATCCAGTAGTTTCCAGTCCCAAGAAGCTGGATAGGCACTGGATGGGGTCCTGGGCGCATCAGGTAGCGTACTGAATACACTTTTATCAATTTCTTGAGGTCTATTGACGTAATAGCCCGGAGTTCTATTTTTCTAAAAATAACAAGTGTATATTGTTATTTCAATGTCACTAATAACGTTAAAATCTAAAATAGATCTCGTTACATTAATTTTGTTCAAAGTCTTCCTAGATTATGAAGGCAGGTATAGTGCGTGCATGTTGTTTTGCAGTGTACTCTGTATGTTTCATACTTACGTTGTCAACGGCTCCCTCATCAGCTCCGAGGGTGACTAGAGTATTGTACATGTGCTGGTCGTCCCTTACTACTGCAGCATAGTGGAGTGGAGTGCGGCCGTCGTTGTCCACGTCGTTGATGCCATGAGGATACCTGTCTGCGATGTAGCGGAGTATGCCTCCGTGTCCTAAGCCGGCAGCCTGGAAATTAAAGTTTTCGACAGTTATTTTATTGAGCTTAACTTAAGAAACTAGAATTGAACTAGTATTACTCGTACGTAAGATCCTTTATCGGTTGATAAAATTTGCTAGGCAAATAAATCCGTAATTGATTTTTGAATACAATCGTGAAATGCGGGCTCTAATGCTGGTAGGTTTTTCTTTCTTGCCTAGTTTTCAAACAAAGTATTTCAACCAAACGAAAAAGAAACGTGGTCTTTCTAATTGTGTCTAATAAGAAGCGTAAATAGGTCATAAAACTAAGATCTAAGGTTCTCTTAAAGTGATAGATTTTATTTTAGGATAACATTATCGAAAATAAAAAAATACTCAATAAAATAGGTAATAAGCGATGTCTAATGGTCCAAAATAAACTATATTTCTTAAAGATTTTATTTGCTTTTTGATACCTTGTGCGTGACAGTCATGTTGTTCCCGTCTCTACTGGAGAGGATCTGCGCCGGCACAGGTTCCCCCGACAGCTTGATGAGACCTTCCAGATCGTTCTGCACCACTGCGTTGTGGATGTCGCGGATTGTGTTCTGAAAAGTGATAAGTAGATATTACTTTAAGAGTATAGCTTTTAAGCTTTATTGTTCGGTAGCAAGCTCTACACGGCGAATTATATTGAGGGTTTAGACGAATAGACGCAGCGAATGTTGTCTACGTGGATAAACGTCGTATTCCTATTGGTCAAAGTCCTCGATATATTTCCGCCGAGTGCGGCGTGGTTGTCGTGCTGCGAGGGCTGTAGTATAAACGATGGCTGTCAAGTGTATAATGTTTACTGGAGACAATATTCGAATGTGATTCAATGCCCTAATCAATATTTTAATGAGCAAGATGTTCATGTTCTGATTTGCCATCGTGAAAAGCAGCGTGATGCGATGTAGATATTACATAATACGTCACTTGTCATTCAGCATACTCTATACTAAGTGGCCTATAGAGATGATGTACCTATCATATAAGCAAGGAAATAATTCGTTAACTCATTGCAGCGATCGAGAATGATGAGTTACAGAATTGAATAGTCCGTATTTTCCGTAATACTGTTTTAACTGCTAATGTTACCTACCTCTGGGTTAGCTTGAGATCTTTCGTAGAGATAAGTCCTCCCTTGTTAACGTCCATTTTATGTTTGTAATGTAACTGTAAACCGTGTAGACTATAACTGACCATGATGTAGGGCACCGCCTCGAGGAACTTCTTGACGACGGGCTGGTTGGAAACCTCGCTGAGCAGCCGCGCGCCGTGCCCCTCCCACACGACGCGCTGCAGCTTGGCCATGTCACAGTCATGGCACCATATCCGGATATTGTGCCGCTTTATCACCAAACCTACAACGATTTCATGGTTGACTTTAGAGATTGATACCTAGCTAAGCACAAGGTTGTTAATCCGTGAATCGTTAAGTAACGAAGTTAATACTTTAAGAAACGAATTAAGTAGGTATTTTTAAGTTATGTTTAAACATTGTTAACGGGCTCGTTAATTTTTCATAAGTTCTTTAATTGTTAGTTATATATTATTATTTGCTAAATATTACCCTGCGGACCACGCGCAGCGCTGCAGAAAACACCATTATTTTATTATTTTTTTCAAGTTTTGCTTAAACAAGCATATAGGTACCAACATTTTTATAATAATTTAGTTACTAACACAACGATACAAAAAATGCAATGCAAACGGTTCGATACGTGGGTAGATTTAAACTTCGAACACTACGAATGACTCGGACGTATTTTTAGGAATCCCATTTATTCAATAGCTCTATAATACTCTACTTTTAAAGGTGACCTTTGAAATTGTACACGAAATTACTCTTTATCAGACTAGACGTTGGCATAGTCTAATGTCAGTGATTTAATATTTACATTGCAAAATGCATATCCGTTGTTTTGTCTTTCGGGGACGACGGAAACATTGGGTTTGGTTAGTGTCATTATGTAAAATCGACCTTGAAAGTCTGGGACGATTTGTGAACTTAGGCTAGAAAAGAATAGAGCTTCTCGAACATCTACTGAATACTCACGCATTTACTTTTTAATTGTGTATTTTTTATTGTTTATTTATACGTAGGTATCACTATCATTACAAACTTTCCTAATGAATGAATGAATGAAATATTTATTTCAGATATTTATCCATATTTTGTTAGTAATAGAAGACTATATCTAAGTTAGTAAAATTTATAATTTTCATTGGATGTCACATGCATGTACATCCAGTGAGTGAGGATGGGACTGTCCATCCTTTGTGAGACCACCTTCAGGAGACTGTTGCTGCTGCCCCACTGCACTTGAAACGCTTGTGTATCATCATGTATAAACATATATCTAAATTTGTTTTAATGATAAGGCCTTTGCCCATCTTTGTATTCATTTTCCTGTAAATATTTTGCGAATGTGAGTGCAATAAAGTGTTATATTGCAAAGTGAAAACCCGCAGCATGATTCTTTCTTTCGGTTAAGTATGTTAAATTTAATTTTCTCTTTGTGAATTTCCCTAAGTACGGGTGAGTGTTACGAAGGCAAAAAAGACCTTAAAGTTTAAATGAAGTACATTATATTGATGCTATGTACGTAGGTATATAAAGTTCAACCTTGTGAGTTGAAGGTAGGACATGATTGGACACGAGGACGATTTCAATTATATCGGAGCCTCGCTACTGCCGTCAATGGGAGCGATTCGCGGCACGCACCAAGCAAGTTCGCAAACCTTTATAGTTTAAGAATAAAAAGAAGAATAAAGCCCTAGTAGGGTTTGCTACGTGCTTTTGAAGGAAAACCTAACTGCTTTCCTTGAAGTGCTAGGTATCGTGTCGTTGTACTGTTAATATATTCTTTGCTAGCTGTCAAATTTACTATGTATTGTACTCGTTTGACGTGACGTGTATAGGTTTGCTTCTGATAGCATTAACTACTTGACCGGAATAGAGAGTTTAACTCTATTTTATTATATTATGTAAGTATTACCTTTTGTTTAAAACACCAAGTTTGAGTTTATTTAAATATGTAAGTAAGTACTTGAAGAAGTACACAAAATTATCACATGGACGGACAAATACCGATTTAATACAGAATATTGCTATTTAAAAATATGCCTAGGCAAGTACGGTGTTCCTTAAAAATGTTTACAATAGAAGAAAAATTTCAAGTATTTTGCTACTATTTCAACAATAAGTAACATATCTTTGGTATGGAAATCGTGTAGGGTTTGGCAATACGCCACTTCGCTCCGCCAAATAGCTTCAATTTAACACTTCATAATAACATTCTAGGTTAAATAATGGCCGAAACTTTCATAATTTGTTGTTTATGTGTCGTTTAAGGGTATAACTTACAATTAATAGGCTGTTGTATAAAAACTATCAACAATAAAGGTGATTTATAGTCTTAAGGCTCGTCCCTACAATGCGACTTTTGTCGAGCGACTTGTTTCTGGAGACATCGGGCGATATCGCACGACATCTAATCCGCGACTTTGCCATATAGTACTACTACTAAAAGTAGTACTTACTTCGTTTTTGGTAGTACTTAGTAGGATTACTTCTATAAGTAGTCGTCGGGTGAAAAAATAAGTCCGGTGACATCGTCTGGTATCGTCTGTCCGGTGTCTCTAGGGACACATGTCGCATGACAAATGTTCGCTTTAGATTATAAATTGACGTTTTACTATTAACTATTTTAGGATCCATTTTAGACGATGTATTTTAATGGAAAAGTTTAAATGAGTACATAGTTTTCAGTTAATTTTGGGTTAAAAATAAATCAAATTCACTGCGAGGGCGTCTATTTTTAAAATACATACATACATAAACCCACGCCTACTTCCCACCGGGGTATTTTAAAAATACAAGCTATTTATTGACCAAATGAAAGCAGGAATCTAATCTCTCATCACAAAAGCACTACAATTAATCTTCAGAAGCGAACGTTGCGTGGAAACTAAAACGCAGTGGAATAATTAACTCACATTTCACCCTCTTTAAAACGCACCACAATTTTTTTTATTTCCCCTGCGAACGATTCGCCTTGACCTCACTGATTGCAATTCTAAGTAATATGCCATACATTCATCAATCTTGCTCTTTTTATAGCTTCAAGCCTTTATTATATTCGATATATAATTTCCTTACACAATATGGAAATTAAGTGTTAATAAAGAACTCAAGCGATGAATTAAGAACTAAAAACGTGTTAAAAACTCTGTTATTAAAGTATTATGAAAGCTATAAATTCTAAGTAGCTGACTTCGTAATTATTTTTAAAGCATAACACGAACAAGTATTTAAAAAAAAAATGTTAACATTAAAAAAGAACACCCAAGGAAAATAAACATATATTTGACATACCTATTTCGGTGTAACATACTAGGAATCTACGTCAATTGACATTTACTTTTATTGTCCACCCACACCAGTATTAATTCGAAGAATTACGTCATTTGGTCGCGTCTACTAACTGTAGTAAAATTATATAAAAGATTCAATGAACTCTTTAATTAATGAATATTTCCACAAATAATGATGTTGAAAGCGTTTGTAACTAAGTAAACTTTGGGTTAAGTACTTAATCATTCGACATGAATGTAGCGATATGTTGTGAACCAGTGAACCTTTCGCCTCAAGATATTGTAATAATTATGTACATTCAAGAATATATTTTTCCAATACTTACTACTCAATTAGGCTGCAGTTGTAAAATGTAGAAACATGTTTATAATCTTACAATTTTACAGTGCAAAACATCAAGAACAACGTAAGCTCACGACCATATATTGGGGTAGTAAGAGGTACATCCATCGCAAGATGAACTAAATATCCATACCTTACTGAGCTTTCTGTTAGACCAACTTGACTGCGATAAGTATTTTTATCGTAACTATTTTAAAAAGCATAGATCTATGTATAAATGTATATATATAGATTTGTTTTAGCGATAAAGCCGCACTCATCATTGTATCGCCAAAAACGCGACAAAATGGGAGAAAATCACATCAAAATGTACATACATACATACATAAACTCACACCCGTAATCCCTAATGGGGTGGGCAGAGCCACAAGTAATCAAAGACAACTTGCAGCCACTGTTGATACGAAGTCCAAAGATGGATATGATGAGCCTTATGGCGATAAGGGATCAGCCTATCGCCCATAACATTAGTCCATCATGTTAGAGGACACAAAATGTAATTTTGTAAAAATGCGCTTATAAGGTGTCACTTTAGGGCTCGACTGCCTTGGGCTGATGGTGTAGCCATATAAAAGCATACCTAATTCCTTCAGACATTTTGGGATGCATTGTTATATCCACGTCAATGACGGACTTCCCAGGCTACGTTCACCAAAAACAATATAGATGGCGTTGTACAGCTTTTATTTTTTATTATTTATTTTCTCATTACTCGCGTACATAATTATTCTAAAATAAAATGTAATGGCAGAAGCATATATAAAAATAATCGTTGCTTGATATTTGGATCACATTATGCATAAATAATGATGTGGCTTCTCTTTATTTTGATGAGAGTAATAACGGGTGGGTGATGTAATTTTGCCTGGGTGTAATAAAAAAGGCCATTATTTATGCCCAAAAACAAATATAAAATGTTTGTTATCTATGAAATTAGAAGGTTAAATGAAGGAAAAACTGTACAGCGCCATCTATATTGTTTTTGAGGGACATTTCCTGGAAAGTTCTTCATTGAACACTATAAGCGAGTTTATCGAACGCCAAGACATTGAGCGCCTGTATGGGGTGTCAAGGCCGTAGGTTATATTATTCAGGCTTCGTCAGACAGACAGGCTTTAATGTTTAATGTGGCAGCGGCGATCGATAGCCGGCCATATGACCCACCCATCTAGGACATCCATTTGTAACCCTACGTATGTTGATACATCACAACAATACTTTACAACAACAATTGTAACCGAGTCAATAAGGCGGCAGCTGCCTAACAAACTTCTTATTTGGCAGGGATATCTCCGAAACTACTTCAATTAAACTTTTTTTTATGTATTCGAAATATTTATTTGCGCTAATCGAGATGTTTCTGATTTTTAAAAATATAAAAAGCTATATAAATAAATATAAAAGAAAATCATCAAAATTGGACTTCATTGACTCCACTATTGACTCTTTATAAGCTGTCCCAGAATCATGACTCAATTTTGAATGTTCATGTAACGTTTATTTCAGCGTTAGTTAGTGACTGGTGAAAATGCAACATTATAGTTTAACATTTGTTAAACGTATTTTAAAAGACAACGTCATCAAAAGCTTTTTCGTTAGTGCGTGATAGCGTGCGTCGAGAAAAGTTCTAGAAAGTATAAAATTTTCTACACACAGTCTGTATAGGTGATACTTACATTTGTTGATTGGTAAAAAATCGTTTCATAAAAAAATATCCAAAAGCAAAAATTGGCTTTCGTGCATAGACAAATGCGCAGCCAAGCACTTTTTTTCTCGTGCTATCATTCTGACACCCAAAAAAAGTGCATCTACTTATAACTTCAGTTTGACCTCTTTATTTTACTTTTTTATCATTTAAACATAAAGCACCAACATGACAAGGGTCTTGTTTATTTATCTTGTCTTCGCCGATAATATCTACAAGACCTACGGTGGCGTAGCATTGCTACGGGCGCAAACTACGTCGTAGCACTGCATAAATTCGTAGCAGATACGCCATGCTTGAAAATGTTTAATTTTATTTATTTTGTAAAAATACTTCGGTTTAATAAAATGTTATTCTTTTAAATATTTTTTACTTAATTTCGTTTTTTCATATCTTATTCGGTGTACTTATGTTTTAACATAACCGCGTACTAAACAGATAGTGATTATTTTTATGACTCAATTATACTTTATGAGATCATAAAGACTCAACATGTTGGATCATAATAACAGTATTTACAGACATCATTTTTTAAATTCTGCTGTTATATAGTAACATTTTGGAACACTTCTAAGTATCTACTCCGCTCAAAACAACTTTAATTACAAAAAATAAGCACCATTTTCAACAGGGTTTTGCTGGTCTATTCATAAATAACTCGCGCACGCAAACAATCCTCTCTAATAAGGACAAGAAGGCACAAAATGAGCGACGCAACAAGTTCGCGTGTGAAGTTTGAGCGGTAGTCGAGATTAACATAAGTAATGGCAACTTTTACCGAACACGTGGAAAACAAACGGACCCGCTCGCCTGATACCATCTCACGCATTTTAGAAAGCGTCGTTAAGGTGTTCGGAACAGCCATAAAGATATTATGTAATTTATTTCATAATAGTTTTTAGAAATCCTTTGTTATTGATGGAGTAACCCTTACATAGTCGAAAGTCGAAACTTTTGATGACAAGTTCTTATCTTAAAAACTACAGTTCTTGAGAAATATTTTATTTATTATTTATTTATACAGTATTTATTCTAAATTTATTGGAACAGGAATTGTTAATAGGACAGATAAAAGGAACATGAGAAGATTCGTATTGTGTTTCGAAATATATTGTTAATAATTCTCAAGTTCATTTTATAGGTTGGGGTTTCACAATCGTTTTGAAAAATAAAATACTTATAATAAGTACTTGTATAAAATATTAATCAATTCTTTTTAAAGTGGAAATGACCAAAGATAGCACATTACTTGTTAACAGATGTATTAGTATATCTACTTTATGTTATGTAGTCAAGAGCGATTGTGCTTTTCGTTAAAGTTATAACATGTTATTTTACCATTATTATTCTTACGTTGCTCGTACCTATTTAATTTATGTACCGGACCCTATTAAGCGTTAGCATTCTTGACCAAGCGACAGTTAAAGATTAAAAATAGAATAACTTATAACCCAACAGATTATGTCGGGAATGGCTAATTATTTCAAGGGTAAAGATAACTTTGATGGTCTCATGGGATGGATGTACTTCTGACTACTTCAATAGTCGAGAACTTATGATGTTTTTTGTTTACTCTGTAAACGAGTACCGTATCTGTGTAACATGCTGTAGGTCGACATACGTCAGGAGTGCAATAGAACTAAATTCAGTACTTAAATCCCTATTTAAACATCTTACGGATAGGATCTCTTAACTGTTTTAAAATATAATCATTTTAAGCGAACTCCACTCCCACAGACAAACCCAGGAATTGGTTTGGGGGGTTTTTATTGTATCAATGTTTTTGTATCCTTATGAAAAATAAACATTTTATTTACTTCCTTACTTATATTTCGTGAATGTAAAAATAGCGGCTAGGGGAGTGGAAGGCTTAGGTAAAAATATTCATGATTAGGTTGTATTAAGCCGCGCCTCGCGACCAAGCCTTCCTCTGCACGCTAATGAAATTATGACCATAATCTAATGTGGCATCAATGCAGGCTATCAACCGGATGACTAACTAAAATTTCATGACAAGCCAGTTTTTTAATCGTATCGAACATTCTGGAAATTTAATTTATACAAAATAAGTATTCAATTGACGCCATTGCGTCGTGTATTGTGTCTTCATGCGTCGAGTATGCGGTACATAAATAAATGATTAACCTATCATTAAATAAATGTAACCGGTACTACGGCATAAGCAATTAAATAAAATTTAAAATGAAAATCGTATTCTTTTTTTTTGACTTGACTTATTGTAGACTAGCTTTTGCCCGCGACTTCGTCCGCGTGGCGTGTTATATAAGAGAGAGATCTTTGTGTGTGTGGGAGTGCATATCAAATTTCAAGCATCTAACTTATGCAGTTTAGATTTTTTCATACAATTTTTTTCCCAATAACTCCCATTTTTCAAAATACAGCCAAAAATTAACTTTATATTTACTAAGGTATGCATGCATGCTAGATTGAATCAATTGATTGAATTGATTTTTTTTAATTGATTGTTCATTGAGTTTTAATTTTAATACACACTTCCTCTCTTCCCTTCAACGTTGCTGTGCCCCACAGGGTCCATGTTTTAGTTCCTATGCCTATGTAACACCCCATTGTACTACATGGAATGCAATAAATAATTTAATTGAATTGAATTGAAAACATCTATCTTACGCGGTTTCGATTTTTTCATACAAATGTTTTTTTCCCGCTAACTCCCGTTTCCGTGGGAATTTTGCAATATCCTGTTGCAACTAAGCGTTAAGTTAACTAAGGTACCTGCATGCCAAATTTCAAGCGTCTAACTTAAGCGGTTTAGATTTTTCATACAAAAGGATTTTCCCGCTAATTTCCGTTCCCGTGGGAATTCCGGGAATTCCTTTCTTAGTGCACCTCTACGGTACCTAAGCTATGTCTCTTCCAAATTTCAAATGCCTACGTTTAGCCGTTCAGGCTATGCGTTGATATGTCAGTCACTGAGTCAGTCAGTTTCTCCTTTTATTTAGATTTGATTTTTTCATACAAATGTTTTTTCCCGCTAACTACCGTTCCCGTGGGAATTTTGTAATATCCTGTTGCATCTAAGCTTTAAGTTTACTAAAGTACCTGCATGCCAAATTTCAAACGTCTAACTTGAGTGGTTTAGATTTTTCATACAAAAGGATTTTCCCGTTAATTCCCGTTCCCGTGGGAATTTCGGGAATTCCTTTCTTAGTGCACCTCCACAGTACCTAAGGTACCTGCATGACAAATTTCAAACGTCTAACTTGAGTGGTTTAGATTTTTCATACAAAAGGATTTTCCCGCTAATTCCCGTTCTCGTGGGAATTTCGGGAATTCCTTTCTTAGCGCACCTCTACGGTACCTAAGGTATCTGCATGTCAAATTTCAAACGTCTAACTTGAGTGGTTTAGATTTTTCATACAAAAGGATTATCCCGCTAATTCCCGTCCCCGTGAGAATTTTGGGAATTTCTTTCTTAGTGCACCTCTACAGTACCTATGGTACCTGCATGCCAAATTTCAAACGTCTAACTTGAGTGGTTTAGATTTTTCATACAAAAGGATTTTCCCGCTAATTCCCGTTCCCGTGGGAATTTCGGGAATTCCTTTCTTAGTACACCTCTACGGTATCTAAAGTACCTGCATGACAAATTTCAAACATCTAACTTGAATGGTTTAGATTTTTCATACAAAAGGATTTTTCCGCTAATTCCCGTTTCCGTGGGAATTTCGGGAATTCCTTTCTTAGTACACCTCTACGGTAACTAAGGTACCTGCATGCCAAATTTCAAACGTCTAACTTGAGTGGTTTAGATTTTTCATACAAAAGGATTTTCCCCCTAATTCCCGTTCCCGTAGGAATTTCGGGAATTCCTTTCTTAATGCACCTCTACGGTATCTAAGGTACCTGCATGCCAAATTTCAAACGTCTAACTTGAGTGGTTTAGATTTTTCATACAAAAGGATTTCCCTTCACTACTCTGCTCCTATTGATTGTAGCGTGATGAAATGTATACTATAACCTGTCCAGGAGTTTGAAGAATAATTGTACCAAGTTTCATTAAAATCCGTCCAGTAGTTTTTGTTTCTATAAGGAACATACAGACAGACAGACAGACAGACAGACAGACAGACAGACAGACAGACAGACAAAAATTTTACTGATTGCATTTTTGGCATCAGTATCGATCACTTATCACCCCCTGATAGTTATTTTGAAAAAATATTTAATGTACAGAATTGACCTCTCTACAGATTTATTATAAGTATAGATTTGCCGCAGATGGCATAAACTACTTGGCCGGACAAATGGGGAGCGTTAAAAGCTCTTACCCGGTACAATGTTTAAGACAACAGGCCTGAGGGTGTCCAGTTGGGCGCGAACCTCGGCTCAGGGCGTCGTCTGAGAGGAAAAATATTTGAAAGAATTAATCGACCCTGGCGGGTCGATAGCGATAAGTGCTGAATGAGGGAAATCGTCGACCACGCCGGTGGGGTCGGTATCGGGGTCCTGAAGTGTTTGGTGTCGCGAGCTGATTGGTTGCCTCTATGGCTAGAGAAAATCCTATTCAATTGGAAGCGGTAACGGAAAAAACTTACGTCGACTGTGCTATTTATTATTTTATTTGTCCTATTTTATTTTTGTATTTTACTTATTTTTATTGAAAGGTGTACATGTATGAATGATACTTAAGTTATTTATTACACATTATGTTGGTTCTTTATTACGAGTCGATCGATAGGACATTAGAATACGTGATTTAAAATAACTTTAAAAGTTATT
Organism: Pectinophora gossypiella; assembly: GCF_024362695.1. Lineage (NCBI taxonomy): Eukaryota > Metazoa > Arthropoda > Insecta > Lepidoptera > Gelechiidae > Pectinophora > Pectinophora gossypiella. The sequence continues at coordinate 6,318,036 of NC_065416.1, read as the reverse complement.
CAAATAAGTACTCGGAAAGAAACAGTTCTTTAGAAAATAATAGTAAATTAAATAAAGGTACTTATACCATTATTTAAATTCTAATAACCTTTGAGCTATGTTAGTAATAAGTTGACTTTTCTTTCTACTAATTTTCCACACCAGAAATGATTGTGCAATATGTTGACGTACGTATTTGTAACCTAACGAGTTTCCAACTTTCTTCAAACTTCCGAAACTGACTAGATTATAAGCTTTGCAATAAACTATTTTAATAGCACATTAAAAATGACTTTTATCTTGAAGGGTGCTTTAACCATTTTTTATTTTATTTTGTCTATACTCGTATATCTTAAGTGTTTCACATAGTTTGTGCGATAAAAAATGATATATAAAAAAAAACCGATTCGGACGTAGAGTTCTTTTCAATTTTCGAATACAGAAATGAAAAGAAAAAAAAAAACAAAGTAAATTATCTTTTCTGACCTGGCGGGTTCTTTGCTGGGTCAGGCGGCATGTCCTCCGAGGCGGGCAGCGCGAGCAGAGTGCGGGCGGGGCCGCGGTAGTGTGCGGGCGTGCGGCCGGCCGCGTCCCGCGCGCCCCGCGCCGCGCCCGCGCCCTCCAGCAGCGCCGCCGCCACAGCCTCGTCGCGACACGCTGCCGCGTAGTGCAGCGGCGTGCGGCCCTCCTGGCCACACCAATGGTCGTCAACCACTTACTTACAATGGGATGATTAGAAACAGCCGTACATCGCCTAGCGCGAAAGAGACAAGAGATTATGTATTTATCATTATTACAACTATTTGTTATCAGTCATCATCATCATTTGTTATCTTCAGGTTAGGTAAGCGGACCCTGTGAGAAACGGGGTAACGCTAGGGACATTTATTTATTTATTTAGATAGGTATACCAACAGTACACATAATTGTAAAGTTATAAAATGCATATCTTAAATTAGCTGATGATAATGATAATCATTTGTAACATAATAGTATACATGGTAGTGAGATTTGTCTCTTTCGCACTAACGGTCCACAGCTTAGAACGAAGAGAGGAGAGATATCTCAGTCTAATCATGCTACATTAAAAGGGGGATTATCTTAGTAAGATGAAGTTAATACAAGAAAGGCGGGTGGTGATTCCAAGGCCCTTGTGTATAATTTCCCTCATGAAACACAGTGTCTCTTGCCGCTTTCGTCTAAACCTCGTCTAACAGGCATAAGTACATGAGATTCCTAGGCCAAGTCACATTAAAAAAAAAACATATGGTCACATGTACATAGCGATGACTTTATTTCGACTTCCTATGAACCTCATACCTAAACCAGTATGGTTTCATCTATTCATGTTCGTCGGTTGAGAGTTCCCTTGACATAGTCTTTTTCAGGATGTATCAAATTTCATCACCTTATATTCACCTAAATATATATTGCACTAATACTCATAATCTCAATCTGGGTAGACAGAATTGTCAATCATCGAACACGAACACCTAATTTTTGATCATTTCTTTTTCTGCCTATCCCACTGGATTGAATATATTATTCCATTATTCGCTTCTATAATGGACAAGTATGCACAGACATGTAAGGCATGCGGGATTTTAGCTAATGGCATAGCGTGATACGTTTATAAATTCCCCACATAGCTATATTTCATAAATATTTTCACGACATTCAAAGCTGAAATGAAATATGGCACTTATGTGGTTGCGGTAATTTCATGTGACGTGAGACGTGTACCATATACTTGTTGATTAGTCCAAAACCTGTTACATAATAAAAATAAAAAATACATAAGTAAGCATCAAAGAATCCGTCCATATTCGTCGCACTGCTAGGCACAGGTTTCCATACATGGAGTGGAGGCATGGAATATACTGCTGAGGTCGGTCATCCACCTCACAACCCACACGAGAGAAGATTAGAAAGGACAGGACGTTATGCCGGCGTGTGTGTATAAAACGATTGATGAATGTGGACTAAGTCTGAGAAGAATATCAGAGAAGAAAATGGAATTCCATAGTCTGCTTACCCCGCTGCGAAATATTTGTGCGTTTAAGTATGTAACAACCTCTGTGGTCTAGTCTCACAATCTTGAGGTCTGGATTGGATTTCAATTTCGTCGAAATCTTCATTTGTGACTTTGTCAGATTGCTTTTGTTTGGCAAAGATATTATAGGATTGAATCACCTTGATTGTTTGAAAAAGTAAGATGAGTCCATGCTTCGGAGGACACATTAAGCCGCTGGTCTCGGCTATTAGTATTAAAAATATTTCCGCTAACCCGCAGTGGAGCAGCGTGGTGGAGTATGCTCCATACTCCCATGGAGGGGAGGCCTGTGCCCAGAAGTGGGAAGTGTATAGTGTATAGGCTGTTTAATGTTTATGTGTTTGTGTGTATAAGATAGGCATCTTTCCGGGCATATCGTCCTATCGATGCCAACGCTCTTACCACTAGACCACGGAGGCTATTACAAACATAAAGAATATTTGCATGAAGTATATTTGATACTATATTTTTTTTATTTTATTTTTTTTATTTCTTTTTATCTAAGTTACCGCATTGGGCACGTGCCTGTATGGTAACTTATAGTTGTAATTATTAGATAATAACTTCGCGTCTATTTCCCACCGGGGTAAACAGACAATGTTTTGCTGCTTAGTATAACGCATTCAATTCATTGTTAGCCCAACAATGTAATGACATAATAAATCATTATTCTATTGCATTCCAGCGCTCATGATGTTATCAATGATAAATGAATGTGAGAAATGCCATCAATCATTGACTTTTAGGTAATTTCGTGTAATATTTAATGTTTTTGTTGTTTGAATTTAATGAATTAGTCAACACATACATATATGAACTCACGCCTATTTCCCACCGGGTGAGCAGAGAGTATGGAATTCCATTTGCTTCGATCCTGACACACTTCTCTTTTTTCTCGACGTTCATCTAGCGTTTCATACACGACCTCCGGTACAGAGTAGATTGTACCGAACCTTTTCTAAGGACATCTCCAATTTGATCAATGAACGTCCTTTTAGGAATAGGTCAATAGTTATTGCACTTAAAACAAACATTAAAATAAACAATTATAATCAGTTACGGAGCACAATAGGCATAGTAAATTGTAAAATATAATATATTATAATACAAATACGTAATTGGCGAGGAGTGAGTGTATAATTAATTAAAATTAGCAATCTACAAAGTGAATAATGTATCACATTTTATGGTTCTGCCTACCCCCGATAACAAATACGGGCGTGAAATGGGAACATAGATATAAACAACATGATATGTTTGTCCGTATACTAGACTGAGGTTGACATGAAATCGATGCCTAATCACCCACCTATATAAATCTAGATCGAAACTATCCATTTAGGTACCCTAAAACGTCAATGAATATTTTATACTGAAATACCTAGAACCAATTGCGCAGGTGATGTACCAATTACACATCTATCTAATCGATGCTTCTAAAATATAGTAATATGCTTCGAAAAGCTCAGAAAATTATTGTGTTAGCTGAGAAAACTCGCTACGTAAACACACGTAGGCGATGCTACGGCGTAGCACATCCGTAGCAGTGATGTAGTACGCTCGACGTAAGAAAACGGGAAGTGGAATTTTACGACTGGGAAATAAAAAATATAACAAATAGTAAGTAGGTACTCACAGAATCTCTCTGATGCACTAACTCCGGGTAATTCTTGACGAGGTATGTGGCGATGTCAATGAAGCCGTAGTATATTGCTTTGTGCAGTAAGCCCACGCCGGCTTCGTCGCGGCACATCACGTATTTCTTACGGTTGTAGTCTGAATTTAGTAGCTCCTGTGTATTAAATGGAGTTCAAAGAATTGGGTAAGACATTTTATGGTTAAGTACTTTAATTTTTTGTGAAGACCGGAAAAGCAAGAATTAAATAAAAGTATCTGGTCGCGAAAATATGGTACGTAAAGGCCATTGTTGGGATAAAAATTATGAGTGAAAGTAATAAGCATATTCTCTAGGATTTTGTGAGTGGTACAAACAGGCAGCGGACGGCATTGCTTATGAAACCGCAAACAAATTCCTTGAATATAATGGACGAACCGAGTGGTACCTTCCTTGTATGCTTGTGTACGTACCTGTATAATAATCAGAGTGTCTAGATGATCAAATTAAAAAAAACATTCAAAAATATCTTTATTCAGTAGGTAACATAGTTACATTTTGAATTGTAATTTTTTACATAACGAATGTCTCATCCACCTAAAATTACTGCATACTGATAAATATATTATGCCAAAAACAAAGTACGCCTATGATCTGTGCTCATTGAATATTTAAATGACGGTGCGAGTATGTATGTGATATGAACGTTGAGGAACCAACCAGCAATACCTGAAGCTCGAGCAGCGATCCCTTCTCCACTGCTTTATGCAGCGCCTCACACTTGGCGACGAGCGCGGGCAGGTGGCTGGACAGCGGCAGCGCCTGCTGCAGCAGCCGCCGGCCCTGCCCCGCCAGCACGGCCCGCTGCAACTTGCTGCTCACTCCGTCCCGCGCCCACTGCCGCAGCTGCGCAGCTGACGCCGCCTCCACCACTACACATCACAACAGTAACCACATGAAATGAATAAAGTCAAGGATTTTGAGATCTGCTACGCTGTGCTAATGTCTAATATATAGTAATAATAATTTTGGCTTCGGACTCCGCATGCCTTCCAAAAGTCCCGGACTCCATAGGCCCGTGATATGGAAACGACATACAAATAATTGTAACATAAATTAAGCTCACGACTATATCCCATTTGCGGTAGTCAGAGGTACATCCATCGCAAGATGAACTATGTACCCACCCCTCACCGAGCTTTCTGCTGTTTTTATTGAACGCACATTCACAAGTTATTTATTAATAGGAAAACTTATTATAAGGTGGGAAGAGGCTTATTTAAAAAACTGTAAATGACTATGTACATATGCTGCAACTTGCTGTTCGCGCCCCCGCGGCACGTGTCTTGGATACCTGACATTGTAAATTCCTAAGAAAATATGTGAATCCTACAACATCATTCTTTCTCAGCAGTCTGAGAATAAGCTTTTTTTATTCATCAATTCGCCGTTAGACGGATAGCATGACCTTCCTAAGACACGACTCTTAAACTTACCCTGTGAAGTCACAAGCTCATAAGCAGAATCAACGTTGTCGACCGGTAAAGATTTAAGAGCACACACAGCTTTACCGCCGAAACAATATTCAACACTAACCAGATTTTCAGACTGCGTTGTGTTAAAATAAGAAACCCAGCGCATAAGAAGGGAATAAAACTACCTTTTTATTTTACTAGGTGATTTGGAAACTTAAGGTTACGACTGTTAAACGGTAAGTTTATTACTGAAATAAGGAATAAAGTTGTTTTGTTTACTTACAGCAGGAGGCAACACGATTACGAAAAAGGTGGACAAATATAAATTGAATATTATATCGATAGTTCGCAAGAGGGTTGTGAACCCACATTAGATATTATCTTATTCACGTAATAAGGTAGTTTCTAACTAGTCAAATTAGTTTTTTTTTTTCACTAAACGTAAAAACACGAAATTACTATGGAATTTTTATGAAAAAGCCTGTGACGTCATAGAAAGAAGTAAACGTTTTTTGTCACCTTTAGATCTGTTTTTATTTAGTAATCAGAATTTCATAATTTACATTTGACCTAGGAAACTACCCAATTCTGGTATTTTGGAGACCCATTCGTCTATTGAAATTAAAACACAGAGAACCGAAGGATTTACGAGTGCGGGTACTCTTTCGCGTCACAGTTATGATGCATTCATATAAAAGCTTAAAACGCACGTTTAGTATAAAATTCGACAATACACTGCCATGTTTGTGGAGTGCAGGCGGCTTGAGACTGCAAACAGATGGAATCTACACCATAATTCGGTTGGAAGCCGTAAAGAAGTTGTCAAACACTTTACTCGATGAAAGTCGATAGCAGCGCCCCATATCACGCGACCAACATCTGAGACACAGAGTGTTCGAGTTTTAGGAAAATCTTGAAGATTTTAAATTTAAGCATATATATCCATAACATATAAGCGTATAAGCATAGGTATATGTCTTAAAACCTAGGTCCATAACCTAGCTCTTAGGATTAGGTATGTAGTAGGTAATTTATTATTAATAAATCACATTCATCATCTCATTAGCGTTATACTGTTTCTCACAGGGTGCGCTTACGTAACCTGAAGATTGAGGGGTCCGATTTTTTTTGTTATTACTTAATAAATAAATACTTTATATGGGTAAGCTAATATTTTATTACTGGTAATCAAACGGATGAGCCTCGAATCTTTTCATTCTGTTCCACTGCTGGTAAATTGAATGTTAGTAACAACCTGATATAATGATATAAATAAGGTAGGCTTACAGTGGTAGTAAAAATATATATCTATTTAAATAAATTTAATCACCACAATTAAAAACAAAACAAACACATCTTATAAATAAAACACCTCCTCCAATGCGTCACAAAAAATAAAAAATAAAAAAGAAATAAATGTAATAAAAAAATAAAATATCAAATATATTATATTATATTTTCTTTTATTATTATTATTATTATATTTGATATTATGGGATATCTATTTAAATTGAATATTATGCGGGCAATACACTTAAGACAGTAAAAAAAATGAATCACGTGGAATGAGACCGGTCAGTTACCCTAAACAAATGACGTTATAGAATTTTTACCTGTCTACATGTCGTGTGTATACATTTGATTATAATCTCCAATAATTACGGGCATTTCGTGTAATACAGACAAAATGTTTACGCTTTTAGTTTGATTTGTAGAACATCCTCGAATAAATTCAATGTATTTACTTAGTGGTTTTCTTAATAAATGCCTCCTATACCATTAATAACCTCCTATACTGTTAAAAATAAATACAATACAAGAAGTGTAAGAGAGAAAAGACTGATACAACCCAAAACAAATAATTATTATGGAGAAAGATTGTCGTCATATTTAGTGCCAAAAATATTTAATAAAATAAGCTTGTTAAGACAAAATAATAAGTTAAGTAAAAATCTGTGAAAATTAAAACTAAGAAGTGTATTGCTCGATAGCTCTAAGTAATATTATTTGTATAACTAATTACTGTCGGTAGGTAAATTAAGATATAAGCATATGAGCGCTACTCGCCATCAAACTTCATAAGTTTGGCGGGGATGATTTGTAAATCTACCGTTTAAGATTTTCATTTAAATAAATTTTAAAAAAAACTTGCTTGTGGGTTTAAAATAAGTAAAAAAAGTTCCTTCCTTTACTATAAAAAACTGAAAACTATGCAATTATAAGAGACACTAATGAAGGACTTTCCAATCGGCGTTCCCCAAAATCACGATAGATGGCGTTGTTATGTTTTTCTTCGTTTAACCTTCTAATTTCATGGATAACATACATATGTATTTTTTATTTTTGTTTTTGGGTATAAATGATGACCCTTTTTATAACACCAAGGTACAATTCCGACTTCCACCCATTATTATTCTGATCAAAATAAAGAGAAGCAATATAGGTAGCAACATCATTCTATACGTACATAATGTGATCCAAATATCAAGCAACAATTCGTTGTATACGTATATGCTTGTGCCATAACATTACATTTTTGAATAATTATGTACCCCAGCAATAAGAACAACGCCATCTATCGTGTATTTGGGGAACGTCGATTGAAAAGCCCCTCATTCCAATTTCAAAATTGGAATAACTGTCAATGATAAATATTTACTTCTGTGTTATCATTGATCTGATTCAAGTATTTCGTGAAAAAGTAAAATAGAAGATATGATAGAATCTTCCCATGCGCGTGTTACTCTATGTTTACAACCCAAACAGTTTCAAAAACAATTACAAAACTATTCTCCGATAAATAAGCATTTTTATTTTTTATTATTAGTGTCCGTTCCATTAACTCTATACGTTTTAAGATTGATTTGGAATGCAAACTATGGCGGTGTTTATGCAAACGAGCACCCTGTTATAACTGTTCGCATGCGGAGCGGGCTATCGTACATCGAGAGATTACGGAATATATACGTCCTCCGCAACTCGGCGACTTATCACGGCATCTGCTGACCTTACAGCGACCAGGGATGGACTTAGATCAGTCCCTGTAGCTTGCATATATCCTATCCTTTTTCCAACCGTATTCTGTCTTGGTGACAACTTTCCAAATATAGGAGCGCCTAAGATGCTGTTATATGGCTGACGTAACCGATCTTAGCAGTGAATGTACCTACGGCCACATAGCCAATAGAATTGATTTATTTATCGCATAGTAATAGTGTGGGCTCCCTTATCGCGTCCCGTGCGATATATGTAATGTTTAAACTTGGCGATTACATTACATTATACATTACAACCTTTGTACTGTGTAGATAAAATAGTAGGTACAGTGCACTAAATTCAATATTCCGACTTGTTAGAGCACTTTTAGGGCGATTGGTTGCTTAGTGGGATCTTGTAGGCTAGATTAGATTAGACTAGTTTGAAGGACCAAACATATATAATGTACTTAGTCCTCTTTGTTGTGTAGAAGCTTAGCTTAGCTTCCGGGATATTATTTAAATAGTTTCCAAAAAACAACGGCTGTAGGTACAGTCATGAGCATTATAATGTACCCACTTTAAGACTCTGTCGCACTAACATATTTGACATTTAGTGAGACTTACAGTTCAATTTGTCAAAAAAGTTAATGTGACATGGTACAAAAGTATATACATATTAATGTTCGTGACCGTACTTATATTAGAAACTGAGTATGGTACTGTTCCTGCAGTTTATTGAATTCTTATAGTTAATTTCGCTGCGCCAATGAACTTTCATCAATGTTAATAATTACGTGCCGCAGTAATAATCAGAAATTTCTGCATAAAAATTAATAAGTACGGAGATTAAATAAGTAAGTACGTAATCACTTATAGCAAAAAATAATACTACATTTACGGAGAATTTGTAGCAATTTTAAAACTAATATCGTGTGGTTTTTAGTCGTTTACCATATACTGACATATCATGTTTATTATTATAATTATTTTCCTGTACCCAAAGGTTGCCTGGAAGAAATTGCAGCATGAGCAATATGTCCGCTTGTTGTGCCTTTTGTATCTGTTGTCCTTGTTTCTGTATCTTGTGTCGATTGCGCTCAATAAAGTATTTTATCTATCTATCTGTACATCAATGTAAATGCAGTTTGTGTTTTGTCATTGCTAGGGTATTTATTTATCTTACAATGGAATAGCGTAGATAACGAATATTTATATGATCCAAACATGAATTCAACTTATATATAACATTCATGATGTTGTTGTTGTTCGTTCTTTATTAGACATGTTTTTTTTTGTCTTTAATTTACTAAAGGGCTTTTAACAAAATTTGTTATGCCAATATATAACATTCATGAGAAATGCATTTTCGGAGGTGTGTGACCTAACCTGTACTAGGCTGGTTTTCCCTTCGCGGGTTGGAAGGTCAGACAGGCAGTCGCTTCTGTAAAAAACCGGACCTGTCAAAGACTTGAGGTGGGGTCAGCAGACTCTTTGAAAAGCGGGATAATACTAGAGAGACGATTATATCGAATAATGATTTACGGAGTGTCGGGGGAAGGATAATTGTTATTTGTTTGTAGGCTGTTTGTAGGACAATGCTCGTTCAATACGGGTAAACAGCCGGTTGGGCATCGAACTGTTCAAGCAATCAATTCTCTACATTTAGTGGGTCACACGAGACTACCTAATGACACGAAAACACACACATATCACCGAGTGGCTGGGAAGCAGTCGGCAATAACAAAACAACAATTATTCATATATTTATAACATGTATTGGGTCCATTCTTCCTTATAAGGAATTGTTCCTAGGACGAATATTTGTATACAGGGATATTTGTGTTAGTAATATCGTAACGATTACTAAGGGGAATGATTCAGATCATGATTCTGAGTTGATATCAAGTGGAATTTCCTGTCGGAAAATTCATGAAAATTTTTGTGTTTGTTTTAGTTATTTTCAGTTCCATACTTTTGCGACGGAAAAATCCACTTGATATTAACTAAGAATCATGGCCTCAATCATCCCTCAAAGGTTTCGTTACGATGTCACTAACACACTGTGTATTAGAATAGACAATATAATACAATAAGTACAAAATTTCCATAGTCGGGTTTTAGTTTTTAGGCATTTTTTTTTTATTAGATGAATTGCGATGAATATGGCCGTTTTTGGACGCCCAGGTCAAAAAATTAATAATATAGGTATTACATGACCTGATTAAGACATTCTAGAAATCCAACATGCATTAATATTAATTAAATTAGGTACTTATAGTTCAGGTGGTAAAAGTTCACGCCATTTAATGCAAAAAAACGCTCTGATGTATTTGCACGCTAAGGTCAGTATAAACTTGATTAAACTTTGTTCTCACATAGTATTAAATATAAAAAAGAATGTTAGGTTGTTTGTAAATGCATACGTGGTAGAAAGATAGAGTTGTACAAGCAACTTCATAGTAAGTAGGGTAATTTTGGGTAAGATTGAATTAAGGTTGCGGGGACTCTCCCCGCCGGCGTGGTCGAAGACGCTATCAGTACACTAGAGTGGAAGTAAACTGGGCACCCTCAGGCCTGTTGTCTTAAATTTAGTACCAGGTGAGAGCCCTCAGCTCCCTCAGTTTTGCGACATTCATGCTATTTGAAACTAATCTACAATAAGTCGCGTTAAAAAATCTGTCAGCCAATAGTTTGGTTGGGCTCTTAATCTGTATGAAGACACACGCAAGTGTATAATAGTCATCATCTCCCTAGCATTATCCCGTTTTTTCACAGGGTCCGCTTACCTAACCTGAAGATTTGACAGGATACTGGTTTTTTACAGAAACGACTGCCTGTCTGACCTTTCAACCCGCGAAGGGAATACCAGCCCAATACAGGTTACGCAAGTGTTATAATAGTACCACAACGATTTAGTATTGTATTTGCACTAGTTATGAGTAGGTAGGCTGATGATGATGATGATGATGAGTAGGTAGGTTAATTATATTATTCAAAGGTTGCGTGGAAGAAATTAATCCCTAGCAATAAGGCCGCCTTTTGTACTTTTGTTTAATTCGTATTTCTGTGTTGTATGTTCCTTCTGTGCCATAAGTATTGCGTAGTGTAGGATAAACTGCAAAAGTCCAATCAGTTTCTTGCAAATTAATAAATTAACTGGTTGCACTTAAAATCTCCTGGTTACATGTCGTTTCTGTAATAGACCAAAAACACCTACAAAAACATAAATTTTATAATTATGACAATTAAAGGTTCATAATTTCACCACTGTTACAAACAATAATTCGCTGGGCTCAGTGAGTGCACTTTTGCCCTTTGATTGTACCTATTGTATTGTACATTTTCTACTTCATTAAGCGTTTCATTTCATGTCTTACTCATCGTGAACATCGCGAACATGTGAAGTAAGTACGTAAACTCACGCTAGCAATTTTGAATGGGATGGGCACTGGACAGAGCCACAAGCAGTCAAAGACAACTTGCAGCCACTGAAGTTGTTTCTTTTTTAGATGAACGAGAGACTTTCCAGACCACCTTCCCCAATACATATAGATGGCGCTGTTGAAATTTAACGTGATAATTACCTATTTTCTTATTGCTCGGTTTACACAATTATTCAACATTAATCTAATGGCAGAGGCATATATAAAAACAATTGTTGCTTGATATTGGGATCAAATACGTAAAGAATTATGTTGCTATCTATATTAACTACCTCTCTTTATTTTGATCAAAATAATAATGGATGGAAAATGTGTTGTGCCTGGGTGTAATAACAAACCCAAAGATAAAAGATGCATATGTCTGTTAAATATGAAGTTAGAAGGTGAAACGAAGGCAAATCTGTATAGCGTCAATTATTTCTTTTTGGTAACGTAGTCTGGAAAAGCCATGAACCATGAATGAGCCATGGATGATGATGTCAGGGGCCTTTGGCGGCTCAATAATACCCCTGACACCAGGGTTGATGAGGTTGGTAATTCACCTCACAAACCACACGATAGAAGAAGAGTCTGGAAAATCCCTCATTGCTTCAATGTGGCCGTTTTAGAGCCTAAAACACTCTAGAGGTGATTTAGTTTTCTCCATACTTGAGTAGATCCGAAACATACCACTAGTATGCCAATAAAGTACAAATAGCACGCGGTGTAATGGCTACAATGTGGGCAGTCCGAGCTTTTTGTACCGCAATTTTCTCGTTAATTTAAATCGCTGACCTTCACTCGGCATAAATAAAACAATTCTGCGCAGTTTTGCTAGCCCCTTACACGCTAAGCATTTTACCTACTTTAGTCGTATTACTTATAATGTACTTAAACTTAGTATGAATTCATTTGACACTTTAAACTGCCCATAATATGCAGGATTCTGAGCGTTGCAGCGGCGGCGCGGCGGAAGCTATTATTTTGTCAGTCTATTTTGCAATGTAATATGTATAAGCTTTGGCGGACAACTGATTTTATACATTTTGTTTTGTGCATAAGTCCTTTTTGGGGATAAGAAAATGACAGATATATAACTAGATTATGTGCATTGGAATCAGAACCAATAAACGAATTGGATAAGCGACAATACGAGGCAAACACTTTTCAGTAAGTAAGTAGATAAATAACAAACTTTGATAATTGGGTAGTTTCTTACGTCAAAGATAAATTATGAAATTCTGTTTACTACATAAAGACGGGGAAGTTGACTAAAGGTGACAAAAAAAGACCACCCAAATTATTAATCAAGTACGAAATAAACATTTGAAATTACGCCCCTCAAACAAAATACTAAAACCAAACAATGCTTTCGACAGAAAATCTCCCTTAAAAATATGTTCCGTTCATTTACAGTTTGCAGTGTAATTAATGGAAAATAAGTAGAGTTCGCGAACAGACAGGGTACACAAGTCTGGATCGAACCCGGGCCCGCCTGTCAGCCACCCCACTCGCGTGTCTGTCAGAGCACATTGCCTAATGTTGCGTTCAAATACAGACACTGCCGTAATTTTATTCAAGTGTTGCCCAAAGTATAACATGACACACATAAACAGGCACAGGCCTCCCCTCGCTCAATCGGAGGGGGTATGGAGCATACTCCACCACGCTGCTCTACTGTAGGTTAGTGGAATTATTACAAGGTATTAGTTAAATATTAAATACTAGGTGCTTGCTAATAGGCTAGTTTCTAACTAGTCAAATCAGTTACTCTTTACTAACCGTCAAAACACGAAATGACTATGGAATTTGTATGAAAAAGCAACCCAGACGTCATAGAAAAACGTGACAAAATGTTGCACTTATTATTCCAAATTCATAAATAAGTTAAGTAGAAAAAAAGAAAACGGTTTTTGTCTCCTTTAGAGAATTTCATAATTTATCTTTGACCTAGGACACTACCCAATTTCATCAGGTTATATTAGTATGTAATAGTCCAAAGTAAATGCTTACATTTCGGTGGGCTGTAGTGTACGTAGATGCCATTCCTCTTGACACTTCGCTCTGACAGCCATTTCTTCACGCCTTCCATCACTACGGGATCACAGGAGACGCTCCAATCATAACACTATCTAAGTAGGTACTTATAAAACACTACGCTTACTAAAACAATTTATTTTTTAATGTGTATTTTATTGTAAGTATAGGCCTTAATAAACTGAAATAAATGTTTTTTTATTAATATTTATTTCTAAAAGACAATAATTCCAGTATTGTTGTTTAATCTTTCGAACGCCGGAACGCGGATCTCGACCAGACACAATGTAAAATCTATTGTGTCTGGTATCTCGGCATATGAGAGGTTAAACTTATTTAACTTTTAATTATTAAGTTATAAAATATTTTTTATGTAAAATATATATGTACTTAAGCATAAGAATTTTGAATAAATGAGTATGAGTATAAATTGTAAATAAAAACAACAGAAAGTATCTACGGATAATCTACAGTTGTATTATAATTAATAATTCTTTTGAATGGACCTTAGTAATATTAGGCAATAAGTACTAAGTATTTCTTATGTCATCTGTATTAATTACACACCATTATTATAATATATTAACTTAAAAATGAATACAATATAAATAGATCGATAAGTACTTGCTTTCACATACGAGTACTTTGATTTGTTTCTAGTGATATAAAATATTCTAGGTACAAGAATTACACAGTAGAGCCTCTTGCACAAAAATGACTATTTATTGATTTCGACAATGTTCCCATCAGGAATCGAACTCGGATCTCCCGAACGCGAATCCAACGCTCTAACCCTTGAACCATGGAGTCTGTTACCTACACCTATAACTAAACAATTAATAAGATACCTATATAATCAATGATAAAATACATCGCACACCTGCTGAAATGGGCACACAGCCACACATATGTTTCAATCGATTTCTTTCCGGACGCGACCGATCGAGTATGCTACTTCTAAAATATTTAACTCACCAACTGTCATTATTCCGTTTACTGGCCTACTTTACTGGGAAAAAATACACGTGGTTATCATATTTTAATAAACATACTTACATAAACTGACGCCCGTGATTCCTAATGCCAGAGAGAAAAGTAATCAAAGAAAACTTGCAGCCTACTGTCCTAAGATGGATATGATGGTGTTTTTAAGCAAGCACTTCCTGTGAAGTAATAGCAATAACCTTGTAAGACTCAAATTTCCAGACACAATAATTCAACAATATGTTTTGGATTTGGGCTTTGCGACCGCAAAAATCCCCATGAGTATACATATAATGTAGAGCTTTAAATTAGATGACTTCTAACTCCATAATTCCTATTTCAAAATAGGTAAGCAAATGTGGGCTTTACTTTAAAGCCCTTACCTACTGTTTCAACTAAGGTTTAAATATTACTATCGGCTTCGCAAGAGCTGCTGGTTCAAGCCCAGTCCAAGTTAGAAATTTTTAAGATTTAATTTTCTCTTTAGGTGTAATATGTTTGACAAACACTATTCTTTATTCAAGAAGTATTTTTATAATAAGTACTTATGTTATACTTTTATTACTCACTAATAAGTAGGTACATAACAATAATTATCCTCTTAAAGTCACTGAATTTGTGAATTGGTTTACTTGCGCGATAATTTACGCACTAACTTTAAATTTGCACTTATTGGCTTCACTTTACTGTCGTTGATTCTGTAGTAAATAAGTGTAAATCAGCATTTAACATTTAAGTACAATGCTGTGGGAAAGACCTCGACCGACACAGGAGGTCCGATGCACTGACATGTGTCTCTACGAGGTACCTTCTCATCGATACATATACGTACACCATCGCTAATAGGTTATCATAACAAAGGCAATATACCTATCTATCTTGTAGGCACATACGTACATGTCTTCCCGCGGTTTGGTATTCAGTTTATTATAACTTTAGGACATTTAAGAGTTAGAGTGAGGTTTAGTAGAGAATAGTTTAAACGAATTTAATTAGAAGAATTCCACATGCTTACATATATAAACTCACGCTGTTTTCTCACCGGGGTAAGCAGACTATGGAATTAAAAGAACTCTACCTATTTCTATACTAAACTTTCGTCGACCTACAGATAACCGGCCTTATAATTAAGGTCGCTTCAAATTTTGCTCAAATTAAAAAAAGCAATAATTCTTTTTCAATGTAGGATCATCAAATAAATATACATAAACATACAACAGCCTATATAAGTCCCACAGCTGGGCACAGGCTTCCCCTCTAGCAACCGGAGGGGGTACGGAGCATACTTCACCACGCTTACCCAGTGCGTGTTGATGGAGACGTTTGGGCTAGTAGCTCGGGACAAACGAATTAATGAACAAGTCAAATATCTATTTTAGTTTAAGGTATGCCCAAAGATTTAAATATAAATACTAATAATAGATTTAATAATAATAATAGAGCCTTGTAATAATAATAAATACACTACGTTTTAGTTAACTTGGAAACGTCTTCCTTTTCCACTTATTGAAATGGTGACGCTTAACTTTAAAAGAATTTTGATTTTGAATTTCAGATTATTAAGTACTTATGTAAGTAAGTATGTTTATGTGGGTTATGATATTTTTAATAGGATTAACTTCTCTTTAAATTTAAATCTCTCTCTCTATATTTTTTTTATAAGTAGTTAGAAAAACTAGTTAAATATACAGTGTTGTGACTCAAGACTTGGCACCACGGGTGTTCCTGAATCAGCAACAATTTACCTAAATAAAAAATGTGCGAACAAAACGTTGTTGACGTTATAATTAATGATCACGATGCGCAACCAGGCTGCTTTCAGTGAAAATAGCACAACCTCCAGACAGGGGTTAATTTCCTTCACGGAGGTACGGGAAAAACGTTTACATTACAGGCAATTGGTTAGTTTCCTAGGTAAAAGATAAATTATGAAATTCTAATTACTAAATAATGACAGATCCAAAGGTGACAAAAACGTTCTCTTTTATTTCATTTATTTATGAATTTTAATAAAATGTAATAAGTGCGACATTCTGTCACGTTTTTCTATTCAATGACGTCACGGGTTGCTTTTTTGGCTTTTTCACACAAATACCAGTCATTTCGTGTTTTGACGCTTAATAAAAAGTAACTAATTTGACTACTTGGGGGAGGCCTATGCCCAGCAGTGGGCGTCATACGGCTGATGATGATGAATTTGACTACTAGGAAACTAGCCTACAGTCTTGAAATTCTTAAATCCAAAAAATCTGAATTCCCAAAAACGAAGAGCAATCAAGTTATTTTTAAGCCTATGATAAAGCCTAATTTTGCGAAGGAAACTGAAATAAAACAATTGATATTCAGAGTACAGGCATGATTATTATGCGTATATAAATATATTCATAGCAAATTAAACTATGAGAATACAATTATAAATCAAATCAAGCACTATGGATGTATTTTGTAGAAAAGCGGGCGAAAATAATTCACATAAGTATCTATTATTTGCATTTCCTGTTCATTTCCTCAGCGCTACCCGACAGAGTTATATTGATGTTGAAGCCGATGTCTTTCTTGTTGCTAGCATTTACATTCGATTTTGGCTCAGTAGCTTCCGACTCTACCGCGCATTCTTGAGCTGAAAGTAAAAATATATTTAACATACTTGGTTAAGTATAATAGGTAAGTATTTATATTGAAATGGCTAAGTAATCAGAGTCAGGTAGTACCTTGTACATTCAATATGCGATGATATAGCTCATTAAATTTTTTCTGTCGCTTTACGTTGGAAGGCGTTCGAATAACTAGAGTGGGTAGTAATATGTATTGCTCAAGATTCGACTCCTCTTTTAACTTTTTACTGCGGGACCCTTCCTTCTTCACCACAAGGCGAGGAGATTTCGTTGGTTTGCTAAGGGTGCTGCTGCCGCTAGTAATATCTATTCCGCCGTGACGATGCGATGTAGACTTGCTCGGGTCGGCGGTCCTCTCCATCTTGGGCGGGCTCGACGAGTGGTAGCAGCAGGTCGCCTCCCTGGCGGTGCCCGGGCTGCGCGACACCGCGTAGCTCGGCCCGGGCGAGCAGTCGTCCTCTCTAGAATGCTTCTTCTGGCGCACATCTGTATACAGCAGGCGGTCGTGACTTCTGTGACTCTTGCGCGGGCGCTGGTCTAACCACCGTCGGTCAGATATCATGGCGCTAGCAGCGTTGTGGTCGCTGATAGGAACATCCCTCTCTTCGTTACTGTCTTTGTTTTTGTGACTGGCTACTATGATATCACCAGTCTTGCCGACGGGACGGCAGCTCTCGTGGCGGTGGTTCAGCTTGACGATGCGGTAGTGGCGGCGGCGGCGGCGCTCCACATGCGCGACGCGCTCGCGCAGTAGCCCGTCGATGAGCCGCTGCAGCTCGCTGCGCGTGCTGTACCGCTCGGGCTGCGCGCTGCGCCGCCCCAGGCGCGCGTTGGGCCAGTGCGTGCGGCACACGTCTTCCCAGATTATGTCGCTCAATACCGCTTCCCGAGATGGTGTCAACTTTATACCATCATCGCGGGGAGCGAACTCTCCTTGAGCTAGGTAATGCACGGTATCCATCAATCTGTAGTCTCGAACTGGGTTTAATTTGTGACGTATCTTATGTACTCTCTCCGCAGCCATTTTGGGGAAGTCGTCCCGCTTGCAGGGCACGGAGGCGCATTGGCGGCGGCCGCGCGCCGTGATGCCATCGTAGGTGGTGAAGTCGCGCCCGTATTGCTCAGAGTTGTGCTCCTTCTCGAGCGTGGTGGCCTTGCTGGGCGTGAGCGGCGACGCCTGCGCCGCATAGCGGTGGAACGCGGACGTCTCCGGGATGTGACTGTACTGCTGCACGTAGCTGCAACACGGCCGTCCCGACCCAGACGCTCTCATTTTCGATTCTTTGCATTCTTCATCCGACGACGAGAGCTGTATGTTTGGATCTATAGAACGAAAAACCATCTCTTGCCTAAAAATCTTACGTTCCAAATGGTCGATTCGTTTGTGCAAATTTTTTATCGTACTTGTACAGACTGGTAGAGTATTATCAGAAGAAGTATTTGTTATTATCAAAGTACCAATATCGACTTTGTTTAGGCCCACTTTCGATTTTTCAACTTCTGTTTCAGCTTTCGGTATGTTCATAGTAAATTGGGGCTGAGTATAAAAATAACATTTTTCAGTAGATCTTTTTTTGTCTTTGTACACATTAACTCTCGGACTCTCGCACTGGGGCTTGATTTCAACGTGTGAACATAATGACACGTTAATGGACTTGTCTAAATCAGTGTTGGTCGATGCTTGGTCGGAGGCAGACTCCGCCACACTCGTCGGACTCGTTGTCACTTTATGCTCAGTGCCACATGCGATCGACGTCACTACATTCGAAAGGTCCGCACTGAAAGCTAAAAAATTGCCGGTTTAAGTTGGTGTCAATGCAAATAAGTAAGTATAAAAAATAAGTTAACTTACTGGTGTTAAAGGAAGAGTTAAAAGATGAATGATCTCCTATCCCAAGCCTCGAGCGTGAGCCTGATTTATCAGAACCCTGAAAATAATGTAGCATCATACAAACAATGTAGAGATATAACAACGTAACAAGTTCGCTAAACAATTTGAGGTTATCAACCTTCTTAGGATAAAAGCGGCTCTTCTCAGCAAGGTAAATAGTCTTGATGGCGGGGGCTCGCGGCTTTATCGACACGAGCACTCGCTGTGACAACTGCCGCTGAGTTTGGTTCTTCCGAAATATTTCCAAATCTGCAGCAAACAGAAAGTCCAGTTTCAAAGTTCAATAGTCAATGACAAACAAACAGTATACCGATCGTACCTAGGAGGAGTTCCTTCTTAGGCTGCCGCGAGGGTTTCCCCGCGAGAGAGTCGTAATAAACTTCACGAATGAATTTCTCTTCTTGGATGGATATTAGCTTTTTCTTGGATGGAGACTGTTTATTTTCCATCACATTTTATTTTCCTCCTCCCCGGCATAGTTATACAGTTCACCCGCCCGACTACAAAATCAAAAGTGGCCAAAAACAGTAATTTACTATTTTATAGAGAACAAGAAAATTTTACATTATTCTGTCATATCTTCATGACTGGCAGTGATATTGTTTTTTTGGTGTTTACCAGAATTTATGGTTTCTGCGTTAAAGTTTATTTTTTACTGAAAAAGATTCATTAAGCGCTTGTCATATCTCTTATTATTCTAACACAAAGAGGCATCTGGCGCCATTGAGTCTCATTGTTTAGGTGCATTTCTCCGAACTGTTAGAACTAATCCCAAAGCTTGTGAAATATGATACAAAGTAAGTAGCTGAACTGGATTTACGTTAAATATTAAGTGCTTGGAGTCGTGTTTCTCAGCAGCCCATCAAGCTAGCGGTTAACTAGCACCATCGATGGAATATAGAAGTACGAAGAATAGATCTTGCAGCAACAATAGGTACTTATTGCTCACCACATTTCAAAAATGGAAGATGTGGAAAAACAAGAAAGTTAACTGTCAAAATTTACAAAGCGTGACGTTTCGCCCATTTGTAATATTTCAAAAAAAATTGTAAATCAGTTTTTCTGGTGGTAAATTAGTGTGGGTTTGGGGGATACTACACGTATGGATGTTTGAGTGGTGAGGATGTCGGAGCAAGAGAAGAAAAGCGGCGGGAACGCCGGGGGCTCAACTATAGTGATGGTGGACCAGTCGTCGGCGCACCACAAGCAGCCGTACCGGCCCACCGAGCTAGAGGAGGAGGCCCACGACCCGCACCACAAGCGCACGCGCGCGCCCGCCGTCCCATGTACGTCTACACGCTTACTTGTAACATACCTACATCCAATGATTACTATATATCAATCAAAGCATACATCATCCTTTACCTCACTCATTATGGTACCGTAACACACTGTGTACTGTGTGGTACTGTTTTGAAATATCCCGACTTATTTTTATCGTGTTTTATTTAACAACAGGAAAAATCACCGTAGATATGTTTATACATTACCATATAAAATAAGTAGTCATAATCATAATCATATCATTAATTGCGTTCCACATGGTAGGAGGTTGGTAATATAAGGTATGTAACACATATGGACCCGGATTGGGCACAGCAATGAAATTCTGTGCCCAAGTGGTCATTAAGTATACTTATTTACTTACCTTTTTATTTTTAAGATGGATTAATAAGATGGACACATTTTATTTTTTATAGTGCCACATCTTATTTAAGTATTTTGTTTCTTAATAACAAATGGCAACAAATCCTGTAAATATTTCTAATAGATTGAATAAAATTGTCGTTGTTTAAACTTTCTAGTATGTCTTTATGACATGAGACAACTGTTGTTTTTGTTATTATGTATGTATTACCCATAATAGAATGGGCAGAGCTATGAGTAATTGGAAGAAAACTAGCAGCTACTTTCGATGTGAAGGAGAGGTGATTCCATCGCCCATATAAGTAATATAAAGTAAAGGACGCAACCCTGTCGGTTTTTACATCACGCCTGGGAAGATAAGCAGCTGAACGCGGTCTGTTTGTTAACCGGTACTGGACTTGCACCAGTTACAAAATTATCTTTTAAGTGCGGTTTACACTAACACAGTTGGCTCGCACAGTATAGACGGCGATACGGCTCACCACCTAACACGTTGGTCTAACAGACAGCTCAGTGATTCGCTTCGAATCAAGCAGTGAACCCATTTGTTACCTGTTGGTACGTGAATTGTTTTTGTTATTAATCAATAATCATGTTCATTGTCACAGCTGTTGCAGAAGATCTGAAACAGTCGGAAGATTCGAATGCCAGCGGAGTTGAAAATAGAGAACTAAAGGAAACTGATGGTAAACATTCGCACTGATTATTAAACTTATTTCGTTATGTGAAATCTCACGGACCGGATAGTCGGTTCTATAAAAACTCGGACCTGTCAAATCTTCAGGTTAGATAAGAGGGCCCTGTGAAAACGGGATAACGTTAGAGAGGCAATGATGTCTCACGTCTAATCTCACGGTCATAGGCGAACTGCCTACAATCTGTCCGGTAGGCATCGAAATGGTCACGCTATCTTTTTCAGAGTCTCCCTTGTTTCCGATGGGGAGGGGAAGATGAGGTTTTGCACATAAAAAAATAAAATACAGAATACTTATACCATTATTTACAATTAAATAACAAAACAATTTATTTCATTAAAACATAAAAACAAACATACTTACTTACACAAGAAAAGCCAAAAAAATCACTGAATTATGCAAAGATAAAAAAGACAGAAAAACTACTTATATTTAAATTGTACGTTAGGAATAAATAATTCCCTTTAAGAAAATAAAGATATCAATCATATGGGCGTCAGACGTCATACACACAGATGCGCGTGTACGATAACGCTAATGTGTATTGTCTGTGTAAAACGAGGTGTTTTGTATGAAGTGTACGGGGTGTGGCCAAAGTCCCCTCGTATGGCTTTATGCCTGATCGTGCCCATTACACTCCCGGTGCGGCTTGTGATTCAGAAGGGTACCTCTGGATGGCCAACTAGAAATGTTGCGTAAGAAACCGCTATGTTACAAAGAAACGTTGGTCCAAGCCCTATGTCACTTACAAAAGCCCCTGCCTACCTCCTATTTTGAAAGTGACCGTAACAAAATCGTATGACGACTACATACCGAACGAACGATAAGTGATCGTATGTCGTTAGAATATTTTAAGAAGTATCTTTAAAAACTAAAAAAAATACTTATGAAAAATAATTGTTTTTCAGCACTTGCAACTGAAAAGAAGAAGTTCGGAGCTGGAAAAAAAGTGTCTTCAAACAAGAAAAGAGATCCTCAGCCTGAGTCTTTCCCAATGGCAATCATAGAAACTGAAAGAGTATGTGTTTTCATGATAAGTTTAAATTAAAGGATGGGTACTTTCTCATTTTCTGTCTGATAGAGATTAAACCTACATACGCACTAGCGGAATTGTACCGGATCTGCCATCTAGTGATTACGTAGCTTAAATCATGTTGGCTCTAATGGTCTTTTCCACAATTGGAAGTCGGTCGCAGTATTTACACGTTTTTGTACGAATCCGCAAGAACAATCCCAACTTTCCAAGTATTATGAGAGCACTTTATGGAGAGCACAGACTGGGTTGGTACCTTTAGACCAGTAAGTACAAATACTGGCAAATTCGCATCCAAAGTGAGACCGTTCTAAACGGTTAATTGGGCATTACTTAGCGTCCTTGCGTGTTGTCATTGTTGGCCAATTATCTGAAACTTATGTCCCAGAGTCGAATGGTTACAAAAAGTGTTGTTCCTCAGAAACCCGGTGGTGCGTCACAGCCGATCCCGCCAGATGTGGCGACCACCCAGCCGACCAAGGACAAACACCCCGACGAGGACAGCGTCGTCGAAGACGTCGCAGACTTGCGGACCCCGGAAGTCGATGCCAGGCACTCCGAATGGGTAAGCCAATCATATAAGTATTATGTTACCTTGGTTTGTAGAAAATCTGCAGTGAAAGCGTTTAAATCTGTTTTTCCCAAAGCAGATGCCATTCTATTTTTTAATTTGACCTAATATAGTCGACCAACAAGCTAATTAATTTTAAACCCAAAAAAGGGGGTTGCATTCAATATATTATAGTCGAAGCGCGGCAGCCCGCACGCTACATAGCTGCTCAGCGCCGATTTGTCGAAAAAAGTTTGCAATAGTATCTGATCAGTACCTGGTGAGGGAATGTAGCGCGTGTAGTGAGCAGTGCTTGTTGTTGTAGTCGGACGACGAGGAGGCGGGTGGGCTGCCGCGCAGCGACTCGCGCGCGTCGCGCGTGTCCCGCGCCGTGCGCCAGCTGTTCTGCTGCGGAGTCATGCTCGAGGCGCCCTCCGAGGACAAGATCTCCACCTGTCGCCACTACGCCCTATAATTTCCCTGTACCCGCACAGCGCTCACATCTCTACATTTCATCGTAGCTGGCCATTTCTGGCAGCGGCGCTCCCGCGGGCGGCGGTGCGGGGACTCAACCAGCCGCCGTCAACCAACCCGACCCCTGTCGGTCACACCAGGCACAGTCCCCCCGCCTCCGCCGCTCCTACGCCCTGCTAGGAATGGCCAGCTAGACATATCGAAAATGAATTAGTGAAGAATGCGCGTGTACTTAGTTGTATATATAAAATTACTAATAATAAAATGATCTTTCATTAGATGTAACCCATAGCTAAACGCCACACAATTATCATTATAGAGGCATTTAATATGGTAGGAAGTGAAATGTTATGTTTACAAAATGTTTTTAATTCATTCGCCTGTTATTTAAAACTTGTTAATAAGTAATTAGGATTAGGTTGGTTTTTTCAATAGTTTATTCCCAAGAATATTTAGCTTTATAATATTAAATGAAATTTTCCGAAAATAAATATGGGTTCATACGAACAGATACATACTTGTTTAAATTAAAATAAGGTAATTTTAGTTCAAATCCCTTTCACACGTTCTATTTTCTCAGCAAGACACACCGTTACTTAATGGTCAACTAAGCGAAGTTGCTTTTAAAAACTTAGCGCAACGCTTAGACAAACAAAAGCGAAGTTAAATGAATGCATAAAATTCACGCTGTATTTTCATCTGCTACTGTCACTCGTACTATACGTAGGTATATTATGCATTCTGTGCTACTATAAACTCGCCAGCCAAGTAGTTAATGCCAAAAAATAAAAGACTGTGCTTAACCTCTCGTCTGCGGGGAGATACCAGACACAATAAATTTTACATTGTGTCTGGTCGAGATCTGATTTCCGTTCTTCGAAAGGTTAAGAGAAAAATATACTCTTATTGATAGTTTTAAGACGGAAAATATTTTTTTAAATAAAAAAATATAATAATCAAACATTCATTGTTTGAGCTGTACGCGGTTATTAATTATAATTTAAACACATAATACCGGATTCTTACCGCGTTAAAATCAGGGATATGAGACTCCCGATATTTCAACACTGTTGCAAGTGCCACGGGATGACTGATGAAATTGGAGTAGAGTAGTTGTTTCATCCATGATTTTCTAAAGAAAAACATCTGTCTATCTTCCTTTGTCGTTTGTTACTATATTTGATGTCGGAATTTTCGGAACCATTTTTTTTTGACGTGACTTATTGTAGATTTGCCGCAGATGGCATTAACTACTTGGCATGGCATTAACTACTTGGCCGGACAAATGGGGAGCGCTGAAGTGTTTGGTGTCGCGAGCTAATTGGCTGCCTCTATGGCTTTCGGAACCATCTGAACTCAAACTCATCACTTTGCCCTCGCTATATTTCGACAAAACTTAAAACAGCCTAATGTTTTGAGTCTCATATCCCTGATATTAACGCGGTAAGAACCCGGAATTATGTGTTTTGATTAATGAAGCATTCTTCAACAAATCCTTCACAGAATAACCAAGAGTACGTCAGTGCGCAAATGAAGAACAACGAGAGTCCCTGGAACGATGAGGAGTATTTAGAAAAAGTTCAGCTTCAGGTAGAGTTAGTAACAAACCCTTAGGTAGAGTTAGTAATAGGTACTTATTTATACTATTACAAATTATTTCTCAGCGACGATGAAGCATCATTACTTATCATCTCCGTAGCCTCATGCCATGAGCAATCAATGCGCATGCAACGGAAAAACCGAGTTTTAAATGCCACCTACGAGGCCCACTAATGATAAATGGTAAGAGGGGACGAGCGGCCGGTGCACAGGATTTTGTAAGGGACCAACGATAATTATAAAATGCTGATCTAAAAATAGAAGTTACTCTAAGATGATCGTTTTAACTTATTCAATGAGTACGACGCTTGACCATGTTTATTGATATCGTCACCGTTTTGTATTCGCATATAAACACCATTGTGACGTTTCGAAAAAACTATCTCATTTGACCAGGGGGGTTGAAATGGCCACATTGAAGCAATTCGTCTAAGAAAGCAGTGTTGCTTTTTGACATTTGTTTGCATTGCGCAGTTACTTTTATATGGGGAAATGTCAAATTGCAATATTGCTTTCTTAGATGAATTGCTTCTATGTGGCCATTTTAACCCCCCAGGTTATCATCTAGTCTGAAAGAATGTAATGAAACATATTTCTGCAATTCAAATTCTGCTTTCAGGATTTGTCGAAACCAAGTCGCTCTGTGCTTCTAGAACGAAAAGCATCATTTGGCCCTTATAAGTCGAGGACACCGTTTATGAGGCCATCGGGACTTATGATTTGCATGCCTAAGGTAGGTAAATAATTATTTTAAAGTCTTTACCACTACCTACAGAAAAAGTAAACTTATATTTTTATGCAGAAATCTACAAGAAGTTTGAAGGAAGACTCGCATGCGGTATCATCTGGGATTAACTTGTCAATTTCTAGAGTAAGTAATTATTTTATTTTGTTTAAATAAATCATTTGTTCTGTGAGGGAACCACAAGATAGAAATATGGTTAGGTTAGGTTAGGTTAGGTTAGGTACCAAATGTTAGGTACCAAAAATAGGTACCAAAATGGATACAGGATAGGTATTTAAAAAGATAAAAGAACTATATTAATATATTTTTCAAATTATTAGATTTATAACATGATAATTAATTAGGTCTTCTAACAGCTAGTACTTCAATATTAGTCACTTATAATTAAAATTACAATTAATAATATTTTAAATTATTGCACAAACAATGCATGTCAATCTAAAATACCGCCCCCTTGCCCGTATTTAAATTAAGTTCAAGTATTTAAACTTAATTACTTTTGCAACAGAATTTTTTGCAGAAGACCAGGCCGGAGGGTGCAGTGGACATTAAGGGCACCGGAGACGTAGAGAAACGTGCCGTTAAGGTACTTAATAATAACATAATCAAGGCGTTATTATTGTGTCACAAACACAAACGGGAATGTTTCGAAAACGGGAATGTTCCTGTTGTGAAAACTCTTTAATGGTAAGGTGACTCGCGGGTTTTTGTGAAATTGTTCTTTTTGTACTCTGATTCTACCTGCCTAAGGGCTCTTTTTATTTAAGTTTTGCGTCTTACTGTCGAGAACGACGCAAGACTGGTCACAAACATCGGCTAGCCAAGTTCAAAATGTAGGTATCTATATCGGTTTTATTTTATCCTGTAGGTACTTACAATCGCTGAAGTGAAAGACTGTCGTACGATTTAGAACTCGAACAAATAATTATTTCCTGTTTCAGGTCGATATAGAAGTCCCCTACATGAAGGTTTTGACTGCCGTAAGAACCAAAGTTGATATAATGCGCAACAAAATGAAAAGCGTATTCTCATGATTGTTTGTGAAATATTGTTGGTGTAATTTTGTGTTTTTGGTTTTCATTTCGTTTTGGATCCTACGTCACATTTTTCCGTTTTATATTTACTTATTATCTTTTTAAATGCCATGTTTTTAGGTCACGGTTGTTTAATAAAAACTATTAATGCAAAGTAAACTTTTAATTTACCGGCATTAAAATTGAATACGACTTTTAAGTAAATAATTTATTAAGTATTTGAAATGATATACTTATTTGAATTTTAATTAAAAGTAAACAAAATAGCAATTTAATAATTTATTCATCAGTATTTTACTTATTTAGTTGAATTAATTACACAAGGATGATACTTCTAAATTACTAAACATCTTAGAAGATATGTTATTACCATTACCTCATTACTTATGACTGACAATACAATTTTCTTTCTCATAAAACATTTCAGTACTTAAGGATCAAGGGCTGATTTTTCAATAAACCGTTAAATTGTAATTATCTGAATAAAACGATAACATTTTGTATGAAACAATTTAAATTTGAAAGAATTCATTCTTCAAATGGATGCTAACTTACTTGCTTTGCTACTTTTGAGAAATCGGCCCTAAACCCGCCTAATTACAAGTTAGTCGATATTGATTTGTAAACGTGCTAAGGACATGCTCGTAAACACTCGTAGCTTTTTGCAATAGTATTTCAAAGCGACGAAGTGCAAACGAAGGATGGTACGATACTTTCAAGAATAAAAACAGTAAAGCCTCCGTAGTATGCTGCACTGGTATCGCGCGCGTTGCGATATACGAAGCAACGCTATTGGCTAGACGGCACGGTTGCATGTGGGAGGTTCTTTTATGGTGTTTATAATATAAGATTGTATAATTTGTACAATGTTTTTCTACAATTTCGTCTTCGGTTCGTGAGCTATATGTATTTCTCTTCGGAAGGTCTGTGTCCAGTAGTACATGTACGCCGGTTGCACTTTGGATGCGTTTTAGTACGAATATGTACGAACACGTACTAATACGTATAAACACGTACAAATATGTATGAATACGTACGAACAGTTCCAACCGTAGTACTATGAAAATGCGCAAACTGGGTATGAGTTGGTGGTCGTAGACTTTTGCACCTTTAGGTACTTACTAGCCAAATTCGTATCAAAATGTGACAAATTATAGACAGTTTATGTTTGAGGATGCCTAAACTATGTTTATAAGGTCGCTACATATTAGACAAGCAGGGGTTTCTAGACTTGTCCCTGATGCACTGTTGGATGGCGACGCTCCTCGGCGTAGCGAATACGGAGCAGGGTCCCTCGACGGGCATCTGGTGCGTCAGATTGGATGCGCGCGCCGCGTCGTAGTCAGTCTCGCGTGGACGCCAGCAGAGCTCTGTACTGCCACAGCGACAGGTCATCTCGCGACAGATCTGCATTCAAATTATAATATTTATACCTATATAGTGCTTGTAGTAGGCTGAGCTGTAGGCCATCTACGGGGTCCACAGGTGGCGGATAGTGGAACGGCCATCAGATATGATGGTTGGCTGCGAATATAAAAATAAGCAGTCCCCGACCAAACAGCGACAAGATTAGCAGAACGTAGTGGGTAGCTCACTGGGACGGGCTAACCTATAAAATGCTACTTAGGTTCTATGACGATCTTGTGACGTAGCGAGTAGGCCCCTGATGCCGGGCAGCAGCGGTGTCAGTACTGGTTGGAGGCCGAGGAAATGGATTCTGGTAGGGCTCTAGCTAGAACATCGGTCGGTGTACTGCGGAACGGAAGGCGATTGGGGCAACCACCGTTCTACACGCCCTATTTATGGAGTAATGGCGATTTTTCCACCGACAAGAGCGCAGCTCTTAAATAAAGAGAGAGAGAGAGAGAGAGTGCTTGCTAAAAGGCTGCGAAAACAATTTCACCATCATGTAAAGTGGAAGTTTACGTCGTCGACAGGGCGAAGACGATGGTCTTTTATGTAACTCAAAAGTGGAAATATTAACACTTCATAATAAATCTTACAGACCACGGACCATTGACCTTTCATTCATAAAAGTATGACACTTGGAATCAAAGTATCGTCTGGTAGACCATTTGTCCTTGAAACGGTTAAGGTCTTACCGAAGCCAGGTACTCGTCGCGGCAGGCGTCGGGACATTCGCAGGTCCAGTTGGTGGGCGGCACGCACGGCACTGCGGGCGGTGTGTAGCACGTTTTCGGGTGCTTGTTGCAGGACTTTGAGCAGCACCTCTGGCACATCGAGTACACCTGCAATGAGATGGACAAGCGAATCGAAAATTGAACACTAAGCCAAAGAGATGACATATTCAGTACCCCTGCAGGGTCTGCACGCCAACTGAATTAAATCGGAAGCTCCAACCAATAGACGCAGCGAATGTTATGGACGTCGTTAATTCGGCGCGGCGGTTGCTATGCCGCGAGGCCAGCAGTCAAACGGCACATTCAGTATTTTCGAAATCAGATTCATTCAATACACGTGCATTTAAAATATTGAGTACATTTGCAACCAGATGTCACATTCAGTACACTTGCAATCAAATGGCACATTCAGTAAACCAGCTATAAATTGGCACTTTTAGTAAACTTGCAATGAGATGGTACATTCAGTACACTTGCAATCAAATGGCACATTCAGTTAACCAGCTAGAAGTTGGCACTTTTAGTAAACTTGCAATGAGATGGTACTTTCAGTAAGTACACTTGCAATCAAATGGTGCATTCAGTAAACCAGCTAGAAAATGGCACTTTTAGTAAACTTGCAATGAGTAAATATGCCGTTCGATTGCAAGTGTACTGAATGTACCATACATTCAGTACACTTGCAATCGAACGGCATATTCAACACACCTGCAATGAGATGGCACATTGAGCACACAGGTAAGGTGATGGCACATTACGGCATATTCAATAAGTAACATGCTTGTTGCCATACCTGCAATATAATATAAGCTATAACAAGCATGTTGTAGTATTAATATAGGTACAAATTGTAGGAAATTGCTTAAATAAACTAAATATACTTACTTATAGATATTAAAAGTCTACATTATTTGTTAAATGTGATCACATGTCTGTTGGCTTCATGAAAAAATAATAATTTTGAAAAATACAATATCATATCTTAAAACTAGAAATAAAGGAAGATATGGCAATATATTTTGTTGCTCATACAAAAGACATCAACGCGTATATGTTGCATGGACTAGAACTTTAAACATTCAACTAGCTCTCCGGTCAATGTTATCCAAGTGCCACAACGTCAAGATCCTTGTCGTCCTATAGAAATACCACTTACCAGCCAAACGGCCCTGGCTTGTTCGTTGCGGACATAAGGCAGCGCGTTACACAGCAGGCAGTTCTCAAACTTGGACAGTTCCGGGACGCCCAAGTTCTTCTCCACGCCTGATGTACCCAGCATAATCTGTAGATAACACCCAGCACAGTGAGCAATAAACTGTTAAATAAATTTACGCCTATTTCCCACCAGGGAAAGCAGAGACTACGGAATTCCACTGAGAAAAATTAAAGAAAATATTTTTAAAAGTTTGATTGAAATTAGTAGGTGTAGCTTATGTTTAATTTTTAGGACGCACTAAGGGCGAGGACAACTAAGTCGGCTATAGATTTTTTCTTTGTGTCGTATTCATAAAATAACGCTTCTGTATTTCAAGTTACTAAATATTTTAAATGTAAGCTCAAGCCCTACCTGCACCCTTTCCTTTGCGTGACTTATCGTAAATTTGTCTTGGATGACTTAGCTGGAACCGTATAAAAAAGAATAATACTACGTATGTATACAACGATAATAACTCTTTGCCCCGAAACAATTTGTTTTGGGCGCCGACCTCACTCCCTCTGGGTTATAGTCTTAAACAGGAGCAGATCCAGCTTTTATGTCAGGGGCGGTCACCAGCTCGCAGACAACCCATCTTTGTAGAGAATTAGATAAAATTACAGGGGTTAAGACCCCTATGCCCCCCCCCCCCCTGGATCCGCCCATGGCCTTTAATGACTAATGAGCTAATGAGTAAGAGGTAGAGCGTGCGGACTGTGTCTCGCTCTAACTTACGCGTTAGGCGACACACGGTAAGAATGATATGATAATTTTTGTATGGGTGCCCGAGGTGTGCTTTAATTTGTCCAGCAAAGTAGTTAATGCCATTTGCGGCAGATCCCGCCAAAAATAGCTGGAGGTTAACTGCATACGCCTAATAATGTGTAATAATATGCAGGTCTCTGACTTTGAAGGTGAAGTCATTCAACTCAAATCCAAATTCAAAAATATCTTTATTCAGTACGTAACATAGTTACACTTTGAATCGTCATTTTTACATAAAGAACGTCTCTCCGCCTAAAACTATTGCAGCTTCTCACAACCTGTAGCCAGGGAAAAGAAGCTTCAAGAAACACCTCGGCAAAGGGCCCTAGAGGTCCTTAAAAAAATAACATAAAATATTGTTGTACAATTTATACGAGACACATAGACATACGAGAGCATGATTATGACGATTACGTTACCTCACTAGCAAAGAACTGTATGTCCGGCGCACACAGGCCGAGACTGTCGACGTATGCGCACTGCAGGACCTTGGTGCCTTGCAGTCCCTTGACGACGTTGATAGTGACGCGTGCGATGGCATATGCGCCGGCTAGACACGGCGTCGCGGTCTTGCATCCCTTGGAGGCGCATACCGCCTCTGTACCGCCCATGATGCATGACGTCACACATTCCACCTGAGGAGTTGGATGCAATATTAAACATACATCAGCTCATGACTATATCCCAATGGCGGTAGTCAGCACATCCTCACCAGCTTTCTGTTAGACCAACGTGGGAGATGGTGAGTCGTATCGCCGTATGCAATATTAAAGATATGGACTTAGTTTATCTACATAATCCTAAGATTTATCTTAGGCATGAGTCAAGATTTAATAAAATCGTTTATTTTCATCGTATGATCATTAGAGAATACTTTTGGAAAGTATTATTCATCATCTCCATAGCGTTATACCGTTTTTCACGGGATCTGCTTACCTAACCTGAAGATTTGACAAGTTCGGTTTTTTATAGAAGCGACTGCCTGTCTGACCTTCCAACACGCGAAGGATACTTTTTGAAAGTATCAAGATTCGTACAACCATTTCGAAATGTGTTATACTTGAGGAGTGGAAGCAACAACACGGTTTCCTAAGAAACCGGTGAGGCGAGTCTCTCTTTTAGAAATAGAAGAAACAAGTGGGTTCACATAAAAAATAAGTCTTACCTGCTCTTGAGTCATAGAGCACGGGTGTATAGCCGTGGAAAGCAGGGGAACCATCGTTTGTGGGGTGGCGCCACCTGTCGTAGCAGAATTATAATATTTCACTCGATTAAAATACTAGCTACTGTTGACGACAGGTCGACATGGCAATCGGGGCATGACGTGAGCCGCGGAGGTGGGGTCGCCCCGCACACCCGCACAGTCCCCGCGGCGTCTTGGTCTTAGTGTCGCACGAGTCCGTATGTACCGCGTTTATCGATTATAATCTCGCTCACATAATTTATTGAATTAGAAATTAACATTAACACAAAAGAAAAACAATAGATTTAAAAGAAATCTAATCTAAATATGTATGGTCAATCAAAATTATAAATATAGCAAGTATATTTTACATATAATTGAAAACTAAGAATAATATTTTAGAAATAAAATTAACGTTAGATGATTCAGCTGAATAAATATTAACTTAAATGAAAACGTGGTATTATTTTATTCACATTTTGTTACAAACATAATAAAAATATAGCGATATTGAAAACGTCACGTCACTAGAGAATTGCCATGTCGACCTGTCGTCTACTATAGATAAGTTTACAGATTTTGTAGATCACTATAACGGTATGCGAAGTTTATGCGTTATCTGATGCTCTCATCCGTGTATAGAATAATCTCCGGCATATATGTTTATATCCCTCTATTATATGATAACTAAACTTTGGATTACGAACACGATAAATATATTAAACCAATGTTTTGTGTTTAAGTGTTCTCTAGTTTATGCGGCCTTAGGTACATGCGTATACTATGTACTTAGATTAGGGCACAACCCGGATACTCCATAGAAAAATCTTGTCCTTACCATATGCGTTTGAGCGAACAGTCTGGTCGCGGTCCTTTACTCCTTCTTCTTACGGCCATTTAGACCAGAATGAGTGTCAGCAGGGGGGTGAAGTAAATCTAACTCGGCAATGATACCAATTGGTGTGGGGTGGAGAGTCTCCGTTCTACGTAGTATTATCGTATGGTTAGGGCTAAGTTATTGGAGATAATAGTAATACTTAGTCTGTCCTGGGTCCCGATATCTATTTATAGAGAAGATAGACCGGTCAGCGCTCCCCATCCGTCCGTACAAGTATTTACTGCCATTTGCAGCTAAGCAACAAAAACACGTTAAAAAGAAGAGATGCTACTACGGACCTATAACCGGCACGCGCACGGACTCGGGCGGCACGCGCAGGAAGTCGGCTAGCACGGTGTTAGCGCGCACGCAGTTGAGCTCGACGCAGCCCAACAGCTTGCGCGGGTTGTAGCAGCTGCGCAGCCGCTGGATCTCGCCCACCAGTGGGACTAAACTCTCCACCGGCTCCGTGCCTATTATTATGAAACACTGGAACGAAATACAAGCAGTGTAATGTTTACTTCAAAGATAACTGTGATAACGGTATAAGCAGGCCCAATTGTTTGCGGCATGCTTTCTAGGATATAAAGTTTACAGGCGATATAATATAACCCACACAACAGCAGCGGTGTATACTTAGTATCTATTGCGATGTGTGTTACTATACTAGCCTTGGTCTGTTAAGAGTCTTACACATAAAATAAAAAGCATACTCGTATATACGTCCTACTGCTGGGCACAGGCGTTCCCACAATCAACCGGAGGGGGTATGGAACATAATCCACTACGCTGCGCCACTACGAGTTGGTGGAGGTGTTTTTACGGATAATAATCAAAACGGCTTAACCTGCCCTCCGAAGCACGGAATTATCTTATTTTTTCAGATAATATGGTGATTCAAGCCTGCAATGTCCCAAAGGACAGAAGAAACAGATGAGCAATTCACAACGTGATTTCGACAGTGTCCCCATCGGGAATCAAACCCGGACCTCCAGATCGTGAGTCCAACATTCTATCCACTAGACCACGGAGACTGTTAGAGTCGTATATTTGGAAGTATTTTGAATTCTTTGAGAAGACGTCGGTAGTTTTTCCATACAGATAGGATCCGACGACAGTCGAGACTGGGACTATTTTTGGTCTTCAAAAATCCGTCAGACCTTCAACTTAAATAGCCTATACCCTTAATAAATACATTTACACATTATTACAGTATAATAATATACACCTACTCATAGCCAGCTATTGACAGGGGTTCGTTTTAGAAGCGATATCAATTTCAAGTCATATTACTGAATTTGACACGCGGTTTGTGTCTCTAATATGAAATTTAGTTTACTGTCTTTGTTGAATGAGATATAATAGTCATAGTTTAGCCGATGGTACGTGTCACAATATTGTCCTTAAGTATATAGAAAAGTGTATGAAATTAGTGAAAAAAAAAGCAAATAGGTACTAACCGAGGGGCAAACATTGCAGATTTGAAGTGCAATTTCTGACAATATCGGTGCATTCTCCTCAAACGTGTCGCATGTCCCACGGGCTACTATTACCACTATTGCTGATCCCTGTAACACATAATCCACCCTTCTAATAGTACGGGTTAAGCAGAGTTACATATCACCAGAAAAAAGTTTCATTTTTGGCATAAGCTTAATACCAGGAAAAATATGTATATCTGTAGTTTAACGACTTATCCGCTTTAACGACTATTGAAAATATATGTTAATACGTGTTGTATTATTGAAGTGTTCCGAGTTGTTGTTGTATATTGTTTATTTATGTTGATTTATTGTAGCTGTAATATTATGTGTTGTTAATATTTATTACCTAGGTAAAGAAAGAATCGACAGACCGACATAGTTACCTGCCCTTTGAACTACTCCAAGTAAGACTAGAACATAATAGATATTGCGTGGCCAGAGCCATAACTAATGGGTAGTAGACAATCTGTACTTTAAGTCATTTTTGATACAAAAACGTTAAATGCATTAATAACCAGTATTTTGACTTTGGTAACACGTGATTTAGCTCTTCGTTCATATAATTCTCCATCATGTTAGAAAAGAAGTAATGAGCTGATTTCGAGGTCTTCCTTAAGGTCGCCTCAATGACGGAGTGGAGGAAGGCTCGAGTTAACATCATAGAATACGGGTGTCAACCCGTCGAGGTTTTTACGACATGCTCAGGAAGATGTATACGCAGCTAAATGTTCTTTGTTTTTATTCGCTACCAATACAACGAAGAAGCAAATATTATTATAGATAAGCCTTACCTTAAGCGCATCACAGAGCATGTGCTTGCCGGAGTAGGAGGAAATCTTGGGGCGGGTGTCCACGTGGCTCAGCTCCATCCCGAAGCCGCATGTGGCGCACTGGTCATACAGCGCCACCTCGTCGATCAGCGGGCACTGCTTTAACATTAGTGCCAGTGGCTGCCCTGGAGGAGGAGGAGGTTTTGTCAATGGCACCCTACATAGCAGCATAACATTCATTCATTCAAAATTTAAGAGTCAGGTTCTCGTCGGTGGAGCTCTTTCCAGATTTGTCGATCCTTTGCAAATTCCTTTTTCCGTCCTTTGTGTGACGAGACGTCGGCCATTTCTTTTATCTGGTTTAAGTAACTTCGTCTTGGTCTTCCTCTTCGCCGTTTATTAAATGCTTGAACAGCATGACATAAATAGCCTTTATACTTTCCAATCAACTGGACAGGCCTCTCTTCAATCAACCGGAGGAGATATAGAGCGGAGGTGTTTAGGCTAGTATTCCAGGAGCAATGCCTTAACGGCCGAAGCACGTTTCCTAAATTATTTCAAGCGAGAATATAATCAGATACCTCTGATTTGTGGGTTA
Organism: Pectinophora gossypiella; assembly: GCF_024362695.1. Lineage (NCBI taxonomy): Eukaryota > Metazoa > Arthropoda > Insecta > Lepidoptera > Gelechiidae > Pectinophora > Pectinophora gossypiella. The sequence continues at coordinate 6,282,197 of NC_065416.1, read as the reverse complement.
ATGTTTCCACCAAAGTGGGAAGGAGATGAGACGACCGGAGATATGCAGAACCAATCATCGCGAGGAAGAAAACAACAGTTTCATCTCTCTCGCTCTATTGGACAAAGTGATTGGTCGATCCCGCACGTCTCATGATAATGAGACTGAAGCAGCAATAAGAAGATAGTAAATACCTATCTATGCAAGCTGTAATTTATTGTTTAAGACGGGCTAGGAAAAAAGTATTCTAAACAGGTGAGCATGTATGAAGATTTTGATGAGAGTGGAAGAAGTGAAAGTGGTGTCTAGGTTTATCTATATATGGATCGTTTATAGGTAAATAAGCACTCGCCTGTGCAGCCGGCGGCTCCGCAGACAGTGACCTTCATTCCGTCGGGGCATGTGGAGTAGCGGCGCCTGCGCACGGGACTCGCCCCGTGCAGCCCCGCCGCCCCCACCACCTGCCGGCACAAGCTACGACATACCCCCGCCAACCCACGGGCTAACACTACCATATTTTTGAACTTTAACTCTAAAGTTTAACTTTCTTTTACCAATAATTTTGAATTTTTCCTTCTTTTCTACGCTACCATAATTTTGAATTTTTCAACTAAAATTTCGTCTTGTTTTTCGACATTTTGACGTTGACATAGTGATCTAAGTAATACTCTTTGGAAGTTGGTAGACTGTAACTTTTTTTTGAAGTCAAAACATATTCTTTTATAGAAAAAAACCTATTATAAATACCTATATTTTAACCAAAGTACTCAAAATTCTAAATAGGTACATTGCACTACAAGAATTAATTTCAATGGATAGTTAACTATTTTTGACGGGTCGATACGTGATTAAATATCAAATACGGCAAAACACAATACCTTATTGTTCTATTTCAATGTTATTTAGAGATTATTTGGAAGTAATGTGACTTATTGTAGGTTTTCCGCAGATGACATTACAAATGGGGAGCACTGAGGTTTCACCCGCTCGCTGTATCCAAGAGATAATAAATTAGTATAGTAACGTGGTTTGACTCTACATTATTTCTACAATCTCAAATTTCTTTGTAGGAAGCTTCAAACCTTGGGAATCAGAGGTCCCCAACTACAACTCTTTAAGAGTTATATTTCGAATCGCTCACAGTGTGTAAAAATAAAGGACATTATCAGTCAAGAAGCTACCATCTCCTATGGAGTTCCACAGGGCAGCATTTTGGGCCCCTCTTTATTTCTCTGCTATATAAATGATCTTTGCCAATTAGCGTTGGAACAATGCAAAATAATATCGTATGAAGATGATACAACCCTCACTTTCTATGCCGATTCTTGGGATAATGTCTTTAAATATGTGCAGCAAGGATTTGACAGAGTCTGCTGTTGGCTAGCTGCAAACTCTCTTACCCTTAATGCGAGTAAGACCAAATTCATGGCCTTCACAATTCGAAATCCTCCGTATAATCAGTCTTCACAGTACAAGATCGTTGCTCATTCGTGTTCACTATCCAGCAATATGGATCACTGTAACTGTCCGAACATAGTCCAAACAAACAGCATCAAGTACTTGGGTATTATGATTGACAACAACCTGACTTTTGATGATCACATTCATTATATGGCTAAAAAAGTGCGACAGCTCTCATTTGTTTTTAAACAGCTCAGGTATGTAGCAGATAAGAATCTTATTAACACTATTTATCTAACTCTCTGTCAGTCTGTGCTGTCATATTGTGTATCATCGTGGGGAGGTGCAGCTAAAACCCATCTCGAGGAACTTGAGAGAGCACAACGATTAATATTAAAAATATGCCATTTTAGACCACGGATGTATCCAACGGAGGACTTGTATGGAGAGAGCAGGGTTCTAAATGTACGACAACTTTTTGTCTTGTCAGTTATACTTAGGCAACACGCTCAGTTAGAATTTACGACAGACGTATTAGTTTCTACATCTAGAAGAAAATACGCTGTTTGCCCTTCTACGTCTACCAGGACGAGCTTTGCAAAAAGATTTATCGGCTTTCAGGGCGGTCGACTCTATAATATGGCAAATCAACTACTAAATATATATCCAATGAACAGGGCTAACTGTAAAAGAGCTGTCACAGAATGGCTAATCGGGCTAACCTATAACGAAACAGAAATCTTGCTAGCGGTATTATCATAATTAGGTACTTGCAAAAAGTACTATTAAGTAACACACACTCTAAAAAAATTGCTCGCATTCACATACCCTCACACTAACTCACAAATACACGCATTCACACACACACACTCTCTCTCTCACACACACACTTACACACACACACACACACACACCATTCGCACTCACACACATACACACGCACACACACACACACTCACTCACAGACACACATTCACACATACACACACACACACTCATACACACACGGCATACATAATAATTAGAACATGATAAATAATCTTTCAAGGTTGTAAGTATGGCTACCCATTATGACTGCTGATCGGGAGGTGGAGGCCTGGAATCCTATAATACAGGGTATCCTAGTTTAGGTTCCAGCCTTTACACATGATCACCTGTTTTTGTTTAATCTAATGTCTAATGTACACCTTGTATCATGTTGTGAAGGAAATAAAAATATTTATTTATTATATTAAAAAAAAAAATCCATTATGAAATAACTTTAAAACTGGGACAGGGAAAACTGGGAAGGGATAAGACATCACGTTGGCTTAATAGTCTAGGATGATCCCTATACTCGTTTAATTTGAAACTCAGGCCAGAAGTTATCGTAGGAACGGTGTGTAGACTAGTGATTACTGTGTAAATGTTTTACAGCTTTGGACATATGACATAACCGAGCCACTATGTAAGTTATCTATGTTATTTATATATGTCGGATATTTTTTGTCTAATAGGTACTGGATAACCCAGTCAAATGAGATACTTTTTACGAAACGTGAAAACGAAAGATTTCTTTGGTTTTTGTATGGAAATCAAATGGAGCTACTGTATTCCGTCATCCATAAAAAATGCATCGAGTAGGCGTAAAGTAATCACTGCATTGCGCATAGGGCAGTCAGTAAAGATAACATCGCTTTACCATCATAATTTCAGCTTTCCAATTTTACCAATAGAAGCACAGGAATTTACTAGAAGGTTTTGGATCGCGTTGTGTCTCAGTTCAACATAACAAGCAGTTATTATGTTAAACAAAATCAAAAGATATTTCTGTCTAGCTCCCAGTAATAAAGTGAATATTAATGACATATTGAAACCTATATATTACATACTAACGCTCCTTGGACTTTTCCCGTATAATATCAGATATAATGAAGCCAAGAAGTGCTTTAAAACCATCAAACATTCCATTTACCTAAGATCGATGTGTGCTACGGCATTTGTTGTGGTGATTTACGCATTAATGTTGGAAAGTTTTCAGAAACTTATTGATATCAAGAGCGAAGACCAATGTCGTGTCGTAGTAATTAGTAAAACTAATTATTTAATAGAGCTGGTGGCATATGTATTGTACTGTACAGTCGCTTACGTTAGCGTGTTCTTGAGCCGACACAGATATATGCGTATTCTAAATGCAATAGCTGCAGCCTGGGCCGAGACAGCAGAAGATAATCGCAGCGAGCTTGTCAAACAGCTACGTTTTCATGCGTACGCGCTGGCAATGGGGGCTATAGTATTCGTACTCCTCGTAAACATGGGTTTATTTGCAACAAATGTCATGAGCACATGGCAAGCTATTCTGATACCACTAACATTCCGCTTACCTCAATTCATACAGTTCGCCAGTATGGGTTTTTATTTCACTCTTGTAATGATTGTGGCAACTTTACTATCAGATATTAACATGCAGATGGAGAAATTGTCAAAGCGAAAAAAAATATATACTAACAGGCGCAATGACATAGGTGATGGGATCTTCGTGAAGGTGGAACCGAAGCCTGATCTATCCTTGATGAGATTGGAGCTTGCTTACATAAGAGCATTTGAAATAAAAAGTGATATAATCAAAGTGTTTGAAGCTCCTCTGCTTATTTCTACCGTTCAGAGTTTTCACGCCATACTTATATGTATTTACATGACTTGCCACGGGGTAGTAGGACAATCGTTGATATATTCGCCATATTTTTGTGTTATTTTGCTCTTGTTCCAGTCAATAAAAATATTTTCTTTGGCGTTTGCAGGGTATAAGTTAAAAAGTGAGGTAAAAATATACTTTGTTCTTAGGATATCTAATCGCTGATATTGTTCTTGTTATATATGACAATAATTTTTGTATTTTCAGGCGCTGAAGATTGGTCAGACATTGCATCGAATACCGACGGAGCTGTGTGATACAAATATGTATTCAAAGGTGAACATTATTTAATAAGTACTATTAAATACTTAATTCTTCCATCAAACCTGGTTGTAGCGTAAGTGTTAGCAGCTTAGAGCACCACTGGCAGTCTCTTGAAATTATTTTTTACTTTAACTATATCTACAGATACAACATTTTTGCACTTTGATGAAGTGCTATGGATTTGAGTTCTCGATATATGGATTTTTCTCTCTTGATATGGCACTAATTTACACTGTAAGTATAAAAAAAATAGTAATTTTACAATACATTTGAAAGCAATCATGTTAACATAAATGGCCAGAGGTAGATGTATATACTCCTTTGCCTACCCCTTCGGAGACACAGGCGTGATGCCATGTCCTACGTCTGCAAGTACCTACCCATCAACACTAATTTAACAGCCGCGTTCTTGTTGGTGTAGCATTCTCCATGCTACTTTTTAAAAATAGGGCAGTGGTTTCCCCTTTTGCCTTCCGCCCCACAGTACACTGTCTGACCATCAAGTACCAACATTCAATGCATAGTGGTATCGATGTTATCTTGTGTTGATGTTAGTGATTTGCCGTTGCCGTGAATGACCCACTTTGGGAAAGTTCCCGGCAGTAAAAAGACGCTAAAGTTATAAAAAAAAAGCTTTATTACCTAGCCTTTAAGCAGATAAACTCAAGAATACAAGGAAGAAAAAATTAAAAAGAAATACAGCTAGGGTCCTAACTATTAAAGAGTTTTTACAACGGAAACATTCGCACTTTTGAAACATTCACGGGAACCACATCACTGTTTACGCTAAAACTATTGTTTCATTTCAGATGGTGGCATCTGTTACTATGTATCTACTGATTTTGATACAATTAGAACATTAGAGTTTGCTCCACAAAACGGTGGTGGTCTAATAATTCGATAAGTCAAATAGCAAGGCTCAGTAATAACCCTGACAACAGGGTTGATGGGATTGGTCATCCACCTCACAATCCACACTATAGAAGAAGAAAAAGCGAGGCTCCAAAATAAAGCTATTTGTTACCCAAGCTATGAACTCTATGTAGTGACTGATCCTTTCCCCACACTTAGAATAATATTCAAAATATTCTTAGCGGATAACTTAACACCATAATATTAATTATTTTAAAATTAATATTTATTCACTACACTGCATACAAAAGTTTGATTGAATTGAAGCATTCAATGAATAAATAACTTTAAAGATGTTATCGCACAAGGTATTAAAATTTCTACTACACTTTTCAATAACGATTACCCATAGGCATGAACAAATGAAATCACTAAAAGTAATAATGTTAGTTACGGTCTGTTAGCAGCATAAGTGTAAGGTTTGGTTTTCAGTTCTTTTAGTAGGTAACACAGTGGACATGTTTTCCAAACTCAGGGGATTTTTCAATCCTCCAATTGAAACTGAAAGATTAAACATAAATGAGATTTTAAAGCCCATTTATTATATACTGTCACTATTCGGAATGATTCCCTATAATGTCAGATATAGTAAAACTAAAAATTGCTTCATGGTTATCAAGAAATCAATTTATATGAACTCGTTGTGCGCCATTTCTGTTCATATGATCTTGATAACTTTTCTCCTGGCTCATATACAAAACATACGCACGGATAACGAGACTACCACTTTTACTGACGTTGTAATCACACAGGCTAATTATATATTGGAGCTGGCTGCTCTATATTTGTATTGCATCATTTTACACGTGTGTACCTACCTGCACCGTTACGACTATGTGCATTTTCAAAATACTATGGCTGCAGCCTGGGCACAAGCCGGAGAAGCCAATCGCAATTACCTACTCCGCTCCATACGGTTAAAAGTCCACGTTGTGATTGCAACCCTATTGTTCTTATTTGCATTACAATTGTGCATTAACTCTACACGAAGTGACAACTTATGGAAAATAATTCTAGTTACCTTCTCTTTTATATTACCTCAGATGATACAGTTCATCAGTTTAGCTTTTTATTACATACTTTTAATGATCGTGGGAGCGTTGCTTTCGGATATTAACATGCAGTTGGAGAGCTTGACAAAACCGAAACTAATCTACGACGAATTCATTGTAAAAGTAGTAGAAAGGAAGTCTGTGTCTTTGAGACAGATGGAACTGGCATACCTCGGAGCATTTGAATTATCGAAGGGTGTAAATGATGCATATAACGGACCACTCCTAATATCCACCATCCAATGCTTTCACTGCATAGTGAGCGAGGCGCATATTATATACCGCGAAATAATAGTCAGTACATATACTGCACACACTCTAGCCAATGGCTCTATTTGGATTATATATCAGCTCCTAAAAGTTTACTGTGTGGCGTTCTCCGGGAGTTTATTAAAAAAGGAGGTAAGCTACTTATGTTATTTTTAATGTTTGATTGATAAATCTCAAACTATACTATTACAAGAATTATTTATTTATTTACCTTTTCAGGCGCTGAAAATAGTCCAAACTCTTCACAAAATACCGATAGAGGGACATGATAGAAGAACATATACAGAGGTAGACAATGCTTATAGGCGCTGCTTATAGACATAGTTTTTAAAATCAGTAAACTTTTCCTATTTACAGATTCAGCATTTCTGTACTATGATGAACTATCATGGGTTTGAATTATCAGTGTATGAACTATTTACTATTGACGCCAATTTATTTTCTACGGTAAGTTATGAGTTTTGATACGGTATATTTTAATATTTTAAAATAATTAGGTACATAATTTATTATTCTCCTATCATGTGGGTTGATGAGGTTGGTACTCCACCTCACAACCCTGGTGTCAGAGTTACTATTGAGCCGCCAAAGGCACCTGACATAGCTCATGTAGACTACTTACTTACATCAGTAAGCAACCGGGACCAACGGCTTAACATTTTACTTTCGGACAATCTGGTGATCAGCGAGTTATTTCCTTACCAAACTAGGCATCACAAAGTGATTTTTGTGATATGTCCCCATCGGGAATCGAACCCGGGACCACCGGATCGTGAGCCCAACGCTCAACCACTGGAATACGGAGGTCGTTCGTAATTTATTAATTTCCTATAAGTAATGTGTATAAATATGTCTTGTAAGTAATATTACTTATCTATTTCAGATGATTGCAACAGTTACGATGTACTTATTTATTTTGATCCAATTAGGATGATGAAGATAATCGGTGAAATGGTCACATTGTTATTTTTATTTCTTTAGGTATTAGGTATTGGATAGTTAGCTAATACACGTTATAGTTTTTGCTTTGTATAATACTTATTTACCAAAAGCACAATATTTGAAGCAAGTCAGATTTTTTATTTCTAATAAGTTTTTCTTAATTTAAATATTTGTCCCTACTAGGTACTTAAAATATGAATGTATGCGGGCAGAAATAAAGAAATAAATTCGAAATATTTTTTCTTATAAAATAATACTAATAAGATTTGGGTTTGAATACCTATTACACATAAGCATTTTCCGACGATTATCCGACCGAGTCTGTGCGAGCTCTAGCCACCTTGATATAGAAAGTACCTACAAATAGTATTGCAATAATTCTTTTTTTATTGGATTAAATATTATTGAACTTAGGGAATAATAAAATTACGGGATAGAAAAAATAATTTTGGAAGGAAAACAACTAACTCGTTGATGTCTTTTGTATGAAAGAATTCCCTATTAGTGTTAATAGGGAACATCGAAGGCTTCGACAAGTTTCGACTAATAAGCGCTGCGAATGCTATCTACGTAGATAGACGTCGAACGGCTATTGGTCGAAACCCTCGATACAATTCGCGCTGCGAGGCCGCGGGTGCCGTGTGGTTGGCGTGCGTGTGAAGACAAATATGATCAACAACATAAATTAAGTAGAAAATGCAGCTGTCTCATGTTTATTTTGTTGTAGGTAACGTGATAGAGTGAGGGCATTTTCCATAAACGTAAAAAATTGCGCTACAGACAGAATCATACAGCTTTGTCTTGTGCAAAGATCAAGTATCTTGAGTCTTGTTTGCATCTTGTTTGTAACTTATATTATTTCTGTTCCGAGCTTGTAGCTGTGTACAACGGAACGTAATAATTTAATGTTGCCATTAAAAATATTTACCTCATGTGGTGGAAAATGAAACAGGAACCAAGTTTCAATTAATCATAAATAATAAATCATATTTCTTCTTCTTTCTAACTTTTATGCTTATTTAATTTTTCCAGCTGATTTACGTAACAAGAGAAACGCGATCACTTACATTATTAATTATGTATAGGTAATGAATAAGCTTTTTTCATACTATTTAAAACAAATACGATTTTTTCCGTAAGCAAAATTAAGTAAGATAATTCTTATTTTCTACCACATAGGCAATCAATAGGGTAGAAAAAGAGTTGATAGAACTGGCAATACTTTATATTAAAAAAGAAGTTTTTGAGGCGAGAGGTCGGTGAACATAATTATTTTTAATTTTATTATAATTAGTGTAAATTTCTAATTGTTCAACCCTGTAATTGCATGTTTAGTGCTTCGGAGTTAATTGGAAAAGGAAATATTACTACAATGGTAAGTAATATTAATATCTTGTATTTGAATTGTCCGGTCAAATACATTACATTAGTACAGGTTTGAAAATGAATTTGAGGTGTAAATTTTAGTAAAATACCTAATTGTGTTTGAGGAACAGTAGTATTTCCCAAGATCAATGAAAATAGGTGAACTAATCAGTTGCCGGCATGCGGTGAAGCCATTTTGGGAAGGTGTAATGGCCGGCGGCCGCCATGTCACAGACTTTCGATCACATGTTTTTTGTTTCGGAAAAAAGTTAAAAAAGTGACTGATTCAAAATTGTTATAATTTATACTCAAATTGTACATTGACATTCATTCCACATTAATAGAAAGGGTCCTGTCGATATAATATGTTATATTTATAATATGCTTATTTGAAATGTATTTTCGTGCTCAGATGGACGGCAATGTTGTTCATCCCCATCCCGGAGTGGTGCACGGTGGAGTGCCGGGCGTAGTGCATGGGATGCCCGTCCATGGGGCCGGACCGGACGGCGAGCACGCGCCGCACGGCCCGCGGCGCCGGTACCAGAACCGACCGAAACCCCCTAACAACATAGAAAGATTACCCCTTGATGAAGCTGCGAAAAGAGTGAGTGGTCTATTTATAACTTTTTTTATCTACCTACCGTGTCTGGATGTAATCTCTACTTAATGTTTAATAATTGTAGGTATGTTAAATAATAGTTTTAAATGAACAGTCCTAATTATTAGTCTTAATTTACATCTTCACCTGATCTATCAATGTGTTAATATAATACTGTAATTTAATTAAAGTGCAACAAATGTAACTTGATTAAAATGACATATCTTTTGTCTACTTTATACTAAGCTTGTATACTATTAGTGTGAAAGAGACATAATTTTCATCTCTTTTGAAATAGGCTAGATAGGTATGTACTATATCTTCTTGATCCTACTGTTATTCTAATCATGTTATGTTTGTCGGATCATCATAGTCCCAGCCACGTGCAGATTTAAAGGATTAGTAATTAATAATGAACAATTTGTTATAAGGAAATGGAGTCCCTTCCAATGAAGACTCCAGTGTCAGTTTTGCAAGAGCTGCTGGCTCGTCGTGGCACAGTGCCCAAGTATGAGTTGGTGCAGATAGAGGGAATGATCCATGAGCCTACATTTCGGTACAAGGTTACTGTTGCGGATTTAGTTGGTGAGCATTTTTCACATATTTAATTTTTTCTTTTGCATAATTTCTAGCTTTGATCTAAGCTTATATACTGTATTACAATGAACTCTCAGATGTATGTATAATCATTATGAATAAGAATAAAAAAAAATACTGTTGGAAATAATAATTGTTAATTTTTTTTTTGTAATTTTTCTTGAAAAACTAAAGTATTTTTTAACTATACAGCCATGGGCACTGGACGTTCCAAGAAAGAAGCCAAACACTCTGCAGCGAAGGCTCTGCTTGATAAGCTGACTGGTGCTGCCCCTGCTGATCAAGGCACCAATGGTAATGTGCCAGAAACGTAAGTATTGACACATTTGTATGATCTTTTTACTTCTTTCTTATTACAATGAATGATTTCTTATTTGATGTATTTTTTATTATAGTGGTACTGTGGTGTCATCATTTGAAGACAAATTAATGGGCAATCCAGTTGGCTGGCTGCAAGAACTGTGCATGTCCCGCTTTTGGCCACCACCATCATACCATGCTGAGAATGATGACAATGTCAACCGTCGTAAGTTTTTATAGCTTTCATACAATATCATTTCACTCATGTTATATGTTACATTCTAATGATATGCATATTGTCAGGTTTGCCACATGAGCGTCAGTTCACCATTGTATGCACTTTGCTGAAACGCCGCGAGGTTGGCACTGGCAAATCCAAGAAGCTGGCCAAACGTCAAGCTGCCTACAAGATGTGGCAAGCACTGCAGGATAACCCACCAGAATCCTTCCAACCTGATGAAGAGGTAATTTATCCAAAATATTGTGGTTTTACTTTTGCAATTTTGATTGAAACAGTTTTTTTAAATAATCAAACTGAACCTAAAATCATCCTTGCTGTCATTCACTTACACTTCTCTAACACACAGTTTAAATAAACTTGATAATATCATTAACTTATTATTGCATTAAATGTAACTAACCATTTTCTAAAAATCAACCTTTCTATTTTGTCTCAAATGTAGGAGTCATCAAAAATAACACCAGCCATCAAACACTAGTGGCTCTTTTGTATCATTCTCCCAAGAGCGATGCACTTGGCCAGGTGTTTTACTATCTTTCGGTCGGCTACTGCAACCTTGAATGGACAGAAGGGTCACTTGCTCTAAACTTGTACTCATAATCATGTTGTTTTCTAGGGAGTCGCGGCCCGCTATGCCGACTTGAAAGATAGTAAAATCTCCACATTGACTACAAGTCACAGCCACAAGGTGTCGCAGTTTCACAAACATCTCAAACAGTCTGTCGGCCCGAACCTGGCCAAGTTGCAGGTATGAACAATCAAATTCTTATGCATGCACATGATATTTGTTATGTACACTTAAATTTTGTATAACTAAAATTACTCACTGATGTGAACATTTATTTTTTGTGCATGAGGACATGTCTGTAATAAACATAGATATTGTTTGGTAGTTAGTATTATTTTTGCATTATCTGTAGCCAGATTTAACTGAGTTTGTTTTATTTTGCAGGTTACTCCGTTGAACAACAAGGATTTCAACTTTGTGCAGTTTTTGCAAGAGATTGCTTCTGAGCAGGCCTTTGAGGTAACCTATGTAGACATTGAGGAGAAGTCCATGACTGGTCGTTGTCAGTGCCTTGTTCAGCTCTCTACCCTGCCTGTGGCAGTCTGCTATGGTTCTGGTTTGACCAGCAAGGATGCTCAGGCTTCTGCTGCCCAAAATGCCCTTGAGTACCTCAAGATTATGACCAAAAAGTGAATGTCTCCAAATCTCGCGACATCAGCGACATGCCTGGTGCAGTACCCTATGCGTTTCAGGCAGATAATATTATAATTTCCTCAAATGAATTGTTTACAAATGAATTATACAATAAAATTGTGCACAAAGTGCATAGGCTGACACGAAAGAGCCGGAAGTTGATGTCGCAAGGTTTTGAGTCTATACTTATCTTTATCACCACTTCCCATTTGAATATGGCATTATGCCTATGTTCCAGAAGCACTTCGGGCTATGCTTTATAACTGGCATATTTGCAGTATCTTACTTGTGATTTTGTTTTATGTGTTACTTTGTTTGTCTTGGAACGTGGTTGTACTTGTCGATGTGTCGCTATGTGTAATTGCAAATTGTTTTCGCCTTTTATTTCAATTAGCAAGTGATTTCTCACTTGTACTATTACTGCCAATGTGCGAGGATAAATTGCATAGCCCGTAAATTTAAATGAAACAAAGTATGGAGTGGTCATGTAACAAAATACAAGCTATACTTTGCATAGAATTAGTGTAATTTTCCCAGCGTGGAAATTACTAAAAAAAAAATAATAAAAAAATACAAAAAAATATATAAAAAAATAAAAGTAAAAAAAATGTGTGGACTATATTTCCAGTTTAATATTCAGCATTATTTAGGCATATTTTTGCATTCATATATTTAAATGAAATTATTATATACTTACCCAAAAGTTAGCTTTTAATGTATATTATAATCATGGCGTAGCCTATCATGTTGTTTTCTATTAAACAGGATGAAAATTATGATTTCTCATAAATTAGTTTTAATCTGGTTTGTTATGAGATTTCTAACATGCTGAGCATTAAACGGAAAATCATTCTCAGCTAGTTTTGTCTTGTTGACGAACTGCTCCGACCTTTGCTTTGTAACAAGCTCCGAGGTAGCAGACACTTGAACTTGGGAAGATCTTTTTACAAAGTGCAAGGGTTGGTACCGGCAGGTAATTGTGTGGCTTGCTAAGAGGCAGGATACAAGTTGATTTGTTATTTCAATTTTACCAGTGACTGTCGTGGTTTTCTTTTAACTTCATGATGGAAAACTTTGCAGGGAAGCTGAGAACTATGTGTTAGAGTGAATTATCACTGGATTTAGTGGTTGCGAAGTTAGGATCCCTTGCCTGTGAAAATGGGCATTATTTTAATGCAAAGTATAGAGGTTGTAACAATTTCTACTGTGCAGAATTGTCGTCGTAGCGTACTGTGACAGCGACGACGACCGTCCTGCATGTGCCGAGTTTCTTTTAAATTGAATGGTGTGAGTTCAGACCTGCCCTTGTAAAACATCGCACTGTTCAAGTTAGAAAAGACTAACTGGAGTAAAGGAATGGAGTTCTGTTCAACCAAGACCAACTAAATAAAATTGCGCCACCGAACACCACGTGGGCGAGTTTATTTATTTTTGTGTTTAGTGAGTCTTGGTTTTACTTGTTCTTGATTAATCTCAAGGATAAATAGTAGTTATTGTAGATTATTGTCACTAATGTGAACACTTTCTCACCCCTTGCTAGGTATATAAAATAAAAGAGTAATAGGTATTTAAGTTCCGATAAAATGTATAAGGATCATTTTAATTTTGCTAAGTATTGGTTCTGATATAACTTCATTAATAAATTTTGGTGTTGCTTGAAATATTGTCTTTTATTTAATTATGATATAATAATGAGGATAAAAACTAGAAGCTCATATATTTGCAGGCGGCTGCACTACAAAATTTTGACAGTCCTCCATACTGTCCAGCTGAAATTCGTGATAAAATGTGCTATAAAATGTGGAGCAACGCGGAGTGTTTCCCGTTTGAAGGATGAGTTATGAGAAAGAAAAGCCATCAGTTGGAAAAGGGCAGTTTTGATTGAAAAGTTTTTTTTAAGTTTCATCTCATAATTTAGATTATCCGCGACAGAAAGGCGCATGCGAAAAACTCCTTTGTTTCCCTATGCAGATTTTCAGACGCTTGCAGTTGCTGGTCATAAGGGAAACGTATAGAGCAACACAGACCTCCGCGGACCAGGAAACGCAGTAAGTAGAATATGTTTTCATAAGTGACGCTTTCGTGGTTGTACCATATGTAGACTCCTTTGTCTTTGACATTTCTATTGATAACTATCTCTGCAAACCGGTAAATCACGAAAGTAACAACTGTGATCTCCATGACAACTAGAAAACAATCGCTCATAGTCGCTTGACTAATCCTCATAATGCATGAAGTATGTTAGCCAACAAATCCGTAAACAAGAGGACGGTTATAATTTATATTTTTAAGTTTTACGAGAATTAAATGGTAATAATAATGTGATATAACATTACTAAAATATAGAGTCAACGCCATCTTTTATATAAATTTGACTAGCCAGATCCCTTTTAGCAACAAATTTTAGCAACATTTTTCACGGACGTCGTATCAGCTACGCACCTAGATTCAGTCTAGCGCACAGGCCGACTGCAACTGATATTATAAAACTTATCCGCCCTGGGTGCATGCACATAAATAGGTTCGCAGAGAGGAACGCCTGCGCATGCCTCTCTCTCCCGTTTTGCTCTTTGAGATTAGGTACAATCAGACAATTGTTCACATTTTCAGTTTACTTTTATTCATAAATTTAAATTGTCCCAATTTAGATTTTCTTGAATTAAATCTAATACCTTTTTGTAATGAAACCAATTCCGTGCAAGGTTTAATTGGATTATGTTCATAGTTAACTTCACTGTTCTGTTGATTGTAGCGTCCATCATTTTCATCTTGAGAAAGAATCCATGTTTCAGTATCCTTAGATGCAGTTAATACTGAATGGCCATGATCTTCGAAAAAGCTTGTGTTATAATCGTTGTCAGTGGCTATATAATCTGGATTATTTTCGGTAACATCGATATTTTGAGAAACCAACTCCATATCCAAGACGTCTTGAAATTCTTTAGGTGAATAATCAATGTCGTCGCCAAACTCTACGGGCGGTGGTAAGATATCTTCGCGTTTATCTTCAGAGAAACATTGCTGCAGCAATGTTTTGGGATTTAACATTGATTGGTCTATGTCACAATCGTCAGCTTCCAAATTTGGTACTTCAGGTGCAGACGAGTGACAACAGTATGACATACTCTCATCTAGTTTATTTTGGTGATGGTCTTCTGTATCAACATTTTGGACTTCAGTGTGCTGAATCAATGCTGGAATTTTGGGTGTGATGGTAAGATTCGACGGTTTTATGGATTTTCCCAAGTTTTGAATTCTTGTAATTATTTTGGCGTTTTCAAGCAAAGAACTACGAGTAGCGCTCACTTCTATCAGATTCTTAGGCAAAGGGACTTCTAATTTATGAATGTCGCTGATTTTGTATGATCTTCTTGTTTTCTCTGGTGAATGTTTAGTTCCATGTTGGTAAAAACTTTTGTTAGCAACGTTTAGTAGATAATTATTTTTCCTGAAAAAGATAAGATAAGAAGTTAGCATTAAATGTATTGTGGGTGTCAATAATTCCAATGACATACACGTTAAAAACGTTTACCGTAATTTTGTGCTATATTTTTGAAGGATGTTTTCAATTTTAATGTTTTTCTTTTCTTCATGCGTATCGGTTTCGAAATCAGAGTTATTCACGCTGTTAACTGAATCTCTTGTTTCAGTGTTTGTTTCTGTAATACTGGAATCTTCAAGGTGAATTGAATTAATGCTTTTTAAAAGGCTTGGATAGTCTGTATGATGCATTGTACTAGTTAAAGCAGTACTAACAGGATTTAAATCATTTTTTTCTATGCAACGCAATGAGGTGTCGATTTTTTTACATTCTTTTTTACTTAAAATCGTTGGATATTTTGTATGATGTGATGGATTGGTTAAAGCAATATCAGAAGGATCGAAATCATTGTTTTCTATGCTACATAATGACGTGTCGTGTTCTTTACATTCTTTAACACGGTTGATATCTTTCTCTGGCTCTATCGCTCTACTGCAGCAAGCAGTATTAAACATACCTGAGCTTTCTTTTTTAATATTTGCGAGATCGTTTGTTCTGTTTGAATCTTTTTTGTTGATTATATCACCTGTACAAACGATCTCTGTGACATCCATACCTAATTTCAATTTCGTTATTATCCGCACTTGGCTGTCTGGAGTGTGTTTTGTTTGAACATCTATTTTAGTTGTGCTGAATGTATATCTTTTAATATAGCCCTCAGGTACTTGATTTTCGTTTGGAAAAAAGTCTGAAGCTGGATTTTTGTTGTGATCGCGTCGAGAGTTACTACAATCAGTTTCATATTCTGTTTGTGCGACATCATAATCTTCCGAAAGCCTTGAATTTTCTTTGTTTGAAATCCACTGATAACTGTTATTGTTTGAAGTATTTGTAAGATTTAAAATATTTGATGCCTCTTTGTTAAATGAGTCTATCTCTACTTCTTGTCTGTTACATATTGCTCTATCATGTATGTTCGAATACTGTGGTACTTCTATGGATATAGATTTGCACAATCGTTTTACTTGACTTTCAGGCAGACTAAGCAGAATTACCCTATCGTTTGTTACTCCATTAGAATTTTCAACTTTGCTTTCTTCTAAATCTTTAATAATCTCTTTTTTTTCAGCTTCACATAGGTCGATTAAGTCAAGGTCCTTACTATTTGTAATTCGTTTACAAGTCTCATTTTCCAAGCATAGGTCAATAATAGGCTCGTGTCCAATTAGTTTTTGTTTATCACTAGCATCTGTTACCTGGATACTGCATGAATCTTTTTCAGGAATATATTCCAGATCTTCAGATTTTCTTTCAGTATTTTTTGGGAAAGGTATGATACTGTCGCCTGGTTGATCTGATTTTTGATTCAGAATACCTTTTTCTGTTACATCCTTGACGATTTTATCATGTATGAAAACGTCAGGTAGTTCTGGTGAAATATGTGTATTGTTTTCTGTTTCTATCCCATCATTGATCATTTTCAAATTAGGATTGTGTTCCATTGATGGGTTTTCCATGGGTGGTGATGATGCTAATAATTCCTTAAAAGCAATATCTGTCTCGTTGGTTTTAGTACTAGTTTTCTGTAAAAACTTCTCTATTTCATTTTTAATCGTCTCAGAAAATCCGCTGTGTTGATTGGCTGCAACCTTCTCTTCGTTATTTTCCTTTTGTGCTATTAAATCAATAATGCTGTAATTTGATCTTGGAGCTTTCCGTTTGCGTGTGTTTGATTTGTAGATGTCAAGTTTAGATGTGCGATTCAAGTTGCTATCAGATGATAGCATTTCAAGATTAACCTTTTTAGGCCCATTTTCATTCAAGAATTTGTCTTGAATTTGAATATTCTTCATTTGTTGATCAGTAGTCTTTAGACTTGTTGAATACCTGTTTGTTTCTTTTGTTAATGACGAACGATTGACATCTTTACTTATTTGATTTTCTATTTCGTTTAAGATGCTATCAATGCGTTCGTCGACTATAAAACTTTCATCTGCTGTAAGATCTTCTGTGTCTGTTTTGGAATAGTAGTTTTTACATACAATATTATTTACCTCATCGTGATCTAAATAATTGTCAATATTGCAGGAACTTGTTTGCGGTATTGAATTTATGTATCCTTCAAAGGCAACTTCAGGGATATTGAACCCACTGAAATTTTCTGGTTGAATCATTTCGTTTATTATTTTACTGGACATCTGAGCAGTTTTTTGAAGATCGTCTTTAAGTTCTTTTGAAGTAGCAGCAAACGCGTTTTTCAAATGTTTAAATTTTTCAATTAATGAGTTGTCACGTTTCTTCTTCTCTTTAGATTGTGATATGTCTAAATCGTTACTCTTCCTTTTGCGTTCTTTATAAATGTCGGTTATCATCGTCTGTTTTTTGAGATTGGTTTTAGTACTTCCTTGATGGGGTGGAATAGGTTTTCTTGCTTCACCTCTTGAAAATATAGGATCCAATCCTTTAAATTCGTAGTCACATTGTACGTCAATGCCCACTGCAATGTAAAATAATTACTTATTACAGTTTAGTAGGTAAGTACTTAGACACTTTTTCATAAATCAAATCGGCTAACAAACTTACCCCATTCTGAACTTATGCAATGAATAAAGATTTTGTGTTCGAAAGCGTGTTTTCTCGTAATTTTATAGGTGATTTTACCATCGTAGACACTGATAAGATCGTTGTCTCTGTAAAAAAGTCAAATCATTTAATATATTACAAAATACAGCAATACGCAACAAACCATCAAGTGTAGTTATGTATTTATTGTTATAATTATACATTACTTTGTGTACTAACTTAAATGACGTAAACAGAAGCAAATGGTTTTCGGAATCACCAACGAGTACGTAGCACTTGTGTGTGTCTCCTGCGGTTAAATTGTCCCTGTTCTCAGCCAAATGGTGCTGGTTAAGCAAGGTCAGACGTATAGAGACACTGTTCACGTCTATTGGCGTTGCAGTTAGCTGGTACTTCGGAAGCAAGCCTACTTGTTTCCGAATGACGTTGCCTGCTGGAGCACCTTTGTTTATTATCTGAAATGTTTCACATTATTAACATAGTTTCTACAAACACATGAGAAATTAACTAGAAGTAGGTAAATGTCTATTTATTTATGTATTTACACATACATACGTAAGTTCACGCTACGTGTTATCTAAAAGGGTGGGCAAACAAGCAATCAGTAGACGACAACTTGTAGTCACTTTTGTATCGAAGTCTTAGGACTTCGAATCCATCTTAAGATGGATTTGATTATTATGATGAACGGCAAAGTGATGAATTACAATATATACTGTATCTTTTAATTTTTTATTTTGGTTAGTGGTACATTTTAGGTGGTCAGCTCATCGTTCAAGAATCATGAACTCGTTCTACGTGTTTTATTCACTCCCAATTCAGCATAAAACATTATGTGACATACATACAGGGTGTTAATGTCATCATAACGAAAATTTTGAGGGATGATTCAGACCTTGATTCTGAGTTGCTATCAAGTGGAATTTTCCGTCGTAAATGTACCTATGGAAATGATAATAATAAAAAAAAATACGACGAAAAATTCTACTCAGAATCATGAGCTGAATCATACCCCTCAGTATATGTTAGTTGTTTTTACTAACATAGTTGGCTCGACCATTATAGATGGCGATACGGCTCATCACCTATCACGTTGGTCTAACAGAAAGCTCGGTGAGGTGTGGGTACTTAGATCATCTTACGATGGATGTACTTTGCCTACCCTATTGGAATCTTATGCGTCACACATATTAGATATTAAAATGAATGACTGCATTTTCAGCATTTCTGTTTCTCCTTTATTCAGGAAAAGAAAGATGTCTGCTTTATGAGAGTAAAAAATAATGGTGCCGGTAGGTAGGTAAGCAATAGGCAAACAAGGCTATGGACCATAATAACTTACACGTTATGCATTATGAATGCGCCTATAATAAATCGCACTATCTTAGCTCATCTTGGATTTAATAGTGGTTCTAATACGACCATGGCATTTGAAGAATGCTTCTAGAGACCCTTCCATCGGGACTAACGAAGAAAAATACTTTTAAATAATTACAGGAAATGAATATTAATAAGTATAACTAGATAATTAAATCTGAATATATTATCATTTAGTATTAGGAAACACATATAATTATACTCTAGTAAATAATTACCCACATATATGTATATAGGAAATTATTTACTATACACCACATCACTAATATTTTAAGAGCACCGCTTTTGTTGGTGTAGTATTCTCCATGCAAGTTTTTAGGGAAAAATAGGTCAGTGGTTTCCCTCTTGTACTCATTCGTACGATGCATCACATTCAACTGACGAAACAAATATAAAATATTTTGCTCTCACTTTGAATAGTGTAGTCTACTTAAAATAATCTAATAAAATTTTTGACTGTTACTTCTCTTAGTACAAACAAGAAAAAAGCCCTTTATTCGCATAAAGAGATTCTCAAATAGACAGCTTCCGTGCAGCATGTCCTTATGAGCATAAAGAAAACATCATACCCTCTCTAAATCTCTAGGGTGGCTTTCTTCCAGCAGCGTAAAATTGACTTTCCCAGCGGTGGCAAGGAGTGTACTGAAGGTGGGTCCGATGCCTTTCAGTTGCTTGCTGACGTAAGGGGAGTTCTCCCACAAGTGGGCTTCGATGCATTTAGCCAGGACCAACGAGTTGAGGACCGCCACGTAGTACTGTGGCTGAGTGGTGACTATGTCTGGCCTCGTCACGTAGGCCACCAGACCTAATGGAAATATTGCTTCGGGTAAGTAGGTATACTATTAAGTTATTTCAAATAATTTGGAAAAAGAATACTGTTAGTGTAAGATTTTTTTTATAATAGATATCTCAGAACAAATAGCAAGAGAAGTGTGTCAGGATCGAAGCAAATTGAATTCCATAGTCTCTGCTGTTAACCCCGGTGGGAAATAGGCGTTAATTTATGTGTGTATGTATCTCAGAAGAAAAACATAAAATTAGGATATATATTCAGAAGATATTCTGTTAGTTATTAAATTCTAGCCGATGATTATTTTTCTCAGTTTGATCTACTAAACTGAAAACTTTAGATAAGTATTTACCTATTATCAGTATACATACATAAACTCACGCCTATTATCAGTATACTCCCTAAATAAGCCTGAATATAAGTTGTGGGTACCTACTTAATGTAAATCTCCTACACCATCTCTTGAGTTTAATAAAAATTGGATTCTGACTGATAATTTTATTATTACTCATTGCGTTATTTATGTACAATGAGCAAGAAGGCCAAAGAGAACCCCTATTCAGGCTATAATAATAAATGTATCTCTCGATCTGCTCGTAAAACATAATTAAACAAAATAAGATGCGCGATTCTGCGTCAACGCCTTTCAAATAATATGAACAAAGTACTTGACTTATGTAACGACTATTTACATTAGTACGAGTAAATAGTAACGGATCATCTTACTTTCGGGCAATCAGGTGATCAGCCCGTAAAGTCCTAACCAATCTAGGGTGAATTTTGTGATATGTCCCCACCGGGATTCGAACCCGGGACCTCCGGATGGTAAGCCCAATGCTCAACAACTGGACCATGGTGGCAGTTACGTGGTACTTCTGAAAACGGCTTGTATGAGAAATTGGCAAATGGTAGAGTAAAATCTCACTTATTGCCCCTGACATGGCCCATATAACGACTACATACCTACTTACATTAGTAAGTATGGACCAACGGCTTAAAGTGTGTGTTGTAATTTTCTAAGCAAACTGAGGACCACAAAGTGATTTTTATAATATGTCACCATCGGGATTCGAACCTAAGCCTCCGGATCGTGAGCCCGTGATCGTTGCATCCCTCGTTGGCTAAGACTCTTATAAGTCCGTTTTGATACTGTTTAATGAAGACAATTTAGTAGGGTAGTTTCCTAGGTCAAAGATAAAGTATGAAATTCTGATTACTAAATAAAGACAAATCTAAGGGTGACAAAAATCGTTTTATTTTTTCTATTTAACCTATTTATAAATTTTAATAAACAAAAATGTAATAATATAAATAATCACGTTTTTCTATGACATCACAGTGTGCTATTTCATACAAATTCCATAGTAATTGCGTGTTTTGCCGTTTAGTAAAAAAGGACTGGTTGAAAACCACCCTATTAAGTATTTGTTAGTTTGTAGGACGCTAGTAAAAATAACACTAGAATATATTCCTAGCAGTAAAAGTTAATGTCCTGAAAAGATAGCTGTTTACAGTTAAGTAATACCTACTTAAACTGCAAAAATATTAAAATATATTATGTAGGTATGTAGAGTACTAAGTAGGCAATAAAATCTTACATTTGCATACTCTGTTGGCGGTCCGCATCACTTTCGTAGCTTCCTGGTTGAGAGACGGATCCGTGATGGGAAGACAACCGAGAACTGCTTGAATGATGCTGAAAGCATTACAAGCCAACAAAAAGATTAGTAAAACTAGTTACATCTACAAGTTACTACTCATCTGTAAGTATAGTGTAAACTTGCATAACTTAGATGTGAAAGAAGCAGCAAGTTAGTTTTTTGGCGGCGAGGGTGTCCTCCGCCAAAGGATGGTGTCGGGGTACCGAACATAACATAGTACCCCGCTAGCCAAAAGTTGGTAGTGTGACTACGTATCGACGATCCATTTTTCAGTTATATTGGAACTTCCATAGCGCGTTTCAAGACTGCATTATTGAACGGTGGCGCCATCTGTTACACGTGGGCGGAACTAGCTGGTCAACTAGTTGGGTCCGCCACAGTTTCACTAAACAGAGTTAGGAATTCCACTTATCCAGTGTCTCAGATATTCAGGTAGGTACGTAATGATAGGCAAGATAACTTGAACGAACACGGTACTGTAACAATGCGTTTTCTGCTGCTTCCACCAATAGCCGTAAGACGTATATCCACGTAGATAGCATTCGCTGTGTCTATTCGACACGGTCGAAGGCCTCCATATAATTCGCGCCGAACGCGTCGCGGAACCCGTACCGCGGGCGCTGATCTTAAGTAGGTTCTTGGTGTAAATTAGACACAGGTGGCGATGACTAACTAGTATTAATCGACATTGATACTCATCGTAATCAGTCAAGATTACCTAGTCAATGTTGAATTGCACGAAGACGAAGCTTAAATATGTAGTAATAAGCCCTATGCGCCCATATATAAAATGTTATTGTCACACACACAGGTGTATAATAAATACCGGGAAATGCCTTTGCCTGCCCCTTCTGGGTTACAGGCGTCATGCCGTGTATATTATGGATGCATAATACTTTCCAGGGTCCATCCCTTACTGTTGTAGGTACCAAGATAGTTACCGTGACCAAAATCAACACGGGCGAAAATCCGGTACTGAAATAGATACAGATTGAAATACTTCAATACATACATAAACTCACGCCAGTAATCCCTAATGGGGTGGGCAGAGCTACAAGTAATCAAAGACAACTTGCAGCCACTGTTGATACGATGTCGTAAGCTGGAAAATACTTCAACGCATAAAATAAGATCTAGGTACGTATACCTACTTACCAGTTTAGTTTCATCTGTCGGCTATTGATTTTGCCCTTCATAGGGAAGCGGATGGTGGCCGCAGCGTTGTTTCTGTTCAGCATATTGAGCGTCTTTCGCTCGTCCACTCTAAGATGCATGTCCGCTAACTCGTGACTCTCGCAAATTATCCACAACAAGCGCTCTAGAGACTCGTTGCCTTCGATCTGTAGTTACGGAATTGTACTTTTCAAAAACTTTATAGTTTTAATAATGAATACAAGTAAGAACTTGGCACAGGGGATGATTAGTTGTAGGTATAAGTAAAGAAGACAGGAAGAGGAAGACTATTGAAATACAGGTTTTATAGCACTCACTCGACCTTAGGGAAACTCACAAAGAAATTTAAATTAAAAAAAAAACAGACTCGG
This sequence comes from Pectinophora gossypiella, assembly GCF_024362695.1. Classification (NCBI taxonomy): domain Eukaryota; kingdom Metazoa; phylum Arthropoda; class Insecta; order Lepidoptera; family Gelechiidae; genus Pectinophora; species Pectinophora gossypiella. The sequence goes on along the minus strand of NC_065416.1, from coordinate 6,258,962 downwards.
ACGGTACTTGAACGGTCCTCCTCCTGTCCAAGCAAAATTCTTTGATCTAGTATCGTTATTAAGCCGACGCCGCGCCGGCTTCATCTATCTAGAACATTGATTATTAGTAATATTTCTTAGAGCTATTGAAATACAATTCTCATTGAAATACAGCAATAAACCAAAGCTCGCAATGCTGGGGTGGGCACAGTAACTAATTATTGGTATTGTCCAACGATACTTAGCTATGATGAACTATGTGACAGGTGTTACCTAAAGTAGTCCTAAAAGTAGTTATACAGGGTGTTAGTGACGTCGTAACGAAAACTTTGAGGGATGATTGAGACCATGATTCTGAGATGATATGAAGTGGAATTTTCCGTCGCAAAAGTATGGAACAGAAAATAATAAAAAGAAAAACAAAAATTTTCATGAATTTTCCGACTGAAAATTCCACTTGATATCAACTCAGAATCATGGTCTGAATCACCCCCCTCAGTATTCGTTACGGTGTCACTAACACCCATACCTACTTGTATGGGTACAGTATGTACTTGTGCGGGGTGTAAGTGACATCGTAACGAATACTGAGGGGGATGAAACAGCTGATTATTCTGAGTCGATATCAAGTGGAATTTTTCATCGCAAAAGTATAGAATTGAAAATAATTTTAAAAAACTAAAAAAAGAACATGAATTTTGCGACGAAAAATTCCACTTGATATCATCTCAGAATCATGGTCTGAATCATCCCCCTCAGTATTCGTTACGATGTCACTAACACCCTGTATATGTGTGAGCGAGAGAGAGGGTGCGTGAGGATATGTGTTATCTTAATATGTGTAGAGTAAGTTAGATACTTCAGATAGTCCTTAGGTAGGTAAGTAAGTATAGTGATCTAGCATTGGCGGCGCGTTGGTGTAAAAAATAACATAATCTCAGCAAATTGTTAAAATAGCTTTACCTCGATGTAAAATCAAGGAAAACATAAAAGGTTCGTGCCAAAATTATCCTGAGGTATACGTGTGATTTTACGCCTATGTTATAATTGGCTATTGGCTATGTTATATTAGCTATTGATACGACACGATTCATTTATAACAAACATTATAGAAGGAAAAATTGAAGGGAAGAGAGGAAGGGGTAGACCTAGGATAACATTTATGAAACAAATAAAAGAGAAGGTGCAGGTCGTGTCGTATCGGGAGGTGAAGGTTTTGGCGGGAAGAAGAGAGGAATGGCGGTTACTCCACCGACAAGAGCGCAGCTCTTAAATAGAGAGAGTTATAATTGGCTATCGGATGAACATTTAAATGTTTTTGCTTGAAACGTGTGGATTTGGACACGCGACCCGACATTTGCTTGCAATTGCGTGGTGGGCCAAGGTTTACGTGCGTGCGTGTAGTCTCTAGAGGTATTTATTAATATCGCCAATTACTTAATTTGTGTGAACATTCTGTACAGAACCCTACTTGTAAATGTGACGATAGTCGCTCTATCACATTTGGGTGTTATTTCATATAAAATGAATTGGCATTAGGTACTTATCTTAATCATTATTGAAATAAGTCTCAAAATAAAGTTACAGTTAGTTAGTGTTTTAGTTAGTTGTTGTCAGTTTTTAGGACGAATAATATTTTTAGGAAAAAATAGTTGCATGAGCAATAAGGCTGACTGTTAGGTATGTAATGAGTAATGCCATTCCGTATTGATGTCCTAATTTATTTATTGCGTGTCCTTTGTCTTTAATAAAGTGTATTTATCTTATAAGTCTAAATACGTACCTTCATAATATGCTTCATGGTCTCCAAGTCGAGATAGAAGATGGACATGAGTCGACCAGCTTCCGTAGACTCTATGCAACTTGCTTCATCCATTGTTATGAGCCCCGAACTAGCCAGTCCGTTCATAGCTTTCACGCATAACTCTACGGGAAAATTTATATCCGATAATAAAGGAAATTGCCAGTAAATCTCTTACGTTGACTAGGCAGGATAGCAAGGTAGTTTATGCAAGTAGATATAGTTTTTGTTTACTTTAAATTGTGCCTCTAGGCTAAGCTATCTTCGAGGCCTTACGTGTCTTTACTTGGCCGACGAAGTGTTTATGTCACGGATATCTGAGCAGTTTATGTTCTGAATTATTTACGCTGTATCTATTTTATTATTCATGTAAACAAGGAATATTTGAAAGTAAATACCTACTTATAATAATTTGATAGAAACAGCTAAGCTTTGTTCATCTTTCCATCATACAAATAGGTACTTTACAAACGCAATAACAATGCACTTAAGACGAATAATTTGTTGAAACTCAGTGGGACTATACAGGACTCATTTAAGCCATTCATCCAAAAAGCAATAGGTATTGCAACTTGACACTACCCCACATAAAAGTAAAGTGCGCAATATCAACAAATATCAAATAGATATATTGCTAGTTTAGATGAATTGCTTCAATGTGGCCTTTTTAACCCACCAGCTATTCACACAAATCATATTTGAAATGAGCAAATAAATTAAATGAACGCGGCAATTATTACCATAAATGAAGTTTTATAATGACCGGCGTACGTTTCGAACATTTGTTATTATTTAGGACAATCATATACTCATTAGGTGCTCCGAGATGACATTAGAATACCTTTACGTAAAGGGCATGCGATACCTTCGAGTCCTTGTTGTATAACATAAGATATCAGCGGTTGGTTTACGAAGACACGACATAGTTGAAAATGCTAAAATGTCTTAAAAATACTGTTAGGTTTTAAAGCCATACGAAACCTACCTATTTTACCATACCTACCCCCCTACCTTAGTACCTGTACCACAGAATAAAATAATGCCTATACCTACCTTAGATCTTCTACCTAGTTTTACTACTACTTTTAGTACTTGCTACTTTTACTTTATTTCTTTAGTTAATGCACCTTTGAATATACGTATAGATTTGGCACATAACATCGCTAAACTAAGACAGGTTTGTCTCGATGCTAGGTGTCAATTTATACAATCATATATACTAGTGAAGAACAATTAAAGTACGTTGATAAAATAAAGTATGTAAACCCTAAGTTTTGCGTTCCAGAATGTACCATTATCAGGATGTTACCCGCTATACACCCACACACCTGCCGCATATCTATATAGCGGGTAACATCCTGATACATACCTATGTATAACATCTACGGGCGGCTTTCAAGATTATCATTTTTGAGATGAGACTGGTGATAGTGGACTGGACTGAATTTTAAAAAGTCAGACTTCTACGGATCTATACTGAATTGAGACTCGCACTAGGCGGACCCAATTTGTTATGGTCTTTTAGTTTTTTTCTCCGATGATCATGAGAACCCTCAACGCTTCCCATTAGTTTGTGTCATTTGGTGTAGTGAATGGTAGCGGAGACAATTACTTTTTACCCAACTGCCAAACTGCTGTTTTTTTACCACGTATCAGAGCAAAAGTACCCCAGTTATTTATTCTCCGCTCTTAACTCAACTGTCGAACCAACATCAGACCATCGCGTGCGTGTGCAAATGCTAAGGAGCAGCATGTGTCGAGCATCCATCACGATCCGGAACTGGCGGAGGTCGTGCGACCGTCGCCGGCTCTATTGACATTCTAACGCCACTACTGTAACACTATAGTAGGTGTAGGTAGGTGCTTCTGATATTGATACCATCTGCCGATTCAATCCGACTGCGTAAAGGCTGTGAATTGAACAAGACGTATCTCGTCTGTAAAATTCTGATAAGTGGTTTATAATTTACGAAGGAACAGACGTAGGTACCTACGTACACACATAGGATGCACAGCGGTCAAATACATAACCCTCCTTTTTGATTCTCCGCAGTCAGACAGAGCCCCGATATAAGGAACCACTCGTTCTTCTCTTGTATGGTGTCTGGGACACTATCGAGCCGCTAAAAGCTCTGGCTCATGTAAGGACTACTTACATACTTAAGTAAATACCAGGACGCGTAATTAGTAATGCTAGTTCTATGCGATAACAATTCAAACCCTACTCCAGTTCATCTCGGCCGGGGGGACGTATTGAACTAGCATTTTTAATTACGCTACCGAAACCGACTACTTAACGTACGTACGTTTGAAGCACGGAATCATCCTATTTTCGGTTAGGCGATTTCAGCCCGCAATGTCTTGACCAAACCAGGGACAATCTCAAAAAGTGTTTTTTTTGTTAAACGTGTCGAACCAGACCCAGGTCATCCGGATCGTAAGCAAACGCTCAACCACCGGACCATAGACGCTGTTACCGTTTACTCTTTTAATAAGCCCGTGTTCCTACTTAGGATGTTAGTGTACCGACTGTATAACTCGGCAAGTTCTGAATTAAGTACTTTTATTTTTCATTCGCTGTCCCTAATCCTCGCGCTTTTGTTTCTATTGCAAAAAAATGCGAATTAATTCGAAATATGAAATGATGTGGTCACTGCCAGATATCAGCTAACGACGTATACGACATAAAAATTCCACCCTCGACCATTCATGGAACTGAAACTGTTAAACTAGGTTATAACAATGTCACTGCCACTGTACCGCTGCGTTCTGATTCTGATACAATACGTTGATTAAATGATACATTTACATTTACGTGATTTGTCGCTCGAATAAATAATCATCTGATTTTATTGTAGTACTTACCTATATTGCGAGCTTTAATTTGTCTAAAGTACCTACCCTACTTACTAAAATAATACATTTAACTTTATAAAGCAAATAGACGCAATAAAACTTATACGTAATGAATTATTTATTCTCACAGACCTGCTGTTTACAGCGTAGGTAACCATTTTTCTTGTATTTGGCTAAATGCGTAGCGAAGCCATAAAAAAAAGGTAACCATTTAAAAATCATGATGAAAATTAACACCATTTTAGACAACGTTTTTTAAAGGGTAATTTTATAAAAACACCAACTCATGATTTATAAAAAATACTCATAAAAGTAGGCAAAACAAACAAGGAAACAATCAAAGGTGTCGTGTTTATATAAATTGCCTATTATTATTACTTCATCATAACAAACATTAAAACTCAATTATCGTTCCTAACTTTTGACCAGAGTTCGTTTTATGATTCCAATAATAGATGAACAATAGAATACAAACAGAATTATAATAATTAATTCAGTGATTATTGATCTAGAGATAAATCTTACTGTAATTATAAGAGATAATCCTCAATAAGGTGTGATTAGCCCGTCATACTGAACACTGCGACACGGATATCTCGTTAACTGCTTAGAACATTTATTTAAATCAACGTTCAGGCATGTACTATTATTATGTAAAATCGTTACACTTTCATACTAGATATTCTAGCTTTAGACTTCCTATCACCCAAGCGGTAGCAGTACGCGATGTAGTAATACGGCCATACATACCTACGGTCAAGAACAAATTCAAAACTGTATTACATATAAAGTTATCTGCGGACTTCGAAATGCCTACCGCGCGTTTTAGCAGAAAGTACATTCAACACATGAAACAAAAGAGTTCTGGTTTTTCAAACAACTCCAAGGAACTATTCTCCGTTGGAATCAATTAAAGCGTACGTACTTTAAACTTTAACCTGAGCATCAAACAACTCTAATTATGTAGGCAATATAGCTGATAGAACTTAAGAGGCACGACCACCGAATGTTCTTAATAGCCGCCCTGCAAAGGTATATGAGCGCAATAGGTACGGTCACGAGCATTAATATGTATACACTTTGGTACCATGTCACATTAAGTTTTTTGACAAATTGAACTGTAAGTCTCACTAAATGTCAAATATGTTAGTGTGACAGAGTCCTAAAGTGGGTACAATTATATTGCTCATGACTGTACTTATAACACTTCCTTAAGACATAGTACTCAATGTCGGTTATTAAAATTTACTTTACTGCTACGATAATGACAATGGAAATAATAATTATTAGAGGAAACTGGGAGAACATGAATCAGAATCTAAAGGCAAAAAACGCGATTGGAAGATTAGGTGCTAATAAAATACATGCGTGACTGCAGCGAAGACACAAGTAACCTATAGTAGGTAAATTATTAATATTAAAAATATATTATTAATCAATAATGAATAATAATTATATTACTGGTTAATAATACGCTTCCTGAAAGAAGCTGAAGCGACAAATCACAAACTTATAACGAGTTTGTTCGATAACTAAGTACTTATCAGTTAAGTCGGTAGTTCGAAAACAAAACTAAGTTCAACTTTGATAATCTCCACCCCATCCAAGCACATAGAGTATTGTTTTTATTAGACACATTATTTTGTGATTGATGAGTTCGTAGTGATATGATTGGGGTCTAATGTATCCTCAATTGTAAATTGTTCCAACCGTTGCAATTTGCATCTACTACACGTGTTTTTTTTTCTGTTACCAATTAAGTATTTATAACTGATTATAGAATCATCTCGTAGCTCCGAGTCTTCAAAGTTCAGTTATCTAACCTATTTTATAGGAGAATAAATAAGGTAGATTTTGCCGATAAAATTATGTTAGTTAAATAAAAAATGTGTCAATAGCCGTTCGCCTTTTAAAATTAACAAAATGCTGAAAAGAAAAAATACATCATCTTCATCCGTACGTAAGAAAACAAAGTGCCTGCTAGTGTTTTTTTTATAATTTTTTCGTACATTAAACGTACTATGGATATATACGTAGATTTGATATTACCATAAATGTATGTATTGTATACTTATATGTATGTCAACACTTACCCTCGATTTTCTTAGAGATCAAGTTGGCGGGGGCATTCTGTGGCAGTCCCAGATATCGTCTCGGATCCTTTGCAGCTCGAACACTCAGGAACGTAGACCGAAGCCACTGTACGCATTGGGCGACATCGCCCACTGTTCCCAACGCCGCTTCACTGTTCAAGTTCTCAGCTAATCTCTTGTGCAAGTAACTCTGAAGAGGTTCACTACCTCCCACCAGGGCTTGATAACGTGGCTGTGGATGGAAATATAGGTAAGTAAGTACGAAGGATACATAACATTGCTTTGGTACTAAAGGAAAAGTAATCACGGGTTTGATTAACAATGTAGATTTTTTTTCTAATCTTATGAATATAAAATTTGATTAAATATTAATCATTTAAGATTCTTAAGACAGTTAAATTCTCCTTTGCTTTACTTCATTTTATTCTTATGTAAAAACCTTATTTGTTTGTCATTAACATTAAAATCATGAGCTGTTTTATAACGTCAAAAAATAATTACATCGTATAAATTGTCAAAGGATTTGTTATATGTTTTTGCGTTTATTTTAGAATTCTGTATAGTTAGTTACCTACAATATAAATAATATCCCAACATGGCGCTTAGTAAAGAGGAAAAGAAAGCCCGAAAAGAGGCTAAGAAGCTGGAAAAGCTTCGCAAGGAAGCGGAGTTGAAGAAGCAGATGCGACGCGATGAGCTGACGCGCGAGATGGCGGCGCAGGCTCTGCGGCGCAGTGACCTCGACAAGAGCTGGCAGGAGATGATGCTGAAAATCAAAGAGCCAGTCTTCAAACAGGATATCGAAGTCATGTGGCACACCTTCGAAAGAGCCTACGACAAGAAGGATCACCTCATCAATCACATGATGAATCTCATCGATACAGCCGATGACCAATTCCAACGCACAATCACGAGCTTCTGCGAAACAATAGACGCCCTCATCAACAAGTTCCTTGCCGATCTAGAAGAAATGTCTAGAGACAACGATCGCAGAACTGCTGCCTTGTTCAAATGGACCGACAGGATCAAAAACAGACTCCTGGCTGACCACAACGCTGCCGAGTTACATTTACAGATTCTGATTTTCCACGGTCATACTACTTCTGATAATTACATCTGGAATACTCGTGGTGAAAACATGGTCAAAGAAGACGAAGAGCGCAGCAAGTTTTTAGATATTCGTGAAAATTTACGGTCCTATCTCGAAACCACTTATAACGCAATGTGGGACGAATACAAATCTGTGTTAAAAGCCTACGTTACTGGTACTGCTGACAACCAAAAACAAGTTCGCAGACTGCGCCGCAAAGAAAATGTGATGGCAGACATTATTGCCAGTCAAGGCAAAAAGATAGCTAGCAGCGACGGCGTGCTCAAGCGCCTTCGGAATGAACTGGTATTGTACGAGTCTGGAACCAAGCAAGCTGTGTTCCGCGAACGTCGTGATAGACATCGGGTAGCCGCTTTACGTTTAAAGAAACGACTGATTGGCGGATGTGCTACAGACGAAAAGCGTTTAGCAACATTAGTAAGAGCCTCAGACGATGCTCTAGAATGGTTGGATTCAGCGCAGAAAAAGGGTATTAAAATTATACGGTTGGCATCTTTATGTCGCAGATTTGAGACTCAACGCGAGAAAGTCTTGCCGTTTGGATCGGACATACCTATCGAGTCTACTCAAGCAAAAGCAAATTTACGTCGTCAGCAATCGGATGATTCTCTACAGAGCCTTGCTGCATCCTCTGCTGGTTTGACGAGACTATGGCAACGAATTGCTAAAGCGGAACTAGGAAAACGAGCTTTGATCCGCGAAAAAATGATTTTGGAACAAGAAAATGATATGTTGATGCAAAAGCTCCAATCAATGGGTGATAGACAAATTAAACGTTTAGATAGTGTAAAATGTATTTGTATACATGATAAAAAACGAAGTAAGCCCCAACCTGTTGCTGTGGATGGTGCTGCGGAGTACAACAAATATCATAAATATTATTAGAAATAGATTTTAATGATATTTGTTTCATGTTTGGCACTGTAATAAAATTAATTGTTTCCTACAGTGTTTGTATTTGTGATTTCGTGTTGAGTTGTCACGATGTACGTATGAAGATGTTCCGGTGTCATATTGTTATTGTGACATAACTTGTCTTGACAGGGTACATAGATTTGTATGTGTACTGCGCGAAGTTTGGGAGCGCGCGTCACAGCTGCCGGCGCGGGAGTCGCGTGTCGCAATGACGCGGGCCTCGCAAGACGCCAACGATGACACTTTGACCTCACCCACTTCTGTACTTGTGGTCTAGGTTTAAAAAGCTGGGTTTTATTCTATGGATCATGTGTTATGTTAGAAATATTAATTGTTATTTATATAAAAAAATATATATATTTAAAATGATTATGTTAGTAAATTCTCAAGGGTAATATTACGCGTTGATGTCTTTTATATGAAAAATAAAATTAATTTGTAATAGATCGAAATGAGTGAGTGCTTCTTTGTACTTTAATAAATAACGTAAGCTGATGATATGTCTATACTAGGTACACCAGATGCATAGTTGGTTTTGGATTTAAACACGTTATTGTCAATACGGATTCCGCCATCCCATCTCATAAAACAATTAATACAATGAGTACCCCATAGCCCATAGATGACTGTGACTTAGCACACGAAGTAAGTCATACTTCGATATGTTCATTATGGAAGCGAAAATAACTAACTGATGTGCAGAAGTCGTGTGCGATTTATGTGGTACGAGTGATGTCACCGTACCAGCAACCAAGTGTTGTGGTCTCAACACTGATGTAATAAAATAAACCTATTATGGGTTTAATCAAATTGATTTAAGTGCCATTCCTACAATATAGGTATACTTACCTTATCTACTGTATTTAAAACGATTATTGTCAAACAGTTATATAACCGCAGTGTACTAAATACCTAATGTTTTAGTGTCGCATCCTATCCACTGTAAAAGGGAAGGATGAAGAGACTTGGCAGTCTTCCCAGATTATGAAAAATGTCGGTAATTCTCCAAAATGACTGCTCCATGTCCGTAGAGACCGGTCATTATCCGTAGGGACCGGTTATCTTCTTCTAATAACCGGTAAATGTATGTAACGACCCGTCACTCTGCGTGGTGACCGATTATTCTCCATAATGACTGGTCAATGTCCGTAGTGTGTGATCGCTAATTCTCCACAATGACTGATCAATGTCCGTAGTGCCTATGGAACCCAATATTGTCTACGTGCTAACACTGGCACATAATAAAAACATTTACTGTATACATATACTGTGATATCTATTGTATTGTATTAGCATGTATGCATACATTATCCACAGCCATATTTTCTGTAGTTTAGTGCTAAACAAAATCGTCCTTTTCTACCTTTAAAGGAGTAAATGTCAATTACACACTAAACATAACTTACACTATAATCATCACACATGATGAATTCAGAATTCAGAATCATTTATTCAACGTAATTATCATGGATAAACTTGTTGAAGGTCAATGTAACATTTTGAATTTACGTCATTTCGCAAGGTGTTATGGCTGAGGAGAAGAAATGACAAGAAACTGCAACAGCAACACATCTTTTAAAAACCAATGAGGATATACATTACAAGTTATTTAATAACTAGAGGAACACATTCAATACCAGACATTTTTATCATTTAGGTAGTCATTAATCTTATAATAAGCTTTTTTACATAAAGTAAGCTTCACGTGAGCTTTAAATTTATTTTCTGACAAATTTAAAATATTATCTGGTATTTTATTGTAAAAACGTATACATAACCCCAAAAAAGATGAATTTAATTTACTTAATCTAGAATTTTGAATAGCAATTTTATGTTTATTTCTTGTATTGTAAGTATGCCTTTCACAGTTTCTCGGAAGGAGAGATAAGTTTTTACGTACATACATAATGTTTTCATATATATATTGACTTGCGACCGTCAGTATATTTATTTCTTTAAACAGCTCCCTCAAAGAGTCCCGACAACGCAGCTTATAAATAGCGCGAACTGCTCTTTTTTGAATGATGAAAATAGTTTCTACATCAGCGGCTCGACCCCACAGCAAAATACCGTAAGACATTATGCTGTGGAAGTAGCTGAAGTAGACAAGTCTAGCAGTGGGTACATCTGTGAGTTGTCGGATCCTTCTGACGGCATATGCTGCTGAACTTAGCTTGCCCGCTAGTGATACAATATGTGGGCCCCATTGAAGTTTTGAATCTACAGTAATTCCTAAGAAAACTGTGTGTTCAACAAAATCTAGTTTCTCGTCGTTAATTTTAATGTTATTATTTACTTTCTTTACGTTTGGTAGAACAAATTTAATACACTTCGTTTTCTTAGCATTTAGAACTAGGTTATTTACTGTAAACCAACTTAGAACCTGCGACACAGCGCCGTTTGCTTCGTCAAATTCCTCTAACTTTCTGTCGATTTTAAATATAAGAGAAGTGTCATCCGCGAACAGCACAATGTCAGCTTGGTTCTGTACTACATAAGGTAAATCATTTATGTACACTAAAAAAAGAAACGGACCCAAAATGGATCCTTGAGGAACTCCCATTTGAACATGAGAGCCCGAAGAAGTTGTACTATTGATTTGTACCTTTTGTATCCTACCACCTAGATATGAATTTAACAAACTGAGAGCTCCATTATTTAGTCCATAGTGCCTCAATTTCAAAAGCAAGGTCTCGTGATCCACGCAGTCGAACGCCTTAGACAAGTCACAGAATACTCCTACGGCATTCTGCGACTTCTCCCAAGCATCGAAAATGTGTCGAACAAATGTCACACTCGCGTCTGTTGTAGACCGACCCTTAGTAAAACCAAACTGCTGGCTGTGGAGTAAGTTATTTAAATTAAAATGACATAGCAGTTGGTCGAGAATAATTTTCTCGAAAATTTTACTAAGTACTGGTAGAATAGAAACCGGTCTATAATTCGTGGGGTCTGATTTTGTGCCCGATTTAAAAAGAGGTATAACTTTACTGATTTTCATTAAATTTGGAAAAGTGCCATTTTCAACACTCATATTAAAAATGTAAGCTAGATATGGTGCTAAGATATCAATAACAGAGCTCATCAATTTGACAGACAATCCCCATAAATCTTTCGAGGTTTTAAGTTTCAGCTGTTTGAATACTTTAACAATACTACTCGGATCAACGCGTTTAAAATCAAATAATTCAGTGCAAGCAGTAACATTACTTTTTAATAATATATCAGCTTGAACAGGAGAGGACCTGAGAGATTCTGTAGTTTTTACAGGGATGTTCGTGAAGAATTTATCAAAAACTTCAGCTACATCTTTATCTTGTTTTACTAACCCAGTGCCCGATTCTATATTGTATTCTAATTCACGCGGTTTAGAAGCCTTTGTTTCACTATTTATTACTTGCCAAACTGCCTTTATTTTATTATCCGCGGTCTTTATTTTACTACTAATATGCATCTGTTTGGCTGTATAACACACTCTTCGAAATATTTTAGAATAATTTTTGACGTAGCTTTTGAAACTATCAGCGTGTGTATACGTTTTTTCCTCATATAAAGAATAAAGAGTATTTCTACTTTTGCGAATGCCTACGGTAGCCCAGTCACTGAACTTGAATGATTGACTGTTGGTAACTACCTTTTGAGGAAAATTATTTTCAAATTCTTTATGGATAATAGTGAAGAAATCCCTGTAAAAATCGTCAGGATTGTCTGTATCAAAGTTTGGACAAGGTAAGTTACTAATAAGACTATTTCGATATTTCTCTATCCGATTATCAGTGATGGGTCGAGTACTAAATTTAATTTTTTGCACATTTTTAAGTACTGGAAAACTAACCAACTGCCCACTGTGATCAGACTTAAAACAGTTAAGGATACTGTTATCTTGGAAATCACAATTGCAAAAAATGTTATCTAAACATGAGGCAGTTGTTTCTGTAATTCTAGTTGGCTCCATAAATATATTAACAAGGTTAAAAGATGTAAACAAACTTAGAAATCTAGTTGTAATTGAATCTACTTCATATAAATCAACGTTAAAATCTCCACACACTATAATGGATTTATTACTTTTGGATATGACCTTCAGTACATTTTCCATCACTGATTCAAAAACTGTGAAGTTAGCACTGTATGGGGGTCTGTATACGGCCACAACAATATGTTTCTCTGTTTCTATACATGAAATCTCCATAGTGCCCTCTATCGAAAGTCCAGTAATATCTTTGCGTTCTTTATATTTTAAACTATTTCTGATAAAAATAAGGGAGCCACCACGTATTTTGATCTTTCGACAGAAAGCGCTAGCCAAATGATAATTTTCAAAACCGAATAACAATTCATAATCCTTAAACCAATGCTCAGTAATACATAAAATGTCAATAAAAAATGTCTCTAAAAATAATTCTATGTCCAATTCTTTGCCAGAGAAGCCTTGAATATTTTGGTGAACTAGTTTTAATATTCCAAGCTTCTCTTTTGTCTTATTGTCTAGTTTAAAGATGAAGTACCATTCGTGGTACATGGCTGACTACCGTCAATAAAAGGTTTTGTACTGTAGAAGACAGTACAGTCAATAAGTTTACTGCCTGGTCTGGCAGAAGAGATGCTGGCTGAGATGAAGCGATAACATCAGTTTAACCGATTAGCCACTTATTTTATAGTTGACATTTAGTACTATCTAACTGATTATATAGCAATTTCGGTTAGTGCCTAACGCGATCCTAAGGGTATGAACATGAAAATTACCTACTATAGGATTGGTATACCATTGATTGGTGATTGCCAATAGGTTGTTAGGTAGAGGATTACTTGAATAATTTGTACAAACTAGGTATCTAAAATGGCAAGCAACGTAACAAGCTAAGACCAGTATTATATAAAATTTAAAATCCTGATAAATAAAAAATCAACGAACATAAAAATGTGAAGATAAGAAATCTAAATATAATCCATCTGTTGGTTTTTACGATACCCTGGATGATAAAAGGTGAAAAAAATGTATGTTGTTTCTTCACTCCCACTTCAGTAGATGAGACTAGGAGCGGACTTTATGCAATCCTACCTCATCGAGTAGCTAGATGCGACCTATCTAGGATGCTAGAAAGGTTTGTCTTAAAATACTAGGTATCTGAGTGTAACCTGGTGCATTTTGTACAGTGAGTAAGAAATAGATCATTTTATTGGGTGTAAATTACCGCATCTTGCTACTTAGTGAGATAGGGTTGCATGCGGCCCGCTCTTAGTCTATAAGTTTCCGTTCAAATATATTTTATGCCTAAATATTCAGCTACTTTGACAGATATTTAAATATAATATATAAGCCTGTAAATTAACGCATTTGTTTATTTAGGTCAAGTATTTAGTATTGTGTATGAATATTCTATGTCAATCTTCTCAGTTACTTATGAGTTGTTTCAAAATTTTGCAGTTTGACTCACGATTCGGCTTGTGCCATAAAATCGTTACGTATTTACTTGGTATTGTTAGTGTACCTACTTTGTACAATTGACTACTAAAAGGTCAACAGTATTGTTCAATATGCAATTTCGTGGTTTTTGTTAATCCAGGAATGTTTGTACACACGAATACAGCGCTTTATACATCAACAATTAGGTACGCAATTCACTAGAATGATATGATAATATAGAAAGAATTGTTTATTCGATATAATGGATTGATTATTTTTAAGATTTCAGATGACAGACACATACATAATCTCACGCCTATTTCCCGCCGATGTGGTAAGCAGAGTCTATGGAATTCCATTTGTTCGATCCTGACATATTTACTCATTTTTGTATAAATTATCAATTTAAAAAATAATAGAACCTTAACGCAAAGCTAAAAGGAATTTAAGAATAGGTACTTCGACGTTAAAATACATATTTATTCGAGACAACAGGTACTTACCTAGTTGCTTCAGCCTAAAACAAAATCAGTTGAGCTAATAGGCGTTGTTAAAATTTATAAAATAACCAACAATCGTGATTATAATCCTCTCAACTCAGGTCTTTAAAGGTAAAATGGCTTGAATCCATATCGGTAATGCACGTCGTCTGTCGGCGTACATTTGAAGAGCTTGTCAAAGATCACAATGCACGCATGTGAGCACTTCCTCATCATGAGCTTAGCGACAGATATTTACTCCGCTTTCACCTCTACAGGCATGGTTTTAGGAAACACATTATAATATTATACATATACACTTGGAGATAGAGGTATATGTAATTAAAATACTTATGATTTGTAACTTCTAAATAATTCTGGTTTTATTCATTCATAATTTCACCCAGGTGAAAGATGTTGAGACTCAGTCTTATTTGTATTATAGGTAATTGTAATAATGAATTATTGACTAAGGAGATTATCTATATTTTTTTAGATTATTATTATATTATTATTTGATGTTATTATGTACATGTCATGGCCAGATCTTAGAATTTATCATTTCATCATGTGTCACAACCATTTTCGCTATTCCATATCGATCAATACTATCGATATGGAATCCACACATACTCAGGTAAGTATTAAAATATTTTACTATCTTCTGTTTATCTATCTTCTATTTTTACTACTATCTTCTATTCGTAATGTAATTTTGTTTTAAGGTAATTTGTGTATTGTGCAAATATTTTTTATTGTTATTATTTTTATAACTTGAAATTACTAAATCCAGCCCTGTTAAACAAAGGATACGAGGAAGATTCTCTGCCCTACTTACTATAAATGAATTGTAATATCATAATGACACTTTATGCGAAACTAGAGTAACTTGCATCTAACTTTCGAGATAAGCTTTGCGCTTATTCTTCGCTATTAGCATCATCACGACACGCCTATTATATGCAACGCGAAAAGCTCAAACTTACTTACAATCTGCCTTTATTTAGCTTTGGACTAAATTGCAGAAATGTTGAAATTCGAAGAAGCAACTTATTATATTGCATTGAGAAAGACCAACAAGATATTCTCATTAACTCTTTTATAAGGTTTTATTTTTGATCGCGGATAGAGCAAGCATGTCTAATTGTACTCGTAATGACAAAATAAGGGAAGATGCGTCAATATATTCTCAATAAAGACACGCGTAGCCAATCAAGGACTCACGTCAGAACTTGTGTAAGGTTCACGGTCATACAGTTTAATACTTTAATTGGTTTATAGGCAAACAAGCGTAGGCATTACAACATAACTACTGACACAATGCAGGCTAACACGTTACTGGGCACATGTATTACGAAAACTGGCGGCTTGTTATCACACTGTACTTTTGTACATAATCTATTCAGTTGAATACATAAAGCATTGAAGCACTTTGATGGTCAACCATGTTAAACGACCAGTTAAGGTGCTCGTTAGCCAGTTATGTACTACTTATTATGTATGAGCACGATGATAATCATTGTCGCATCTCTTAGAGTTGTGAATCGATGCATCTTCATTCTAAACATTCTTTAACGATGATATTGCAAAATTTTAATATCTGTGTACGACCTTCGAATACCTTCGGCGACAAAGGCCGCAAATATTGTGAATCTACACAATTAAAATATACTTAATTACCAAGATTTTTTAGGTTGAAACGTTTACTTCTTTTAATTTGAATATCCATATAATAATAAATAAAAAAAATATTAGATGATAAAAATGTGTTTTGTATCATTAAGGAAAATAAAAACTAATAATTAAAATACTTACATAAAAAATATCATATACTTTTTTGACTTCTGAAACGACTTAGGTGACCGATTGATCATATTAGCTATTAAGAACCTGGTGATCATGACCTCATTGACATCTTCCGTTAGCTTATGTGGCGGTCCTGTTACACGCATGTCCTAGATATTAGCACTCACTACTTAGCTATCTCAACCAGGATATGATGAACGAAGTATGGATATGTATGGAATATGCTTTCCGTGGTTTAATACTTAGTCAGAACGCTCGGCTAAGGATCTCTAGATGAAGACATGTCAAAGTAACTTTACGACTCTCTCAAGTTTGGTTAGAGCGTTGTACTCGGAGTTTCCTAATTATCTGAACAGTAACATGATTTCGTATTTCAGAAGCAATTCGGAAGGTTTGGCGAACACCGGAATAAAATTTTCTCCTTTAAAGGTTCTACGTAGCAAATTACCGATTTTTGAATTTGTATTGACTTAATAATAATAATAAAATCATTTATTTCAGGCTACAAAGGCCAGGCAATAAACACCTTAACTTAAGTACTTACAAAAAAAGAAACTGTTGACACATTTTGTACCGCTTCGGTGGTACACGATGGTGGTCGTTCACAGAATTGGAGACTAATGCCCGACCCTTTGCTCTAGAAGCAATAAAGCTAAGAAACAATTGAGATTTCTACTATATCCTTATACTTACTATAGTTTATAGTTTTGAGTTTGTGTGTTAGAAGGACTTACAATGACCGAATTGGAGATGTTCCGTGTATGAAGCGATTGATGAATGTGAAGGAAGCAAGAGAAGTGTGTCAGGATCGAAGCAAATGGAATTCTATAGTCTCTGCTTACCCCGGTGGGAAATAGGCGTGAGTTTATGTATGTATAGTTTAACAGATAACATCCCTTCTCAGTGCTCTGATCCTAGAGTAAGTCGCCGATGTAAGGAGCTCCGAGAGGGCGACGGTTGCGGCATCTGCCACGAGCCGCTGCGGGGTGCGTATATAAGCAGCGGTCGGCGTCGGGGCGCGCCACCAGTCCTCTAGTTGTCACCGCCTGTTGTTGTTCAGTGAAGTGTTGTGTGCCTACCACGGTGAGTTCAGTTTCCTGTGATCGTATAGTGCTTTGTACTAGTGCTGTGAGACCTTAGTATTGCCGATTAAGTTCATGAAAATAAAGTAAATATTCCAACTTTGAAATTAAAGATGCAAAGAAAAAAGAAGTTTGATGAATGAACTAATTTCAAGGAAAGGAATGGGGAATCGCGTAACAGTATATATGCATATTGTAATAAAGTTTAAAAACGTAACACTGCAAAAGAGACGAATCATAACGGTGTTACGGTTTCATGAATTTGATTTGCAAACTTTGCTAATTTTAATCAACATTATAATTGTACCTATTATTACAATGGATTACTTCTATAAGGGATTGTGATCTTCTAAGGAATTGTGTCTTTCTATTGCTTGTGGCTCTTCCCACCCCATCAGGGGTGACTGAAAAATCAATATGCCCGCCTTACTAAACGAAGACTCAATGTAAATTTTAAAATATAAGAAGTCCGCGGCACGAAGGAAGTCCCGCGGCCTAAGCGCTACCTTACGCAGGTTCTACTAAGAAGACTTGTCAATTAGTTCCATTTGTACCTATTTCAAATAGACACAAGTTCCTAGAAACAAGCTTTAACTTTTTATGACATTAATTTAGTGATTTCAACGTAAGTAACTTAATTAGTGTAACATACGAAAAACAAATTGGTTAACAATGGGATTTTCGTTCGGCTTACCCACAATCCAATAGAAATAGTAATGGTATGCAATAAATTATCGCAGTGTGAAAACCAATATGGATCCAGAGTCGCACGTTTCTTGTTAAACGTAAACTATTGTCTGCGATTTGATAACATCATGCGTAATTAAAAATCACTTTTTATCACATACATAGATAGACCCACGTCTGTAATTCCTAATAGGGAGAGCAGAGCCGCGAATAATCAGATGACAACTTGCAGCCACTTTGAGTAACCCTAAAATATTACAACTAAAGGACTTGTATTTATTGTAAAGAAGAGACTCTTAACAAAACATTGGCAACTTTATCTTTAACGCCGTTTAAGCATTTACTTTTCGCTATTTATTGTCGCTATTAAAATATATCAGAAACAAAAGTCATCAAAATTAACAACTAAGTATATTGTATTTTGGATATGTGTCTAATTACTTAAATAAGTATTGTGCCTCCAGATATATTCTGGACATATTGTGTTATAATAACATAAAACAACATCGCCCAAGTAATTTTTGAGACTGTCAATCATCAAACTACAGTAACATATTATTACACGTCAATATCATAATAATGTATATAGACTAGAGGACATGGTGCTATCACGTGTCACGTCTATTGTAAATTCAATTCAAGTCTTGAATTCATTTTCAAGGCAGCTGTCATCTTGAAATTAATTATCATCATTCATCTTATTACTAAAAATGTAACTATTACTTTTGTACTAGTATAAAAAGTTCAAAACACATAAAATTGGTATCGTGAGCGTTGTAGGGCGGAAAGTGGATGTTTGTATACTTACCTAAAACAAACATTAATAATTACAAAAAACCTTGCCCACGAACGAAACAGACCAAGTACCTACTTAGTAGTAAATGAATCTGAAAATCAAAGTAGTTCAGAATAATTTTGTACACGGAAAAATAAAACCTGTGATCTCACAACGAGAGCGGAACTCACTTCCAACCAAGCTTGTGATTACTTAATTAATGCGACAAAATAATTACACGTGACAAGACCACGAGTAATTTCTTCTCATTGCCAAAGCATTTCATTTGCAAAAACCGTACGATAAGTACGCAATCGTACGTCTGCGATTGTGTCTTGACAAGACAAAGCCAATTCCACTGGATCGATCACGCGAGGGTGAGGTACCTATTCTTTAATCAAACGATGTTTTCATTAACTTTATCCAATGATTGTCGAATTTATTTTCGAATTTATGTTTGGATTATAAATTATTATCACGTGCTCAGGAGGAAACTCACATTCCCGAGAAATGAATTTCGGAGGTAAGTATGTGACCTAACCTGTATTGGGCTGGTTCTCCCTTTGCGGGTTGGAAGGTTAGAGTCGCCTCTGTATAAAACCGGATCTGTCAAATCTTCAGGTTAGGTAAGCGGACCCTGTGAAAACGAGATAATGCTAGGGAGATGATGTTTTTAACTTTATGGAGTACATAATTATATTAATTATAAACTCACTCTTCTTCTATCGTGTGGGTTGTGTAGTGGATGAACAACCTCATCAACCCTGGTGTTAGGGTTATTATTGAGCCGCTAAAGGCCCTTGACGTGACTCAATAAACTCACTTAAGTCAACTTAAGTGCTTAACGTCATTGTATTCAAAACGTAGAATTTAGTTATCACCTAAACAAAATGTCGTATACTTTAGCCTATGTTATATAGATCGTATCGATGGTTAGTTTAGCCTTTTTTTCCAAAAAATACGCTTTTTTAAGGCAAGAGTAAGGATATCTGTCTACTATGTGATCTGTACTTTAATGTTGTGAATGCACTAATAGATACAACATAATCGACTCTAAATGTAAGTAATAGACCCACAAATAGCGTTTTTTTTAGCGTGTGAAATGAAGGTTCTTATGCAAATAATATTACTGACCTAACTTAACGTTAAAATATAAATAAATAACAAAACGTGTCTTTATAAACATTCAATAAGCGAACAATCAGCATTATGAGACATCCATCAACTAGCAGAATAACGACCTAAACAAAGCTCAATCATCATTAGCTCATCGACATACCAATGATGTTTTATGCAAATTACAGCCTCCAATTTTACATTATTATGGCTAATTTTAATTATCTACTTTATTTTTTCAAAGCCTGAGAAGAACGCAAACAAATGAGAAGCATTTCAGGGACATCGCGAGTATTTTTATCGCCTGATAAAAAATGGCTGTTATACAAAACATTCCTACGGATATTACAATATGTTTCAAATGCTTTTCCCATAGGTATGCCAATAAAAATAAATAATAATATATAATATTTGCTCAAATGTAATGTAATAAGTTTTTAAGGCTTGAATTACCTATATAAATCAAAATGTGTAGAGCAGATACTAGGTAACACTATTGATGCATAATATGTTACTATAGTAAATACTGTTAAAATTACTTACATATAAAGAATATAGTATTTTATGCAACAGTTGTATAAGAAGGGTCAAAAAATGCGAGTGGCGTGAGTTGCGATGTGAGCCTTGGCGAACATCGCAATAAGAGACGCCACGAGCATTTTTTGACCTAGTTATACAACGTTGCATACAATACTTTTTCTACGACGACGTAATTTTAAACGAAACACAAAAAATTTCCAATTTATTTTCCAACGCGCGGGAAAATGGCGGCAAATGTATACTTTTTTTTTATAGTATATCTATGGCACCAAACAAAGTAAAGGTGCCAGTTTCCAGGTCAAAAAAAAAAAAAACAACAACAATGCTTTTTTGGCGACATTATAGTACAGTTACACTTTGTAAACAATGCTTTTATAGGCCATAGAGCGTACACTTTTTCAAAGAGTTTAATTATGTATGTACTTATATTAGACTTTTTGGTTATTTAAATGCCAGATTAAAGTAGAGGAGTAGAAAAAATACTTTATTTCTGTTTAAAATTTTTCAGCAACAGGCTCGCCCCCTATTACAAAGCACATACTATTCTAACACGGACTATATAACTGTGCCTACCTCTTCGGAGACGTGATTGTAATATACGTCAGATATAGAGAGGTAAGATAGCAAGATAGATAGATGTCGATATTATGTAATTCTCAGTGTTTTATGAGACGGTTTACTATAGCACACGGACGGATGGACGGACGGCATACTTTTCTTTCTTTCAGTCTAAAGTCAATCATAAAAGGCCAATACAGTACCCACAACATATCTATGTTACAGGTCCATTATCCCACTAATTCTCATTGTAAAGTACATGACTAATTTAAGCACCAATTAGAACTAGAAGTGATAATATAATTGCAGCGATGTTATCCGACTTTATAATGCGAGTAAGCGAACTGATCGCTGCAAGATTAATTATACACTTGATATAAACACCGGTGGTTACTGTGTGCTTCTAACAAAACCAGCAAAAATCACACTATTAACTCTTGGTGTAACTAACAAATTGTGGGAAAAGCAATTCGCGGCTGCAAAAACTACGTAATTATTAAATTGATTGAGTTACATCGCGTTTATGTCTAGATTGACATTTATTTTAATTTATGTTTATTTTGTCTGTTCGATAGCGGACCGATAATTTTCTGGATAATTGTAAAGGTGGTTGTACACAGAGGCGCACCGGGAGCATCCTGCCCCGGGTATTTTTGTAATGTGCGATTCTATATGCATTCGTTATATTAAAAAAATATATTTAATCTTTTATAGTTATACAAACGCGCATCTGTTTATTATATAGGTAACTACTAGCATATGTATATATATAGGTAACTACTAGCATTGGTATATATACCTAATACCTATATGTTTAGGGTACTACGATTATAAATAATCGTTGCCATTGATACATAAATAAAATATGTGTTGATTAACTTGTTGACTACCCTCTGATTTACATGAAACCTAATGCTCTAATAACCCGGATCTTATATCCACACCATTGATACTACGACCTGCATTCTTCACAGTGATTAGCTGATTAATTAAGCATTGTTATTATCGCCTAGGAATTTACGTTCATGGCAAATGCACATAAAATTAAAAAAAAACATACATCAACGATGAAAATAACGCGTAATTGCTTTTTAAATTAAATTGTAATTGCTTTTAATGCTTGTTACAATAAGGGTCACGAATTGTAAGGTACTTATTTAATTTGTAGTTTCGCAATGCTCGGTCACAGAAGCTTTTTTATGTGATATGATAAATGTTAATATTTTTATACGGATTAAAAGACACAACTCAACTATAAACCGGGTATGAGAGGATGTAGATTTATTGATAACCTCTATAATAATAAATTCGTAATATTAAACGTCGATGGAAGAAACAAAGGATGTTGGGTTTCGTAAGAGTCTTTAAAAGGCAACTGTTGGCATACTCCCATAGTTGCACGCTTGAATATATCCTAAATCAAACAATTGTCGTTGCGGATTGCCATTGTCTTGTGAACTATCATGTTAAACGATAAATTCAGGTTCTGCTGACCCCATCGAATGTTTTATTTGATACCACAATGTTACGAGTAGATAATTTAACGCGACGACTAATAACAGGTGTTTACAATTTAAATATCACGAATAAGTCGTCCCTTGCGATAAAGAAGCAAAAAAGTACTTAAAGTTTAGGTAGGATTCAATCAACCGGAGAGGGTAAGGTGTATACTTTACTCCAGTGCTTAACTTTTAGTTTTACATCCTTAATGAAGTCAGTAAGTAGTAGCTACATGAGCCATGTCAGGCGCCTTTGGCGATTCAATAATAACCCCAGACACCAGGACCGATGAGTTTGGTGATCCACCTCACAACCCTCACGATAGATGAAGAAGTTTTCTACTAGTGGTGCGGTGGTGAACTGCTTAATATAATAAGAAATATTGTATGTTTGTATAGATGAGTTCAACGAAATGGGTACTGTGCGCATTGGTGATCGTGTGCGTCAGCGTGCGACAAGCGACGGCTGCGCCCGCGCCTCAAGATGCTGAGGGACCACCGATGCCGGTAAGTCTTCCATCGTAAAGAAATGTAAACTAGCGATATGAATCAAGTACGATAATCTGATTGGAGTAGAAAAAAGCAAAGACGGGTGGCTAGTCTCTGATCACTAACATAACCTCTTTCCCTCATACATTCAAAGCATGAAGCAAATGCAAATCGCGTGCCATTGAACGGAGATTCTATTCATTGCTTTTTTATACTTTGACAATAGTTTTCGGTAGCATTCATTTGACTTCGAGTTTCTCACAGATCAATTAAGTGTTTTAATAAACTTAGTAATGATCGATTCAAGTGATAAGCAGCAAGTTCCAACTTAGAAATACTTGCCGCGATATTAATCTATTCGCCAACCGTATTTATTACTCAAAATCCCTTTAAAGTCAATGTTTAGCAGCGACCTGCAAAATGCAGTTATGATAATGATGACTACGATTCTTGCTTATACGACGGATCGATGAGCGAGGTACTTGCCTACGTATTAACTATTTATTATAAGTACTAATAGGATTCTTAGAACTTATATAAGTCGGTGTGACATCTGTTACTGTGTTTATAATATTATAAACTGTAAACTTGATAGTTTAATATGGAAATTATAAGCCACTTCCCTTATAATAAAAAGCTAGATACCGAGTCACAAAGACTTTCGCATAACAGGGCTCATAAGCAGCGATGTGCCCTTGCCGGAAATGTTCTCAAAGTGGGAATGTCCGCGTTGTAAAAACTCTTTAATAGTAAGGAGACTAGGTGCTTTTTATTCAAATTTTTCTTTCTTGCAAGTACTCTAATAATAATAATAATAACAAAAAAGTTTATTTAGGTAAAATCTACGACACACATTATACATTTACAACATTAAAATATTATACACACATTAAATTAATATTACAAAATGAAATTATTATTATTATTAAATTATTATTATATACTCTGATCCTATCTACCTAAAGGCTTGGTATTAAAGCTCTTTTTATACAACTTTTGCGCCTTTTTACTGCCGGGAATGTTTCAAAGTGGGAATATTCCCGGAAACAGCACATCACTGCTCGTAACCGTGACCGCACATAAACTGGCTCATTATAGAATTACATAAATGACGAGACATTTGAAGATGCGATCAGCAATTATAACGAACAACGAGTCCCGCGACTAAACTAAAAGTTGTCTGCCTTAACATATAAGAGCTACAAGGATGTGCTGGCACATAGGCAATAATTTAAACAAAACGTGCATACCTCTGACCTACACGTTGCGAAGCCAGGCTAGAACTTTAAGTTGAAACCTAAGTTGCAACACGGCGCATCTTCTACCTTCCCATAAAATACGAATGACATTAAAGACTTAATTCTATCTCAGAATATATTACTCACAGAAAAGGCAGTCGATTAAATGGCTGCAACCGTGACTAATTCAACCATGTAAGGGATGCGATTTTTCTGTTCGATTCACTTTAATTATTTATTACATAAAAACTAAATGCGAGAATCGTTTGCGCGATGAGGGATCTACCTAAAGTACCTACATACTTATTATTTCACAGCCGATTTTTTTAGATGCGGTATCCTAAAAATATGAATGACAAATAAGTACCAACAACGTATTCTGGATACGACGTCACAAATTAACATACAGACGATGCTTTACATGGGAATATCTAGATCAGATCATATAACCTTAAATAGAATTAGGAATTGCACCTTGATATCAATTCAAGATAAAATGAGTCAAGCATTGAATACGTAAAGCTAGTAGGTATATTAGTAAACCTATCAAAGCCTAGATAAGAGTAATAAATCTCAAGATGGAACAATTCCCATCAAATCTTCATTCAATTTAACTAATTAGGTAGGTAGGTACTTATTTTCCATGTTAGTGTTTAGAACGTCTAATGAAGTATTAAGTACTTTGTTCGTAATGTGACTTAGCTTATTATTAATTTTGATACTTACTTACATACTCTGACGAGTAAGGATCTAGATTATTAAGTTTACTGTTTGGAAATAATTAAAATGTGATTTTAGTAAAATAAATGTGATATCTACGTAACTACAGTAAGGAACTCCTTACTACTTATTTTTTGTTTAATGTGTGTTAATCTTAAATAAATTATGTATTGAGGTTTCAATTGCTACTAAACTCCTACTAAATATTTTTCATTACATTTACGTAATCTATACGTAAGTACTTACTGTGTCGGCTAGGCCATTGTATACGCATGTGTTATTTATGTAAAAAATAGTAAAAAGACTTTATTGAAGTAACTGAGCTCATCAATCAGATGTAATTGTGCATTTGATTATTCAAAGATAGTGATCATGGCAGCAATTAAACGTAATCAGATGGGATAAAAGTTAAACGATACCGCAACCGATGTTTCTACAGGTATATAAGGGCACGAGTAACACTAAGGATACAATAGATACCGTTATTTGTTGGCGAAGAAAATTATTTTTTTAAACAATTTCGTTCAGGAACTCAGAGTTCCTTTGGTGGCTCCACAGTAACCCTGACATCAGGATCTTTATGCCGACCCACATGAAAGAAGAAGAAGAACACCTAGAAACTCAAGCGGAATTCAATATTTCATGAATTTACTCATACACAGTTAAGACTATTGCTCGTCTTGGCGGGGGCACTACCGTGCTCCCAGATTTATAAAAGGAACTATTTTTTTAATATTAAATGTCAAAGTTTATATAAAGTGTCGAAATAGAGTAATGGGCCTGAGCGATCCATTAAGAACATAGCAAGCACAAACGCTCACGACTTTATTCCCAATGGGATACTCTGAGCTACATCCATCGTAAGATGATCTGAGTCCACGCCTCGCCGATCGATTGAAATAAGTATGTAATCAAGTCATGACATGATAAACAACATTCAATCCTATATAAATGTTGGCTACCTAACATGCATCTAAACCCTAAACCGCTCTGCATTGTTCGCTCATAGAGCACCACACACCATGTGTAGATTATCATACATCTGCAATACTAACGATGTGAACTGAACCCACTAATTGGCCACAATTGCGTTTGAACCGCTTTGTGTGTGCTTTATCCCTTATCTTAGCCCCATCGTAATTAATTACAGACACAATAAAAACCCAATCGTATTGTCGTAGGTGTTAAAGTTTTTTTTCACACCACACATAAAGAGTATATTCACTGCAGTTTTTTAAGTCATCGCTAATTTTGTCAGCTTAACGTGAGAGATAATAGTCGGTTTATGATAAGTTTATTTGATATTATATTTACTTTTCACGCCTTATTAATTTTTATTGTCGTAACTTACGCGCAGGTCAAGTTTTACTATGCAAGTGTAGATGGGTATTTATGTTTATTTTATTAATAGATTGCGCGAAGTAAATTAATGCACTGGTTTCCACGCTTTTTGGCCTTTAATGTTTTGAATAAGACTGTTCTTGAGAATATCTTTCATACCTATGGGCATCTTATTATTACGGCAGTGTGCTTTATTTTTTCCTCTCAGTAAAGGATGATGATGATTGATCATCTAGGGTTTAAAAAAGTTTAGTCTATTTATGTTACAGAAAAATGGTAGAACATATGACGGAAAAAATATATCAGATTTTCCAAAAGCTTTCATTCTTTGAATGACTTTTGACCTTTTCGATCTATCCAAAGCATTTATGGTGTCAAATTCCAATAAATTATATGAGTTAGACGCTCATCAGATAGGCGGGTCACGCAGAGACCTAGGGCAAGCAATTTGGCTTCATTACAAGTTGTGGCTCTCAGAACGTGCAACCCACAATAAGGGACAATGGGGATTCTTAATCAAAGTGTCGGATGAGGCGTGCTTTATGCAATTTTTCATCATAAAGTTTTGATATTGCATACTGTAATCATAGTTAGACGTCAATCTTTCATAAGACCTAATATTTTTTAAGAAAACAGACAACTGACATGATAAAAAAACTATCCACCACAGCCTTCGGTGAAAAGAAATGTTCTGTCTAATTTATTTATGTACACGAATTCGTGCCATCGGTTCAGTACAAGCGATTTCTTTAGGACAATCGGATTTCAGTTATCTCTGACTGCTAAGTTACTCCTTTGATGATAAAATCATAATTATATTTCACAACATAAATCAAGTTGTATAATTAAATAATAACCCTAAGTAAGAAGATACTATAAAACCTATAGGTAATTGTACTGATCATGCTCAGATCGTAAATAATAATAATTATCAGATGACACTATAATGATGATTTTGTATGGGACATATCTAATAGTCTACCATTTATGGTCAGTCACATCTCTAGCGCGAGCAAGCCAACGCGTCTCAATGTTTGGATCTTGTAATTAAATTAATATCCTAAGTAATACAGTTCATTCAATTGTTTGTGTGGGGTTTTATTGAAATTACCAGCGCTCCCTACAGATTTGAAACTTGAGAGGGATCACTTCAATTACACTTTTGCGTTCAGTAGTCGCGTTGTGTGTCATCTTTTATCTTGTTGTCTTTGTACTAAAAAAAACTCAGTCTTCCCTCAGGTCCCATAGTTATGTGTCCCACCCATAGGTATCCCCGATGATTAGGAGGGTTAGCCAAGGTTATGACTCGCACGAATCGAAATCGAGATGTCTCGCAGACATGCAACGACTTTGACGTAAGGTGTTCATGTAATTCAGACGGGTTATAATCCACGTCTACATCACATTCTTCGCATTATTTACGTCACTAATATGTAAACATTTTCCCCAGTATGAATACAAGTACGACGTGGAAGACCAAGAGAAGGCTTTGTTCTTCGGAGCCAACGAGTCAGGTGATGCGCAAGGCAAGGTCGCGGGTGGATACAAAGTGCTGTTACCGGACGGCCGTCTCATGTCTGTTGAGTATACAGTCGATGGAGACAGCGGCTTCGTCCCCAAGATAAGCTTCGAGGATAACGCCAATCCATTCGGCAAGGGGAAGTAAATTAAGAACTTATAGGACGTCGCTTAGAATGCTGGTTCGAACAAAAATATGGAATATTGCACAGAACACTTATTAAGTCAAGTTATGTCAACACTATATTTTAGTTCTGTAATATAACACAACAGTCAATCGAAGGGGAGCAGAAAAAATGTCTTCATGATTATTGTTACATTCTAAGCGGTTTAATAACTTTATGAGTGTGAGAATAAGAATGAAAAAAATATATTAACGATTTAAAGCGACGTCCTGTACAGAGGAATTAGAGAAGACTGGATTTACGCTGATGGTACAACTCATAGTTTGAATGCAAGAGTAACTATGTCGATTCAAATGCCCATAATACTAAGTTTATTCATACACATTGTTCAGACTTGTATTGTACATATACTTACTATATAGAATTTTATAAATAATCCCTATTATATCTATACCTTTTTCAGTAATTAACTTCCTGTATTTCAGTAATAAGCAAGTCCTAAATTCTACTCCTACAGCAAAACTGCCCACCTATTAATAGAAAAAAAAAGAAAAATCCCTTTAATTATAGAATAGTGATGCCGATAGTGTAATTGGTTTTAGAGTGTACTTATTGAAACTTGTCAAGTTACCATTTCTGTGATTGTACGGGCGATGTAGGCCATTATTGCCATTAGAATAAGTACGATATTATTGTAACGTAGAAAATAATTACGAATGTACCTTTTGCAATTAGCATTAATATTACTCCAATTAGATTTCGTATTTTATGTAATAAAATATATTTTGTATAATTATTTAGGTTTGTTTCAATTTATTGTTTCCGGAACACTTGAGATGCAGCAACGTTAGTCCCATGGATGATTAAAGGATTTTAAAAGGAGTTGTCTCCTTTCGGCATCACCTAGAGTTTATATTAATGGACTCAATTCATACAAACTGCGCTAACCGAGGAATATCAGAGGTCATAAAGTTTGTAGGTAGGTAGTACCTTATTAAAAGATGCTTTAAAAATTGACACCTACCTTGTCTTTGAGTCGTGTCATGATAACTGCAGTGGCTTCTGTGTCGAATTGCGGTCGACCGGCGCGGCCCACCATTTGTAGTACCGTACTTATGCTGTATTCCTTTTAAAGTAGACCAACAAAAATGTATTACATCAGACAATTAATTTAATGACTCGCAAAAGACGATAAAAGATGTACCGTCATGAGCAATATAATGTACCCACTTTAGGACTCAGCCGCACTAACATATTTGACATTTAGTGAGACCTTACAGTTCAAATTGTCAAAAAAGTTAATGTGACATGGTATTAAAGTGTATACATATTAATGCACGTGACCGTAGACAAATAAATGTTGATGTACAACAGGTAGGTACTTATCTACCCGACTATAATAATTAGATTACCTATAGCTAAAATAATGGAGGCAATGAAGGGGTTACAGGAGAACTGCGAATGTTACGAGTTAGTTTACATTTTGTGATCCATATTTAAATGTCGTACTTAAATGTTTGTTTTTCAAAGGGAACCTTGATCGATAATAGCTACGACAGTTCTATAGCTAGGTTCTTAATATTACATGCTACATACGAATATAAGCACTAAAACTTGCCTGATAAGCTCCATTCACATATTGCTGCGTATTTTTCACGATCACCAAATGAGCGGGCAGGTTGACTCCCATTGCTGAAATCGATTTTCCTTTTTTAGTTCTCTTAGTAACTAATAGATGGCGTTAGCGTCAAGTTTACTTCGCCCCTGTGTTCTACAACGCGCTATCAAGATTCTGTAACTTATTTTTTATACATGATAGAATCTTCTAAGGACTATCAGTTAGAGGCATCAAGGCTTAAGAAGTGCGAGGCAGTGTGTCTAAGTACACCTGTCAATAGCCACCTAGGCATTGATGTCTCTAACTCGCTGCTTTATTACCTAATAATAAATGGGTCCTTATACAATATGGTCGTAAGGCCCAAAGTCCTTTTAAAATCCAAATCCCATTGTTTAACTATTGTGTCTGGAAATCCGGGCCTTACGAGGATAGCAATAACATCAAGGGTAGTCTTCTGGACAGAGGTACATCCATCGTAAGATGACCTAAGTACCCATACCTCACCGAACTTTCTTTTGGTGGTGAAACTGGCTAAAAGAGACTGATGTTTTTGTGATACTTACCAAGAGTAGTGGTAGTGATGAGTATGGGTAAGTCTCTGTTTCTGAACGCCTGTTCAATGTTTAGCCGTTCTTCATACAGCAACCCCGCGTGATGACATCCTACGCCGCTTAGGACTAGCGCCTGATAAAATGTTTATTATGAGATATGATAACGCTAGGCGTTGTATCTCCCCAATTTTAGATGTAAAGGAATTGTTTCGACGCAAATAAATACGTCACACATAATTTAATTATTTTCAAAAAAACAGTGGCAGCGTGTGGAACAGCGTGGTGGAGTATGCTCCAAACCGCTTCCGTTTGATGAGGGTAAGCCTGTGCATAGCAATGGGACGTTTGTACTATGTTATATTAGACATAACATAAGAGTAGGATTGTTCTGGTTGTGTGGGAAGGTACTGAGATATGTTGTTATAAAACCCTTAAAAAGACCCTTAAATAGGTATGAGTATATTATAATCATATAAAAATATACCTGCCTGTTACAATAACTAAAGCAAATAGGTACCTGAAGCTTTTTGTTCTTAATAGTCGAAGCTAGTGCTGTCAGTTTAGCTTTCTGCTCCGGAGTGAAATTGATGGTGAGCTCTCGCGATAACGTGTCCGCTGTAAGAGCCACGCTCTTTCTGGTGTTGCAGAATATCTTTGGAAATACCAAAATTAGTAAAGCTATTAAGTAATAGTCACACTGTGAAATTGGACATAGGTAACGACGAAGTATGATACAAACTCCAGCACTAGATTTAGATGTTATACAGAATTAAAACACATAATATCGGGTTCTTACCGCGTTTAAATGGGGATATGAGACTCCCGATATTCATCCCGTGATCATGGCACTTGCAACAGTGTCGAAATATCGGGAGTCTCATATCCCCATTTAAACGCGGTAAGAACCCGTTATTATGTGTTTTAATTATGATAATAACCGCGTAAACTTAAAACAATGTTATACTGAATGTTAGTGACATCGTAACGAAAACTTTGTAGGATGATTCAGGCCATGGTTCCGAGGTGATCATCATCATCTCCCTAGCATTATCCCGTTTTCACAGGGTCGCTTACCTAACCTGAAAATTAGACTGGTCCGGATTTTTTTACAGAAGCGCCTGCCTGTCTGACCTTCCAACCTGCGAATCGCATACCTCCGAAAATGCATTTCTCGGGAATGTGGGTTTCCTCACGATTTTATCCTTCATCGCTGAGCACGTGATAAGTCATTTATTATCCAAACATGAATTCGGAAACAAATTCCACAATCACTGGTTTAGGCCTGTGCTGGATTCGAACCTGCGACCACAATGTGAGAGGCAGCGTTCTACCAACTGGGCTACCACGGATTTGATGATTCTGAGTAGAATTTGATGTCACAAAAGTATGGAACTGATAATAATGAAAAAAAAAAAACTAAAATGTTCATGAATTTTCCGACACGAAAATCCACTTGATATCAACATAGAATCATGCTCAAAAACACGCTCTGTAAAAAACCGGATATGTCAAATCTTCGGGTTAGGTAGCGGACCCTGCGAAAAACGAGATAATGCTATAGGGAGATTGAGTAATCAGAATTTCATAATTTATCTTTGATCTAGGAAACTACCCAATTGTAACGTAATATTCAAAATCGAATCATTTATAAATTGCTTACCTACCGGGAACATATACTTAAGAAAAATTCCATCTCATATCTAACGCTCCCAATGCAATGCACCTAGAAGTTCAAAAAAAAAATTCTATCTACTAGTTTCCAAATAGGAAAATTAAATATAAAGTTATTATTACCAGAGTAGACTTCCCGTTATGATATTTCTGAATAATCGGCCACAGCTTGTAGTTGAGAATGATGTCAAACTTGAAGATGCTCATGCCTTCAGGACACGGGTAGCCCTCTACTACGCGCTTCAGTTTCACTGGTCGACACTCGTCGCCAAACCTACGTTAAAGTATCAAATATACTCGGTCCTATTATTATTGAGCTATTGTCATAAAGTTGTGGTATTTCTAAAAAAATGCTTCACGACCCCGATACTGACCCCCAAACGACGTGGTTGACGATTTCCCTCATTCAGCGCTTATCGCTATCGACCCACTAGGGCCGATTAATTCTTTCCTCTCAGACGACGCCCTGAGCACCCAACTGGACACCGTGAAGCCTCTTGTTTTTAATGTACTGGGTGAGAGTCCTCAGCGCTCCCCATTTGTCCGACCAAGTAGTTAATGCCATATTCGGTAAATCTAGGTACCTACTATAAGTCACGTCAAAGAAATCTGAATAAATGGAACAAAGTCACGTTAAATGGGGCGGAGATAACCTTGCCAGCTCTTAAACTAGTGACATACTTCACTTACAATACCGGAACGAAAGAGATAGGGCTAATTTTAATCCTGTCAAATGTTGTTAAAATTACGTTTCCCGTACTTATAAAACACAGCTGGCTTATCATCCGTGCCCAGCCAAGCAGCCACGTCTTCAGGGTTGCTGATGGTAGCTGACACAGCCACGAATCTGATGCGCGGAGGACCCTCGACTACTGCTTGAACATCTTTTTGTGTGTTTGTGTTATCTTGGTACTGCTTCTGTAGCTGCTCTATGCGATGTACTGCTTGGGATGAAGACTGGAAAATAATAAGGTTTTTTCAATAAATTTCTAAATCTTTTTCTTTCTCATGTCCATGCCATTATGGTACCTATCTACCTTGGAATTTGCGCTAATGACTTAATTAATAATCATAGTACAATGTGTGTGTACGTATCGATACCTACAGAGCTTACAACTACCTAAGTATACTCTACCCATAGACAATTCCAGCAAAGCCCCAAGTTGATTTGCATAACATACGCAAGGATTATGTTAACGCTAGGGTTATTTATTTATAAAGGTACATACAACATTACAGTGTAATCCAATGCGCTGTATGACGAGAAAATTTATACTAAGGTTGGGTTAAGATTAAGGTTATACTAAAAAACATCTCACTTTGCAAGTTCTTTTCTACGGTTCCATCTCGTGTGAACACGCGTAAGTAAGTATTGAAACGCTCCCAGTGGGCACTAGTCCGTCGTCGTAAACAAGTAAGGTATGTTTACGTACGATGCATATCCGTACGAAAAGGTAGTCAATATTCAGTAAATAAACCTCGTCGATGAGGAACAGCTTTATGACTTGAACCAGCCCTCTGTGCTCCTTCCTCCTACTTACCTCAATAGTCTTCATCCTACTAACGACAGCTTCGAGCACGGGTCCCCGACATTCGTCGTTCAGTATATGAACCTCGTCGATGAGGAACAGCTTTATGACTTCCACCAGCCCTCTGTGGTCGCGCCACCGACGCGTCAGCATGTCCCATTTCTCTGGCGTCGTTATTATTATTCTATGAAAGGGGTTTGTGTTTTCGTAACTTAGATGAATCATCATTACTCAAAAAAGATTAGTCAAAGAGAGAAGGAAAACATGTGATTCTTCTTTCCCGTCTTCTGGCTAGTAGTCTGTCAATCTGATCAATTACTAAACTGGCCTGAGTTATCCTACAGCTGCTATTCTTTAGCAACATTATCTACTATTCATACATACATAAAACTCACGCCTATTTCCCACTGGGATAATCAAAGACTATGGAATTCCATTTGCTTCGAACATTCTCTACTAACTAGTCATACTTTATAAACAAAGCCTTACCTGTAGGGTTTTAACTGTGAAAAGTCAACGTTAGTATCTCCAGTGACTTCGATGCACGTCAGCCCCAGTTTTGTAAATTTTGGATACCATTCTGACAACCTCTCGGTGCAAAGAGCTTTTACTGGTGCCACTAAGGAAAATAACTTTTTCAATAGTATCATTTATAGCATAATTTTGTAATAGGGTATGCAGATAATCGATTGCGAATATAAGATATTATTATTAGACTTGTCGTACGCTTCTACTGTCTATATTATAATAGCTTCTCCATGCTCCATTATTAAGAGTTGAATAAGCAATAGAATAAGGAGTAATACTACGTATAGAACGGCAACTCTCCGCTCCCCAGCAGCGTTTGAGCTAGGTTTACCTCACCCCCCGTCGGACACAGTTTAGACTGTGGTTTAGACTTGAATCGTATGACGTCAGACGTCACACACACAGATGCGCGTGTACAATAACATCAATGTGTAGTGTATTTGTAAAACGAGGCTGTTTCTATGGAGTGTCCGGGGTGTGAATAAGGTCAGAAATTAAAATTAGCATAAATACAATTAGGGTATTATTGCACCTCTCATCAATGAGATAACATATTATTATTATACATCAATTTTTCTCATTTGCTGTTTATTACTGCTACTCACTGTATATAATTTTGAAGTCTCCTGTGTATTGCTTGTCATCTAACGCCATTAGTAATTGCACTATAGCCATTTCAAAGACCACCGTCTTTCCGGATCCCGTTGGTGCGCATACTACCATGGACTTGTCTGTAATAAATAAATACTTATACAGTTAACTTTAATAAAATTATATGATTACGTGCTTTGGAAGGTACTACTTACTGAAGTAGGTAAGTACGTCGTTACGTGAGCCAAGTCAAGGACCTTTGGCGGCTCAATAATAACCCTGCCACGAGGTTTGGTGAGATCGGTCTCGACTTTACCACCCACAAAAAATAACAAGTATAAAATAAATACTTTCCTGAGTATATCGCATCTTCGATGACATTAGACTGCACCAAGTTAAAGAATGTATATGTGAATACATCACGATATTTTTCATCTGAAAATATTAATAGGTAAGTATGAATAAATTATAGTACGTATCTATAAAGATAGAAGTTCTACTTGAAAAATACCTTAATTAAAATTTGTTTTAGAAATAAATAGGTAGGTATACACTTAGTTTGGCAAGTAAAATTACAAACCAACCTATTTCCTCGACACTTCTAAAGTTCCCTTGTTGTCCAGTATGTTTTATAGGACGCACATTTTTTGTGCTTACTTCTACTGGACGAACAATTTCGAGTGGTGGCTCTTTATAATGAGGTTCAGGTGATGACGGTAGAGATATGGGCTGAGAATTGAATATCTCGTCGGCATCACCCAACACATCTGTGAAGTTTTCCCTGAAAAATAAATAATATAGATACTAAAGTAGGTGTTAAGTAATTCATTAATTAATTATACTTAGGCAGGCAGGTACCTCACAATTTACAAGTTTTACTGACAAAAGTTTTATTTATAATAAGTACTGTGTTATCATCATCAGGAGAATGATAAATGCATTAAGCTACTGTTTATATAAGTATCGAATCATTACATACCTAGGCCATATCACAGGGGTCTTTCGCGGCTCATTTATTAACCCTAATTCCACGATTGATGAGAACAGTCATTGGGCTATCTCATCTCACACGATTTCTTCTTAGATGTATTTCGATGAAAAATAATATGAGCTATAAAAACATACTTACAAATCCATGTAGGTACTTCAATTGTTATAAGCTGTAACAAAAAAACAGTAACAAAAACAATTCGTTACCATCACATTAAATAAAACCAAAATAACAATTTTTACTTTCGCGCCAGAATTATTTGGAATAAAAAAACGCCGGGAAAAAAAGAATAAAACCATCCGCCGTCTATTCCAGTTTGTAAAAAATGCTAAAAATTGGCTAATAATATAAATATTTTTTTAATATGACTGGCCATTATTGCACATAAAATGCCAAAATAGCCATAATAATTATTAAAAATAAAATCTCTTCTTTTTTCACAAATTAAATGGCATTTGTGGATTTTTTGATATTTTTTTCACACACAAGAGCCAGTGACATATACGAAAAATATAAAATCGGATGATTTTTGAAAATAAAACCATACAATATGTTTTCTGTCTGTTCATTCTGTCGTTGTATAAAATAATATTATGCAACCCTATATTTAAAAAAAGCGCTTCACAAAGCTGTACAGACATAGGTCTTTGCTTGACTGCAAATAAAGACACCAATAAATATATGTCAGTGTCAGTGTCAGTCAGTGCTAATTTTATACTGTTTTCCTTGTATTTTGTATCCCTTTCAAATTTCTTAGCAAAATGATCTGATTTCCTTGTAAATTCATTCCTATTAATATTTTTTACTCAAAGTTACTTCTAGAGGACAACATGTAAGTAATACATTTGAGTATCACGTTATATGTTCTATGCAAACAGCGTGGTATTTGTGTGAAAATGGCACGTCGTCATAAGATTGATATAATTATTTGTTCGTACAGGGAAGTGCTTAAAGATTTCGAAAATGCGGACACCATCAGCATCGACACGTTGGCTCTGGAGGAGATGCTGCAAGAGGAGAGGGCAAAGGAAATATCTCAGTTAAACTTGCTCAGTAAAAAAGTGTGTTATCTTCATACAAGCCTGCTGTACTACCGAAACCCGAAGTCGAAAATGGGCAGCGCTTGTTACGAGGCTTGGAGAACATTGGTTAAATGGGCTGGAGGTTCTCCTAATACATGGAAAGATCTTGGATATGCATTAGGAATAGTACAAGCTGATTTAGATGTGAGTGTTATTTCCTTGTTATATATTTTTATGTTCTTGTTGATTTTTTTTATCAAACAAGTACTTTCACTCACTACACAATGTATTTGCACACCCCATCTCATTTTTTTAGTTGTTATTTAAATGTATTACCATTATTTTGTACATACTATCATGTTTACATTAAAATATTTTTTATCTTTATTTTTCTCTCAGTGTTTGGTTCTATTCTTAACATTATATCAAAATTTAATAAACAACTTATTTTCCTATTACAGTATATTACTAATGCTGTCAAAGAAGACCCTGCTGATGTAGTACTTAAAGTATTTATGCAGAATGAGAAGGCTACACTAGACAAAATATTAGATGCATTTGTCAAAATGAAGCGCTATGATATTCTGAAGGCATTAGAAGACCCACTTTCTGATTTAGCTCAATTCTTCCACAAGGATGATAGTGGTTATCATAGCAACAATACAAAGGAAATAATAAGTTACACAAAAGACTTCCCCGTGGACCTGCCCCCAGCTTTAAATAAAAAGTATGTTCTAAGATCAAAAGATCCAAATCGTCCAAAACAGCCAGTAATGAAGCCACAGCCTAAAAAAGATGATGAAAGTGAAAAATCTGATGGTCCTACACTCTTCTTGAGTTATGCAGAAGATGGCATAGCTACTGCCTACAATATAAAGTATTATATCAGTAATTGGACTGATATTCTTGGGGTCAAGGTTATAACACTAAATGATAGAAGGGAAGAAGTCTTCCAGAATCCAGAGAAGTTTATTAGAGAATATTTTGAAAAGGTGATTATATACATTTGTTATTTACCTCTAGTCACAGTGTGTGTTGTGTAAGACACCAAGATGAGTCCAGTACCATAATTTTATTAATGTTTTATTTTTCAGGCTGATTTTGTCGTTCCAATTGTAACGGCAGGATACATTCAAGAAATTCGCTCACACAATCCCACCATGCCAAGTACTAGTGACAATTTGGACTGTAAATATGTGAATTTCATTTATAATTTAATTATCAACCATTATATTCATGCTAGTGGCTGCATGAACATGAAGGTCAGAAGCGTACTGCCACAGGATAGTGTTAACGTACTTAGGGACATTACCATGTACCCAGATTTGATGCCTTGGACTTTCGAAAATGATTTTGATGAACAATTCAAAGCATTTTTAAATAAAGATTACTCATGATGTTTTGTATATTGCTCACAATTCTAGTATTTTTT
The DNA here is from genome assembly GCF_024362695.1 of Pectinophora gossypiella. Classification (NCBI taxonomy): domain Eukaryota; kingdom Metazoa; phylum Arthropoda; class Insecta; order Lepidoptera; family Gelechiidae; genus Pectinophora; species Pectinophora gossypiella. Next base: position 6,220,894 of record NC_065416.1, on the reverse strand, counting down.
GATACATTTAATTTTTATGATATAATTTTAAAATGGGTGGATGTGGTTAAAAAGGACCTGTGCTTGAGCAATGTCTCCGAAAACATACATAAACGAAAACATCCGATAGAGCAAAGTGAAATACATAGGCAGACCACACCATCAGATGGGAATAATAAATGCCAAGGAGAGAGTTAATAATGAAGTAATTTATGGCAATAAAAATAAAACCAGTATTGATAATGCTACTTTTCATTCATTTACGTTGTTGTAAGTTGTATAAGTACCTGATATCTTTGGCAGTTACTAATGTAAAGCAATAACTTTGAAATAAAACATTTTACCATTTACCTATTATTTATTTATTGTCTTGAAAAGTTTATGTTTAAAAGTTAAGAAACATTGATAATTGTGCACTCTTATAATTATTTATCTGAAGTTATTCAGATTTTTCCTTATCTATTAGAACATCTTAACAATTTTACTAAAGAATAACAGACTATAATTATTACATAAAGAAAAAGCAAGTTATATATTAAAAAAAGAGAAACTATGTAGATGATAGAATATATCACCACCATTAGATTCGTAGTTCATAAAGTATGCTACTACAATTGATTTTATGTTAATCAGACTGTGAAGACATCCTAAATGATGTATGAAAGAATACCTTGACAATTTGGTTTGGTTTAACAGTTATTTGACCTAAGTCCTGTTGAGCTTGTTTGAAGCTTTACGAGGGGAAGGTTGGGATATGGCTGTAGGTGTGTCCTCCTCATTGTTAATGGTTTCATCGGCTGTGCTGACGTCATTCACGTCAATACCTGTGTCGTCATTGGTATTTGCCAGCTCCTCCTGAAATTAAAAACAGAAGTTGAGGTAAATGTGGATAAGGTAGAAACACCGTGGTACACTCACAATGTATTATAAATACACTAAGAATGAGCAAGTGTGTAAAATGAGGTGTTTTGATAACATTGCTTTACTATTATTTATAAAGTTTAATGCTACACTATTAGGATGACTTTGTTGTGACAAATTGAGTTGTATTTATAAACAAGTTGAAGAGTTTAATCTGTAGATGCGTTTCTATTTTCCAACATTCACAAGCATAAACATTATTGCGAACAACAAACCAATCAACCACACACACATCCCACTTTGATGATACTGCTTTATTGAACTTGCCTTGATAACTTCAACAAAGCTGTTGGCTTCGTCGAGCATCTGTTTGATTTGAGTGTTCTCCTCTTTCAAGTCTTCAATGATCTTGCGCAGTCTCTCGTTTTCATCCAAAGCTTCTTGCAGTGCAACCCTATATCATTCAAAAGTTAGTTTATCACTGTACTTATAATGTATATATATTATGTAAAGCAGTTGCTATTCTAGAACAATAACACTGCAATGTTATCATAATTTATAAAAGTTGTAAGGCAGAGAGGCCTTGTAAAATCCAAATGCTATTGTGTCTGGAAATCCAGGTCTTACGAGGTTGAAGAAGTCATGTAGATCCTTTACTAGCATTGATTGTCATTGGTAAATTACAGTTACTCACTGGCGTTTGTCAGCTAATATCTTCCAATATGTATCCGAAGCTCCTTCTGGGTTGATAAGGTCATCCACAGAAATTTTATTGTGCAGGTCTGCTTGAGTCTCCTTGGTAGATGTTGATAGCTTCTTCTTTATTTCTACTTCTCTGTAATATATTTTTTTAAATATTTTTAATAATATAACATAAAGATCATCATACACATTCAATGAATGAAAATTAATACAAATAATATTCTAGACATATTGTTACAAGGGATTTTCATAAGAATTTACGGAACTATATGTCTCATGGCATTGTAATAGTTTGTTCCATTTTAATGCAATATTATCTACCTACATACACGACTTGAGGCAATTCTCACCCTATTTATGCACGTATATTAATATCACTTACACGACAGACTCCTGGCTGAGTTGATGTTTCAAACTCTTTGAAGGTCTACCCACCAAGTTTTCTTGATCGTCAGCGACGCGCTGCAGCGTCTTGAGGGACTTTCTTCCATTCTTTAACACGTCCTGAAAAGTAATCACCGAATAATTCTTTGGAAAACCACTTGCAACATTAAACACAACAACGAAGACGGCACATAACCTAACCTCTTGGAGACTCATTATTACGCGTTTTTAATTGCACTGCACGGACGTTTAATGGGTGCCCCTATTATGGACAGTAGAATCTTTGTTTTCGTGATTTGTAATCACCACTTAATTATGTTAACAAACAAAATCGTTGTGTTGTTTTTCACGGTGACAGCAAGCGAGCGGTTATTAGCTTTTTCCCGCCTTTCTTTTGTTTGACACTTTGACATTTTTTTTTTTTTGGTTTGTTTTTCCCGAAGGGTAAGGCAAAGGGAACTATGCCCATACAGCCATGTCTGACGTATTTTTTTCTTGATGATTAATGAAATGGTGAAAGGTGATGAATGATGATGATGAAACCTAAGCCCCCACCCTCGGAGTAGACTCCTACTCTGAACCCCAAACGAATTAACTCAAAAGTCCGCATAAACTTTTGAGCTATGAAGCGGCTTCCTAGCACGAAGCGAAAATAGGCAGATACACTTTGTTTATTGAATACTCCAATATAATAACACTCGCGAATGTCTTCCGACTAACTTAATGCGATCATTAACCACAAAACACCACTTCGTATTAATTATTTAGATTATTCAATGAAGAAAGCAACTGTCCCGTTCCCGTTTCCCGCTAAAAAGCCTTGACACTTTTGTCGCGACGACTCTTTTACACTTATATATATCTATCTATAATTATGTATATAATCAAAGAATTATGAATCTATTGTAGGGATGTGAATGCACACATACTAGACTGACGTCGCGAATACCAGTCAGTATGTGTAGATAGGATGTAACTCTTACTCACTCATAGGTTCCTATGTCAGTGATCAGATCCTCAATATGGCTTTCCTTACACCTTTCCTTTCACCTCATGGATACGGATTACTTCTCCATCTGTAAGTTTAAGAAACATAAATGAACTACTGTTTGGTGATACAACTACCACCTACTTGGTGACACATCACCCTGCAGAATGTAAGCTTATCTCTCTTAATGACTCTGGCTGAACACCAGCGTATGTGATCTTATTAGTTACTCTTAGGTATTACTTTATGTCAGTTAATTGCCCTCTTATACATGACCCTTTCAATGGTGTGCTTATCAGCACTTAGTTAGCCGAGTAAGACTTATTCATTAGTGTGCATGCCAGCACTTGGGTGGCCAAGAAGGCCCTATTCATCAGTGTGCCCGCCAGCACTTGGGTGGCCAAGAAAGCCTCTTATAACAGTGTGCACGCCAGCACTTAGGTGGTCAAGGAAGACCTCTTCAACGGTGTGCACGCCAGCACTTAGGTGGCCAAGAAAGCCTCTTATAACAGTGTGCACGCCAGCACTTAGGTGGTCAAGGAAGACCTCTTCAACGTTGTGCACGCCAGCACTTAGGTGGCCAAGAAAGCCTCTTATAACAGTGTGCACGCCAGCACTTACATGGCCAAGAAAGCCTCTCATAACAGTGTGCACGCCAGCACTTACATGGCCAAGAAAGCCTCTCATAACAGTGTGCACGCCAGCACTTACGTGGCCAAGAAAGCCTCTCATAACAGTGTGCACGCCAGCACTTACATGGCCAAGAAAGCCTCTCATAACAGTGTGCACGCCAGCACTTACATGGCCAAGAAAGCCTCTCATAACAGTGCACCATACTCTTAGATGCAACCTGGCCAGGAAATACTTCTACGATTGCGGGCTACTCATTTGGACAACGGTAGCCAAGGAAGGCTTCTACAATTGCAAGCTATGCATACAGACAACGTCTTCAATTGTGGGCATTACTTATTGATGCCCCCTAAAGAGTACTCATCTATCTTTACAAGTCGCATTGCCGGCCGGCCATTTTAAACACAAGTTATTAAACAGAATTTGGCATCATCGTTAGTAAAATTATAGTCAAATTAATAAAAGGGAGTTATATCACCACTACGTAGCTTTAGTAACAGCATCAGCGGGACTTTCTGCACTTTTTCACTCATATAAAAGTTAAACTCACTTTAACTACTTTCTTAGAAAACTAGCTTGTCAAGACAAGATTTAAGACATAGACAAGATTCACTTACTGATAGAAAAATTAGCGGGCTTCCGTTTCGGTGTTGCTACTTGTGACATTCCATATTTAGAATCGTGACTCATCGTCACGACACTCCCGACGAACGAAGAATTTGAGGGACATCGTGACGGCGACAACCAGCCTCCGTCACGACACTCCCGACGAACGAAGAATTTGAGGAACATCGTGACGGCGTCAACCAGCCTTCGTCACGACACTCCCGACGAACGAAGAATTTGTCATAGTAGGGCGACCAAGTTGGCCGTCCATTCCCTTATCTTTTCCAGGGCTCTCGTGGCAGCGGCACGCACCGGTCTAGACTCATTATTATCATTCTCTTGTTCATTAACATCATTTTCTGATTCATTAACAACTTCAGTAATATCATTATCTGGTTCACTGACAACTTCAGTAACCCCATCAATTATTCGTTTAGTGCTGTCTCTTACAGTTTGCATTTCTATATCATTATCTTTATTTTGTATATTAGTAATTACCTCTTCAGGAATGTCTATAGGCCTTGAATCATTCACAGAACCAACTATTCTTGTTCTCTTTAGAGTTTGACCAATATTTTCAGAACTATTCTCAATATTCTCATTATCAAAATCCTCAACTTCAAGCGGATACAACTGAGTGATTGATCTCGTATATATCTTGTTTCCAACTTTAACATTAGCTACTCTACAAAATCCATCTTTGCTTGTAGTAAGTGAGACTATTCTACCCACTTTCCAATCTTCTCTATTTTTTGTAAGTATCTCCTTTTATTTGTACTACAGGTAGTTCTTTAGGTATTAACTGAGACTTAATTCTTGGCTCCTTTAATGAATTTTGAAATCTTTCCCGAAGACTAGAAAGATATCGGTTCATAAACATGTCTTTAAACTCATCCAGAATTACTAAAGCTCTTTTCCAGCCTTGAATCAAATCTTGTTTCGTTGTTGTGCCTTCAATAAGAATATCTTACTCACTTATTGTCTCTGTCCTGATACATTTACCCATCATCAAAAAATCAGCTGGTTTCAGTATATGCACCATTTCTGAATCGACACAGGTAAGTGGTCTTGTATTTAAAATAGCTTCAATTTCTTTAATAACTGTATTGATTTCACTGTCATTTAACAAATGTTTATGCAATGTTCTCTTCATACAATGCTTTACTAGACTCACTAGTCTCTCATAAAAACCACCAAACCATGGTGATAACTGTGGTATAAATTTCCATGTAATTTTATTCTCTTTACAGTATGGATTGGTTAGAAGCTCTGATATAAGTTTGAATTGTGAAGCATTGTCTGAAACTATCAAACCAGGAGTCCCTCTTGTAGAAATCATTCGTCTTAGAGCAAGTAGCGCTTCTTTAGCAGATAAATCTTGTACCATTTCTAGATGTATAGCTCTTACAGCTAAACAAGTGAATAAACAAATCCACCTCTTGGAAACTCCATTTTCAGTCTTTACTAATATTGGTCCTAAATAATCAAGTCCAGTAAATGTAAAAGGTGAACTATAGTTCACTCTTTCAGCAAGAAGTGCAGGAGTAGGCGGAAGTTTGAATGGACCGCCCCCATGCTTGATACAGCTCGAACACTGTCTTATAATCTTTTGAACTTGAGCTTTACCCTGTGGTATCCAGTACAACTTCCGAATTAAACTCAGTGTATGATTGGCTCCAACATGGTAGTTGTCTTCATGTATTCTCTTTATTAAACTATTTGTGAAGTCACAGTTCTTGGGCAATAAAATTGGGTATTTCATGTCAAACAACCATTCAGTATTTTCAAATCTTCCTTTGCTTCTTAACAAACCATCATCATCTTTAAATAATCGTAGATTACGACTTAAAGCAGTTTCTTTCATATTAACCTCATCAGGAAAATAAGTTTCTTGTATTCTTTTCATTTCTTCTATTTCTTTTGACTTACTATCGTGTTTACTAGTTTTACTTTCTTCTTTATTATTAATTAATGACTTTGTAACTTCATGAACATTCTTTGCCATTTTCATTTACTATACATACTACAGCTGCATAAGCCTTCGTTGATGCATCTGTGAAACAATGTAACTGATTTTCTTTACTTTCAAAGTCCTTTGTATAATATCTGGGTATTTCTTCCTGTTCAGTTTCTAAATTATTATATGTTTCTCCATTCTTCAAATAATTCTTTTGGTAACTTTGAATCCCATTTAATTTTGCTTTTCCACAGATCTTGCATGAACAATTTTGGTGACAACAACGATGGTGCAACAAATCCACATGGATCGTAAGTAGAAGCAATTGTTCTTAAGACTCCTCGTTTAGTAGTTTGTAAGTCAACATTGTTTGGTCTCAATTGAATTGTATCTTTGTTTGTATTCCAGTCTAAGCCGAGAACCTTGACAACTTCTTTGTCAAGTACATCTGGTATCTTCTCTTTAAATTCTTTCGAGTTGGAACTCCACTCTCTTAGATTCATAGTTATCTTCTCAAATTCTCTTTTTAAACTGCTGTATAATGTAATCGCTTGTAATGTCGTCTTCGTCCCGGTAACCAAATTGTCTACATATATGTCACCAGAAACTTGTTGTACAGCCTTATTAGCCGACTGCATTAAATGGTATTTGATAGTTGCGTTTAACAAGAATGGACTAGATATGACCCCAAACGGTACTCGACAAAAGCGAAGGTGTATAATATTGTCATCAGTAGCTGCTTTCGTTATATCTTTGAGCCATAGAAATCTAGTAACATCTTTACTGTCATCTTGAAGTCCAATTTGTAAAAATGCCTTTTCAACATCTGCTGTTATTGCTATTTTATGAGATCTGAATCTTATCAATAATCCTGTTAAATCTTCTAGTAATACTGGTCCAGCTCGAAGACATTCATTGAGACTAACTCCTTGTTTCAGTTTTGCTGACGCATCATATACAATACGAACAGCTTTTCCAGGTGTCTTTACTCCATTCGTCTTAATAAATTGATTAATCTTCCTGTCACTAGTCCAAGATTAGTAGGTAGAGTAGAAACATTATTATTCCATGGCCAGCATACAAAATATCTCTTGTCCTTGTATTTTGTGTTATCATTAAAGTTCTTCATAGCTTCTTCCTCTTTAGTAGTGTTGGGAGAGTCAGTAATTCCAATACATTCAAGGTCCCATAAGTTCTTCAGGTGCATGTTGTCTAAAGGTAAGTCCGGTTTATTCAATTTTGTTTCTTTATTTGACTGAAAGTAAGTAATAACTGATAAATTATCTATATTTTTCTTTTCTGTTTTCCCTGTCAACATCCATCCAAATTTAGAATCCACTAAAAATAAGTTCTCACTTATCCGTTTATTTGTTGTGTCTATAACCGTGAAATAATAGTCATTGCCGATGAGGATGTCCACTTGGTCACCAAGTGAACCATCGTCTGCTAAGATACATTCATTTTTCCAATGATAAAGTTCTTCTCCGGAATAACTAACATGCTGTGCAATGGTTGGTACAACATTGGCATACAGTACGACTTCTTCGTTAGTTCTGGTAAGTATATTTAATTTCACTAATGGACTATCATATTCCAATGGTTGATCAGTCCCGAAGGTGAAGACGGAAAGATGGTGTTCTTCTATTACAGCTAAATTCAATTCAGTAGCAATCCTCTTTGTTACATATGAACGTTGACTGCCAGAGTCCATAAGGATCCGACAATTCACTTTGTCGCATTTATTTTCATTTAATACAGTAACTACTGCTGTCTGTAACACCGTTGTAGAATTTCCAGATTTGTCTGAAGTATTTGTATGCAATGTTTTCACTTTCACAGAATCACAAACTTTTGGACATAAAGCTCTGTTATGCCTTCCTCCACAATGTATACATTTTTTATTTATTTTACATGTCTTACTCCAATGACCTTGAACAAAGCAATAAAAGCATCGGCCCTTTAATTTAATTTGTCTGTCCTTAATAGTTCTTACAGTCTTACATTGATCATTGTAATGTGCTCCTGAGCAGAAAATACAATTTAATCTTGGTTTTTTCATGTTTATATCTTTCTCATATGAATATTCAAATTTTCTTTTATTAGGAAGCATTCTATTATTATTGTAATTATTATTCTTGTAGTTAGGAGCAAATCTCATTTTCATTTTCCAATCCTGATGTTTATCCTTCAAATTCTTAAAACGTTCTTGAATCTTAAACCTTCTTGAACCGCTTGACGGGTTATGTTGGTTCACACTATCTGTACCGTGGAATGTCTCAACCGTGTAATGTCTAATTTCCTTTTGACTCTTCTCTTGAGTAATTCTATTAGCATCCTCTCTTGCTGAAATAATAATCTCTAATTGTTTTCTCATATCTTCAATAGAATCTGTCTTTAACAACATCTTTAACTCATACACTATCTCTTCAGGAAACTTTTCAATAATAATAAACCGCAGATGGTTATGGTTGGTATTCTCACCAAGTGAATTTAAAACTCGTAGATGCCGCTCTACTTCATTAAGAGCTCTCCGACAATCTTCAGCAGTCTTGTCCGCAGCCTTAATTTTATATAAGGCAGCATAGTGAGCATCAATTATGTAATGTTCCTTACCATATCGTTCCTTAAGAATCGATACAGCAATCTCATAGTTTTTATTTGTTGTTTCTAATCCTTCAACAGCTCTTTTCGCATCTCCAGATAATGAAGCCTTCAAGTACAATAATTTGTCCACGTCCGGTAAGTGTCTACTATCAATATTTGATGTGAAATGGTCCCAGAACTGTTGCCATTGCAACACATCACCACTAAATTCAGGTAAGTTCAATTTTGGTAATTCACTATAAGTAGCTTTATTTGACCGTTCACTTCGGTCTTCACGCAAATCTTTTAACTTTATGGTCAACTCTATGAGAATTTCCTCGGAATTTAATTGAATAGCACTAAACATTGAGATGTCATCAGCAGATGGTTCGATACTCAATCGAAAATAATTGTTTAATTCAGTTGAAAAACGAGAATGAAGATTATCCAATTTCTTGGTAGCAATTTCTGCTTGCTGTTTGTCAATATCACTTATTTCCTTTTGTAAAAATGTTTCGCACTGTTTCGTAACAATCTCGATATGATTTATTATATCTTGGAGTCTAGAAATTAGCAATGACTCCATCATTCGTAAGTAAACCGGTATATGCCAACAAGATTCTTAGCTGAAAATATTTACACACAGTAAGTATTCAAACGTCAAACATTTAGATTTTCTCTAATCGTAATCAGGTAAGTATTCTATTATTACTCTTTACGACAAGTACATTCATAAACTTATAATTCTTTTTAGCTAGAAAATTCAAAATATAATGGCGTCGGTCCACAACAGAGAAAACTCGAGAAAAATAATTATCGTAAGTACGTATGTATGTACCGACTATATTCCATCATAAAACAAGCTCATTACTTGCGTTTACAATGTAAAACAACTTCAATATCACTCATGAAAACTGATTATACGATATTTAGATACACAAACTTACTGCATCAGCCATGATTACAATCTCACAGTTTATCTTACGAAAATCTCGAAATATAACGATATCTCAACAAATTCTTTTACTCACCAAGTAAATCCAATCACAAACTGTGAAACTATTCACTATTTAACTCTTATCACAAGGTATTTTATTTAAAATAAGAACTTTTCAATCTCTGTATGTCAAACTTTTCTAAAGAAAACGAAGTAATGTTGCCAACATCACGTTAAAATATTCCTCTCTCGTGAATATACCTTAAAAAAAATATTATGTTGATTTCTCAACTCTCCATTAATAGCGTATACCATTAAATAATACACACAATTTTTTCTTCTTATTTATACGTAATTCAATTTACAACAACCAAGAATTTCATACAAAATTATGAACTTCAACTTAGTATTATTTACCCACTCGTAAATATTTTACCCACTATCGGGATCATTTTATTAAACAGCAACACTGAGGTTCTTTCTCTCTCGTTCTCGCGAAACAGAAATAGTATTTCCGGTGCATTATCTTTACACACCAATAATCATAAATTCACGTCATTTGGGAACACAAATAAATGTAAACAGCATTATAAATCATAAAATCATTTTCTATAATGAATTACAACACAAACAAACACAATATCTCGTAAATAAAACATCATTTGATCATAACTTGTTTCGCCGCTTTCTACCACAATGGCGTCGTTTCATTCATCAAATTTTCGTATCATTTTTCTACAACAGAACTCTTTTACGTACCTTTTCTGTCAGACAGCACATATTTAACCAAAATATGAATCTTCGTAATCATTCTAGAATGTCATCGTGTCTAGAATTATGGATTCACCTCAGATTTCTTTTCATTTTCGTTCGTAATAACCACGAATATAGACCAGTGCCGCCATCTAGTGCCCTTTTACAGTATTACTGTCAGATGACCAATTTTGAACATTTATTCATTTTCATCATAAAACTTGTCTTATATGCCTTTACAACTCTTGTCATGTATATTATTTTCTACTCATTTTATTTAGGTAGCTTACAGCCTCATTTACACATGGATATTCTTATTTATAACCAAGCAAATGCCAATTATAATGCTATCACATATGAATTGTAAACATCATCATATCAGAATAAATAAAGGAGAAGGAAAGCCACATTTACCACTCTTAGATCTGACTGACATTAATATCCCAGCATCTCCATGTCGCGACGACTCTTTTACACTTATATATATCTATCTATAATTATGTATATAATCAAAGAATTATGAATCTATTGTAGGGATGTGAATGCACACATACTAGACTGACGTCGCGAATACCAGTCAGTATGTGTAGATAGGATGTAACTCTTACTCACTCATAGGTTCCTATGTCAGTGATCAGATCCTCAATATGGCTTTCCTTACACCTTTCCTTTCACCTCATGGATACGGATTACTTCTCCATCTGTAAGTTTAAGAAACATAAATGAACTACTGTTTGGTGATACAACTACCACCTACTTGGTGACACATCACCCTGCAGAATGTAAGCTTATCTCTCTTAATGACTCTGGCTGAACACCAGCGTATGTGATCTTATTAGTTACTCTTAGGTATTACTTTATGTCAGTTAATTGCCCTCTTATACATGACCCTTTCAATGGTGTGCTTATCAGCACTTAGTTAGCCGAGTAAGACTTATTCATTAGTGTGCATGCCAGCACTTGGGTGGCCAAGAAGGCCCTATTCATCAGTGTGCCCGCCAGCACTTGGGTGGCCAAGAAAGCCTCTTATAACAGTGTGCACGCCAGCACTTAGGTGGTCAAGGAAGACCTCTTCAACGGTGTGCACGCCAGCACTTAGGTGGCCAAGAAAGCCTCTTATAACAGTGTGCACGCCAGCACTTAGGTGGTCAAGGAAGACCTCTTCAACGTTGTGCACGCCAGCACTTAGGTGGCCAAGAAAGCCTCTTATAACAGTGTGCACGCCAGCACTTACATGGCCAAGAAAGCCTCTCATAACAGTGTGCACGCCAGCACTTACATGGCCAAGAAAGCCTCTCATAACAGTGTGCACGCCAGCACTTACGTGGCCAAGAAAGCCTCTCATAACAGTGTGCACGCCAGCACTTACATGGCCAAGAAAGCCTCTCATAACAGTGTGCACGCCAGCACTTACATGGCCAAGAAAGCCTCTCATAACAGTGCACCATACTCTTAGATGCAACCTGGCCAGGAAATACTTCTACGATTGCGGGCTACTCATTTGGACAACGGTAGCCAAGGAAGGCTTCTACAATTGCAAGCTATGCATACAGACAACGTCTTCAATTGTGGGCATTACTTATTGATGCCCCCTAAAGAGTACTCATCTATCTTTACAAGTCGCATTGCCGGCCGGCCATTTTAAACACAAGTTATTAAACAGAATTTGGCATCATCGTTAGTAAAATTATAGTCAAATTAATAAAAGGGAGTTATATCACCACTACGTAGCTTTAGTAACAGCATCAGCGGGACTTTCTGCACTTTTTCACTCATATAAAAGTTAAACTCACTTTAACTACTTTCTTAGAAAACTAGCTTGTCAAGACAAGATTTAAGACATAGACAAGATTCACTTACTGATAGAAAAATTAGCGGGCTTCCGTTTCGGTGTTGCTACTTGTGACATTCCATATTTAGAATCGTGACTCATCGTCACGACAACTTTGACAGTCTCTGGGTCTTTGGTCAGTTGATAGGCTTTTCGGCGGGAAACGGGAACGGGACAGTTGCTTTCTTCATTGAGTAATCTAAATAATTAATACGAAGTGGTGTTTTGTGGTTAATGATCGCATTAAGTTAGTCGGAAGACATTCGCGAGTGTTATTATATTGGAGTATTCAATAAACAAAGTGTATCTGCCTATTTTCGCTTCGTGCCGGGAAGCCGCTTCATAACTCAAAAGTTTATGCGGACTTTTGAGTTAATTCGTTTGGGATTCGGAGTAGGAATCTACTCCGAGGGTGGGGGCTTAGGTTTCATCATCATCACCTTTCATCATTTCATTAATCATCAAGAAAAAAAATACGTCAGACATGGCTGTATGGGCATAGTTCCCTTTGCCTTACCCTTCGGGGAAAACTAAAACAAAAAAAAAAATGGTCAGTTGATATTCAAAGAAAGGCAATCCGATCAAATTTTGGCATAGGATTTCTAGTGATAGATTTGCGAACACCAGCAGTCTCATTACCGTTAACGCAAAAAAGACCTTTTGCCACTTTGCCTGTAGTTTCGGGAAGAAAGTGTTAATAAACAAAATTATTTTTTCCGCATACTGACAGGCAGAATGGTTTTATGATCTTAGCCTATCTGTACGGGCTAAAGAAAAAAGATTCTTCTGTGTTCCACTTATTACGGAATGCCAAATTTCTATATATCTATCTCACGTATTTCAGAAAGAGAAACAGAGAAGAAAGTATGACGTCATCGCTAAAATTGACGTCTACAAATTGCACTTTGACAGTTATTACTTGACAAATGGTATTGGTTGAGAGAGGTTGTGTTGTGTTTATCTAACTAAAGCCATTTTACGAATAGTATTTATTTCAACACTATACCGTAAGCGTAAAACGTGTTCCACAAGTCTTAAACGCACTTCCTTTCTGTCTCAATTCGTCAGCGTTGTAGTTCAATCTTTGTGCGAGTTATCGCCTATTTTTAAACCTTATCAGCTTATCTATATACCTGTAAACTGTATATTGGATTAATTCTTATTATCTTCTTGAATGGTAACTCAAATGGCACTTTAAAAGTGAACCAAGTTAACTAATAGTCTAAGAATAAACAGAAATCAGGAAAAATGGATAATTTGAGGTAAGTAAATAAAGGTACTTACAGTACACCTACACTTATTTATGTTTTGTCTGACGTCAAAGTCAAGGTTTCTTTAGCTACATGAGATTGGTATCATATTAATAAAATATGCCAGTATTTTTTTCTTGTGATTTGACCTGCTAGAAGTTTAACCTTACATAATATTTAATTGGTTGGGTGTTTTTCATGTAAATGTTGAATGAGTCTCATGGTGTTCAATGGCTGTGATTAAGCTATTTTTCTGTATAGATTTATGTTATGAGGTGTCTCTTCATTGCCTTTATTGCTGAATTAAAGATGTTTATTTCAGCAATAATAAATGTCTTTAATGATGAAGCAATTTCATAATATTGGTATCAATGTATCCAACAAATTGGTACCTCTTATCAAATTGAGTCCATACCTACATTACAGCACCTATCAAAGTGTTAATTAGTGATTTATTATCCTGTTATGGTTGAAAAGATGATGTATTTAGCAACTTATATTATTACCATATAAAATGTAGGTACAATAAGGACTGAAATAACTAATTTAGTAAATGAGGTCTCAAACTTGTACAATGACCATAGAACAAACAATTCACACTTAAGGGACAATATTAATTCTGGACACTTACCTTTTCTCTTAAAAAAAAAAGGAGTGTAGATACTTACCTACTATTTCTTTTTTAAAGTACTTAAATGTTGTGGTTTTCCATTAAGGGTTTTGACTAGCTATTGAAATCTAGGTCATCAGACCTTATCTGTTTTAATTATTGATAAAAAGATGTACTGTTAATTATAGCTATTGTAGCTTTAACATCACACATTTATTTTATATATTAGCAACGTAATGTTGCTGATTCTGACAAACTTAAACTTAATTTGACAATTTTAAACCTAACTATCCTTCTATACTTACTATATGATGAGAACCGTTTTTTCAATATTATTTGCCAATGCAATAGCTAAATTCAAATTTGGAAGACTTTATTTAACAAATAAGACTTGAGGAAAGGAATAGTGTTTTTTAAACTTCTTTATCCCCTTGGGGGAAGGCAAAGGCAAAGCTGTGCAGCCATACGGGGATAGTTTAACAACTGTTCAAAATTAAGGTTGAGTGCAGTATTAGCATCAACATATATATTGTTTTTGTAGGTTTTATATGGTGACATGGAATGTGGCAACAAAATCGCCCGGTCAGGATCTGAATTCTCTGCTGGACTTCCCATCACAGTTCAACAAGAACAAACCGCTGCCAGACTTCTATGTAATTGGGTCAGTGAATTTGTTATTATTATTTTTTATAATAATAATGCAGTTTGGTGGAGGTGTCTTACGACTAGTAGCTTAGTGCCTTCCAAGACACTGAATCATCTTACTTTCGTTCATTTTTGTTCCATACTTCCTCTAGTTGAATGAGGAGGCTTATGCCCAGCACTCGGATTTATATAGAAGAGTTATTTATTCATCACAGGTAAGCCTATCTATCTATGTAGATGAGGGTTTTTCTAGCTTATGCATGCATAAGCTCATGATACAAAGTTTGAAATTTCACATAACATCATCACTAATTTAAAAGCCACGCTCTTGTCGGTGTAGCATTCTCCATGATACTTTTTAGGGGAAAATAGGGCAGTGGTTTCCTTCTTGCCTTCCGCCCCTCAGTACTCTGTCTGACGCGAGTGGGAGGCGCCCAGAGTAGACTATACAAATGATACATGATATAATATTAAGCATATTTCCTACTAGGTAGGACTAGTGTTGGGTTCTTACCCGGAAAATTCCCGCGATTTGGGAAATTTCCCAATTCTGAGGGAAAAAACCCGAAAAATTCCCATTTCAAGGGAAAATATTTTTTATCCCATATATTTGTATTAAAAGTAAGGATTTCCAACAAAGACCGTTTAAATATAATGTATGCCTACTTATGCCCAATTTATCTTCTGTCGTAGTGTCGTATGAACTCTTAAAAAACTTAAAAGAGATCATCGGATTTCCGCCCAGAAGTCAAAGTGCCGGCCAAAAAATAATTTTGCTATATTCCGTTAGATCTTATCTATATGAGCATTTATTACTATGGCACCAAAGCTGTAGGGTCAATATCTTCGGTTTTATTCGATTTTAAAAAACTGTATTTTTCATACATTTTTGGTGAAAATGTAAAGTGCCGGCCATGAAACAATATTTGTATATCCCGTTAGAACTTATCCATTTGACCATTTATTATTAGGGCACCAAACGTCTATGACCATTATTTTGACTTTTGTTGGACTTTACGTTATAGTTTCTGTGTGAAAAGTGCCGGTCAGCAAAAAACACATGTGAAAGCTATCGAGAAGATACCTGTAAACATTATTCACTATGACAAAAACGTGTATGACCATTAATTAGTTTGGCTTTTGTTGGATTTAAAAAAAACTTGATTTTTGATTCATTTTGTATAAAAATAAAATATAACAGGCGCGTTATTTAAAGGATCGTCAGAATGTTTATTACTATGGCATTAAACGACTATGACCAATATTTTGAACTTAATTCGATTTTCCAAAAATCAAAAAAAAGTTTTATCTAGTGATAATGGAACTATCTTGCTAAAGGCGTAATATGGTGGTCGTCTTTTGAAAAATAGGTTTGCGTTTGACCACTACCTTACCTGATGGTGATACACGCTTAAGAAACTACTTTTTTTAAAGAAAAGTGTATACAAGGAATAAACAGTGGGGTGATAGAGGTACCTACTATGTTATCGGCCGAGTAGCACCAGGATATTGTGATAGGCATACTTGCAAAGTACAACTACCCGACTCCTGTTTTCCCTAACAGATACTTCAGACGTCATGCCAATATACGAGTTTCGTCACTAGATGGCAAGCTTATCTTTGGAGGGTGGTAACCATTTACGGTCAAGGTGAATCAATACCATAATTCAACCTAAACTTAGGCCGTAACGTTGAGTCGAATGCAAAAACTACAGCCAACGTCATATCTAAATTCAGATAGTATTAATATAGAAGTTCACCTAACAACACACAAAACAAAAACACAAAGTATTTATCTGACTAATAACTAGCCATTGGGAAAGCTCTACTTGTTGTCATTGTTAAAATGTATAAAAAAAAGTTTTTTTAAAAAGTCCAATAAAAGCCAAAGTCGTCATTTGGTAGTATAGTAAAAATACGTCGTTCAAGTCGTTTACCAAAAGATTTGACTTATTTTGTTTCGCTGGCTGACATTTTCCCATTTGAACCAAAACGGAAAGAGAGACGAATAAAAAGTCAAGATAACGGTCAAAAATGTTTTGCGCCAGATTATTAAATGTTCTAAAGGTCCTTTGTAATCCGCCGTACCGCATTTTTTACCCAAAGCACTTTATTTTCATACAAAATAAATAAGAAACAAAATTTTTAAAATACACTAAAAGCCAAACTAATGGTCATACAAGTTTGGCGCTATAAAAAAAATGTTAACAGACATCTACTCGATACTCTCAACGTGATATTTTTGCTGGTCGGCATTTTTCATATTTAAACTAAAACGTAAATTCCAAAAATAATGTCAAAATAATGGTCATAGATGTTTGGTTTTATTAAAAAATATTGAGAAGCAACTATTAGACAGATTCGACGTATTTTTTTCGATGGCCGGCATTTTAACATATTAACCAAAACTGAAAGTCCAAATAATGGTCATAGAAGTTTGGCGCCATACTAATAAATGTTCTAACGGTCCTTTGTAATACGCCTGTACTTATACCTTTTTTTCCCAACGGACATAATAATATTATTTTTTACAAATGTATGAAAAGTCGAGATTTTTAAAATCCAATTAAAGCCAAACTAATGGTCATACACGTCTGGTGTCATAGTAAAAAATGTTCAGAACAATCTACTCGAAAGGTTTGACACATTTTTTTTCTCTGACCGGCACTATCAAATTTGGGCCGGCCAAAGTATGGAAAGCCGATGATCTCCTTTGTAATATATTTTGAATGGAATGTCCGATTTTATATAGGATGCTTTTGGCACGAGAGAATGTCATCATCGAGGAGCAACATGGTTTTGTGCAAGAAATTGGGAGGCACGAATACCTACAGATATTATTTACTTGGACTATGAAAAAGCTTTTGATCGAGTTCCTGTCACACCATTGATTGCTAAATTAGAGCCCTTTGGAATCAGAGGCAATGTCGTGAAGTGGATTGAAGACTTCCTGTCAAATCGCACATTCTCTGTGCGCATCGGAGAATCATACTCTGTTCCCAGAAAAGTCCTCAGCGGTGTGCCGCAGGGATCGGTGTTAGGACCTATTTTATTCAGTAACTACCTTACATATCTTAAACATGGTATCATGTCTGATATATCACTCTTTGCAGATGACACGAAAATAACGGGGAATCCACTTATTAGCCATAATATAATCCAAGATGATCTTGATAGAGTAATTGCTTGGACCCGAGATTGGCTAATCACATTAAACGTAGACAAATGCACTGTGTTGCATGTTGGCAGTAACCACCACACGTTGAGTTACACCACTGACTCAAAACCTCTCGAGCGTGTTAAAAAACAAAAGGACCTTGGCATAACGATAACACATAATCTAAAGTGGGACGAACACATTATTGGAATCACTAAGAAGGATAACTCCCTTTTATACATAATTAGAAAAGCTTTTTATCATATAGATACGGAATTGTTCCTTAGGCTTTACAAAACTTACTTACGTCAGACCGCTGTTAGAACATGGGTTTCAAATATGGAGACTTTACTATCGGAAGGACATTGTACTACTAGAGAGAGTCCAAAGAAGAGCAACAAAGATGGTGACAGTACTGGCTAGCCGGAGTGGACCTTAGCGGGGGCCGCAGGACTCTCACCTCTGGCTTGCCTTCATTGGCCAGCCAGAGTGGGGCGTTAGAGCTATACGCTCGCAGGGTGGAAGTGAAAGATGCATAAGTCGCGAGTTGGTAAGGCGGGTAAACCGCCTCGCAGAAAGCGGTGTACACCTCTTGACACCCTGAGATGCTCACAACCATGTTGCTGTCTTGCCGTCCAGTCGCGTCGGCTAGATAGGTGGCCCAACCAGTGAGTGACGAGTCACCGCCTGCCCAATGTATCTCTGTTATTAACATTGGTCGAGCAGGTGCAGTAGCCCCAGTATATAGGTTCACTAACCCCCAACCCAATAGCCCAGTTCCTTTTGTTCCCATAATCTGCAATAGTCCTACACGAACCAGGGATTGTCTTTGGGTGCACTCCCAAAGTGCATACAGGGATAATCGCCGGTTGGTGTCACAACACATTTTGAGTAAATTGTCTTAAGGGGCCTCTACGTGTTGGCTTCGGCCCCACGCACGCCTTCCAAAAGTCCGGGACTCCATGACAGACCCGACCAGAGACATGGAAACGACATACAAATAATAATAAGATTAAAAATAATTAAATAAAAAATATTTTCCCATGATTCGGGAATTTTTCGGGTGTTTATTTTATTTTCCCATATTTTCCCGATATTTTTTCTTTCCCACCCAATTTTTTCTTTCCCTGCCCATCACTAGGTAGGACATATGTATATGGAGAAACCCACACTGACTAGGTACACTTTTCCTACTCATAATAACCACAATTGATTGTTTGTTAAAGTAAATTGAGGTTACTAGAGTATGTTGAGGTTGTATAATATAGTCATATCACTACTATCAACTATTAATCATTTATCAAATATTTATTGTTTATGAAATCATTCTTGATACTAGCAAACCACTGACTTGGTAATAAATAGTTTGGTTGCTCACTTTTTAGTAAGCTCCATCTCAACAAAAACATTTTCATGTAAAATTATGCCAAGACGAGACTATATCACGGAGATTCACAAAAAGTTGAGATATATGACGTAGATTCTAAAATGTTAAATTGACCTTCAACAAGTTTATCTATGAAAATTGCGTTGAATAAATGAATCTGCCCTAAACCACCCCTACGTACGTTACGTTGAGCTCACGATCTGGAGGTCCCGGGTTCGAATCCCGGTGGGACAAATCAGAAACATCACTTTGTGATAGGGATCACAAAGTGATAGGGATCAGCCTGTAATGTCATTACTTTTGGACATTACAGGCTGATTGTCCAAATTCCAAACCTGATTGTCCAAAAGTAAGATGATCCGTGCTTCGGAAGGCACGTTAAGCCGTTGGTCCCGGTTACTAATTACTGATGTGAGTATTTAGTCGTTACATGAGCCATGTCAGGGGCCTTTGGCGGATCAATAATAACCCTGACACCAGGTTTGTTGAGGCTGGTAATCCACCTCACAACCCATAGGATAAGAAAAAGGTACTTTTCTCTTTACTAATAAAAACGTTTCTTCCAGACTCCAAGAGGTGAAATCCCAACCACAGAATATGCTTATGGATTCTCTGTTCACGGATCCCTGGACTTCCACCTTCAACAAGATCCTCTGTAGACAAGGGTACATCACAGCCAAGAGCATACGACTGCAAGGGATCCTACTATTGGTGTACACTCAGATGAAGCACGTTACACACCTGAGAGATATTGAGGCGCAGTATACTAAGACGGGGCTTGGAGGGATTTGGGTAAGGAGATTTATTTTTTGGACTTTTGTTTGCAGGTTTGGATATGAAAATGAAAAATACATTATATTTTCTGAGAAATACAAGAAAGCAAAAAAGGCAAAATGAGCAACGTGGTTTCGAGGTTGCACCCCATTGTGCCCGGTTGATAAGCCTATCTCCTATTGCATGGGACTTGAACGTAGCTGGCGAGGAGTTTCTACTCCTCGAACTTTGTAGTAAGAACTATACACCTTCCTTTTCGGGGATACCGGTGTGATGCTATGGCTTGTTTAAATAGGACAGTGGCGGCGGCGGATAAGTTAGGATGGCTCTTGATTAGGTCGCCTGACGATAGCAACTGAATAAACCCGCAAGGATGGACTGAAGTCAGTGGTTCCTTGTTTAATAAAATCTACGTCCAGCAGTGGACTGTTACAGGCTAATGGTGAGCCATCACTTGTTTCTATCTCAAAATAAACATCTAGTGTCCGATCGTCTTAACCGCCTGACACAGAACTTAGGGAAGACAAGATTCATACATACAGACTTACATAAACTGACGCCTGTTTCCCAACAGGGGTAAGTAGAGATTATGGAATTCCAATTGTTTCGATCCTTACATATCCTGATAGTTCGTAAGAGAAAATATCAAGAATTGGTTGTAAAGGAAAGATCATCCTTCCGGTGTGGTAATGGTGATACGCCCGAAGACCACGTCCCATCTGCATTGCGTCGAAATTTATATTTATGCGATCGATGAGGAAAACTTTAATAGCGCGTTTCAGTTCCGCTCTTTAGATATGCAATCTTCATATAGGTATACTTATACTAACTTTCATGATTGTTGCATATACATTCAGTGCGTGTTTATATTTACCTACGTCTTGAGTTTTCTTCATATATATACAGGTTGGCCCAGAAGTTCAGGATCAAAATGAAAAATTAGATAGAGGGGCTCATTAGCTACCAGAAACACCCCCATGTATGTTCAGCAATTATTTACGGTTTAGGAGATATGACCCATTTTGTACCTTTTTCTAGATTTTCTACCTTACTTCAGAAATAATCATTTTGTCGCTATCCCTTTCTTAATAATTATTTTATTTTACTTCACAACTATGCCTAAGGCTATGTACCGCTCAATCAAAGATAAATCAAAGTCAAATTAAGTATAAAAAAAAAGTTATCGGAAGTCAAAGTGAGAATTCGACCAAAATTGTTACAGTTGTTAATACTTCGCCGAAGAATAATAAACACATGAGATTGTCATGGACCCTAAAAGTATTTCTAAAAACTGCTCCATTTAATAGGCTTTTAGAAACATCCAAAAAAAGTACCCTTAATACGGGCAAAAAACTAAGTAATTAGCCCTCAAAGGTTGCAAGACAGACAGATTTGAAGGAAAATTTGACATTCTCATACAATGTAGCTGCTACTTTCTAACGTTGTTAAAGGTGCTCAAAGACACATTTTATTTTAGTATCTAATAGTATGAATCACCAACAGTGTTTGGGGATAACTTTTTCCTTGAAATCTATGTACCTTCATTAAAATACGAATACCAAAAGTGACTGCAAGTTTTGTCTTCGGATTTTTGCTATGTCTACCCTGTTAGCGATTATAAGCGTGATTTTTATTTACTTTTAATTGAAAATGTGTCTTTGAGCACCTTTAACAACATTAGAAAGAAGCAGCTACATTGTATGAGAATGTCAAATTTTCCTTCAAATCTGTCTGTCTTGCAATCTTTGAGGGCTAATTACTTAGTTTTATGCCCTTATTAAGGGTACTTTTTTTGGATGTTTCTAAAAGCCTATTAAATGGAGCAGTTTTTAGAAATACTTTCATGGTCCATGACAATCTCAATGTGTTTATTATTCTTCGGCGAAGTATTAACAACTGTAACAATTTTGGTCAAATTCTCACTTTGACTTCCGATAACTTTTTTTTATACTTGATTTGACTTTGATTTATCTTTGATTGAGCGGTACACAGCCTTAGGCATAGTTGTGAAGTAAAATAAAATAATTATTATGAAAGGGATAGCGACAAAATGATTATTTCTGAAGTAAGGTAGAAAATCTAGAAAAAGGTACAAAATGGGGCATATCTCCTAAACCGTAAATAATTGCTGAACATACATGGGGGTATTTCTGGTAGCTAATGAGCCCCTCTATCTAATTTTTCATTTTGATCCTGAACTTCTGGGCCACCCTGTATATATAGGTATATAGATTTATTCACATTTGACTGTTTCACTAGGACTTTATCTCCTAGTGGTTAGTATTCTACCTTATTATCGGAAGTATTCAGTCGTAGGTTCGTAAGTCCTATGCTATTCTGTTTTGCAGCACGGTACAGCATCGAACTAAAATGGATCGATGATATGTTTTATTTTTAGCCTGTTTGAGGGCATGGATACTATTCTTTTCGGCCTTTTATTTGAATAGGTGTTTGAGTTTTATCCTAAGCTTAGCTGCTGTATTACATGGTTGTGGGTTTAGGAATCTTAGTTAAACTAGGTCATTTGAACTATTTATGGCATTCGTATTTCGTATCATTTTACTCAATCGGCACACAACTACGGCGGAACGGCTATTCGGTTTACCTTGAAGGAAGTTTCAAATGTGTATAGGTTAGGTGTCTACTTACTGCGTATATTTGGTTGACACTTCTCTATAATTTGAGAGTGAGATACCTGTTTGAAATTCTTTAATCAAGAATCACATAAAGGGTGAATTTTTGATCACTTTTTATAATTGCATAGGTATGTGAATCTTTGACGAAAATTATTTGGTATTTTTTTGTACAGTTATAGAATAAACATTGTAAGTGGGTAGGAATTCGCCCTCTATGAAACAGAACATTTTCTATTACTTGGTACTTGGTAGCTGAAAAACTATTTACGTGATATATTTTATATTTATATATCCAGTCAAAAATTACGTAGATTAAACTATTAATCTGCGTAATTTATGTCTGACGCTGCTCTTGTTTTCCTCTCGTTATCCTTATAAATGTGCAAATGGTGGCTCGTGAGAATTTTTCTCACAATAAGTACAATTACCTACTCCGTCAAATCAAATGTCAACCTGTTTTATTGCTGAATGAAATATAATCGTACATGATAATTACGCTACAGCACGTTATAAATGCTGCATATAATTTAAATAAATTAAGGTTGAAGTAGAAGAAAAATCGTAGGCAAAGTCGTTGTTGGAATAAATTGAAAGAAGAAAATGTTGTTTTCATATATCGTTTCCTATCTATCTAGAGGACTTGGATGTTGAAAAGAGATCGATTTTTGAAGGCACCTAGAGACATCTCTTGGTCAGTTCACCGTGTATAACCCGGTAGTGACGGCCCACCGAAAATAGTTAACAAACACAACACAACATAGTGTCACGCATGTAATAAGGGCGACCCTCTTGCCATTAACCGGGCATAAATCCTGGAAAGGAAATCTCGTGTTACCAATTTTCAATGATCCAAACATAATAATAGTTAAAACTAGTGATGTGCCGTTCGTGACGTGAAACCAGAAAAATCCATCATTATCATTTCATTAGTGAAACATGCTAACCGGGTATCAGTATGGACCGCCACGGTGTTCAAATGTTATGTATTTGGAACATGACATGTCTATAGGCGGAATGGGGTGGGGGGGGGGGGGGGGGGGTGTAATGGGTGTCATGACATGATCCCCTCCTCCCCCCCGGGGCGACAGGTTGGGTTAGGTGACCACTGTAATTTTACCTAATTCTCTAAGGAGATAGGTTGTCAACTACCTACCTATTGTCCCCCCTCGCCCCTGACATAAAAGCGGGATCCGCTCCTGCATATCTATTAGTGATGTTCCGAATATTCGTATCCGTATCCGCGGATATCCGAGATAAAAGAAAAATCCGTATCCGTATCCGTTACTTTTCACGCGGATCTTTTACGGATCTTTTTCAGGTAATTAAGTAGAATTATTAAATAAAAAAACTATAAAATTGTATTCAGATTGTTTTACCATAACCAAAACAAAAGTACTACCCGCGCAATGCAAGTTAAAACGTGTCCTGCCTGACGTTGCGGCGAGCGAAGACGATCCGTACCCGCGGATATACATTTTTAATGATCCGGCACATCACTAATATCTATACCTTTGTCTGTTACCTACAGGGCAACAAGGGCGCGGTGAGCGTCCGTTTCAACATATACGGGTGTTCCGTATGCCTGGTGAACTGCCACCTGGCAGCGCACGAACACCTGCTAGCAGAGCGCATCAGCGATTACAACACTATCATCAAACAACACTTCTATCACGTCGGAGAGACCACCAACATCTTGTATCATGAGTAAGTGCATATCATCTAAAAAGGCCACATTGATGCATACATACATAAGCTCACGCCTATTTCCCACCGGGTTGAGCAGAGACTACGGAATTCCATTTGCTTCGATCCTGACACACTTCTCATCTCGTCACACTGATGCAATAGGGTATTTGACTGGGTCAAAAATAAATTATAAAATGTTAATCAAGAAATAGAAGCCAGTATAAGATGATGAAAAATCAGTCTCATTTTACTTTTCGACTTTTCTCGAATTTTATTTATAAATTAAGTAACAATGAGTACGACGTTTGACTCATTTATTGACGACGTCACAGGACAGTATTTCCATACAAACTCCAAAGAAAAATTTTGTTTTCACGTTTCGTAAAATGTGCATTTAAAAAACTTTTTTCTATTTGGTATTTGTTGACATTGCGCATTTACTTTTATATGAGCAAATGACAAATTGCAATATTGCTGTTTAGATAAATTGCTTCAACAGAATAATCAATTAATTCCAATACAGGTTAAAAATCACATTTTTTTATGTCGATTGCAACTAGTGTGACCATGGCGAGGTTTTATTAACAATAATTAATCACATTTGAATGTGATTTTTCAGAAACGCGCTTAAGTGGTTTTGACTATAAAGCCACAATTTGCAAGTCTTCTTTGAAAACCTGTTGATAAACCATTGAATAAATAAGTAAAATATATCAGAAATAAACATGGGTGGTTTTTTCTTTTTTATCGACAATAAAAAGTCATTTTCTCGATATATCGGATTTAACATCTTTAACATTATAACGGCAATAAATATTTTAAAACATATAAAGATGGGTCTGTAGAGGACTATTTAGTGTTTCTCTTTATCTTGGTGATATACTTTTTTTTGCACGCGCATTCCAAAAAATATTGTGACAGCGTGTCCCTTTTCATCGGAGACAGCATTTGGATTTACCACTCTGTCACAGAATTTGTGAAAAACAACCAAGCTACGTTAATCACTAATCGAGGAACCGATTAGTATTTCGCTAGTATTTTGAGTATGATAACTATATTTTTGGACAATGGAAAGATTAAATAAAATTCTAAAGCATATCAGAGCGAAGGACAGATCATTGTCGATAAAAAAGAAGAACGACCCATATAACATATTACCAGGAAGTAGACATTTATGAGTATAATTCTCAAAACTAGATACGTTATCATGTATCTATCTAACACCTATTGTTGGTACAAAGATACCGAAATAAATAAGTGGTCTGATAGCAAAAAGTACCAAGAATTTGAAACTATATCAATGTCTGTTCAGGTTGACGTGATAATAATCTAGGTACGTGTCATTGTGAGTGTTGTTAACATGGGTATGCTCAATCCTATGACAAGTCGCCATTGCTAGCCCTATGATAACGTAAGTGTTACCACTGTATTACAACTAAATGGGTATCTCCAACATTTCAAAGACGTAAATTTTATTATTGAAAATTAAGTGAATTACTGACTAATGTATTTAAGTAATTACTATTACTTGTCACATAAATAAAAATCATTAAAACTGTAAGTAAATCTTTTACTAAAAGTTCAAAATTTCCTTACAAAGTAAATATAAAAATATTAAATTTGCAAGAGGTAATTTATTTTTTACGAAATGGCAACGCAGGGTGGGATGACGTCAGCTGGGCTAACCTTGAAATGTTAGCTGTCACCCATGTCTTCTTATACCATGGAAATATCGATCTCCGTTTTATCTATGTAAAGTTAGTTTGAATTAGGTATTATTATTGGTTCTTATTCTAGCAGACGGCTCTAAAAGTAGTTCCGTCCTTCACTTACGTTAATGGAAGAAAGAGATAGAGGTAATTTTAGAACCACGGATTAGAATAAACATCAAAACACGAAATTACTATGCAAATTGTATGAAAAACCAACATGTGACGTGTTAGAAAAACGTGACAAAATGTCGCACTTACATTTTTCTTTATTAAAATACATAAAAATAAGTTAAATAAAAAAAAATGTTTTGTCACCTTTAAATCTGTTTTCATTTAGTAATCAGAATTTCATAATTTACGTTTGTACCTAGGAAACTACCGAATTATGGCCGAAAATTAATACTCACATTAGCTCTTGACACATATCGTCGCGACCACTACATATATGTGTTGACCAATATAAGTCTTTTGGATAGCATTTACCAGTGACATTTGAAAAGACTTGAGTTAGGTTAGGCCCGAATAACATTCTGAGTTATATAGCTTTTCTAATGTCTGATAATGAGTCTTTACAATGATTCCAATCCATTGTGCCGCTTTATAAAATACTAGAACAGACACAATGAAACTACTGGGCCCACAATACAATAAACAGCGGTCGAATACAACAATTGTTAATGACATACATAAAGGAATCACATCGTAAACAACACGATATCAAATAATTAGATGCATAGTTAACCTATTTTTCTAAAAACACAAATAGGTACTTAACATTTTGGTTCGTTTGTCCAGCAACATAATTGTGCCTACTATAGACACATATAAAGAGTTCCATCCCATGTACAGTATTCCAGTATCTTTAGGGGCTAAAAAGGACACATTGAACCAATTATATTGATCTAAAAGCATTATTGCTATTTGATATTTATTTTTTATATGCGCAAATGTCAAATAGCAATAGGGCTTTTTTAGATGAATTACGTCGGCCTTTTTACTCCTTATCATTCAAAAATCTATATCAAATATATTCTTAGAATCAATTACGATCACTTAGTTTTCTCCCATCACTTACCTAGATACTTAAAAGTATTATGTCTTAAAAGATGCAGCGCAAATCGTCTAGCGCTTCGTAACGTGTTATGCTAAGAAACGGCACAAGAAACTCTCCTCTTTAAACTTTACAACCAAAAATACATTAACCCAAATCTTCTTTCCAGCTACGTGTTCTGGATCGGCGACTTAAACTTCCGAACGGATCACCCTACGGGCAGCAGTCCGTCGTCAGAAGAGATAGTTGCACAACTACAGAAGATAGAAAAGGACAAATACACCAACCTACTGAAACACGATCAGCTGTTAGCCGTCATGGAAACTGGGGAAGCTTTCTCGGAGTTCTCCGAGCCTGATATACGATTCCCGCCGACTTATAAGTTCAATATTGGAACCGATGATTATGATGTCAAGTAAGTACGTTAAATAATTTATGTGGTGATATGGTCGTGTCTGTGAATGAGCATTGCTGTCTATTTCTGTAAGAGTCCAGTCTTCTGTGCACATTCACACTTTAAGTGGGATCAGGGGGGTTAAAATGGCCACATTTATATGCGCAATTGTCAAATTGCAATATTGCTTTCTTAGATAAAGTGCTTCGATGTGGCCATTTTAATCCCCCAGCTTTTCTAATTTGACATTATATTGAAAAAAAATCTAGATTTTCTTTTACTATTAGCTTGTTCATGCAAAGAGTCCAGTGTTGGTATATAATATGAAATGCATTATAATGTACCTTGTGTGCGCTGCAAAGCTGGGAGATTTGCTGGCCTTATTTCATGCACTGTATCACTGCGACTTACAAGATCTATAGTGATATCTTTATGCTACAGTTCACCTCTAAGCCCCACACGATAGTGTAGTATATGCTTAGGGGTGAGAAGTTTTAACGCCTTTGGAGTCATTGGGTATCCTCCAAAGATGACACAACACTTGCTCATCGGGGGCTCACGCTCCTGTAGTTTGTGGATGGGGATTTCTATGTAATGCCACTACTGTAATATTTTAAATAGACTTGATAAAAAAATTATAATACCGTCAGAGCTCTTAGTTACTGGCAAAACATAATTTGTGAAGTTTTCTCGCAAATAACACCACTAGTTTTTCCTTGACCGTCACTGAGCAGAAATAAAGTCATTGCCAGCTTCAGGGTCTTTGACCTGATGAATAGTTTTTTGTTGTACTCTTAGTTTTGTACCTGAATGAATGGAGTTTTTATACTCAAGTTGTAAAAAATAAGATGATGGTGCGTTTAAGAAGTTTTGTAGAATGTAGAGGTATTAGGGCCTCCTGGGCCCCGACCGAGATAGAGTTACCTTTTTGTTCGGATACACGGCTTATGTTAAAAAACACCAAACACGAATCCGTCAGAAATCAGAAATCATAGGTTTATAGAATCTTTATCTACTCTTATCTACCTCTCACTCACTCTCTCTCTCTCTCTCTCTCTCTCTCTCTCTCTCTCTCTCTTTCGTACTCGATCGCAATCAAAACCCCAAAAAATGAAATCTCTTATTCTTCTTCTATCGTGTGGGTTGTGAAGTGGATGACCAACCTCATCAACCCTGGTGTCAGGGTTATTAATGTTATTATTGAGCCGCCAAAGGCCCCTGACGTGACTCAAGTAACGACTACGTACTTACATCAGTAAGTAGTAACCGGGACCAACGGCTCCCGAATATCTTATTCTAATTATTGTTCATTACATCGTTATTTCATTTTTTTATTTTACATTTCCAGAAGGAAGCCGTCATGGACAGACAGGATTCTGTACAAGGTGATAGCGAATAACTACGAGAATATAACTCTACGGGCGGATCTGATATCGTACAACCACCTACCACACTACACAGTGAGTGACCACAAGCCTGTGGTCGCGCAGTATAACATCAAGGTCAGTACTTTCACTAACACACTCGTATTACACCGCTAAAACCATGGAAGTTATATCATAACTTGACAGTAGACAGTTTTGACAGAAGCGAATAAAAAACTTCGAACTGAAGGGGGTCTTAAAAAGCCACAATGTTTCAATTCATCTTCTTCTTCTTTCGTGTGGGTTGTGAGATGAATTACCAACCTCATCAACCCTGGTGTGAGGGTTATTATTGAGCCGCCAAATGGCTCTGATATGGCTCATGTAACGACTTACATCAGTAAGTAGTAACCGAGACCGGGCTTAACGTACCTTCCGAAGCACGGATCATATTACTTTTTGGACAATCAGATGATCAGCCTGTAATGTCTAACCAATCTAGAGATCACAAAGTGATTTTTGTGATATGTCCCCACTGGGATTCGAACCCGTCCCGTTCGGATCGTGAGCTCAACGCTCAACCACTGGATTACGGAGGTCGTTAGTTCATCTAAAAAAAGCAATATTGCAATTTGACATTTGCACATATAAAAGTAAGTTTGCAATGTCAACAAATGTCAAATAGCAATATTGCTTTTTAGATGAACTGATTCAATGTAGTCTTTTGAATCCCCAGGAGTTCATTCCTTTTGTAAGAGGTGTAAGTTAAGTCTCTATCACAATTTAAAACCCTTACGATTTTGATAGGTTGAAAATGATTACTATTATCGATTTTTTAAAATTTTAGCCAATCACAGG
The DNA here is from genome assembly GCF_024362695.1 of Pectinophora gossypiella. Taxonomy (NCBI): domain Eukaryota; kingdom Metazoa; phylum Arthropoda; class Insecta; order Lepidoptera; family Gelechiidae; genus Pectinophora; species Pectinophora gossypiella. The sequence goes on along the minus strand of NC_065416.1, from coordinate 6,191,159 downwards.
ACAGGATTTAAATCTATCACGTACACCACCTAGAGCGGGAATAAAAGGGGAAAAGGAGGAAATTGCGAAAATGAGAAAGAGACACTACCAATAATCCGTCTGTATCGCATCACTATTATAAGAAATGAAAAAAGAATGTGTCTGCGCCACAAAGTTTAGGGCGATACTTCAAGGTCAAATTGTTTATTGATTTCTCTGGCAGGGTTTTCTTCGCTTTAATGATTAATGCCACACCAATTAGTGCGACGGTATTTACAGTGATATTTTCACCTAATGAAAATCTTTGTATTAAATCAGTAAATAAGGTAGTAAATTACAATACACACGAATAATTTACCTTCTTAGAATCGCCTATTTACATTTTGTAGTTTTAACACGTGTGAACATTCCAGTTATGATATTACTTCCATGGCCAACACATAGAAATACTCTGAGAGGATTGCTTTGCATGGATTTCTGTAATTTTAAACCAACATAACGTAGAATTAACTTATGTAATAATTAGATTTACGCTTGCGATTTGTTTCGCGTGGACTCTGGTTATTCCGCTAGTTCTGTCTCTGAAAATCTGGTCCATAAGTTCATTTCTGGGTGCCAATTTTCATCCAAATCGGCCCAGTGTTTTCGGCGTAAAAAGATAGAAGTTACTTAAGAGGCTTGCTTTGCATCCATTATGAAATTCAAACTAACGAAACGAAGAGCAAAATTATGCAATCATTTAATTAAATGGCTTGCAAAGCATATCGCGGTCAACGTAATATATAGTCTCAAAATAAAATCTAGATTTTGATAGATATGTCTTGGCACGGTCAGAATTTAGGTGCACGCTCGTAAATGCTTGAGTAAAGAGCCATTTTCGGAATCATTATTAACTAAAATTTTAGGCCTCGTTTTCACTTGACATCATTTGAGATGGTATTGTGAAGAATAAAGTATTAAGTAGTTTAAATATTAATAAATTATTTAATTACGCTGTTGTTCTCCTAAATACACTGATGCCATTTGAAATTGGAACTGGTTTATTTAATTTTCAAGGTTGTAGTATAGTTTTTGTTGCTATAAAAATAAACTTGCATAATACTACCTACATCATGTATGCGTATATATGCGTCGCATTTTGATTTAGATTATGTTTTGTATGGTGTATTGAATGTACATTCCTTTACTAAATATCATATAACCGTATCATACCGTAATACGTTTATTTACAATGTACAACGGCCATTCTGACCGTCAGAACAGCGGCTCACTTTATTATTATAATTTCTCCCGTTTCATGAACTTATATTGAATTTCACTTATGGTACATTCAGGTACATAGCAGATACATTCCTTTCGTATATCATATCATCCGCCATTATGACCTTTACGAATGCGTAGCTTGAAATCTGGTCTAAATTCTTACTACGAATGTAAGGTCAAGGTATATTGTCAAGGCTCACGAATTGGTGATAATTGAGTTACCGGCTTACATTACACTATTTATAAATAGTCCTTGACCGAGCCGATTTATCACGTATGAGGTAGTCATAATTTGAGCTCTTCGTTTCGCCAATTTTGACGAAACACGTCGTTAAAGTAGTACGAGCAAAGAGTTACTTGTTGTTTCACTAAATATAGTTTCAAATCGCATGGGCCAAGTCCAGTAAATATCGGCTTTATTTCTTTGGATGTAATATTATAAATATACATAAATAATCATTATGACCTATCATAGTGTAGGTATTACTTTAGTTCTAATTTTAAAGAAGTCGAAAATCGTAAATGTAAATTACGAACATCGTTCACCTGAAACGTGATAAATAAAATTAAATGAAATATTAATATAGAAATATAATATAAGCTAGTCAAAGATGAAAAAAAAAAAATCAAACTCATTTTCCGTTTGGACTTATTTAAGAATTTCCATTATGAATTACTCAACAATGAGTACAACTTTTGATTATATTTATTGGCTGACGTTACCGTTTTGTATTCTTTTACAAACTTCATATAAATGGACAGTTTCGATAAAAGTATCTCATTTGACTAGGTTGTCCCTTAGCCTATTTGTTTTTTTCACCTATATTTTTTGCCAGCGTTATTTACACATGTAGTACCTAACCATAGCACTTGCACGCTTGCATGTTAGATCCGCCACGGCTTCACCCGCTCGGTCGTGGGGGATACAGCGCGAGTGTCAAGATCATCAGCCAGAATGTTCTCGATGATGGTTCCAATGTCTGCCGACGGCACACCGATTGACGCATCATCTACGCCCGGTGACCAGTCTCTGGGGTCGGGTGCTGTTAGTATGATGAGCATGCCAATACCACAAACTGATGTAGATGGATTGGACAAGGATTTGGTTGATGGGCAGGTACTAATTTGTTTGTAACTATAATATTACGGGTTTGGTTGGTGGTGAATTTGGTTTAAAAGATTTTTGATCTTGCGTCACAAAAAGTCCTCATGCCACGCGATCGATTTTTGTGCAAAGACTTCATCGTTTCTTCCAATAGAAGCCATATATAAACAATGCCCATTAAAAAATAAAACACCTCGCAATTAAATACTATTTCGTAAGGATTCGTAAGGATAAATAATACCTAAATGTAATTTTACAGTGGGTTTTTAATTCTTAATGTTGATGTTCCAAATTCAAATTTTAAATTTATTTACATACGAGTTTTGTGTTTTGATTACGTATATATTCGCTCGACTTTGTTGCTTGCTTGCAGTAGCGTTCTTATGCGAGGTCCCTAAGCGTACACCAATAAACTAGATCTATAAGTTTGATAAAATATGTTGTTCTATTTTTGCATGGCTGCTTATAATTATGTTGAAAGCATCATGTCATAATATTCTGTTTTACTGCCTAATAATATTCAATCATCATTTAAATTCTGTTCGTATATATATTACGTCACAAACTATACCGAAAAATTATCGACATAATTTTATCATCGGGTTATTTTCCATACGTTTCTTCTTGTAACTCATCATATTAAACTAATTGATATTTTTCTACAGGCGTTCTCAAACTACACGGAGAAAACAGTAGAGTTCGCACCAATCAGTCGGATTTGGTACGTTGGCGACTCTGACTTCCGAACGCAGTGCACACTGTCTCCCGATGTCGAGGTTAACGCTAACGACTGGATTGGTATTTATGACGTGAGTGTATATTTTTCTTGTCTTTACTTATGTGGGTTGTCACATCAATGACCAGTTTCATCAGCCTTGGTTATTGAGCCGACCTATGTCCCTGACGTACTTCGTGTAACGACTACATACTTAGGTAAGTAGTAGCCGGGACTTAGCCGGGACCTACTGCTTAACGGGGCTCTCTGGATCACAGATCATTTTACTTTCGGACACTCGGGTGATCGAGCTTGGTTCTAGATTTTAGCTGACAGATGCGACAAAAGACACCGAAATGAGAAGGTTGTTTCACCATCTATGCCATCTAGCGACCTTCAACAAAAATGCCTGTCGTGCGGCCGCTACTGCCGCTCTCGCATTGGACTTTACAGCTATTTTAAGAAGACAAGAACGCTGCTTGAATGATATGCCAAAGATTTACATCAGGCCTGAGAATAACCTATTTTTTTTCTTCTCGCAGGCCAATTTCCACAGCCTAGACGACTACATAGCGTACGAGTATCTGGCCAAAGTGAGTGTCCCTCAAGCGCCCACCGCTGCGGGGCAGCCTCGCACCATCACACTGAGCTTCCCTGTCGGCAGCGGCGTGCGGACGCCGGGCTTCTACCGATTTATATACTTCAGCCAACCCAACAACGATGTTAGAAGTGTTTTGGGTAAGTAGAATGTAGATTTGCTTGCTTTACAACTTAATATAGACTGTTTATGTAAGTCGTTTCTACGGACACCGAGGTTCTACTGGTTTGTTTACTTCAACCAATATCGATGTTAAAACTGTTTTGCCTACGTCAGCCACTCTTATCGATTTATTTACCTCACTCGGCCGTATAACGATGTGTTCCATGTAGGTTGGTTTGCTTAAAACTTAACAGAGACTGTTTATGGTTGGTCAGCTTATTGGGAGAAACAGGCAAAACCGAATTCCAAATTCAAATTTTAAATTAAGGCCCGTGTTTTGTTGAACAAGATTGTTTAGATGGTTTTAATGAGTTATAATTTTCTTGTAAAATGTAGCCTATTAAGAAAGCGTTAAGATCCAAACTTCTCTCGCAGGTATATCAGAGCCGTTCGAAGTGAGCAGTAAAGAGGACAGGTTAGTAGCGATAGACCCTTGCGAGCAGGCTTCTAGCAGTACGTCTCCGGGGCGATCCAAGCCTTCCACGGCTACCACCGACATCTTCACCGACTTCACAGGACTCGACGTCGCTAAGCTGTCTCGCCACTTCTCCAACGATTTGAGCATTGACTGACTAAAGACTTACCTGCCCGGGTCACCGGCTAACGTCAGGAGAAAGGACAATCTATAGGCTTAAGTTCAGTTCAGTCACAAATCAGTGTAGTTGAAAGTGACTATTACAAATCGGTCGGTGAAAAAATGACAATATTGTAAGTGATAAGTTGATCAAGTATGGTGGCGGCCTTGTGGTGTCCTGTTAGTTGGTATAAGTCTTGTGATAATCGGTTCAAAAATAAACAAACAATGGTACTGATCTGCAGACACCAACTTAATTTTAATTTAGTTTGATTAAAACTAGTTTTATCTCTGTCTTGCACTCGTCGTTAGTGAAGGACGGTACTATTTTTAGAGCTATCAGACTAAAATAAAATTAATTTATCTGCCTGAATCGGCACTATAATTAAAGGGCATTTTGAAACTTTTAATGTAACACGACTTAGTATAAGTAATCGCTTTTATCCTTGTTGTAATGTTAATAAAGAAAAAATAGTTCCGTTCTCTAAAAACTAAAAGCATGACATTTTAAGCAGCGCCACCTTTCGGTGACAGTAAAGCATGTTACAACGATCGTAAATTCATACCCAATTGGATTTTAGACATTTGATTGCAATATTCGACGTAAACCTAATGAAATGAAATAAATAATTTGACAAAAGAGTATCTGTTGTTGCGTAGGCGCTACCTGCGATGGCTGACGGACATTATAAAGTCGTATTTTTTTTACGACTCGTCTTTGATAAAAGACGGGCATTTTGCCTCGAACACCGAACCACTATAAAAGCTTAATAGTAATTTTGCCTCAATAAATACCCGACTATAAAGAACAAGTGACGTTTACAATCTGACCGACTTATCGGTCACACGTTTATGAGTTTTTGATGATGTCTGATTCAAGTAACGGCTTGATATATAGTGTAATTTTTGGTACAATAAATTACAAGAAAATGCTATTTTATTAAATTGTTTAAATTTCGAAAAGTTCGTGTTGCATTCAAATAAAGCACAATGAAGTATAATAAGATATTCAAAACAAGAATATGTACCTTTTTTACCTACAACAAAAGTTTACATGCATCATCAATATCACGCCTATTTCCTGTTGGGGAACAAAAGTGTATATCTAGTTAATAAATTAAATAAGAGTTTAAAATACTTGCATTTCTTTGTCTAAAATCCAATTTCAATTGACACAAATATTGAGATTTCATAGTGAGATTGCTAAGATGACAATTAAAAATAAGAGTCGATGAACGTTGTAAGTTTTTTCTCATTTATGCGCGTATCTATAACATTCTTGTGGTATATTTTTTGGATAAATTCCTACTCAAATACCATTACTAATATCGAGTAGCCGTGCTGATATTTTGAGTAAATAAGTGTTAGTAGTATAGAGGTTATGGGCATGACTGTACGCAATAAATTGGTGCTTTAATCAAGAGTGCATCAAATAATGTGTATAATGTACTTACGAATGATAACGTGAAAAAAAAACATAACGCGAATAAAAAACCGAAATGTGACTTTGCTCATACCAATAGGGTCTATACAATCCAACATCTATGGTATGTATGAACGTATTTTAGAGGTCGTTTGTTACAAATTTTATGCATTTAGTTGGTAAGCGGTACACCATAGCTTGTAGACAATAACGCGGCCACGTTCAACCGAATTCCTTTACAAGTATATAGAACTGTATTGGAATTGAAATACTTAGATAAATTGTAAGTATTATCGTAGAAGCCGAGTTTCAAATTAAACTTGTATTTGTGTCATTTACTCTTGTAAGTGTTAACATTAGTGCGAAAGAGATGACAATAAATATACTCGCTCTAATTTTAAAGAGTAAGTGATATAGGTATTCGTTTCAATATTTCCTATATAACGACGTATTGTAAATGTTTTTATTGGTGATTTATATTAGTACAATTTGTAAATTTTATATCGATGTATAGTGCAATAGATGCATATACACTTCTCATCAAAAAAATCGAAACACCTTGCAAGTTTACGTTTTGTCAGGATTATCAGAAAAATGTGTACATTTAGGAATAAATGTTAAATGTCGTTTAATAGTGAGTAATATGAGCTTATCAAATCTTAATGTTAATGTTCTAAATTTAAATGAATTTTTCATAGGTTTCGTATTTTGTTAAATGAGTCATTTTTATTCCGTATGGAGTATAAAGGAAATGGATAAAACAACACACGTAAATGAAAAAAAAAGCTAAAAAACGTTTATTTAATAACTTGTATTCCCTCCCCGAGCTCTAATTACTGCTTCCATACGGTTCTTCATCGATCGGATGAGAGTCACGATCACATGCTGTGGTATATTGTCCCATTCCTCTTGGATTGCATCTTGCAGCTGGCTAAGTGTTTCTGGGGCAGGATCTCTTGCTCGAATTCGTCTCTTTAATTCATCCCACAGATGTTCAATGGGATTCATGTCCGGGCTTCTTGCTGGCCATTCCATAATAGAGATATCGACTTCGTTAAGATAATCTCGTACGACGCCCGCGGTGTGAGCCCTAGCATTGTCGTGCATGAATATGAAGCCGTTGCCAATAAAATGTGCATAGGGCATCACATGAGGCTCGAGACACTCTTCGACGTACCGATGACAGTTTAGTGCAGGCAGACGTGGCCCAGACACGAAAGCAAGCTCTGTCTTACCGTCGGCGCTGATTCCTCCCCAAACCGTCCACGAACCGCCACCATAGCTGACCTTTTCTTCAATGCAGCATTGTGCATAGCGTTCTCCGTCTCTTCTGTAGACCTTGTTCCTTCCGTCGTTACCATACAGCATAATTTTACACTCATCAGAAAAGAGAACTTTGCTCCACTGTAGGTATGACCAATTTAGGTGCTCACGTGCAAAGTTAAGGCGCGCTCTTCGATGGTCTGCAGTTAATTTCGGCCCATTTGCTGGCTTATGCGGTACCAGTTCACGATCCTTCAACCTTCTTCTAATTGTAGAGTCACTTACAGCCACCCTTCGTACAACACGAAGCCGCTGCTGCAGTTGAAAAGCGTTAAGGCGTCGATTTCTTAAAGAAGTTGTTACAATAAATCGATCATCTCGCTCAGAAGTGACCCGATTCCTGCCAGATCCTGAACGGCGCGTGAACAAACCAGTCTCCCGATAACGTTTATAGACTCTATGAACAGATGACAGGCTTAGATGCAGTCTTGCAGCCACAACACGCTGACTAAGGCCAGAATCCAGCAATGCCACAACTTGGGCGGCTTCTGTGGGCGAAGTATCCATACGTTTTAGAAAAAAAACCTTTTTTCAGACGTCCCAAAGTCACAGTATTGAAATAAAAAACAAAAAGTTTAAGGATAGGCGCCAATTTTTAGTTTTTAAACGCTAAATGTACTCCAACCCTAAACACACATTTGTCTTAAAACAGTGATTCATTTCGTTTATAAGATAAACAAATGAAATTCTAATTTTGAATTTAGAATTTTCGCTTATTACTGTAATGGCCAAACTGCCAGCTATACATTTATGTATTTTTTTTCATCGTATGAATTCTTTTTTGTGTTAAATTCGGACAGAAACAATGAAAACGGAAGTGTTTCGATTTTTTTGATGAGAAGTGTATATTAAATGTGTATTATATAATAGAATTGCATAATAATAAAATGTAGCTATACTATAAGAATATTCAACACAACAATAATATTACATTCAGTAGAATTTTGAAAAGTTGCAAATATGTTGAGGGCTAGGTCGGCGAAGCGCGGGTATTTAGTTCGTCCTGCGATAAAATCAGAAGAAAAAGGCGAATCAGAATCATTCTGATTCTGATCAGAATCATTCTGATTCTACGATAGATGGACCTCTGGTTAGCCCAATTGGGAATATAGTCGTGTGCTTATGATGACGATGAGGTACTTATCTAGAGACGAGAGAAGCAGTATTATTTTCGCCTACAAATAAATAAATAATACTTTGACTTTTTAATTAAACATTTAATTTACATTTTTACACTTTATTTCATACTTAGCACAGAATAAGTTAAGCCGTTGGTCCCGGTTACTACTTACTGATGTAAGTAAGTAGTCGTGACATGAGCCATGTCAGGGGCCTTTGGCGGCTCAATAGTAACCCTGACACCAGAGTTGATGAGGTTGGTACTTCACCTCACAACCCACACAATAGAAGAAGAAGACAGAATATGGACCCTAATGTTTTATTCCCATCTGTTATGTGATGGATTGCAACTTCTAAGAATTCTATTAATAAAAAAAATGCTTGAAATATTGAAAATGGTTATTTATAGTTTAAATATGTAATCATTTATATTTGGGACGTTGGTATTAATATAATTACATCGTGACAATTTGTTTAATGGTGATAGATTTAGTTACTTACAACTACGTATTACAAACGGTAAAAAATAATGCTTGGCATTTATTATTAATATGCATTGGTTGTTAATGTAAAATTAGTTTTATTGACCAATTCCATTTGTTTGCGCCGTTAGTGAAATTAAGGAATTTGAATTATGCTCTGAACAATGTAAGTTTGCCATTGCTGTTTAAGTCTTATTTGTTATCGAAAGAAAATTTTAAATGCATAAAAGTTATCTATACACAAACCAGAAGATCTTTAGTAAAATGTTGCGTAATTTTAAAACTCAAAAGACAGAAATAATTGGCAAAATTTTAATAGAATGCAGAACATTACGTTTGAAAGTTGAAATATTGTTTGTGCAGCGTAAACATGATAAGTAAAAAACGGACTTTGCATATGTAAAGTCCAGCTGGACACGAATATATGGGGCTTAATCCTTAGTTTTTACGAACGGCTTACAGTGCAATTGTTGTATTTAAAATATACGCCATACAAAAGTTACCAGGCTGTAGCTTGTTTATAAATGCACTTAGTGAAATATAGTTCCTTTTTAGGTATTAAATTAGTGTCGCGATGAGAAAAAAATATGCATATCGTACCTATTAAAAAGTAACTCGTTGCCTTATAGAGAAAATCTAGTAAGCGCTTTTTTGAAAAATTACTTAGGTTTGCTTTTATTCAACAAATTCTCGATTTCATTCTGGGTGAATGAATATAAAGACTACTTACTTTTTGCGTGGACTGAAACTAACGTATCTGTATATTGTGAGTTTTACAAAAATCACACGCGAATGTGATTTTTCAAAAAGTCGCTTGCGAGATGTTCATTGTAAGACGTCGAAATATGAACTTTAGGTTCCGAGATTTTGTAACGAATTTGTAAAAACTTACGTATATAAATAATGAGACACGTAAAATTTTAGACACTGTTGAAATTCTTAAAATTATTTATTATTGATACAACTCGGGTCCTGGTATGGATTAATTTACGGGTTTTGGCCTAAAGAACTTTCTTGTTATAAAAAACATTAGCAAATTCTTTAAGCGTATTGGTCACAAGCTTAGATTATAAAGTGGTATAAATTAGATGTAGTAGGTAAATATAAACGCTATTCGCAAAGGTTTGTAGCTCAGTTCGTAATGACAATAATTTTAGCTAGATTTGTGTGGTGAATTTTATTACTTAGCAACGCAACCGAATGGGAAAGTCGGGGTTTGTTTCTACAGTTCAATTGATATAAGTACTACCTACCGTGTAAAAACAACTATTATGTAAAAGTTTTGATTGGTCGTATTCAACTCGCTAGTTTTCTTTTATATTTGTTCCAAAAGTATATTATGGAATTAAATATTATTTACAAATATTTTTTTTATATTTCCAATATATTTCCAATATTAAAAAATACGATGTTTCTAAAACGAATATAATCAAAGGTTCCGAGTAGAATAATCTAGTTGTTGTATTTTGTTTGTGTAGATATGGTGCTAATTCCTGCAAAAAACCATCCAATTTTATTTTAAGTTATACCTGTCATTTTCTTATCCGCCGAAAATGAAAGGGACAAGTAATCGATAGGCATAAAATTTATGGAACACACGTCAATTTTAGGCAGAAATCTAAAACAACCCTTTAAAAAAATTCCATTGGTCAATAACCCGACAGGATTAAGTTGACATCAAGCGGGTTTCATATTAGCGAGATGCCTATTTTATTCGCCCGGGTTATTAATTCATTTAAAAAAAATATAGTTGTCAACCATCCGTCCCTTTCCTTTTCGGCGGATAAGAAAAGGACTGGTATAACTTGTAATAAAATTAGAGGTGTCTGCAGGAATCGGGGTCAGTGGTGCCTATTCAGGCGGACACAAACTTAACCTTATTTTAGTTTGACAGGTCTTAAATTAGTGCCGTAAGAAAGAGATTCAGCTTGTTTTAGTCCTGTCAAATTAAGTTGCTGCTTGCCTGAATCGACACCATTGAGTGGTGTACTACATCACTAATCTAATCTAATCTAGCCTACAAGATCCCACTGCTGGGCAAAGGCCTCCCCTTCCTCTTTCCATTTTTCGCGGTCCTGTGCGTATTCCGGCCAGTCCCTACATCACAATCAAGATTTTTACGAATTGAGCAACATTTAACATAATGTTATTTAAACTTATTTCAAACATAATAGGTACTTTGTTTATAAAATCATTTTCCCATTCGGCTGTGTGATATGTTTTTAATTAGCCAAATTATGCCCGTCCTTATAGAACATCACATTAGAGCATAAATGTACACATGTAAACCACCGAAGTTATGACTTTTTAACACTTTTTGTCGCCATTAGCGCAATGTTATGAAATTATAAATATTTAGTGAGTCTGTCGAGGAAATAAATTCGTAGGTATTTGTATTTCGAAACTTATAAGTAAAAAACATCATATTTTTGTATATCGTAGTTACTTTCTATGTTTCGCTGAATGTAATAATTTTAACGATAGAGTGTAAATTTTGCATTATCCATAATTTCGGAAACGAAATACATACCTAATACTTAATTTATTACTCGACAGACAAATGTATCTCCCAGCACTATAAACATTTAAGTTAGGTACTTACATATACCTCGTATAACAAATAGACAACCAATCTCTGTAATAAGTGTCCGCGGCGCATCTTGTCACAAGCGACGGTGTGTTAAGGTGGGTACTGACTAGTGTTACGAGGCGTAATGTAATGTGTTACACAGCGAGCGTTCATTCTGTCATCATCATCATCAGCCCATTAACGTCCCCACTGCGGGGGCACGGGCCTTCCCTATGGATGGATAGGGAGATTGGGCCTTAACCCACACGCGGGCCCAGTGCGGATTGATGGTTATTAATGACTGTTAATGCAGCCGGGACCAACGGCTTAGCGTGCCTTCCGAAGCACGGAGGAGCTCGAGATGAAAACAACTTTTTTTTGTGGTCACCCATCCTATGACCGACCTTTGCGAAAGTTGCTTAACTTCAACAATCGCAGACCGAGCGTGTTTACCGCTGCGCCACCGAGCTCCTCAAATTCGTGCAAGATTTTTACGAATTCGTGCTGTCAGTACGGGGAAATAAGGCGCTCGTAGCGAGCATCAACACTGATTTTAAGCACATGACGTTGCATAATCATGCTCGCTGCGAATTTTACACCTCGTAACACCGGTCAGTACCCACCTTAACGACACTGTACAACCGATATTGCACATTTGAACAGATACATAACATAAACAGCCTATATACGTCCCACTGCTGGGCACAGGCCTCCCCTCAATCAACCGGAAGGGGTATGGAGCATACTCCACCACGCTGCTCCAATGCGGGATCGTGGAGGTGTTTTTACGGCTAATAGCCGGGACCAACGGCTTAACGTGCCCTCCGAAGCACGGAATCATCTTACTTTTTCGGATAATCAGGTGATTCAAGCCTGAAAAGTCCTTACCAAACAAACGACAGTCTCACAAAGTGATTTCGACAATGTCCCCATCGGGAGTCGAACCCTGACCTTCAGATCCTAACGCTGTAACCACTAAACCACGGAGGCTGTTATTTGAACAGATATAACATCTTAATTTCAGGGACGAACTTGTACTATCTACATAACTTAATGTTTACGTATTTCCAACACGCTTCGGATACTTTGTTTTTGTGAGTCTATTTGTTTATATGTCAGTGGGTACTTAGTGTAGCTTTGTTGATCACCTGATAGGCTATCAGTACTTAATACCTACATAGTTTTAATCTATAGTAACATATTATACATAAATGGTTCTAATAATAACCAAGGTGTTTTGTAAATCTACGTATTAATGGCTATTACACAAATAACTGTACCTTATATTACTACTATTTTTGTTACTATATTTTTTATTGAAAAATTATTTTTGTTGTAAGTTTTCTATGAAGTTTCCTATTGATATTTGAGGAGTAAAAACATATTTTTTAAATTCGTATTTCCCCCTTTGCCATAAAAAGTAAGTTATGTACAAGTAAATGTTAAATTACTTAGTTAAAAGTGATTCCTACATAAAGGAGTTTTTCTGGAATACGTGTACACTTGTCTCTTGATAACTTGTCTACTGCGGATAAAATCTATTTTTACCCCTCAAAATATCTGTTTTAATAATTCAATACCTCTTTACTTGCCAACTGATAATAATCAAAATAAAGTCGATCTCTACATACTTACATGTAAAAGATGAATATACAATTATTAATGTTATTTTTGTTAGCCGACTTGTATTGTGATGTTCGACTGTAATTTTGTTTCAAAGTACAAAATTAACTTGTAGTTATCATAACACTTGTGTTACATTATTATAATATATTTTGTTTAGTTGGCAAACTTTGTTTTATTTTATTTTTTTCAACTTTTGATAGAGTTGTGTCTACCTAACGACATTTATTTGTATGTTGACTACTGTTGGCTAACTGTATGAAGTGTACTATGCGTCGCGTATCATGAAATATCAAAATATTTATTCGGGCCTCATAACCTGCAGTATAAACATTATGTATCTCCTTAACCTGTGTTTCCATTGTGGCCTTCGATGCGTGCGACAGGCGCGATGTTTGCTTATCAAACAAATCGAGCCGTGATAAGCGTTACGCAGTAATATTTATCATCGGGCGCGGCGTCTATGTCGGCTCGGCCGTCGTAGCACAACTCCCGCCGTAGCTGTTATCGGAAAAGCGCGGGAAAGCGAGCGCTCCGTCAGTAGGCTCGCGACCGCCGAGAGAGATGGTCGTCTCCGTGCGCGCGGTCGCTTTGGCACTCGCCGCGCTCGCACTCGCGACGCGCGCTCACTTGCCCTCCCACGACAACATACTGCGAATACAGCTGTGGGACGCCGAGGGGCTCAGCCGGGAACCCCTGGCCACCGAGGTGGCAGCCACCTCGCGAGCTCCCAAACGCAGGAACACCAAAGTTAACTTGGATGCTCTCTACAATGACATGCTGGAAGAGTTCGGAGCGGAGCTGGAGTTCGGGCGCTTCACCAGGCACCGGGTGAGGCACAAGCGGCGGCGGCCTCGGCAGAGTGGCACGGACCTGCCGTGGCGGTTCCACGCCGGCTCGCAGCTGATGAACGTGGCCGAGTACAACTACGACGTGCCGTGGGATGTTATCGAAGGAAGGATGGTGGACAGTGCAGTGAGTGATGCAGTGAATGGGTCGCGCGAGCGGGAGCGGGACGTGGCGCAGCCGATGACGCTGCGGCAGCCCGACGACGACGACGAGGTAATGAGAGCAAACACTCGACGGAATAATATCGCCTTTCAGCGTTATCGTCGCCCGAGGTGGTTAATAGCCATTCACTGAACTGATAGCCTGCCGGCGTGGCCGCGGGGATGCTATTCACGCCATCCTTTCAGGACACCCCTCGAGCGACGATGCGTTGATAAAAGTGAATACCCTTCATTGTTTTTAAAATATGTTTTTCCCCGTTGCATGATAGCGCGAGCGCGGGAGTTCCAAGTGGAGTATATTTTTCAAGGGGAGATTGGCTCTCTCGTCTTATCAGCAGATATGTCGACAGTCGACGGACTATCGTTACACAATGTTATTGATATATTTACGATTACGCTCTATCTTCGTGTTATCGCTCAAATATTTAGTGAAATGCATTTTTATAACGTACGGAATGTATTAAGTCACTATAACGACGTAATCGGTTGTATGAGAGAAATAACTGTAAAATAGGGTTTCTAGTCTACCTATGCATATGAGTGCCTATATTCCTAATGACGTATCTGCTCGGTAATAACAGTCGTGACGGCGATCTATTTAAGTAGTGTACAATCCACATTATACTTATTTTCCTTCCTTTAGGTATACCTATAACACCTTGAGATGTGTCAACTTCTTAAGTAGCATGGGAAATACCTTCGGGTTTTTACATGTGTTAAAACCCTTTTAATTCTTGATCCTTTTCTGATTACCTGCTTACACAGGTAAATTAGGTACTAATAAAGATTCGCTACGAGAAAGGGTTTTACTGTAAATTTAGGTATACTAAGTGGTAGGTAGGTATATCAGTTTTGTATGTCATTTTATTTACGTGAACGATTTACAAATTAAATAAGAAATAATGTAAGATTTAGACACGATCTTTATTTCTTAGGTAACTTTTATTTAGTGCGAACGCAAATAGGTAGGTAAATAATTTATTACTATTAAAATGCGTACCTTACCTACCGTAAAAATAATTGATTTGCAACTGAATTGAAAAATGGCGGATTAATATTAATTTGATTATATTGGTTTTTAGACTTTTTTATTTTTAGAAGCCATTCATTAAATTTACAAGTTCAAAGTTATTATTTTCCTAGTAATTCATTATCTATTGTTGATATTATTCATTTCTTTTAACAATGCGCGGTCACGAAACCTTTTTAAAAGTGTTTCTTTCTAATCGTTTTATTTTTATCAAGTTAAAGTACTGTGGTATGTTTTCATTTGTTCTTCTTTCATATTAATACGTTCGTGCCGAGATTCACTATGAAATTGCTCCTAATACGACACTCCATACGTGGGTAGTCTTAATAGTTAAGTAGATGAGTTCCTATGGGTTCGCGACGGCCGTATTTTCATGAGAAAATCGGCGGACTCCACTTACATCTACGTGCGCGATATGGACTCTTTAAATCGTTTAAGTTAATTTATATCGAGCGGCAAACACCTGCCTGTTGTTTTTATTTGGTCAAGGTCTTGGTAATTTACAAAAGTAAAATTCTACGGATTAAATTGTTATTACCAGAATGTTGAGGGATTGCGCACTAAAACTATTGATTTTTATAATAAGATTTTGTGTAACAACTACGACGTAATCTGCTTGACAGAAACATTCCTGAATGCAAGTGTTTTTGATTCAGAACTTTTTGACGGTAGGTATAACATATACAGGCGTGATCGTGAAACTAGTGGCTTTAATCCAAAACAGGATCATGGAGGAGTTCTTATAGCAGTCTCTAAACGATTTCACTCTAAACGATTGAGTGGCTTTGAGTCGAAATGTGAAGATTTATGGGTTAACGTACAAATTGCTAATACTAAGAACTCGCCTATAGATGTCAATATATGTTGTGTGTACCTGCCGTCTCCTTTGAAAAGCCATGTTTTAAAACACTTCATTGACAATACCAACCGTGTACTCGAGTTGCTTCCATCAAATGTTCTCGTAGTTGGGGACTTCAACTCCCGATCTATCGAGTGGCAAAAATGTCCAAATTCAGCCCATCTTTTACCGGAATCTGTAGGCAGTAGCTCTTTAGCAAATATGTTACTCGATTTCATCTCGCTAAATAATTTTAAACAATATAACCATGAGAAAAATCATCAAGATAAGTTATTAGATTTAATACTATCTCACTCGTCAATCTCCAATGTTACTAGGTGTAATGATCCTCTATCTAATGTTATTAATTATCATCCTCCGCTAGCCTTTGTTTACGATTTGCCCAGCACTTGTAGTTCTTTACGAAGTAATGACAGCATATATAAGTATTGCTTTTTCAAGGCAGATTACGATAACATAACACGTGATCTTAACAATATTGATTGGGACGACCGTTTTTCGCATTGCTGTGATGTGAACGATATGTTGTCAGTTTTTTACACTGTTTTGAATGAGGTATTACATAAGCATGTTCCAAAAAAGAAACCTTCTAAAAATAAGTATCCGGTGTGGTTTTCATATAACCTTATAAAACTTTTACACGAAAAATATAAATATCACAAGAAAATTCGCAAATTTAACAGGAACCCACGAGATGTTCAATCATTTGAACTTCTACGCTCTAGATGTTATAATTTACAGGCGAAATGTTACAGTATATATATGAGCCGTCTGGAGGCTAGTCTAAAATCTAATCCCAAGCTGCTTTGGTCTTTCGTGAAACATAAGAAGAATAAAGAAAATTCTTATCCTTCGAAAATGACACTCAATTCTGAGACAGCCTCAAATGGTGCCGATATCTGTAATTTATTCGCCTCGCATTTCTCATCGGTATACAATCAGGATACCGGCTCAAACAAGGTTCATCTAGATTACGTGCAATACACCACAAGCAACTTTTTGTGCTCCATCAAGTTTTCAGAGAAAGAAGTTTACCGAGTCTTAAGAAACTTGAATCATTTTAAGGGAGCTGGGAGCGATGGAATACCTTCTGTGTTTGCTGCACGGTGCGCCAAAGCTTTAGCAGTTCCACTCACTTTGATTTTTAATAGGTCTCTCCTAGACGGTGTGTTCCCCGGTCTTTGGAAAGAAGCATTGGTGGTGCCATTGCACAAATCTGGCGACGATACCAACGTTTCCAATTATAGACCCATATCTATTTTACCGGTGTTTGCGAAAACGTTTGAGAAACTCTTGTGCCCACTTATTTCATGTCATTTTAAACAGTTAATTTCACCTTATCAACACGGGTTTGTTAAAGCGAGATCCACCACCAGTAACCTTGTCTGTTTTGTCAATGATCTGTGTCTATCTGTCGACTCGCGTAGCTCTGTCGATGTTATTTACACAGACTTTTCCAAGGCGTTCGACAGAGTAGTGCATAATATACTCCTACACAAACTATATGTTAATGGCATCTCTGGGAATGTTATTAAATGGTTGGCTTCTTATCTATCAGACAGGGTATCGCGTGTGGTGATTGGCGGTTTCGAGTCCAACGGTTTCCCCGCTTTGTCAGGAGTCCCACAGGGCTCGCACTTGGGTCCAATTTTATTTAATATATTTATAAATGATATTAGCGACTGTTTTTTGAATTCTAAGTGCTTGCTCTTCGCTGACGATTTGAAATTTTACAGAGTTATGCATACTGAGGAGGATGTCGATCTGCTCCAAGCCGACCTTGCACGATTGGTCCAATGGTGTGACATGAATGGCATGGGCCTCAACACAGATAAATGCCTCGTTCTAAGGTTTACTAAAAAACTGACGTCTTCACCTCGGTGCTATTTCATTAACGGTGTTGCTATTAACGAAACTAACACAGTGCGCGATCTAGGAGTTTTATTAGATAGCAAACTGCGTTTTCACTCACACATCGACAAAATCGCAAATACTGCGTTCAAGGTGCTGGGGTTCGTCATTCGCAATTGCAAAAGTTTTAAAAATCCTCAAACTAAAATTATTATTTATAACTCCTTAGTGAGGTCGGGCCTGGAGTATTGTAGTGTTGTGTGGAATCCCCATTACGACGTGTATATGAAACGCTTGGAGAGAATTCAGAAAAGATTCTTATGGCATCTATCTTTTAGTTGCTTTATGGCTAAGAAGCTGCCTAGTTACTCGGAACGTCTCCATTATTTTAAAATGCGTCCTTTATCAGAGAGAAGATATTTGCTGGATGCAATATTTTTTCATAAGCTTGTAAACGGAACATTAGATGCGCCCGATCTTCTTTCCAGACTTAATTTTCTTGTACCACATAGCCTGCCACGCAGTAGTTCAAAACACAGGCTTTTTTCTGAGACCTTTGGTAGAAGCAACTTGGGATACAATTCACCACTAAACAGATTAACGAGGATGTATAATAGTTTAAGTAATAAAACTGAATTGGATATTTCGAGTAAGCCCAATGCATACAGAAGTAACTTGTACTCAATTATTTATAAATAACAACAAATGTGTCTGTTTTTAAGTGTAAATGGCCTAAGCTGTGCAAGCGTGATGCGCTTTTAGCCTTCTTTTTTTTCTCATTTAAGATATCTTTGCTGCAGTTAATTTTGCATGCCGTTGTCACCTATAATTAGGGTAACAATTACTCTTGTTTATGTATAAGTAACTTGTAATGTATTTATTGTTGTTAACTCTGTTGGTGACCATAAATAAATAAATAAATAAAAAAAAAAAAAAAATAAATAAATAGATCCAAACCCGAATTATATATGTTCCAGTTAGATCAGCATTTCCAAATGGAGTACTCCGGGACCTAAGAGTTTTGAGACGAAGTCACCAGGGCTCCGCGAAATTATCTATTTTACTTTTATAAAATACAAATTACTAATAGTTTTACGTACAGACAAGAAACGAAACAAAAACAAACGAAGCGATAAGGCTGCTGTTTGCCATGAACCAAGTGAAGTCTTTTTTTTAAGTATTTTTATTTTATTTTAGTGGAACAAAGTATATTTGAATTCGAATTTGAAGAAACATATTTTCACGCCTATTTACCACAGTAAGTTTGGTTTATAATCGTTTTATACGGGGTTCCATAAAATACTAAGCGTTTGGTGAGGGTTCCGTTATGACAAAAATTTGCGAACTCCTGTTTTCGATACATGACAAACCCACAATAATTCGCTGTGAACATAATCACACAGGGCGGGGTATTGATATTATTCATTTCTTTTAACAATGCGTGGTATCCTCTGATAGTGAAGGTTTTCACTAAAACAGCGAGATGTGACATATAAATGTTTCTTTCTTTCTTTCATATCACGTTGGTCTCATAGAAAGCTAGATAACATGTGGGTACATCGTACTTCTTGCCGGATGTACCTCTGACTACCCCAATTGGCATGTAGACGTGAGCTCATGTTTATTTATTTATTTTTATTTATTTATTTTTATTTATTTATTTTTATTTATTTATTTTTATTTATTTATTTTTATTTATTTATTTAAGATACACCATCGCTATATACATAAAAACTACAAGAATAAAATTCAACGGACAATGACCGAATGTTATACCATTACAACATTCAATTTTGTATTACGAAGAAGATATTCTATTCAGTTTGGGTCACTTAGATGATACGTCCGACTATAGACACGGGTCCCTCAACAACCAGAGGGTACAAAGTCTTTCCACATTTACAAATTCAACAAACATACGAAAGTTGTAGAAACCAATGGAGTTCCTTTATCGACATTACATTAGTAATTTAAGCACTCAGTTCCAAATTGTTATAGCGACTGTTTAAACTTTCCAAGTTGTTGTTACCCGTAATTATCGGTAGTTCCATCCAAGTTGGGTACACGTTTAACTCCTAGTTTGACCTCCGAACATAATTAAGTTAACAATGGCCCCGATTCCTGCAGACATCTCTTAATTTTACTTTAAGTTATACCTGTCATTTTCTTATCCGCCGAAAAGGAAAGGGACGGATGATTGACAGCGCTTAATTTTAGGAAGAATGAGTAAATAAATGAATAACCCGGGCGAATTTTTAGACGGTTGTTTTAGATTTGTGCTTAAAATTGACGTGTGTTCCATAAATTTTATGCTTGTCGATTACCCGTCCCTTTCCTTTTCGGCGGATAAGAAAATGACAGATATAACTTAAAATAAAATTAGATGGTGTTTACAGGAATTAGCACCAATATATATATTAGTGGAGTTTCAATTGTTTACTTAGAAGATGAGCAGATTTTAAACATAAAGATCAAAAATCATAATCAAAAGTCGTTTATTGTCATTGTAAGATCATGAAGGAACACACATGAACACACACAGCATCACGCCTGTATCCCCAAAAGGGTAGGCAAAGGTGTATTGTATATACACGCACTCCTCACCAGCTGTATTAGAGGCCTATGTCCGAGAGAATAGGGGACGAGCCTATTGCCATTAACCGGACATAAATCCTGGTAATCATGTGATATTACGGCCTCCGTGGTCCAGTGGATGAGCGTTAGGCTCGATCCGGAGGTCCCGGGTTCAAATCCCGGTGGGGAAATATCACAAAAATCACTTTGTGGTCCCTAGTTTGGTAAGAACATTACAGGCTATTCACCTGATTGTCCAAAAAGTAAGATGATCCATGCTTCGGAAGCATGTTAAGCCGTTGGTCCCGGTTTTACTTACTGATGTAAGTAAGTAGTCGTTACATGAGCCATGTCAGGGGCCTTTGGCGGCTCAATAATAACCCTGACAACAGGGTTGTTGGTCATCCACCTCACAACCCACACGATAGAAGAAGAAGAATGTGATATTAATTGTCTGTGCTATGATTTAAACATAAATTCAAACTCATAAAGTCGACTTCAGGGTTTAGAGCTCGTGCCGAGATTCGATCCCGTGACACTACGATGTAAGTCACGCTTTCTCCGAGCACGCCTATCACGGATTTATTAGATTTTTTTATTTATTAAAAATAAGTACAGTACTTAATACATTTTTTACAATTGACGGTGCAACAAAAACCAACATTCACCATCGTCGACCATTGTAACGATTCCTTTCTTGTCATCACCATTAACAGCCGTACGACGCCCACTGCTGGACATAGGCCTCCCCCGAAGATCTCCACGACAATCGGTCCTGCGCTCCCCGCATCTAGCGACTTCCCGCGACCATCACCAGATCGTCGGTCCACCTTGTAGCGGGCCTACCCATTGAGCGTCGTCCGATACGTGGTCGCCATTCGAGAACCTTTCCGCCCCAGCGGCCATCGATTCTCCTCCATTTCCATTTTTTGTCATTGATGTTTACTTGACTATCAATAGAGACAACCTCCACAATTCCCGCTTCAGTATAAATACACCTGCCGATTACTGGCGCATCCTACCTGGCGTGGGGTTTACATGAATTTTATCTCCGCAAACTGGATTTTGATTGGCAATTACAGCAAGTCGACGGATCTCAGTTGATAGCTCACCTGGCGCGCCCTGACCGCGCACACGCCTACTGCTGCAGGGTTGACGATCACACGCATTCAGATTTTTTTACAGAAGTTGAATGATCATCATTATCATCAGCCGGAAATCGTCCACTGCCTCTACCAAGGGTCGCCACAATGACAAATCTGCTGCCGGCATCTAACGGTTTTCCGCGACCTTCAGGAGGTCATCGGTCCACCTTGTGGGGGGCCTGCCTACGCTGCGCTTTCCGGTCCGCGGTCGCCAATCGAGAAAATAACGACCTCATCGGCCATCCTTTCTAAGAGCACCAATGATCAGCATTGGATTGAAACTAGTGGCAAGAGAATGCTTTGTTACGAAAGAACATAATTATATTTATTTGATCAATCCTTATTCAATCATGTAAGTGAAAGCATTAATATATACTGACGATACAAAGGTAGGTAGCTACCTATTTATAAGGACGACAAGACTGCAAATATAACGACAAGGTTCTAAAGAAAACAAATACAAAACTCATTATTGCACTCAAAACAAACGTTTAAAATAAACAATTATAATAAGTAAGCAAAATAGGCAGCCTTATTGCTAAGGCAGTATAATTTAAAGTACTTACCGACTTTATCGATGTTAAAGAACAACATTGATTGGCACAAGGAGACGAAAAATGAGCCATGACTGTAGCAAATGAAAATTCTACCGCGTGGAAAAGGCATGGTCTTACGTATGGATGTAACATAAATAGCGTTTATACGTCACACTAATGGGCAGAAGAATTCCCTTATCTAGTGAAAGGAAATGGAACAAACTACATCACGGAGGCGGACACGGTCTGATATGCCTGACACAATATGTCTTGGCAATCTTATTCATGGTGAAACGCAACAAATATTTATCAACAGACTTAATGTGACGTACAACCTACCAGCACGTCATTTAGTTTGCTTCCTTATAGCCTAAATTAGGGACAAAAAATACCTACTTAGTTTATCATGTCATTCATGTACCTCTGGCTACCTTGGTTAGGAATATTATATAGGTAGTCATGAGTTTACGTTACGAGTTTATTCTTTCCAATTACGAGGTCCTTATTTGACTGGACTATTAGGTTTTTTAAAGAAAAGGTAGATATTTGTATAATTAATGGTCGCTGTATGTTAACAGTTACCACCCACAAAATATAGGTTAATGAAGTGAATAATTCTCGTAATAGGGCAGATCAATTAAATCAAAATAACAGGTCCGGAACTAATTTCAAGTGTAATTTGTCACAATTAACGGTGACATAGCTTCCCGGGGGAAACGACTTTCTTACCAATACGAACATTTGTAGGCGTCGTATAGTTACTAGAATTTATTATACTTACCTACCTACTAATAAAAGGTAATACCTACTGAAATAGCTACTAGTTTTCTCTAGACTAGATCTCGAATTAAAATAGGACCTAAACAAACCAAAGCACCCCAGTAAAGCAGGTCATCGATTCCTGTTTCTTAAGTTTTGTACAATAGGTACCTACCGACTGACGTTTTTATGTTATCGTGTTAGAAACGAATAAGTACCTACTTATTTACTTGAACCGATGTTTGGAAAATCGATAATGTGATGACATATTTAAGTAACCTACAAGAAACCAAGTGCTGTATCCCTTTAGTGTATAAGCAGGTACATTAAACATTAATTAGCCCATTGTGACATTGTATTACTCGCCCACGTGACACGTGTATACGAGAACTTAAATGACTGAATATAATGTACATATATTATAAAATATTAAAATATCAGTTACACATGGTAACCCTATACCGTCCCGCCTCCTGCCCGCAGGGCTGGTACCGGCCGGCCGCGATCATCCGGAAATTAGGCGCGAATCAATAATTTCCCGCCATACGTCTGTCATAGTCCACTACGAATATAGTCACTAATAAAGTCTGATTGACTGAGGATTGACTTTGGATTGCTCCGTACGATCCTTTAGAATTGAAACGCTCGTAATGTTTTAACTAGTTATGGTCAGTGGAATTATACGATAGTTCTTTACGACACCTGCAGTAGTTAACCAAATATTTGAGAATTCAGCGCAATGAGATAGTGGGTTTTTTCTCATTCATTTTGTTGGACGTTTTATACTTACTTTAAAACAAATTCAAAAGCATAAAGTCCTATCTTGGCATAATGGCGTAAGAGAAATTAATACTAGGTATTCTACTATTTCCCACGTAAGAAGGTAATTATCATCGCACGTGATAGGTTCATTTTTCATACCGCGTGGAATACACTAAACACAATATCATTTAATTTATGTTAAAGCAGTTCTTTTTAAATCGCATACTTACTAATATTGAATTGTAGTAAATTAGTTTATCTTCTTACTTCACAAACACTTTTCACAACGGAATATAATTGTCTCAAGACTTTCAAGTCCACACGCAAAATTCCGGATTTTTTTCTATATAACGATGAAATTACTTTCATTTCGTGGTAAATAAAAAATACTACTCAGACTTATTAGTACAAATTTAGTACTACATTAGAGGTAATCGGGGTATTACTTACTTATTTATAAACAGTCGGCTTATAATTAAATATCCATTGCACTGTAATGCTAATCACAGAAGGTACCTATCTACAGCATCTTTGTGGGAGATGAGCGGGGAATTGTTTCCAGAAAACTCGTGTTTTACGTACATAGCTACACGAATAAAGAATATATCTCTATTTCGCGTGCTTAGGTAGGTAATTTAGTAAATTGCATAAAAAGATACTTTTGAAGACAAAATAGGTATAACACTAAATACAAGTGCATTAGAATGTCTTCCTTCTCATTCGTTTATGGCATTATTTTCATTAATATTTTTGTTAATTTCATATCTTGTTTGGTACCTAAAATATTGCCCTGAAATTATTGATATTCTTACTCGTAGTAGGCATCACGAACTGGGGTTAAAATGGCCACGTCGAAGCAATTCATCTAAGAAAGCAATATTGCTATTTGACAGATGTCAAATTATAATATTGCTTTCTTAGATTGATTGCTTCGAATTCGCTACTCGCTACTCGCGAACACTGAAAACTAGGCCCTAAATGATTCATACCTTTCAATTCAATGGATAGGCCAAACATTGTCTGAAAATACAAATGCTGATGAATTTAGGACTATTTTAAACGCGACCGATGTTGGCACATCGCATCACTAATGGCGTACTATCGATCTGACGATAATCCAAATTGATGTAATGCTATTTGTATTGTTGATATAACTATAGATAGTCACTAACGTAAAATCGATAATGAAACACTATATATATATTCATTATAACATTTCATCACGCCTGTATCCCCGAAGGGGTAGGTGTATAGTATATGTATAAACAACACCCTATTATAATTAACCGGGCTCAACTCCTGGAAACCACGTGCTGTGAATTATTTATGATCCAAACATGAATTTAAACTCATAAAAACGAATTGAGTGGTTTAGAGCCCAACCCGGGATTCAAACCCGTGACACTACGATGTAAGTCACACGTTCTTCGTACAGGGCCATCGCAGATTTTGTATTGACCTTTGTTCATAGTGTATAAAATGTAACTATATTACCTGTTCAAAAATACAGTCTATCTACAAAAATTTTAAGGGTTGTTGAAGGAACGCATTTTTTTTTATTTAATAAACTTTGAGTATACAGTTTTGACGCATAGCATCGCTAAACCAGGAATGGTTTGTCTCGATGCTAGGTTTCCTGTCATCAATCAATTTATACAACGTTCAAAAACATGATACATCAAGAACAATTAAATTACCTAATTACATTAGGTAGGTATAGTGTTTATTTTTCTAAAATTTTCGGATATAAGTGTTAAGGTCCGCTTTGACCGCTCTGTCGACGCTCAGGAGGGTTAAAAGGGCCACATTAAAAAAAAAAAGCAATATTGTTATTTGACATTTGTTTGCATTGCGCACTTACTTTTATATGCGCAAATGTCAAAAAGCAATATTGCTTTTTTAGATGAATAGCTTTGTTGTGGACTTTTTAACCGGTATTGTCGCTCTGCAATTCCGCAGGAAAGATTTGCTGCCGCAGCTTCTTATGCCGATGAGACAGGTGTTCAGGGTTCTTGATGAAGTAAAAGGGCCAGTATCAATTTTTCATATTATAATGAATATGAAAGATTCCAAAGTACAAATTATCGTTGTTTTGACGTTCATACAACGTGGAGTCGTCTGCTCCTTCCGCCGCCCCCTTACATGTCTTACAAACGACATAATATGTCATAATCATTAGAAATAAGCTGTGTTTAAATTATCTCCGTTAGAGATTCTTTCTCACAAGTAAGGGTTTACTGACCAGAGAGCACTTAACCAGTCTGTATGTATGCCTTGTCTACAAATTAAGGTACTTTACCGCATTTAGAAGTTGTTCGAGCAATGGAAAACATTTAAACACAACAACAAGGGCTGTAATTAATTACTGGAGTAATAAAGGTTCAGGTGTATAATTTAATACAGTATTGCACCTGGAGGACACATTGAGGCCAGTTATCGCGCCGCGGGATCGCCAAGCCGTATTTCTCCTTTATCTGTATCAATTACACGAATTTACGAGTAAAAAAATGAAATTCCGTTTGTTCGCGTGACAAAAAACTTACGCTTATGATTATGACTCATGAAATTTCCGCTTTACAAAACAAAATATGACCGTTGAGTGTATACGACTCCATTGTCGTCAGCTTTACGATTACGCCATTTATTACCAACCATATTTCGGCATCAAACGTCAAATTTAATTATCTGCTCTTTATTGTTCACATAAAAATCTCTTATGCGAAATAGGCGATCGTAAGCGTAACGAAACGCAATAATTATAATGCTCCCTCAGTTGTAAAAGGGAGATGTAATTCCTTAGCGAATCAAACATCTGTCTTTGAGCCATGGCAGTCGTCAAGCTAAATAATTATCTGTTCTTTCGACGTCCCCTAATCATTGGGAGCGATGAAGCGAATATTTTAAGGGAAAATCGATAGCTTTTCCCCTCGGTGAAAGCACCTGTGACTAACTTACGATGTCTCCGTGACAATGCTTTTGGCAAATTAGCTCATACTGTACGAAATAATTACCGCAAATGTACAAAAATGCTCTGGACAGTGATGGAACACGATCTCTCGTATACTTACGTAAGTTTAGTAATTACGTCCTATATTTTCGTCAGGAAACCGAAAATTAGATGTTAGCTACACACGAACACATTATACTCGGAATAGAATCGTCAAGCAATTGGAAATTCAATTCTCCGGCATTTTATTATTTGGTTTTTATTTACGACGCGACGAGTGTGTTGGTAATTTTCGTAGGGTCCCACGTCTTCTCGGCGAAATTTATTACTTTTTGTAGCTATACGAAAAATGGAGTGGATACATAAATCAATCTGTGATATTCTCGCATGGTTTCGTTTCCAAATATCAGGCAGGGCACAATATACGAAGCGATAAAATGTCTTCACGTACGTAATCCCCTTTAAAAGCGACGCTTGGTTGCACACGACGCGATTAGCGACGTAGACAGCCAATTTACTATGTGGAAGCTCGAAGCTAACTTCGCAGATTTATGAAGAAACACGCCCGCGATTGGACTCGTCTGCAATCTAGTAAAACATTTTCTGGATATCGGATTTTCCTGCTACGGATAGGCTGCGCGGTGGATTCATGGAACTGGATTGTATCGTTATTAATGAACTGATAAGTCAAAATAATTTAGACAGCAAGGCCGTGAGCATGAGTTCAAAGTCAAAGTAATTTTTATTAAAGTTCAAATTGGTCATTCAACCTTATACATATAAAAACCTTTTGTTTGACAAATCGATAGTCACCTGATCGAAAATTTTAGGTATTTATAAAATATTCAATGTCAAATTGTTCATTTACTCATCGAAAACAAAAAGATTCATTTTTTATATGGTGGAACAATTACTCCATTTATACAGAGTGACAGCGTACCGTTCCAAATACTGAAAGGATTCATTATAAAATTAAAATAAAATTAATATAAAAAAAACACAAAAAGAAATGAATTTTGTGACGGTATATTCCACTTGATATCAACTCAGAATCATGGTCTGAATCATCCCGCAAAGTTTTCGTTACGATGTCATTAACACCATGTATATTCAGATAAAACTACTATTATGTGTAATGTGAGTGCTATAACCCACTTCCTTCGCCATCCATATTGTGCTTGACAGTTGGTGTTCCCTTTTCTTTCCATATCGTCTGTGGTTATGAAGGAAGCGAACAGCGAAAGTAAATAAACGTCGATCTTATGAAACGCTCGCCACTCGCCGTTATGAAAGTTGAGATATCTCGAACAAAGAAGTTATAGAAATAACTCTTAATATTTGTCCGTTTCTTAAAAAAGTAAATATTAGTAAAGTATTAGTAAATGCAAGCGTTATTCTAATAAATAATAAAATATAGAAAATATGATTATTGGAAATCGGTGCATCAAATTTTTAACATGCCAAAGAATTTCGAATTGAAATTTAGTTAGTAGGTAAGTAGTAAAACAGACGATATTCATCTTTTTTAGAGTACTTAATATTGTCATTAATTTATTAAGTACTTTAACATTAAGTAATTACATTCCCGCTAGCAGCCGATTTCAAAGCCATTTCTTTAACAACTTTATCTAAATGTATCTCCGATGACGTAGGCGTAACCCTTTCAATGGGTATTTTAAAACAATGGCATTATTTTTATAGACTCGTTTGTTATTATTCATTGAACCTTATTTCTATTCTCAAGTGATCGTATTCAACGTGACATCACATGTTTTTTATGCAAGATGATTTAAGTGCCGTTCGTTCACGAATATTATTAGGTAGGTGAACTACCAGTATAAACCGGTTTTGGGATCCGTATGTTAGTAATTTTTTGACTCGTAGTGTTCATTAGTTACGTCATAAGTGCACTGGACAAAGTGATCCATGTTACTTATACTTTAGTTTTAAAAAGTTTGTGAAAATTAGATTGTTTTAAATTTAGTACATTCCTGTAGTAGTCTCGCAGTTGAGTGTATGTGTGACTGTATGAGACGAGATTTCTTGAGTGACTACTATGATATGCACAGAATAGAAAACAGCAAACAAAAATTTTAAGTTATACCTTTTGTCTCTACCATGCGTGTAACGGAATGCGTCTGTTTTCCCCAGTAATTATTAAAAGTGAGTGTTTATGTATGTGTGGGCCGTGAAATGATTTCATTATAAAATTAGTTATTCTACTTTTAAAAATAAATTAAATTACGTCCCAAACGTAGGCGTACGACGTCGATGTTTAAAGTGTAATAATTAAGTTATTACAAAACTGAGATAAAGAACGGTTTAAAACCGGTTTTGAAAATAAAAGGTCCAGTACAGGTTTATAATAGGTTCACCCGCGGTTTTAATATTGCTTATCGGGGTTCATAACATCTTCATCTTAATTAGGGATGGGTTCAATAAAGAAATGGAATAACAACGAATATTTTTATAATTGTAATAGTTACTTACATGATGCATTCTTTTATTTTATTAAGTTTGAACCAATAATAATTATTAACGAAGAAGTTTTTGTTAGAAACTACTTTTGTTGGTTTTAAAAATTGCATTTGTAGTTATTGAACAGTATAATAATATATTGTATGGTCTTGTGAATATATACGTAAAACTACATAAGTATTTCGTTCAAATCTGCGGTGTCCACTCAGCAAGTAAGGAGCAAAATATAGTCGAGAGGTAATTAATTACCTACCTATAATTACACATAGCACAAGTCAATATAGAAACGTAATAGATATTTATCATTATTTCGATGACGCAATGACGTGTGCATGGTTATTGATTGGTGCTCAGAATGTTGGCTGTCCTAAATAGTGAAACGACTGGTAATGACGTTCTAATGTATGGGCCATTGCGTAATATGACAAGCCGAACAACAATGTTGGTCCATGACAAACGTAATACGTTGTTGTAATTTGTTTGTTGTTGTTGATATTAAAGAGTAAAGGCTGCTATTGTTGACATCAGACCTTCATTTGTGTGTCGACGTTTTGATGTGTGTATGATTAATGATAATGAGTTACTAAGTTGCTATTGTTGCTCATGCGGAGATTTTTGTTGGCATTTTCTCGTATGTGGTCTATGCTTTGTAATATTAGCGAATGTAGGCTGAGTTGTTTGGAAACTTGGTCTATTTTGTGTAACAAAACTAAGATTCTCTTGAATGTAAGACAAAAATACAAGACTTGGTTAAAGAATATACACTTGCGTGTTTCCAATTACTAGACTTACTTAGGTACTAATTGCAACATAATTGTAGGTAAGTAACTTTATTACAGAGAACCTATTATTAGTATCAGTTGCTACTCTCGGCACAGCCCTATATCAAATAACGTTCATTAGTAATAAAGATAGGGTCGGTTAGTGAGGCGATCTTGAAGCCTCGTTTAGATTGGAACAACACTACGACCAACTTGGAAGAGACGATCTATCAAAGAGTTTGATCATACCGAGCTGAACTCTACGCAAGTTTATGGCGGAACAAGATTAACTTAGGCTATGACTATATTATGCTCTGGAGTTTGGAAACAAGAATTTATTAATATACGAGTTAAGTAAGCTTTGCGATGATGTAGAGCTTGCTATGAAGAGGCCTGGCTGCTGTGGAGAAGGTCCCGTCTGTATAAACCTTTATTACCGAAATGCAGGTTTTATTGAGAATCTATCATCTTTGAACCGGATTTTCAAATACATATTTCAATCTGAAATGATTATTGAAAACCACATTCCCGAGAAATACATTTTGGAGGTAGTGCCCTAAATCTGTATTGGGCTGGTTTTCTCTTCACTTCGCTTCGGGTTGGTAGCACAGATAGGCAGTCACTTCTGTAAAAAAACCGGACCTGTCAAACTTTCAGATTAGAAAGAAAGAAAGAAACGTTTATTATAAAGGGACACCACAGTAACAAATACAAAACAAATATATAATTTAAAACACGGAGTAACACACAACTTACAATCAAACAAAACACATAATAAAAACAACATACACGAGAAATACAAATAATTGAGATTGATTGATTGATTGATTAGGAAGTGGACCCCATGAATGCGCTAGGAAGATGATGATAGAATTTCCCAATTCACATTGCTCGCTATTTCGCCTTGTCTTTCAAACATGTCTTGCTCTGATTATCTGCTAGATATTGTCTCTATAGTACTCATATTGAAGTCTCGTAGAAATTGATAGAGAAAGCAATAAAGCATTCAGTAGTTGCGATTGAAATGTCTCTGACTTCCTTTGACATTTCGTGAAGTTTCTCCGGGTATAAATAACTTAATTTTAGTCGAAGAGTCGGTATTACGTAATTCTAGCTTAATATAAGACTATTTTCCTGTCCACTATATTATTTCGTTGCTACATAATTATCTCTAATAACTATTGTGAATAAAACCCTATTGTAGTAATCGAGGAACGAATATACACAAAAGAAAAGATAAGTTTTCGGCAAGTTAATGACTAAGGATTCGTTTTCGTTGTATTTTGTTATGAGAAATCACTATTTGTTATTATGGTTCCAAGGCTTAATTAGATCTATGTATCAGTTACATTATTTCCTCAATGATATCTATTTAAACATTTTCAATTTCGACAATAGAATCGCATTCCAATAAGTATTTGTGTAAAAAGGTCATGTTTTGTTACTATTTATTTTTAATTACTTACTTAAAATATATTTTTTCCCTACTTATTTTTGTAACTTTTACCTACCTACCTAGGTAGGTTTCGGACATCGACATAGTATAACTGGTTTTTTCATTTTATTAAAAAATAATAACTTTGAATTAAAAATACTTAATAGAAACCCTCAAAACGTCATAAAAAATTCAGTAAAACATGTGAAATTCATCCGATAGGCGATAGAATAAAATTAATTACGAAATCTGATTAAAATTTACGATTACAAAAGAAACGGAATTATCAACGGTCATTTGTTACTGGCATACCTTACACTATCTATTGGTAATTATGTTCCCTTCGTCACTAGAAGGGACATTTGTCTTCTTTGAGACTCGACTTAGGAGGTATGCATACAATCAGTTGGATTGTCCGACTATAAATAACATTTCTACGCATTGAGAACCAACTAATTAAGTTCTTGTGAGTACGAGCGTGTGGGCGACTGGACACGACACAACTTCGCCTCGTTAAACCCTGCTCTATTCCCTCTCGATACAGCTCATAATATCTTACTTAAAGCCCTGAATTTATTATGCAAATACAAAATATTTAGTGCGGTCTCTATTTCAATAATTGATAATGCTAATGAAAAGTCAACTGTGAAATATTATTATGTTCGAATGTGGGGATGCAAATGAGAACACTTGCAGCTTAATTGCGGGAAATGCGTCGTCGTAAGAACATAAAGATTGAAGGTAGGCACTGACAGGCCTAGCCAGATATTTAACAAGTAAAATTTATATGAAATACAGCGGCTATTAACAAAACTATACTCGTAAAGTTTCTGGTAGAAGGTCCTATCATCAACAGCCTATATACGTCCCAATGCTGGGCACAGGCCTCCCCTCAATCAACCGGAGGGGGTATGGAGCATACTCCACCACGCTGCTCCACTGCGGGTTGGTGGAGGTGTTTTTACGGCTAATAGCCGGGACCAACGGCTTAACGTGCCCTCCGAAGCACGGAATCATCTTAGTTTTTCGGACAATCAGGTGATTCAAGCCTGAAAAGTCCTTACCAAACAAAGGACAGTCTCACAAAGTGATTTCGACAATGTCCCCATCGGGAATCGAACCCGGACCTCCAGATCGTGAGCCTAACGCTCTAACCACTAGACCACGGAGGCTGTTGCTGTGCACGGAGAAGGTCCTATAAAGTTGAGCAATGGTTGATATGACAATTACTTACTAATGTATCGCTTCGTTGTCTTTTTCCTGCCTGTTTTCTCTCTAGTCGTGTTAGAATTTAAAGGCTTTATTTTACCATTGTTATTATTTTTGCATCCGATTATGCCTGATTACGACTGCTGCTTGCAGTCTAGGAATATGTTGCGTACCTACCTATTAAAAACAAATTTGAATATTCATGTAACTTTGTAGGAAGTACTTTGGTAAAGGATTCGCCAGTCTGCGTGGGAGCATGGATATGTTTTCACAGATTGCCTAAAGTGATGTGTACTAGAGTTATATTTAATTATGTACTAAGTTCATATCCTAAATGTTTTTTTATTTAATGTCCAGTACGACATGAGAATGAACCCCCGTACTATAACTGTAAAGGGGGCAGATGAAACTAATTAAGTGCCATCGACCACCGGGGTGGTAAACGGCACCTAATTAGTGCCAACCACCACCCCGGTGGCAAGCCTAAAGGGGGCAGATGGGAATAAACCTTATAAGTATAATCATTTTCTTAGAACTTTACTGACGCACACGCCACAGACAGTGTAACAGTTCGTTTTACACAGACCAGACACTACACATTAACGTTATCGTAAACGCGCATTTGTGTGTGTTACGTCTGACGCCCATAAGATTGAAGACTAAAGTATGACCGGGGGGGGTTGTGAAGTAAACCTAGCTCAGCCGCCGGCGGGGAGCGGAGAGTTGCCGTTCTGTGCGTAGTATTATTCCTTATACATTCCCTTAAACAGTACGATATCATTACTTCCAATAGAAATACGTAATAACCCATGTCTTTTTATAGACAGTACCTATGTTTCCGTATATGATTTAATTAGATGATTATATATTTCTTTTTTTTAAGTTTTTTAAACACAGTACACACATACAATTAGTATGTCTTAATTTATTCACCGCTACAAAATTATAGAGTGACAAAAAAAGATTTGACCTACATTCATGAATACTTTAGTACGTACATAATAAATAGTCCAAATTGTTGAATTCTTCCTTAATTCCTGTCACGCACGCATGTAAGATATCGAAATTTATTTGAATTACCAAGTAATGAATACCTGCCGTTAATTTAATGAAAAAGCCTTTTATTATGTGTTAAGGAAAATTCGAAGCTATGTTTAACCAATTATTTGTAAAAACAGCCAGCTTATTTCTTTTATGAATATTTTACTGGCATTCAATATTTGTTCTATTTTATTACAACCCAGGGCAGTTCATTGCATGCCATATTATAATGAAACAAGGAAAAGGTTAACATCTGTTTTGAAAAAATTCAAACAATTTTGTTGCTATCGCAAATGCCGTTTTTTCTTGGTGAAGATACTGCCAAAGGTTCAATATAATACTTAAATTATTTATTTTCGGTTTTTTGGAGTGAATAGCCGGAAAAGCTCGACATCTTTCCTTAGAATTTTTTCTTGTTCCTAGCGGCTTATGTGGTTATTTCGCCTTGATTTTATTTATTTAATTCATCTTTTTTACCTTAAACAAGAGGTTTACTCCTTTATCAATTTCTCAACAAATTGGACAACTTGATGATCAATTCAATTACCTTCCTGCTGCTGAAGCCTAAGGCTGGCCTTGGCGAGTAATTTCGTTAATAAATAGAGTTAACCCTTTTGTTGAATTATGTCAATAAAAATGAATTATGTCGCTTTTATCTATACTATGGTATAAGTAGCTACTAAAGACCATGAAAAGGCAAACAATAGATAAACCGTGCAACGTTAGATCAAACATGGTCCAAAATTAGCCCTACTCAGGGGCACACCAGTAATTTGTAGCATGCAAACGTCGGCTTTTATCGAGGTCTCATTACGGACCTCCAACGAGTTGGTCTGTAATACTCTGAGGTCCGTAACGACTCTAAATCACAGTGCTGCCTTGCCACCGGCGGATGGACCAGGGGCTGGTTCCCAACCTTTGTTGGCCAGGGACCGTTGAGACTTATTTGTTTGGTGCAGGAACCCCAAGGTTTAAAAACCCCCAAGGCTTGTGTGGTCTTTGTTGATTCGTTACGGTTACGGATGTTTTTTTTTATATCCGATAGTTTCGGTTACGGTTACGGAGCTCGGTGTGGATGTACCTGTGACTACTCCATTGGGATATAGTCGTGAGCTTATGTTATATTTTCGAAGATGAAATGTTTCGCGGACATTGGAATAAATTCTCGCGGACCCTGGTGTATCACGGACTACAGGTTGGGAACCTCTAGACTAGACTAACATGCTAGGAACGGATTATGTTAAACTTCATGGCTTTCTAAATAAGTGTATCTAGCTAAGCGACTTAAGCCGGGAGTTGTTCGCTTATCTGCAATGGGCTATCAAGTAATCGCTGCATATTTTCAGTGGAATTGGTTTTAGTGGGATTTTTTTAGCAGATATCACGGAAGTAAATCGTTATCAAAGGATTAATTTATTTTCTGAGGTTTATGTTATTCAGTTCAATTTTATCGAAATATACACGTTATTTAGTAAAGTCTCTTAGACAAATACTGTACAAAGTGATAAGTACGTTTTAGTAACAATATGTTTTTTCTTTTGTGGACGGACTTGCCTCACACTGCACTGGAAGACCGTCTACTTACCAACGATTGTAAAAAACTTCTTTGTAAAAAGCTTTCTCTTATATTTAGACTTATAAACACACCCAAGCATAATTATTATCTATCATACCCGATCATATGACTTGGTCTACAAATAATATCTTCTTCAATAAATCCAGTCTAAAACATATTTTAGAACAGTATGACGGTCTTCCCCACATTGATCTTACATTTAAGTACTTTATGTGAGTACTAGACATTTGAATCGGCCGCAAACCCTACATTTTATTTACTGAGCTACGCTTACTAAAATCAGAGTGGAGATATCATCGTGCTCTATTATGTTCCCAAACAATGCGCTTCGGGACGATTTGTCAAGCGACGCCGGCGCCGGTTAGTAAAACAAATATATCCGCAGCACGATTGATGGCCCGGCTGAGTTATGAGATGCTAGTATACACACCTGACTCTGTGAGTAGAATACTAGTATGTATGGTATTCATCCATAACTTTTATTTAAGTACCTTATTCAAATCTGTTAAAATTAAAACTAAGAAGTGTATTGCTCAATAGCTGTAAGTAATTATTATTTGTATTAATAACAATGTCTAGTTTGTAATCGGTAGGTAAATCAAACTTCATAAGTTTGGCGGGGATGATTTGTAAATCTACTGTTTGAGTTTTCATTTATATTATAAATAAAAAAAAAAAACATTCAAAAATATCTTCAGTAGGTAACATAGTTACACTTTGAATTATTTTGCACTGTCCGCCCTGCTATTAATTAGTTAATTATTTCAAATCACCCAAAGGTTGCTTGGAAGAAATTGCTAACCTTAGCAATAAGGCCGCGGGCGAGAAGCGGGTGAGTATACTATACACCTCTCTCTACCCCGTCAGGGATACAGGCGTGGTGCTGTGTTATGTTATGAAATTCTAATTATATAATCCATTACTATCGACAATATATCAACCATCAGTCAACCGGAGGGGATATGCAGTGTATTGAAATTCTATTATTATTTAAATTGCACTAGACAAGCTTTTTCCATAATTTATGGATCTCAGAAA
Organism: Pectinophora gossypiella; assembly: GCF_024362695.1. Lineage (NCBI taxonomy): Eukaryota > Metazoa > Arthropoda > Insecta > Lepidoptera > Gelechiidae > Pectinophora > Pectinophora gossypiella. The sequence goes on along the minus strand of NC_065416.1, from coordinate 6,155,213 downwards.
CTCCCTTTACTAACAAATAGAATTTTAATTTATTAAAATGTTCTTTCTATTGTCAGAGTATAAGGTTTCTGATGGATGTATAGTATATGTTCATACATGCATATTATTATACTGGAATATTCATGGTTGGATCATAAATGATTATCACGTGCTCAGCGGTGAAGTAAAACATCGTGAAGAAACCCACATTCCCGAGAAATGTATTTTTCGAGGTATGTGACCTAACCTGTATTGGGCTGATTTTCCCTTCGCGGGTTGAAAGGTCAGACAGGTAAAACAGGTGAAAGTTGCTTCTGTAAAAAACCGGAGCTGTCAAATCTTCAGGTTAGGTAAGCGAACCCTGTGAAAAATGGGATAACGCTAGGGAGATGACCTTGTGGCTATGTCCATCCCATTATGAATAGTTTATGTGAACACCACCAATTGGAGTTATCTGCCATGTTATGGATGAGTTCAAGATTGAAATTGTCGTTAGTATTCACCATTGTTTTCCAATAAAGCTTTGTCGTTATACCAAGTCGTTAGATTTGTTTTATTGAATCGTTTGATAGGCTCGCTTCTAATAAGTGATTTATGATGCGGTTGAAACACTCGGGATCTCTTCTGGGTGGCTATAGTTTTGTTTTATGACTACCTACGAATTAGTCGATAACAACGAGATAAGGGATATGGATAATAATTACAACGCGCAAAATTCAATCAGACATAACATAACAAATACTTTATTGCACAAACAGGAAAAAACAAAATACAAAACAAAAGAAAAATAGAATGAGTACAATAGGCGGGCTTATTGCTAAGTAGCAATATCTTCCAGGCAACCTTTAAGTATAGGAGATATTTAATATTATGTAATATCCGCTATATTAGTGCAGCAAACATTTAGAGATATTAAAAAAGCTGTCACAGATACTAAAATCTTTTTTATTATCAATTTTAATTGCTGCAGTCTTCTTTCGTGTAGTTGCAAGGTCGATGACCGCCCTTAAAAATACTGGTGTCAGGGTTATTATTGATACACAATAGGCTCCTAGGAGGAGCTCGGTGGCGCAGCGGTAAACGCGCTCGGCCTGCGATTGTTGAAGTTAAGCATCTTCCGCAAAGGCCGGTCATAGGATGGGTGACCACAAAAAAAGTTTTCATCTCGAGCTCCTTCGTGCTTCGGAAGGCACGTTAAGCCGTTGGTCCCGGCTGCATTAGCAGTCGTTAATAACCACCAATCCGTACTGGGCCCGCGTGGTGGTTTAAGGCCCGATCTCCCTATCCATCCATAGGGAAGGCCCGTGCCCCAGCAGTGGGGACGTTATTGGGCTGGTGATGATGAGGCCCCTAACATGGCTCACGTAAAGACTACCGTAACATACGCAATTACTACAGTAAGTAGCAGCCGTTTTTAACAGCTTAACGTGCTTTACGAAGCACGGAGTTATCTTAATTTTTGGAAAACCAGGTGATTTCAGCCAGCAAAGGACGCAGTTTCTCTAAGAGAAACGTGACATTGAACCCAGGACCTCCGGATCGTGAGCCCAAAACTCAGCCACTGGACTACGGAGGCCGACGGTATACTTATAAACACACATACGTACATACAATGCATAATATCACGCGCGTAATGCTTTCTGGTTGGGCAGAGTTATAAGTAATCGGAAGGAAACTAGCAGTCACTTTTTGGCACATCGATACTGAACGGCGACAGATGATCGCCAATATAAACTATATCAGGAAAGACTATCCTTAAAACAAAAAGAATGTGGCTGATCTCTGTGGACCTATGGTTAGACCATAAGACAATTGACACCTAACAAGATGTTCAATTCTCCGTTAGGTTAAGTTGTTTCAATATCTAGCATGAAGGAATACAGTCCGCACTCCCAATTTCCTATCTTTATTTACGAATCGAAATGTAATTGAAGAACATCGATCAAATACGAATAAAAATAAAATATCCACCTACATCAAAACCTATTTTTACTCTCGCTATAAGGATCTGTAAATTGATGAATAACGCTAATATTTTTATTTGACCTTTTCTTGGAGAGCTTTTTAAAAGCTCGAAAATTACAAAAGTTCACAAGAACTTGGATGTTTGCTTATTAAAAAAAAACACTTTATTTTTAGCAACATTCAAGTAAAACTTAAAGAAGTATTTAACTTATTCTTTCTAAGCACTTTTTTTAACTTTAACAGCAGACCACGGGTCTAGTGGTTAGAGCGTTAGGCTCACGATCTGGAGGTCCGGGTTCGATTCCCGATGGAGACATTGTCGAAATCACTTTGTGAGACTGTCCTTTGTTTGGTAAGGACTTTTCAGGCTTGAGTGACCTGATTGTTCGAAAAAATAAGATGATTCCGTGCTTCGGAGGGCACGTTAAGCTGTTGGTCCCAGCTATTAGCCGTAAAACACCTCCACCAACTCGCATTGGAGCAGCGTGGTGGTGTGTGCTCCATACCCCCTCCGGTTGATTGAGGGGAGGCCTGTGCCCAGCAGTGGGGCGTATATAGGCTGTTTATGTTATGTGAGCACTTTTTAAGTAGCGTCTGAGATATCGAAAACCCCGAGTGCAATGTCCGAACTCCCCGTTAATATTATCAAGCTTCTATTTTTCAAGAAAATACACACTTAACTCAACGCCATTACAAGCCATTGCTTTTTCAGCACAAAAACAACCGAACAGGTTTCGGAATCGTCTTCGTGAAATTGAGCTTGAAAAAGCCGGTTAAGTGCGAACCGAATTTTCACTTGAACGGTTCAGTATGTAAGCCGCATTATTTAATGCTGTATATTTTATCTACTTCTAAGGTTTTAGTATCTCTGGCTGATTTTTTAAATATCTCCACATGTTTGAATGCGACGCGTTGTAATTATTATCCATATACCTTATCTCGTTGTTATCGACAAAGTTACTTGGTTAGGGGAGCTTCAGCTGGATATATGATCCACGCAGGATATTTCATTTTTGTCTGCCATACGCAATAATAATCGATAAAGTTGTAGATAGTCATAAAACAAAACTATAGAGTTCTTTAGATGTAAGAACAGAGTATTTTAGGGATACCTTTCATGTCAGTATATTTTTTTTCTTCTAATTCTATTATTGTCCAACGAAATTAAATATAATTATAGTTATTTACTTTTGAGAAGATATACAGTTGGGTATAGTAAGTAAATTAACTAGTTATGTAGATAGGTATGTTAATTTTTTAAATCTGAATTCGTGTTTACAAATTTTAATGAAATTTTAAACCAATTCTCCCCGCTTCCTTCTTCCAGAACGGAACCTTAAAACTGTGCAAATATTATGATACAAGGCGCGGAGTCTGTCGCCGAACTAACAATTTATGCATGGGCCTAATGGGTGGCTCCATCAAGCTTTGTTTGCGAAGCTTTCTATGAAATTTTATTCGATAATAGCGGCAGCCATGTTGACAATATGCCTGTTGTTAAGTGATTTGGGGATCCTGTTACGCCGATATGGGGGTAATTTATTGAAGAAATCCTTTGATAGTTGAACCAAGATTGTGATTTACCTAGTAGTAATTGAAATATTCGCTCTGCTGGGTGATAAAGAAATTTAGTTTATCTTTTAATAAATTTAGAATTACCCTAGGAATCTGTGGAGCCGTGGTAGCCCAGTTGGTAGAACGCTTGCCTCTTTGAGGTCGCCGGTTCGAATCCAGCTCAGGCCTAAACCAATGATCGTCAAATTCATGTTTGGATTATAAATGATTATCACGGACTCAGCGGTGAAGGAAAATATCGTGAGGAAACCCACATTCCCGAGAAATGTATTTCGGAGGTAACCTGACCTAACTTGTATTGGGCTGGTTTTCCCTTCTCGGGTTGGAAGGTCAGTCAGGTAGTCGCTTCTGTAAAAAACTAGACATGTCAAATCTTCAGATAAGGTAAGCAGACCCTGTGAAAAACTGGATAATGCTAGGGAGATAATGAATCGTCCTAGGAATCTATTTTACTGACGGTAGTTATTTAAACCTAGTATTGAGTAGAGTGAGGCGATTAGTGATGTTTCCGTGTTTTATATTTGCGTGTAAAGCCTTTGGTCCCTATTAAGTACTTATTTGCTACATACAAACCCCGGATACTCCATACAAAAATTGTATTCTTACCGAGACAGACAGCCGGCGCTCGCTTCCCCATTCTCCTTAGCGACTTACGGCCATGTAGACTAAAGTAAGACCGAGAGGGGGTGAGGTAAACCGTTGACTCGACGTACGATACGGATTGGTGGGGGGCGGAGAGTTACCATTCATACGTACCGTTATTCTTTATTCTATGATGATATGGCTTATTATCAGGGTCCTCTGGCGTCTCAATCATAACCCTGACAGGTATGGTAACGTCGGTTTTTGATCTCACAACACACGAGAGAAAAAGAAGTCTCACTAAAAGCAATATCAACTAAAAGTTAGTTAAGAAGTCGTAAAACTTACTAACTGAAAGTAAAAGCCGGAATAGAAGATGTTAATGTATTGTTAAATTGTCCGAAAAGAAGTTTAAAATATTAGTAGACATTGAAACGGCACTTTATTTGAGGTTTTCCGGGGTTTTGCTTTCTACAATCTGTTTTTTGTCATAATCTTAATGATATTACTCGCAATTATACTCTTAGCTTTCCCTAGTGGGAGTTTAAACTTTAATGTTAACTTTAATGCTGAATCCAGATCAAAATCCGTGTGCACTATCATTATCATTTACGCGCTGTGAGAATTTTCAATTTTATATGGAATTATAACCACAATCACAGAACAAAGAAGGTCGATTTATGTTAATTTGAAGAATTCGAATGCCAGCTGAAATTCCTATTTAAGCCAGTCTTTGTCAATCCATGTTTGTTAGAAGGTTTTGTTACGGTAGGCGCAGGTAATCGGCCTATGAGATACTAAATGTTAGCTGTAGAACGTCTGGTTACAATTTTACTGCACTGAATATAAGGTTCACAATAATTTTCCTAAACCATAACGTATTTAGGTGACAGACGGTTCATGAAGTTGGTTGCGCTGCAGAATCCATTAAAAAGATGCTTGACAGTCAATCTTTTATGCGCAAGTCCAGGTGTTACGTTTAAAAACCGCTTTCCGTACAACAATAGGTGATTCGAGAGTCGATATCCAGCATCCTCAGGTGTATAGTATGACCTCTTTTGTGACCTCTCTTCATAAAATGAGATAGTTTAGTACACACCGAACTATCTGATACAGAGGCACTTCATACAAAAAAAGAACCTAGTTTTACATAGAGACTACACATTGATGTTATGAACTCGCACATCTGTGCGTGTTGGGTAAAGCTAGCTCAGCCGCTGGTGGGGATGGTAGAGTTGCCGTATAGTATTTAGTATTCCTTATTCTATAACAGAGGTACAAGATTGGATATATAAGCCATAAGCGAGCTTATGAACGTCGGAGTTGAAGCTGTCGAAGCCTAAACCGGCTAGATCATATACTCGTATAATCATCAATTACTTATCAAAATACATATTACAGGTACATTAGTATATATCTGTGTATTTTACGAACTACAATATGCTTTACAAGGACACCAAATAAAAAAGATAGATATCGATTGCAAAAAACCTAAATATTTGTTGTTTTGATTACATTAACCTTCTTAAATGTCACATTGCCTTTTACGTTCCAATTTTTATTACCTCTATTAAAAACTAGTATAACTTACCGGAATTACTTCTTAAATACTTATTAATAGCGCTCAATTTCTTCGTTTAATTGCAATTCTACGCCCATTATTTCAAATATTTTGCGTAGGTACCACTTACGTGAGACCAGCGAACATGAGTCTATAGAAACTGGGAAAAATAAAATAGGCGAAATAATATGCATCGTCTGGAGAGCACAATAGAGGGAGCTTTCGAAACGGAATGTGTTGAATAGAATTCTTCCCGACTGCTTTTATCGGTAGCGTCGGCAGCGCAAGTTTCGCCACTCTCATGTCTCGGTAATAAGACTTAGTGTTCAGACGTTGTTGCCAAGTGTACTACTTGCTTCCTGAAATGTACTCCTACTGGTCATAGACGAATGTGTAATATTTTGCATTGGGAGTCTAAGCAATAGGTTGTATTTCAGTTCAGTTACCAAGGTTAATGATTTTTTTATGATTATCTTGTGAGACGCGATCATGAGAAACATTTGAATAGGGACTTTATATTATATATTTTAGCGTCATAAATCAATATTTTAATGTCGTTCAATAGATTTTTTCTTGCCTTTTTTTTGACGTGACTTATTGTAGATTTGCCGCAGATGGCATTAACTACTTGGCCGGAATTCTTGCCTAGAGTTAAGTACTCTTTTCAATTTAAGCTTGGATAGACACTTTTCATGTCAACTAAAGATGACTATAATAGTAACTTTGACCTTAACTGTGCTAATGGCCAGGTCTTTCTGAATAGAATTTCTTTACGCCTTAGAATCTACGAGTTTCATAAACACAAGCTAGCAGATGAATCACAAGTCTATTAAGGTGATACAGTCAATTTCTAAACAAGATTTGTATAGTTAAAATAAAAAAGAAAATTAGCATAATTTAGAAAGAAAGAAAGAAAGAAACGTTTATTATAAAGGGACACCACAGTAACAAATATAAAATAAATAACAAATATATAATATAAAACAGTGCCTTTATTTACTTATTCACTTTTTACGGTAAAGTTTCTGTGAATTCACGTCGACAATTATACCTTATCTATCTACTTACATTCACCTTGAACTAAAGTTAATTCAAAACAAACCACAAAATACCGAAGTTAGCTCCTCGAAAACGTATAATGCCCCCATAGAACCGATATTGAACGCAATATTCCAAGCATTTCAGATTCGCGGCTCAAGTTTTCAGCACCTACTACGACTGTCAAACGTCGATCGTCGAACGCTTTGTCCATGACCGTGAAAGGGTAGCGGAGATATCAGATTTATACGTAGAATGAGGAAAGTCTCGCCATTTATAAGTCTGTTTATGTTTTGCTCAAACAGAGTTTCTTTGCAAACACTTTAATATTATAAAGAACCTGAATACTATAGGTTAGCTCAGCGGGTCTGTGTTTAAATGGATGGGCTGCAGTGCCTTTAATTACTCTCATTTCTTCTCCTCAGCTTTAACACCTTGCGAAATGATGTATATTAAAAAAAAATGACCTTTAAAAAGTTTGATCCATGATAATTATTTTGAATAAATGTTACTGGCCTTCATGATCCAGTGCTTGAGCGTTATGATGACGATCTGGAGGTCCCGGTTTCGAATCCCGGTACATGAGTCGGACAACAGTTTGTCGGACCACACTTTTTAACCCTATGTCAGGGGCCTATGGCGGCTCAAAAATAGCGCTGGCACCAGGGTTGATGGGGTTGGTAATCCACCTCACAACTCACACGATAGGAGAAGAGAAGAATGTTACTTGTTCTGAATTTTACTTCGCCACGGTCCTCCACTGCGTTGGTCATCAATTGAATAAAGTTAGTTTCCTACACTCAGAATATCCGGCGTACCTACCTATATAAAATGACTTATAAGGAATTTAATTTCATCCTATAGCGAACCTCGCCACATTTCAGTGGTATGTTCTAGTTCTGAGAGAGCCTTGGTCTATTGAGGACTAATAATATAGGGTTGATAAAGAGAATTTAATTAAAATCAACATGTAACGATGCAAGATATTTTTATCGATTATATGATATATTCAATATTCTTTATTTGCATACTATGATGGCGAACAACTTTGTAAGTTACATATGAGTTTCATATCATAGACCCTTTCGGGCACAACAAAATAGAAGTACAAGAGAGAAGGAAGCCTGCCTGTTGCCTGTACTATCTGTTTTCTTTGAATGTTTCTTGTGTCTGTTTTATTGTGTACAAATAAATAAATAAATAAATAAGGAAGCTTTTCAAATTGTAACATCAGTATCATTAAGGTACTCACTAGTGCTGTAGTAACATTTATTAATTAGAAGTTCTTTTATTTTTTTAATAAAGATTTTATCACTTTTTTCTTCTTTTAATATGTTAGGCAGTTTATTATAAATTTTGATGGACATCACATATGGGCTAGAATCATCGATGAGATCAGATAATTAATAACGATGCCAACTAATTAATAGGAAAGTGTCCAACCACCTAAAATGAATTTTGACTCAATCTGACTACTGTATCGAGTGACATAGGAGCTTGAAATGATGGTCTCCGAAATTGACTCATAAGTGGGTGAAACAGGGCTATTTCGTAACGAAGTTTGTCTGCGGTCAGTTATCTCTTCATGTAATGTGTATTTTGCACGCAGTAGGTATTTGTTTGAATGATTATCCTATATGCCTAGCCCAGCCCAAATAGCGTAAAAACTATAGGATCTAGCGGTGACTCCAACTAAAACGTAATAAATAAGTAAACAAAAGTATAAAAAAAACCTTACTCAATCATGCGATAAGCATAGGGAAACAGAAAGTTAAATGTTAAAAAAGCAAGGGATTTAGGATGGCTGTACCTATGTTTTTATTTTAGCTTCATAAACTCAACAGGCAATGTCATTTCAGCGAACCACTTTTGTATCTGTGGATACGAATAATGGTTACAAAAGTATCGTACTATACGCCTGAGCACGTATCTAATAGATTTCTGTATTGACGCAATGTGTCATACATGGAGACGGCAATGTCGTATTATAGGAGTCCGCTTCATTTGCCTCTGTCAATAATAATACTATTTGTCACAAGAGACACATTTTTCTCTATTTTCCAACATATTACTCAACAAGTCAAGTATTTTTCGTTAGATTTTCTTTTAACATCTTAAAAGCAAAAGTGAATTACTTTCGTACCGAAGTAACGACGGTAAATTAATTTACATTAGAAACAAGGTCGCATCTTTACTGATTTTTAAAATAAAAAAATAAAATATATTCTTATTTTGTTTTAAGTAAAAAATATTACTTATTATGTAATTTAAGATTGCCGGAGGTCTTTGTCTAAGTGTGGGATCAGATATGACAATAGGGTAGTGTCCAATTAGTCAAATCAGTTACTTAGTATGCAAGGTGTTATGAGAAGGAAGAAATGCACCAGGAACTACGAATTTATTCGTAGACCAGCAACATATTTTTTAAATCAATAAGGGTACATTACAAGTTATTTAATAACTAGAGGAACACATTCAATACCAGACATTTTTATCATTTAAGCAATCATTGATCTTAAGCTTTTTTACATAAAGTAAGCTTCACATGAGCTTTAAATTTATTTTCTGACAAATTTAAAATATTATCGGGTATTTTACAATAATAATTGCATACACTTTGTTGCGGCATTTGAATGAGATATGGCTTTTAGTGACTAAAAACCTCTAAAAACAAAGAAATAAAAATGCACATTACCCAAATCATTCTTCAGTCACGACTAAAACCAATCTGGAGGGTCTCAATAGTTTGGCAGACGTTTCAATCCCTTGAGCCACCGGTAGGCATTGCGCGAGACAACCTGGATTATTGGACTAGACAGACTATTAGTTTAGTAATCTTCACGCTGTTAATGTGTACAGCCGTAGGTAGTAGATAGGAGTTATTGTAGAAATTCCTGATTGGATCGTCACTTCACTCCATCAATTAAGGGTGGGTAAGGCAAACATTGGTGCTGATTCCAGTAATACACACCATTTAATTTTATTTTAAGTTATACCTGTCATTTTCTTATCCGCTGACAAAAAAAGGGACGGGTAATCGACAGGCATAAAACTAACACACATGTTAATATTAGGCAGAAATGTAATAGCCCTTCCTAAATGTTATATTGGCCAATAACCCGACAGAATTATATTGACAGCACACTTCAAACGGGTTGCATATGAGCGAGATGCCTATTTTATTTGCTCGGGATATTCGTTCATTTTAAAATTAACTGTTGTTAATCATCAGTGTCTTTCCTTTTCGCCGGATAAGATATAACTTAAAATAAAATTAGGATATGTCTACAGAAATCGGGGCCATTAATATTATAATTAAATAGTCGTAGAATTTTAAACAATGCGCTGTCAATCCTTAGATCATTATGACCTATATATAGCCTGGTGACACTGCCTGGTGACCATAAAGAAATGCGACAATATGTTTTTAGTAACAGTGTCCGAGGTAATGAAAAATCCTAAATGCTACCTATATATGCTTACTAATAATACTAAAGCACAAACGAAATATAAATAAAAAATATTATGTTTACGTTACCTAATATACTTCCTTCTCTACCTAGTCTAAACTCACTCTTCGAATTTTGAAATCCCTCGAGCCGACCGTCTGTAGGCATTGTACTCACTAGCTAGCTAGATCATACAACTGACAGGCGATTAGGTTTCAGTCACACACAATAGCCAGACTCTAGGATACCTAATCCGAAGCCTATTGTCGGCTTTGATTGATTTTATGAATAATTTATCGACACGCTCGTTTGATTATGATAACTTACGTATATATATATATGTACAAAAATGTTTACGCTGAATAGCTCATTGAATACGCTATTGAATAAAGAATAAACTAGTGGTACATACATATCCCTCGGGTTATCTTGTTTTCATAGTATCCGCCTACCGAACCTGAAAATTTGACAGGTCCGGTTTTTTATAGAATGCTGCGCCGACAAGAGCGTGGCTCTTAAATTGATGATGATGAATTAAATTCAATTGTCAACTATTCAAGTAAGCAAAGAAGTAGGAGCCTTATTCTTGAATCATCATCATCTTTACGATCTGTGGAGCTACGGAGCCTTGGTAACCCAGTTGGTAGAACGCTTGACTCTCACTTTGAGATTTTCGAATTCATGTTTGGATCATAAATGATAATCACGTGCTCAGCGGTGAAGGAAAACACCGTGAGGAAACCCACATTCTCGAGAAATGTATTTCGGAGGTATGTGACCTAACCTGTATTGGGCTGATTTTCCCTTTGCGGATTGGAAGGTCAGACAAACAGTCGCTTCTGTAAAAAACCGGACCTGTCAAATCTTCAGGTTAGGTAAGCGGACCCCGTGAAAAACGGGATAACGGTAAGGAGATGATAATGACATCTTGCAAGTGACAAGTTCTGATGTGCCACGTGAAATGGGTATATATTTTCGAACGTGTCTTGAAGGCGGGCGAGTCAAAAATAAGGCCCCAGGTCCATATTATAAAAGAAATAGTAGGAAGTAACGTCATTTATAACAGATGACTCACGTGTCCTAAAATAATTCGAATACACTTTGTAATTTTATTTGACTCACATGTTACGCATTATATTTTACTGCTAAATATTAAAACGTGACCGAGCATTAAATTTTACATACCAAAGTAAATATTACTCTATTATTGCTTCATCTTCAATAGAAGTGGCATCAAAGATAATGACTGAATGTCGGCTCATATGACAAAGCTGCCTCGAAAAATACGAAAAAAAAAATCATTTCTTATTAACAAAACGACACCTGCCTAAGGACAAAATTTAGCATTAAAGTAAAATACTCGGTGGGGTGTGTTGTGTTATCGTATGGGGTACGGTAATAGAGTAAGTTGAAGAAAGGTAGAAAAATGAGTAGGACATCATTCATCGCCGTTTCTCTTTATTTTATTCCTGCTCTCTTCATTATACGTATAGTAGTAAGTGTAGGTAGGGGTGTAGATTCTGGCACACACCGACTTAATCTTAGTTCTAAATCTAGCTCTATCTCTGTCCTTCACCCGACGTAAGTGAAGGACGGCACTATTTTTAGACCTGACTAAAATGAAATAAAGTTTTGTTCTTCAGAATTGAGTGTAACATGATCATAATTTTACGAGTCTACAGATTCGACCGTTGTTAGTATTTGAATCGTTGGTTAAAGTATACGTCAATATGTATTTAAGTCGTGGTTACGTCCATTTTACAGTGTTCCAATTAGTGTTGCCGAAAAATCGATAGTTTTACTATCGATAGTAAACAGCCAAAATCATCTACCCAATCGATAGGCCTATCGATAGTATCGATACTATCGATAGTATCGATAGTATCGATAGCTCTTTTTTGGCGATACTATTGATAAGCAACGATAGTATCGATACTATCGATAGTATCGATACTATCGATAGTATCGATAGTTGAAAAACGAAAAACTATCAATACTATCGATACTATCGATAGTATCGCTCTTCGATATTGCGCAAGCTATCGATACTATCGATAGTATCGATACTATCGATAGTTTTGTACGATCGATAGGGCCCTTAATTTCGATAGTATTGAATGTAGCATTGTGTGGAACAATTTACACCATTTAAAGCTCGTATTTAATATATTTTATGTTACGTGGGTGTTTTTGCAGTGGACGTTTGGTTTTGAAGTAGGCAATTCTCTAAACTTTAAAGAGACACTGTTAAGTTAGTGGATAGGATTTTTTTATAATACTATCGAAATTAAGGTCACTATCGATCGTACAAAACTATCGATAGTATCGATACTATCGATAGTATCGATAGCTTGCTCAATATCGAAGAGCGATACTATCGATAGTATCGATAGTATTGATAGTTTTTTGTTTTTCAACTATCGATACCATCGATAGTATCGATACTATCGATAGTTTTTCATCTTTTAACTATCGATACTATCGATAGTATCGATACTATCGTTGCTTATCAATAGTATCGCCAAAAATGAGCTATCGATACTATCGATACTATCGATAGTATCGATACTATCGATTAACTATCGATACTATCGTTTTTTGGTAAACTATCGATAGTTCGATCGAAAACTATCGATATGGCGCTATCGATCGGCAACACTAGTTCCAATCATATTTTTCCTCGACATTTTCAACTCGTTAATTATCAGATTACTAAACATCAGAAATCAGACATTTATTTGAATATATGGGTACATTAAGTTAGTAAGAGTAGGTACAGTTAATATAGTCATCATGTAAGTATTTGCATATTCGTAAGGATTATACTACCCATTACGGAAGGCTTTTAAAATTATGATTTAGAATGGAAATATGCCGAATTTCTTAATGTGCCGGTTCCGTTGGTATGTGGTAGCAAGAGTAATCTTTACAACATTAGGAGCCGCAACTCGTAATTTGCCTCACAAATGCGGTACATTTGTACCCTCTACCCACCCATATTATACGCCAAAGAAAACTGTGTACAAGGCTTATATAATTTTATGAATATTTCATGACGATGTTACATGTTTGCTGCACGGTTTCTGAAGGTTGCCTGCTAAATGAAAATAAATTATGAAGCTTAACCACTTTCAGGTAAAATTGAGGTAACACCGTCAAAACTAATATCAGGTATGGCTTATTTTATATTTTTAATAAAACTTATAAAAAATAAAGTGACTGGGAAATATTCTGTGCACGGAATAAAATTCTAGGTAAGTACGGTAGATTGTCAAAGAATTTGAAATAGGCACTTGTCTATTCTATTACTTAATAGGTCTAATGTCGAACTCAATTTACAATTGCGAATTGTACTTTAATAAAATGGCAGTGTAATAAAATGCGTACGTACAGTATTTATGTTCTACTTTTTAACTTTTTAATTTTTATAGGTAAGTACTTAAATCTTCGCGCATCGGATAGGAATAATTTGAAAGACATAAAGTTATGCAAGGAACCAGCAAGATAGCAGAGTTTATCGAGCATTTACATTCGACTGACTTCTTCTTCTCATTACACGATTGTAGGGATGTAATTAAACGAGTGAAAAGCTTGATTTGTCTTTCGGTTTTGTAATATTAATCTTCATCTCCCTAGCATTATCTTGTTTTTCTCAGGGTCTGCTTACCTACCCTGAAGAGTTGACAGGTCCGGTTTTTTACAGAAGCGAATGCCTGTCTGACTTTCCAACCCGCGAAGGGAAAACCAGGGCAATACAGGTTAGGTCACATACCTCCGAAAATGCATGTCTCGGGAAAGTGGGTTTCCTCACGATGTTTTCCTTTACCATTTTATGATCCCAACATGAATTCGGAAACAAATTCGACAGTCATTGGTTTAGGCCTGTGCTGGATTCGAACCTGCGTACTCAAAGTGAGAGAGGCAAGCGTTCTACCAACTAGGCTACCACGGCACTGCGGTTTTGTAATAGTCATCTTAGTATCTAATCTAAAATGAATTCTTGAAAATTATCACATAGCTCGATATTACCGAGAATACGATGACAATCTCAGTATAATGTATGTAAAAGAACGATAAACGGAAAATATAGGTATATGCTGTGACAAAGTCAAAATATGATTACGCTATATTGCTGTATCGCTTGTGAGCCCATCGCCGCGGGCCGCATGCTACATACTCGCCAGGCTTTATTAGATTTGATGCTACGCAAAAACATGCCAGTAAAACCCTTGGGCGACGGCTAGTTTAAAACGTACTAATATTGAATCTGTTCCATGCATAGTCTGTGCTGTGATACAAGAAAATATATTTATAAAAGCTACTAAGTAATAACTATGCTGAAAGTCGTTCAGGGAAAAATGACCAGATTGTCGCAATAATTGCATACATGTATTCGTTATAAGTGGTAACTTCATTGGCTGATGTCCAAACTATCTGTATGTTACCAATTGTTATTTAAGCTGTTTGGTACCTTATTTAAAATAAATAAATACATTTATAACATAAGGATTAGGTAGTTAATAAATGAAAGAAAAGTAGTTATACGTACAACTTTCTAAATCAGTAGGCATTTAGTAGAGGTTTGTGCAAGCACGGTTTTAATTCCCTCTTGGTATAAACACTTAGGTAAGATACAAGTGCTATCAATAACTGTTCTACTTTACCAAAACAGAAAGCTATTAGGATAATAATTTCCAACCATTGTTACATCCCTACGTCGACTCTCATATTGTCGAAGAAGCCAAATTAAGGAAATTAACTTTTTACAGGAAAAACCGTTTTACACTGCAAGTGACGTCAAGACGTCCCATTAATTGCGTGACGTAATTATCCCACAAAAACTTTTAATATTCGCAAATTGAGGCGAAACAATATGTATGTACGGTTGGATTATTTAATTTTTAATTTGAAAGCAGTTCTGTTTTTAGTACGCGACCTTATTGTCATTGTTTTTGGGAATTTATTAACCCTTAACTACCTAGCACCTATTATTGTCACACTACCACCTGACATACGTCTGTAAGACCTCGGAGCAATTTTATTCTCGTTTGTCCAATATTGTGAGGTAAGTTTTAGATTTTTAATAAAAGTTAGTTTATGATTGTATAAACTATTTATTAGAATGAGAAAAGAACATGAAAATCAACATTTTAGTTTTAAATTTCAATTAAATAATCAACACTTCTTATTTTTCACTTAAAAACTAACATATTTGGATAATGAGATCCTTTAAAATAATCACATGATCTAGGTACTGTTTTGTACTTTTTTTAAAATATTTAGTAATCATATAATCTAGAAAAAAAAACAAAATACTCAATAAAAACAAAATTTAAATAAAATTGCAAGGCTTAAACTTACAATTTTTCACGGCAGTGAAAACACATTTTATTTGAGCATTCCAGGCAAATAGGAGCTTTGCATTCGAAACAAATGTACTGTGTTTTGCGTTTTTTTTTTGAGTCTCAAGTGGAACAGTTTTTTCGCACCGCTAACCTTTCTTCAGCGCTACTGCTAGTTGCAACTGCTGATGGAGGGATTTCCCTGTCACTATCCAGGATGCGTCGATGCCATTTGAATATCTCGTTGCAATTTCAAATTATTTGCACGACGCTCCATGTGTGGTCTAGTCAGTAGTTTAGCTAGACTCTTCATAAATAAAAATCTGGTTTCAGTCTTTTGACCTTGGGGCTGGGTAGACAATCTCACGACATAGCAAGTCACGTAACCACCTAACAGGGGTATCTCAGGCTCCCAGCCACACCTTTTTACTTACCACAGACAAACGCGCGCACGTCTGACTGCGACTAGCTGTTGTGTGGCACTGAGGTCCGCTGGGAAAAGGTACAGGAACGAACAAGTTTATACAACGCTCAGGCGCAACAGAATTCACGATTTTATATTTATCGGGATCTGTGAGACGTATGCTAGGTGGTTAAGGGAAGATAAATGGAATTCAAAAGTTTGTAGATATCATGGTATCTAATGAAATAAGAAGCAAATTATATATTTAATCAATCCTTACCATTTATCAATCAATGAAAAAAGGGACGAGTCATAAAGAAGAGATTCCTAAACAGTGTGTTAGTGACAGTGTAACCAACGGAGATGATTCAGACCATGATTCTGAGCTAATATCAAATGGAATTTTCCGTCACTACATTCATGATTTTTTGTGCCTTTTATTTTTTTTAGAACTCTACTTGATATTAACTCAAAATAAGGAGCTGAATCATGTAATATAATAATGTTTTCGGGTTGGGCTATTTTTCTGCCTTGGGGGGTGGTGTGGCGTATGACAAGGTTGAATGATGTTGTATCCAGTGCCAAATAAATTCGACTCACGCTTGGCCATATGTCACACCGCTCGCCCCCGCACCTCACCTCTCTCTCTTGGGTAAAAGGCTTGCTAGGCGACAGGTGCACTTTTAACTCGCTCGGAGATTTTCATGTAATTTATTGTGATTGTGTTGTTATTCTGTCCTATCCGTGTATGTTGATGAACAATAGAAGATACCCATCATAGTTCGGACTTTTATTTATAAAAGGAGGCCCATCTCCTCCTCATTGGTGGTTATCATCCCCCTCAGTACATATTCGTAACCGACACAGTCACCTACACACCGTACAAGTACGTAGATACAGATAGCAATACAAGTACGTATGGGTGTTAATGACACCGTAACAAATACTGAGGGAAATGATTCAGACCATGATTCTGAGGTGATATTAAGTAAAATTTCCGGTCCGAAAAATCATGAAACTTTTCATATTTTTTTATTAATTATTCTCAAGCCCATACTTTGCGACGGAAAATTCCACTCGATATCGATTCAGAATTTATTGTGGTCTGCATCAGCCCTCAAAGTGTTCGTTACAATGTCACTTACAGCCTGTATTTATTGAATGTGTCTTCCCAGCACCATACAAAACTAGTTTAAACCAATTCATCCAATCCTTTCTCGACTGGGACCGCATTACGACATGTGTTGTATGTAACCTAAATTTGTGTAATAGGCTTATGAATAGCTGACCCCGTTATTCATTCTAAACGCAAGAATGAAAATAAAAAAAATACATATTTTTTTCACATTATTTTTTTTCACGGTTTTATCGTGATAGATAGTTTATTCTTTGCTATGACGTAAGAACATTGTAGGTAGAAATAATAAAAGATAAAGGTTGAGGTGGGCGTTTGGCGGCTCAATAATAACCCTGATGAGGTTGAAAATCCACCTCACAACCTACACCATATGAGAAGATAATTATGAGATTAAACGAACTTACCTGTAAGTGAAGTTCTATCTCAATTATACGAAGCTCCTTGTTCGAGAGGTTTTTAACAGTGTAGTCTACGTCTTATGCTCCAGGATCGTCACAATTTTCAAAGCTCATATCCAAAGCTAAAAAAAAAGTTAGTTTCCCGCTTCCTGAACGCAGCTGTCAACTAATGTCATTATGTTTAAAGCATGTTTCATGGACAACTCCATCACCTGTGGAAGCTTTAGGGCGGGATATTAAAATTGAAGGGAGGGAGTCCTCTCGAACAAGGAGCTTCGTATAATTGAGATAGAACTTCACTTACAGGTAAGTTCGTTTAATCTCATAATTATACTCGCTCCTTGTTCGAGAGGTTTTTAACAGTGTAGATGTTCAAAGTTTAGTTGGGAATGAAACATTTAAATTGAAACGAGTACCAATAATATGATTATTCATTAATGAATAAAGTACATACATTGTTATCACAAAAGCTAATTAAGCTGCCTATGACTTTAATCCCAATAAAGGCAGTCAGAGGCACAGCCGTCTCCTGATAAACTCAGCGCGGCGTTCCACCAAACGTTTTGATATTATCATGTAAAAAACAATAAGAATAATAACTGTTCGCTAAACAAGTTTCACCAGTTCTCAAGAATGGAATCGATATTATGTATGTTATATATGGTTATACTATACTGTACTAGAATAGATACATAGTTCTAAATAATAAAGTTGAAGTTGAGCAAGTACATTAAATACCTATTTCACATTACTATCAATTTCACAACAAAAGAACTACACAAGAACAAATTTCTGATGGAGCTCAACATCAAGATTGGCTATAAGAGCCTCACAGAGACCTCACCATAGAGCACATTTCCGAAGCTCTTGAACAACAACGATAGTTATAGTCGAAAGGACTGTGAGACTTCATCATATAGTATAACACTCATTTTTCATTGGCACACCAAGGGCTACAATAATTATCAAAGTTACACATTATTTGTTTACATACATAAAAGAAGAAGAAATACATAAAGAAGAACGGGTAATGACGAGGGCACCCAGACACAAGATTGATTGTAACATCCTGTGCTAAGTTGGCAATTGTTGTCGACATTGAGTAGTTAAATGAATCCTAAGACAACATGTCAAATTGATTAGAGAAAAAACAAATATAAGTGCAAGTAAGAATTTCGATACATTTATTCAAATGACCTTTTTCATTAAAATATTCAGAACCACTGAACTAAACTTTCCTCTTTATTATAAGATATTGTTAAATGAGGCTGAAAGTATAAAGAGGGGAAGTGCATTTACATTATGTACTTGTGTGATAATTATCTTCGGAATAATTAAGATTTTGTTTTTATTAAAATAGATTACCTGAGCCCACGTTATTGTGTATTACCTAATATCGACCAAATGGGCTTGGTAATAACATTTAGTATAATTTTTTATGTGGTAATAATAAATATAACTTGTTGTGGATTTTTTTTCCTATTCCTCTATGCAACCTTTCACCCACCAATCAGATGATAGAACAACGTACACACAACACATTAACACACGTAACATTGTTTACGCAGCTATCTCTTTAGTGTAATAATTATTGAATTTGTTTTTAGGACAGTAATAGTAACGTCCTATTATTTACTGGAAAAATAGGATAAACATTTATTTATCATGAAAATATTATTGTTACTTCTCCACTGCAGGTTGGTTGCGATTGATTAAGTGGAGGGACATTATTGTTGTAATTTTTATATTAATTGTAAACTGTGTTTTGGGCTGATCAGCAACAACATAATAAATCTACAACAACATAATTTAGAGAAAACGCTAATGGTGATGTAAGTTATATGTTAATAATGAACTATTTTTCCTTCCTTTTCACCTATGAGTTAATAATAAAAAGGGCAACTATTCTATCTAACCGAACTAGGTATCAATATTTTACAATTTCGAATGTAATACTTGAAGGAAATTTTCATTGAAGTTATAATATTATCAGGTAGGTACCTCAATGTATACTGAGATTAGTATTGTTATTCCTGATTAACAAAGACAGGATTTGAATCCCATGTCTTAATGATAATGCTAAAACTTTTAGTTCATTTCACATTCGGAATTAATTTTACCAGAATTTTGAAAAAGTAAATATCATAAAGGTAGGTATATTTGCTTGTGCAAATTTTCCCATTATAACTTTATAGGGAATTCTTCCTCCTCATGAGGTACTATTCTTAAACGGCCTTGCTGCCTGGGCCGCTGTTGATACTAATGGCTGTGAGACTGCTAATACATCTGGTTGTAGCTCTGCTACTACTGCTGGCTGTAGGGCTGCTGGTACTGCTGGTTATGGCACTGTTGATCATGACTGGTTGCATCACTGCTTTTATTGCTGGCTGTGGGGCGGCCTGCTGATACTGTTCCTTGTGGGCTTTCTGTTCATGCTGTTGGCTGTGGGGCTGCCTGCTGATACTGTTGTCTCTGTTCCACAGATCCTGTTGCTATCTCGTTTACTCACTCTTCGGGCAATGTTATTCATTATTATTTATGTGCTATTTGAATTTTATGATGTTGGTTGAAAGAATTTAATAGCAGTATTCTCTAACCATGTCTTGTGTACAGTTATCTCTTTTGAAAGTAATCTCTGACATTACATACTATTAATACTTTGATTTCTAGCACAGTTGAATCATCTGATAAAGATGTAAAGGCCTGTGATGATGAGGTTGATTAATAGAACAGAGGCTTTTAGGTTTTGAATTGTCGGTTATTTCTTCAGAATTTGTACTCTCATTATTTTATAATAATCAATTTGACATAATAGTCTATTGTTTCTCAGCATTAGTCTAATCTTGAGTTTCAACATGGGTAGGTAAGCCCCGACAATTCAATGGTTTATCTTCGATTCCTCAAGTGACAAACCAAACATGGAAATAAAAGTATAAAAAATAGTTGGTCTATGTTCTAGCTATCTACTAGCGTTTAGCAGAAGGCGATACTTGTAGTGGTAGCTTTATGTTATTTGAGTTGATACCATCAAGTCCATTGTCTATCCTCTAAGTGATAGCTCTAGGTATGGAAATGAGAAATAGGTATATAGCGCTTGCTAATGCCGACCATAATCGTGGTAGCTCTTATATTAATAGGGTTCATACCATAAAGTCCATTGTCTATCCTCTAAGTGATAGCTCTAAGTATGGAAATGAGAAATAGGTATATAGCGCTTGCCAATGCCGACCATAATCGTGGTAGCTCTTATGTTAATAGGGTTCATACCATCAAGTCCATTGTCTATCCTCTAAGTGATAGCTCTAAGTATGGAAATGAGAAATAGGTATGTTAGCGCTTGTCAATGGCGACTTTCTTAGTGGTAGCTCTTCATTCATTGTGTTGATACCTTCAAGTCCATTGTCTATCCTCTAAGTGATAGCTCTAGGCATGGAAATGATAAATAGGTATATTAGCGCTTGGCAATGGCGACCTTCCTGGTGGTAAATCTTTTGTTAATTAGGTTGATACCATCAAGTCCATTGTCTATCCTCTAAGTGATAGCTCTAGGTATGGAAATGAGAAATAGGTATGTTAGCGCTTGTCAGTGGCGACCTTCCTAGTGGTAGCTCTTATGTTCATTACATTGATACCTTCAAGTATATTGTCTATCCTCTAAGTGATAGCTCTAGGTATGGAAATGACAAATAGGTATATTAGCGCTTATCAATGGCGACCTTCCTAATGGTAGCTCTTATGTGCATTGTGCCTTTTAGTCCATTGTCTATCCTCTAAGTGATAGCTCTAGGTATGGAAATGTAAAATAGGTATATTAGCGCTTAGCAATGGCAAACTTCCTAGTGATAGTTCTTATGTACATTAAGTTGGTACCATCAAGTCCACTGTCCATCCGCTAAATGATAGCTCTAGGTATTAAAATAAGGCATAGGTATATTTGCGCTTTGCAACAGTCTTAGTGGTTGATTTTTATGTTAATAGGGTTGATACATCAAGTCCATTGTCTATCCTCTATTGTGATAGCTCTAAAAGGAAACAAATAGTCTGTCTATTCTCTAGTCAGACAGTTCACTACTAGTGCTTAACTAGGTGACTCTCCAAGTGGTGTTCTCTTATTGGTTAGGTTGGTACCAATAATCAACACCCATACGTTGGAAGCTTGAATTATAATAAGATTAGAGTAATTTGGAAGAAATTGCTTACTATAATAAGGCTATCTTTTGCCTGTACTCTCTTAACACTCTTTCTGTTTTTATTGTTAGGGTATATTATCATCATCTTATATTGTAAGTATCATTCGGAGAAGATAACATTATTAACACCACTTAACAGAGACTGTGAGAAGGGATTATGTACTGTTATAATATATATAATATCATTTTTAAGTATGGTTATCTTGTAGTAAACCAATTATAATTCTCTAAATGTTTTAAGTGTTATCTTGAATAAGTTATGTATCTTGTCTACCAATGGTGTAGATGACCTCTGTGATATCGAGTACTACTGTGTCATGGGTACTTCTTGATGAACAGGGTAAACATGAAGTGCTTCTGTCATCTAATGATCTGAATTTGTTAAATTACTTCCGAGTTAATTATTTACTTTTCTATGCCATTCTGCGGTTATATTTCACTGGTTCTCTTTGTTTTATAATAAAACTGCTCATTTCATTCGCTGATAGTAAGTTATCAACCGCAACATAAGCCAAGAACACGAATTACAAAAAGAAATAAAAATTTTTTTTTTTTGACAGATGAAAATAAAAACGCGGCAATCAGGGACTGAAGACAAGGCTTAGGCCTATTTTGATCGTGATTTTCGAATATTAAATTACTAAAGTCAAGACTGTATAGTCCTCAGATCTTTGCCTGCCTTATATAAGGCGAATTTAAACAACATCAACATCGGAATAAAGTATAACTTTTAAATCACTGTTATAACACAAACACGATACAATTTTAATATTATTATTATTTCTGTTAATAAAACTAGTTACTTTTATTAGTAATAAGTACTAACTTAAGTTACTTCTTCGAATGTTAGGATTATAAAATTATAACCTCAAAAAAAGTAATTTGTTTTCGACAATAAAAGGAATTAAATTGGATTGATCATAATTATATCTTCTCTTGTTTTAGTAGATGGATAATGTTAAGACTTACCAGTTTAATCCACATTTTGTTTTATCAAAAAGAACTTACGCTCGTCGTCATCCACATTTTTTCTTTGGTACTGTTTCTAGCTTTTTTAGAGAAAAAAGCATTTGATTATGTAAGTAACAGATTTTTCGCACTATATCAATCATGTTTTTGTATTAAATATTGGTTTTCAATTAGTTTATTTACGGAGGCGAAGTGACGCGCCGGTGCACAAAAACCGTAATGACATTAGTTGACAGCTGCGTTCAGGAAGCGGGAAACTAACTTTTTTTTTTAGCTTTGGATATGAGCTTTGAAAATTGTGACGATCCTGGAGCATAAGACGTAGACTACACTGTTAAAAACCTCTCGAACAAGGAGCGAGTATAATGGTAATACTGTCTGACAAAAAGTATTCATGTATCAAACCGTGTTCCCTTGAAAGCCTTAAAGGACCGACCCTTCACCTAGCTTCCTTCTACCTTCCTAAAGATAACAAGTAATACATTATAATACCTACTAATGACCAAAAAAGTAAGTAGGTACATAGAGAGTATCTATACAATATTGGTGAAAGACGTAATGATCGCTTATAATAAGCGTTAAGTATTTACTTAAAAAGAATTTGGAAATAATTTGCACTAATATCATAACAAACAGTCCAAGTTGCTAATAGTATTATAATATATACAGGGTAATAACGACATCGTACCCATTATTTAGGAAATGATTCAAACAATTCTGACTATTCTGAGTTAATATCAAGTGCAATTTCCTGTCAGAAAATTCATGAAAATTTTAGTGTTTTTTGCGACGGAAAATTCCACTTAATATCAACTCAGAATCGTGGTCTGTATCATCTTTCATAGTTTTCGTTACGATGTCACTAAAACCCTTTATATATCACAATTTTTATTTATCTGTTTTGATTGTGGTGTAGTGCAATACTAATAAGAAGGTTCGAATTGAAATTTATTGGATACTATTCTTTTTTTTTTAAAAAAGAAAGGAAACATGAAACAGTAGGATTAGAGCACTGTGCTGGGAGGTTTTCTGGCCACGTCTTTCCCTCAGCTTTACAGATTCCGATGTGGTAGTAGATTTACAGCTAGTTACATAATTTGTAATTTAATTTTTGACGTTCAAAAAGCGCTGACTATGTAAGCGAATTTTGAAAAATAAATATTATTTTGTATTGGGATATGTCTTTACCATCAACTATGTGAGTCTTTAATCGTAATTCTAAAATAATCCACGCCATATCTAAAACAGAACACTACTTTTTATATAGATATAATCCTAGTGAATTTAATTAGGAAATTCATTACTTAGCTCTACTTGCGCAGCTCACAGTTGCAATTGCAAATATTACGCTCCTGAGTATGCGCTGAGTAAATGTCACAAATTCACGAGTCTAGGTGGGAATGAGTACTCAGGGCTGGATGAAACTCGTAAACTAAATAAATATCTCTCTATGATGCACACCATCGTAAAATAGAATATGACGTATAACAAATAACAAATAAGTTAGTTATCCATAGTAATCCTGTTATTTACCGGGAAATGCGGATACTTACATATAACTGTGACTCGTAATTGTCTCCTAACAATTGTCATCTTATTCTAACTACCTATCTCTATTGCAACTTTTGTCTAAATCGGTTCAGCGGTTTAAGCGTAAAAGTTAGGATACATAATGACATTGAATTGCTTTGATTGTAACATATTACGCTCGATTATACATAATATGTATAATATCATGTATGATTTATGTAGGTATCATAATCACCAGCAAATTAACGTCCCCACTGCAGGGGCACGGGCCTTCTTTATGGATGGATAGGGAGATCGGGCCTTAAACCACCACGTGGGCCCAGTGCGGATTGGTGGTTATTAACGACTGTTAATGCAGCCGGGACCAACGGCTTAACGTGCCTTCCGAAGCACGGAGGAGCTCGAGATGAAATCTTTTTTTTATGTAGGTATATGTTACGGCTAATACCCGAAGTGCGGCTACATTTGTTTTCGGGTAAAACTAGGTCTAGCCTTCATCATGCCGGCTACAACTAGGTATTTTCCCTCTCACTTGTAACGACTACTTACTTCTTTCAGCAAGTAGCTACCGAAACCAACGGCTTAACCTGCCTTTCGCAGCACGAAGGGAGATGGATGCTGAACCAATTTCAGTTCAGTGCCAAAATCCACAAGTCAAGTGGCATTTCACCTGAGTGTGCACTGAAATAAATTGTTACATTACTATCTAGTGCGAAGTCTTGATGCTCATACTGCATGAGTCTACGTAATTTGAATAGCTCACGATGGCAAATGAGTCGTATGTAGTGGAATTAAGATCTTTTGTACAAATGAAAGTCTTCAGGCTGCTTGACGGAAATTTTCGCTCGTTTCGCATCGCATCAACTTAATGAGTTAAATTCTTTGTAGGAAATGGAAATCTTTTGAGTTCTAAAGTTTTATGTAAATATGACGGGTACTTATGATATTGAATTATTTGTTAGACTGAAGAATGAGTTAGAGCAGATTGTGTTAAAGATAGATTCTTTCGGGAATATTTCATTGCATGAGTACCTTAAATTAATCGCTTTAAACTACTATTTAGATTTCTCTACATTTTAACAATATGTATTAATTACTCCTGTTTATTGCTTCAAAATTCCTTCGCATCGCGCATCGTTCGCGTTGTCAGAATTTTCATTTCTCCATCACTATTCTATTTTGAACAGAGAATGTGGATTTTTGTTTACTAAATATGGAAAATGAGATATCGCCCCGTGACGTCGATTTTACAGTAAAAAAAATGTTTTTGAAAGAAAAAGAAATGAAAAATGTAAATGATTCAGTAAAAAAGTGTTCTTTTGTCAGTATCATCAGTATGATATCATCAGATCTAAAATCGATCTTATATGTTCTATAATAGTGATTATAAGTAGACAGCGTGTACTACACGTTCTCTTACATAAGAAATGCGTAGAATGTCTCATAGTTTGTCCCGATAATAACCACACCTCAGACACTTCATACAAAAACCTCGTTTTACATAGACACTACACATTGACGTTATCGTACACGCGTAACTGTTTATGAGCCTTCTGACGTCATACGATTGAAGACTAAAGTAAGACCGAGGGGGGTGAGGTAAACCTAGCTCAGCTGCTGGTGGGGACCGGAGTATTCTTCTTCTTATCGTGTGGGTCGTGAGGTAGAATACCAACCTCATCAACCCATGATGATGGGTTGATGAGGTTGACCGGAGTATTAAAGACAACATTCTGAAAATATAATCAGAAATAAGAATCATTTATTCAACGTAATTATCATAAATAAACTTGATGAAGGTCGATTTATCATTTTTGAATCTACGTCATTTCGCAAGGTGTTATGGCTGAGGAGAAGAAATGATAAGAAATTGCAACAGCAATACATCTTTTAAATCAATGTAGGTGTACATTACAAGTTATTTAATAACTAGAGGAACACATTTAATACCAGGCATTTTTATTATTTTGGTAGCTTTTTTACATAAAGTAAGCTACACATGAGCATAATATATTTCCTAATAAAAACGTATAATATAACCCCAAAAAAGATGAATTGAAAGAATCAAACAGTGTCCAAAATCCCTGAGTGTAATTAGTAGCGACTATACTGTGTAGTTAGATGTAAATGCGTCGTTTGAAGCGTTATCAAGCAGTGTCGTGGTCACTGCCACAAATGTAGGCTTTGACGAGGGTCGCCACATCAGGCCTGAGGGCTGTGTTCCGTTGCTTCAGAATATATAAATGTGGACCTGCACATTCCTGTACATTATTAGTATCAAGACATTACTTAATACCATTATTTTGTCTCCGTTGTAGGTAGATTAGTTGAACAACGAAGTTGAATTAATAACCTACGGTCACAATAATAATAATATGTGGTACAACAAACAAGACAACCTAAACAAATAAAATACTTGTTACGAAACATCAAAAAGATATATTTCTATAGAATGTCTATGTATAGAAATATACACATATGACTTCATCAATAAATGCGGTCAAATGTCTCTTTGTTTTTAGGGTTCTGAACCTCAAAAGAAAAGACGGAACCGTTATGGGATCATTTTCATCTCTGCCCGTCCGTCTATCAAGAACTTTTTCTCAGAAACGCGTGGAGGAATAAAGTTGAAATGAACATGTGATACTAATATCTGCAGTGTCTTGACGCCTTAGATATCCCCTTTTTTTAAATGATTGTTTTCTAGTCATCTAAGACTGACTTCTATTTTTTGGATTATGATTTTATTAATTTATCTTGGACCCAGTCATGAACTCTATACATGAATTTACGTATTTACTACGTGAATATCAATAAAAATATTTAAGTAAGTACTTACATAAACAGAGGTAAGGTATGGATACCTCTAGGGAGCTTTATATCTGGATTAACTTTTAATATTTAAATGGAAAGCAGGCCGTTTAAGATTCTGAACACTCGTGTGCTTACTTTAGGGCAAAAGTAAAGAGTTATGATACGACATGTGCGTAGATTGATCTACATAACTTAGCATCAAGCCTGTATCCCTAAAGGAGTAGGCAGAGGTGTACAGTACACCCAGTAGTCGCTATGTCTAAGCTTGTTTATGCTTTGTTTGTTTCGTAGGTTGATCTTTAGGTATATTTGTGTGTTTCGTTCATTTGTACAAGTAAGATAAATATGTAGATTTCAAACGTTTTATGTTTCATCAACATCAGTATGTTTAACATTGTTAACGTACCTATAATAAAGGAATCTAACTTAAAACGTAATTATGATTAACGAGTATTTCAAGATTTTAAAAAAAATATCTAGATTTCTTGAACTCTAACCGTTGATCAATCATTCATAGAACGTGGTAAGAATCTTAAGAAAATTTATATAAATCCATTTACTATTGGGAAAATTCTTGGAATATTTCAAGTGTTTAAGGCCAGTACCCTAGATCATATAATATTACGAATAGTAACGTGTTTAAGGCCAGTAGCCTAAGGCACCATTTGTACCGCATGTTTAGATAATTATCTAACTGTGGACAACCTGTCAACCAGTAGTATGACCACAGAGAAAAACTGCTTGAATAAAAACGCAATGTCGCCGCTATATATTATGCATCAATACGATATTATCAGCTGAGAAAGTTGTTTAATTATTGTAGGGTTCCTCAAAAATCATAAATGACTATAATATTATATTATGTAAATAAAATAATAATATACCGGCGTGCGTGTATCGATTTATGAATGTGGGAAGCAAGAGAATTGTGTCAGGATCGAATCAAAAGGAATTCCATAGTCTTTGCTTGCCCCGGTGGGAAATAGGCGTAAGTTTTGTATGTTTATAAAATATTATTATAAGAAGAAATATATATAATGTAATATCTCTATGCGTTTTAAAAACGGTACGCTTAAACAAACGGTCGTTACTATGCCCTAATTATTTTTAAATGGTGAAAAGTTAAATAAAATGTTTAAAGAGGTAGAAATGATAAAAGAAATGTTTATTGAATCTTTATTTCAGAAATAAATGTAATCAAGAATTTTTGAAATTTGTTTTTTATGTTTATTATATCACTCATTATAAATGATTGTATTACAATGTGAGAAAATCATTAAATAAACAATATCCTAATTACTATATAGTGTGGATTCTATTTTCAAAAATTTCGTAAACAGATAACTGCTTACACTGATAGATTTATTTGACCTAACTTTCTTCAAATAAAAAAGTCAAACAATAAAATGCTCATTATAGTAAAACTAGTTCCGATAATATTGTCTTGCCAGCCCTAGCAAGCGAGCGTTGTGGTTACTCGTCAGTCGCCACAGTCGGCGAGGGCATTCGAACTCTTACCGCCTCTTGACACGGCCTATTTTTGGGAAATTCGACATCTCTGCCGTTCCAAACTGAATAGACCATTAGTTCTTTTTATTTTAAGTTTCATATAGACCTTTATTTTTACAGAATTTTTAACTTAGTAACTGTGGAGACGCTTTATCGCGTTTATTGTTCGATTTATTACTAGTACAATATATTAAATGTAAAAAGTGGGCATTTAACGAAGAATAACATTGTACTAGGCACATGGCGCCATCGGCACTCTCTGTCATCTGACATTTATACTAAAATTTACTTTTCGAATACACTGCTAGCCAGGATGATGTGCTTCGAAGAGGTCACAATACCATAGAACTTACTTCTGTCTTTTAAGACTACATACATACATAAACAGTCTATTTACGTCCCACTGCTGGGCACAGGCCTCCCCTCAATCAACCGGAGGGGGTATGGAGCATACTCCACCACGCTGCTCCAATGCGGGTTGGTGGAGGTGTTTTTACGGCTAATAGCCGGGACCAACGGCTTAACGTGCCCTCCGAAGCACGGAATCATCTTACTTTTTCGGACAATCAGGTGATTCAAGTCTGAAAAGTCCTTACCAAAGAAAGGACAGTCTCACAAAGTGATTTCGACAATGTCCCCATCGGGAATCGAACCCGGACCTCCAGATCGTGAGCCTAACGCTCTAACCACTAGACCACGGAGGCTGTCGTTTTAAGACTAATAAAACATAATGTTAGTTTAGTTTACTTGTTTTCATCATCAGATACAAAATGATTGTGTTCCTTTCCACTCAACGCCACGGTACGATCATGTTATGCACGGTATGTTCACGGTATGAATATGCTTCAATCTAATAATGCTCGAGATGATAGACTACTTAAACATTCTAAGTTCATTAGAATCAGAATCATTATTCAACGCAATTATCATAGATAAAATTGTTGAAGGTCAATGTAACATTTTTGAATTTACGTCATTTCGCATTTCGCTGAGGAGAAGAAATGACAAGAAACTTCATCAGCAACACATCTTTAAAATCAAGGAGGGTACCTATACATTACAAGTTATTTAATGACTAGAGGAACACATTCAATACCAGACATTTTCATCATTTAGGTAATCATTAATATTATGATAAGCTTTTTTACATTAAGTAAGCTTCACATGAGCTTTAAATTTATTTTCTGACTTTAAAATATGATCTGGTATTTTATTGTAAAAACGTATACGTAACCCCAAAAAAGGTGAATTTGATTTACTTAATCTAGAATTTTGAATAGCAATTTTATTTTTATTTCTTGTATTGTAAGTATGCCTTTCACAGTTTCTCGGAAGGAGAGATACATACATTTACATCCCTGGCCATGCTTGGACCGTAAAATACATAAATAGAAACCATTGTTTTGCATGCTTACGTCATGCATTCATTTGGTGCATCTCCCGTTCCCCTGCCACCCTCTGTACGTTCACATGCAGACAATGCAAGACACCAACAATAATTCAACCATTTTCAACCCTAAAATAGTTTCGTTTTGAGCTCAGTACTTGTCACGTTCTTGTCTCAGGCTCGCATTCACTCTCAAGTTCTTAAAGTCTGCTTGACATGCCCTATTTTTGTGGAATTTGACATCTATGTCAGTGTGACTTGTGAATGGACCAGATGCTTATAAAGTAATGCTGTCGAAGAGTCTTTGTCAGACAGACAGTCGGGACAGTCATGGATTGTAATTAAATTATTTTAATACGTCATATCTTTTAATAGGTACTTAACAGAGGCTAAGTTTCTCGTAACATTACTAGACTTTGTTCAATTTTTAATGCTCAAATTTTTTTAATTTAAATAATTGCGTATAAACTCTTGTCACTTTTAGCAATTACTAAAAAAAACTATTTTTTGTGTTTTTGTTTCAGGTAATAACATTTCCTAAGCAAATGCATCTCTTCTATTATTACATACCTAAGTAAGTATGAAACACTGTATGAACTTGATGAAGTAACTCTGATTTTAAATTTCTCTAGTGTTTAACAACTTTTGTCACTAAGTACTTATAAATACTTAATAGAAAATAGTTTTCTAGTGTAAACCAAGAGCATAAATACGTACGGTCACGAGTACTAATATGTATACACTTTGAAACCATGTCACATTAACTTTTTTGACAAATTAAACCGTAAGTTTCATTGAATATCAAACATGATAGTGCGACAAGATTCTAAAGTGGGTACATGATATTGCTCATGACTGTACTGTCAACACGTCTAATAACGTTATGGGATTGGGAAGGATGCTTTGATAAGTACAATGACTTAATTCCTTCATAATAAGGGTCACAAATTCGTGTTCAGGTCGCTACGAGAACATTACACATAGAATGTTTACCCTTCTGCCAAATATAAGGGTCGTTTGTATTCTACTTGACACATTCTTATCAGTTGTATACATCTTGGTGGTATAATGAAACTTGTTTAAATAGTTAGATAATTATATTGTAGGTGACTTTGAGACAAAAAGATTATCATTTCGTGCATGTTTCAAAAGTTTACTATTTAGTACATATTTCATGTTTCTTTTTACATACAATAATGAACCAACACCACCACTTACTACCAAGGTACTTAAACCAAATTAGTTTTAAGCTACTTAAATGATTAGTAAAATAAATTACTTCTAGTGGATCTTAAAATCGAAAAATTCGTTGTGCAATCGTAACTATACGGTTTGGTAGCCAATGACTGCGTGCCGAGCTATTTTATAGAAGTTCCGTCCACTTTTCATGCTCTACGTAACTCCGACTCGTGTCACTTACGTCACACGGAGTAATATGGAGTCAATTGGCTTTCCAATGGTATCGAATTGTACGTTCGCTTTTTGTCGAACATAATTCGACACCATTATTATAATGTCGGTCTTTTGTGCCAACTTTTCACAAAGGTAAAAGAGAATTGACTCTACTGTTGCTAGCTAATCATTAGTTAAGTATATTTCGATGTTTGTGAATTGAATATGAATTTCTGCCAAAATTCAATAATTTATTAAAGACAACATAACTAACACGCTGCTCATGTAATGTTACAAACATAACGAAACACAACATGTACAAAAAGTGATCAAAAAAAAAATATAAGTAATTTTACATCACTACTTTTATAATCTACTTTGCCCTAGATATAACAGACTGCTAAAAGTCATACTTACCAATAATATGAAGATACAAAAGATAAAAACCGTATACCTATAGTGAAAACAGTAGATAGTGAAAACAATAAGTATAATAGATAGGAAGAATGTTTCAATGTTGTTGAAGAAGTGTTCTTTATAGCACCAGTATATATATATAGGTGTCATACATTATCTACGTTTAGGAGTATAATAATAATATTATGGGTGCTTCAAAGGTAAACAATAGGTACGCTAATTCCTTCTTAATTCGGGTCGGTTACGGTTCGCACGGGCCCGTTGGCTTTCTCGTTCTGATTCAAATGTCATCGCTTAAAATTTACGAGCCGAGTCTAAGCCTTATTGCTATGAATTATTGTCCCATCGAGTGCCCTCTCTATAATTCAGGGCTTTCAATACTCAGAGAAAAATGGGAAGGGAAACGAGATCCCGTTTTTCAATAAAGATTCGAATAAATGTCGAATGCCGATGTTCGACGGTTTTGCTTTGCGAATTATTTTTGGATTACGTTTTTGTTTGTTTACAAAGAGACGGTGTTTTTGCTGATTATTTTTAGATCATCTTCATTATTCTTATCTTCATTATCAAGTAAGGATCCTATAGATCCTATCAGATAAGGCCTTCGCATTTTGATTCTCAATAAATTATTTTTGTGATATTTCACGCGACAATAAATTACGTAATCATTCTCTACCAATCTGGAGAAGAGCAGCGTTGCGGTATAAGCTTTATAAATCCTGTTCCTGAATGTCACATGGTTGATCGTTTTATTTTTTTATTTAACGGCAGAAGCAAGCACGACTTTGGAATTATATTTATTCTACTCACACATGCATAAATAAACCTAAAAGTTCGTTTGTCTAATTAAAACTTGAAGCAACTGACTTCAACTAATTAAAAACTTAATACTAAATAAACGAATAAACTTTATTGACTTTAAAGGTCTAGAAGTTACATGATAGGTACACTAAATGGCAAAAGGAAAAGAAATTTTTACTTAAAGTATTTGATTCTATAAGTTATATTTATTAATAATTCATGTTCCCAAGAACCCAAGTCATATTTCGAGGCTATTAAAAGCTGAAAATGGCTTTAATACTTCATAGTTAAGAATAATTTATGTTGTAATAATTCATATGTATTAAACACTAGTAAAAAAAAAACAATTTACTTTATACGGACGTTTTAACTGGTTTTACCTGCAGACACAGACAGACTATACCTAGATCTGCAGAATCAAATCTTTTTATACTTTTTTCTACTCCTCTACTTTAATCTGGCATTTAAATAACCAAAAAGTCTAATATAAGTACATACATAATTAAACTCTTTGAAAAAGTGTACGCTCTATGGCCTATAAAAGCATTGTTTACAAAGTGTAACTGTACTATAATGTCGCCAAAAAGGATTGTTGTTGTTTTTTTTTTTTGACCTGGTAACTGGCACCTTTACTTTGTTTGGTGCCATAGATATACTATAAAAAAAAAGTATACATTTGCCGCCATTTTCCCGCGCGTTGGAAAATAATTTTTATAAATAAAATTTTTCTTTGTATAATTTTTGTTTCATTTAAAATTACGTCGTCGTAGAAAAAGTATTGTATGCAACGTTGTATAACTAGGTCAAAAAATGCTCGTGGCGTCTCTTATTGCGATGTTCGCCAAGGCTCACATCGCAATTCACGCCACTCGCATTTTTTGACCCTTCTTATACAACTCTGTTGCATAAAATACTATTTTCTGTTATGTAAGTACCTAAACTAAAAAAAGGCTGCCGAATTTTTGCTCAACAAAACATGAAATTATTTAAATTTGGAACATTAAGAATTAAAAACGTTATAATACCCAACATTATAATAGCAAAGTCATAATTTATTTTTATAATAATCTTGTCAAAACATAATCGTACGAGGTTTTTGTTTTTTCTTATTAGTTCGTAGAGAAAATAGTGCTTACCATTTCCATAGGTATCACAATTCAAAATATCCATCTTGTTAGATAGCATGGCATGGGTGTTCTACAGTGTCCATGTACAATAATGTACCAAACCGATTTTATCCGATAATTAGTTGAAACAAAATCTCGCAAAAAATATCTGGCAACCTTATAATCTACATCGAAACTTGACACCCTACAAGCAAAATAAGCGTACGTACTCGTATGTCGGAATACAAATTGGTTTTTGCTGAGGCAATGTTGGCTTGGGCGGTTCTTAATCCTGGCGCGTCTGTTCCGGAAAACCCTCAAATTCAGCGCTCTTGGGATGAGATTCAGTGCAGGGCAACTTTCGAACAGCTGAAAGAGAGATCGTCAGGAGCCGATATTGCCCGGTTGATGGCTGTGTCGCGAGCTGAGGCCGGCGCTTGGTTGCAGGCACTGCCGTCACCCCATATTTATTTATTTATTTATTTATTTATTTATTTATTTATTTATGGGGACCCTTCTGGATGGGGACTCTTTGCGTGTGGCTGTGGCTCTCCGCCTTGGCTGCAAAGTGTGCGAACCACACCTTTGCATTTGCGGTTCCATGGTGGAGGCCAATGGTCATCATGCTTTGAGTTGCCGTCGGTGTTTGGGCAGATTTCCCCGTCACCATGCGCTAAATGACATAATTCGAAGAGCACTGGTGTCGGCTCGTGTTCCGTGCGTGCTGGAGCCTCCGGGTCTCAGCCGTACGGACGGCAAGCGCCCAGACGGCCTGACTCTGGTGCCTTGGCGTGAGGGCAAATGCATGGTGTGGGACGCCACGTGTGTCGATACCTTTGCCGCCAGTCATCTTCGGCAAACCAGTCAGCGCGCAGGGGCGGCAGCCGAAGCGGCAGCTGTCCTAAAGCATGCCAAGTACTCCTTGATACAGGGGGGCTACGTTTTTGTGCCATTTGCGGTGGAGACGTGTGGTTGCTGGGGGGAGGAGGCGAAGCAATTCGTTAAGGACGTGGGCCGTCGCCTTAGAGAGCAGGGCTTTGACCCCCGCTCCGGGTCTTACTTGGCTCAGAGGTTGTCCGTGGCAATCCAGCGCGGTAACGCTGCTAGTGTCATCGGCACTTTTGGGCCGGGTTTGACACGGAGTGGGTTCTAGGTTAAGTAATTTTAAGTTAGGTTATTTGACTTTTTGTAATTGTATTAATTTAATTTATTAGATATGGATAATTATGTTAATCTGGAATAAATTTATAAAAGGATTATAATTGGTTTTTAACATAAGATAAACATTCAGAGGTTGCACTTGCATTGGGCAGTAAACCTGTAAACATCTTACTTCTGCCTTATCGGGAATATTAAAATTTAACGACAGCACCCTGTACACGTACAGCCGCCATCAAAACGTTTATAAACGTTTATGAACTTTTACCAGGACGTACTGATTTTACACCTGTAATAAAGTTTCGTTTGCTATTGCTACAAGGCTGTATTTAGATTACGCTGAGAATTTTCAATATTTTAATATGAGCTTTGCGTTTCTCCACTTTAAATTTGCACGTAAATGGAATTTAATGTGCACAAGTGGCAGTATTTGTTCGTAATTAATGAAATAGATCCAGTACATATATGCCGTGTTAGTCAATTCTGCCTTAAACGCTGGAAAGCTAGATAAGCTGGTTTCTTGCTCCATTGATGTTACCTACTACTAGTCGTTAGTCTATGACATTAGCGCTTCATATTTCCATAATAGTCATAAGTTAAGTCCAACTAATTCGTAATGTAACTAGTGTAAAGCAGCAGGCACATCGAATGTCTTTGGCTTTTAAAACTGCCTGCTGCGATAAACATTAGCCTAACAACTTACACAAATTTTCAGTTAAATTTAATTTGTAACTAGTGAGGGTAGAAATAAGACTGGATGTTTATGAACAGTACGAAAGCATTAGTCTGGTGCTGTCGAAAGAATTTGTGTTATATGTGTATACATACAAACTAACGTATATTAGTTTTGGTCTCGAGTAGTCTAGTTAGTAATATGTATGACTGACTACATTAATGATTGGTATTATTTTATTTGTAGTCAAATAGAAATAATGTAGTTGAAGTGAAAGGCATGGATAGTGGAAGGCAAGAGGGAAACCACAGCCCTATTTTTCCTGCTACACCGACAAGAGCATGGCTCTTATATTAGTGATGTGACTTAAATAGGTCCGCGTAGTCCTTTTCGTGCTTTTCCGGGGAAGCAGGCGTGATGCTGTTAGGTATGTTGCAGAATAGGCACGCTAACAAACGCCTAAGTAAAAACTGGTGTAAAACAGCATTTGCTAGGTGACCTTAGCGTGTTCCACTTGACATTATGATTTTAGTACCTTAAGAAACGCATATACTTAGATAAGTATATGTACAGTGTATATGTACTAATACAGATGTATTAGTGGACGAGAACCACGGATATCATATTAATATTATTATGTTAGTAATATTTTTAGAAGACCTAGAATGACTTATATTGACCAAATTGGAGATGTCCTTTAAAAAATGGTAGTATGTACAATCAACTCTGAACCGGCGCGCGTGTATGAAGCGATTGTTGAATGTGGAGGAAGCAAGAGAAGTGTGTCAGGATCGAAGCAAATGGAATTCCATAGTGTTTGCTTGTCCCGGTGGGAAATAGGCGTGAGTTTATGTATGTATGTATATTTTTAGAACAAACATATTGAACCGCTTTTGAGTGCGACTGTATTCTAGTGATGCGACAAAGTAACGTCTTTATTCGGTGCCAGTCAAGTTGTTATCTAAAGTTCGCCAGTGTGAAGTTGTAAGGGCTATGAACCTTTCTGGCATATCTCAGTGG
Organism: Pectinophora gossypiella; assembly: GCF_024362695.1. NCBI lineage: Eukaryota > Metazoa > Arthropoda > Insecta > Lepidoptera > Gelechiidae > Pectinophora > Pectinophora gossypiella. The sequence goes on along the minus strand of NC_065416.1, from coordinate 6,118,817 downwards.
CGCCACCTAGCGGATTTTTTAAAACTGCGGCGCACGATGAAAGCTGTGCAAATCGATAGGGGACACTTGTCTGAACAAAAAAGCTTTAATGGACCTATGCTCTAAAGTGTCACGTTTTCAAGATATCTAGCTTGAAAGTTACGAAAAGTGTCGTATGGATTAATCGATTTTATTCTTTATCTATATACAATCGTAATATAGTGACAAAGTGATTGATTATACATGAAACATTATTTAATATACAACATATTTATCTTATTGAAAAAATGAAATTAATAAATACTTGCAACAACATTAATGGTTTTTGTCTTTGCTACATTATATAGGAAGTACATAGGTACTTAACTGTGCACACCTTATCTAAGGTTACTAATTGCAAACTGAGTTTATCAGTTTGTGTTATGTATGATATAGGCGTCATTTACTTCTTAACTTGATTTTACTTGACACAACGACAGGATCTAATGAAATATAAAATAAAGTTTACATTTTTATATACGCAATGCGTTTAGTGCGGCATCATTAGTACTCGTTAAAAAGCAGAATTCTCGAAGTTTAAGAAATCTGTGTAAGAGAAACAAAATGGTGTACTTATTAACTGCCATTTTGCTTTCTCGTTTAATTCCAGGAACTACGAAAATGGAGGTCCTTTGTTTAAAGTTGAACGAATTTCTATTATTTCGGCGGAATCAACAAGGATAGCGAATAGCCATACAATAAGTGTGAGTGAGACAACATCATACAATAAATACAATAGGACGATTGGCAGCCGGGTGAACTTTCAGTCAGTTTGCCACTTTCATCTTCAACGTGCGCACGCGCTTTTCTCTGTTCTGAGACTCTATCCTGTTCATTCTGTTGTATTTGTTACCACTGTTGAGTTTGTTAATATTCCTCTTGAGTTTGTTAGTATTTTTGTTGACTTTGTTAGTGTTATTGTTGAATTTGTTGTTGTTGTCTTGGCAAGATGTCCAGTCATGTTGGTGCCAGGCAATGTTTTTTGTTGTGGTGTAAGCACTGTTCGTGGCCCGCGCCGAAGATCTCGGCGTCCTATACAGTCTTACTTGACAACTGATTTTATATTGCTAGGCACCCCAACATCCTGAATTATGCTCGCCACTTATTTGACGATCGAGAGCTAAGTAATCTTATTTGAACATTGCAAAAATTAAAAATCTCAGGATGCAGTGTATCTGGTATCTATATTATAGTCCCTGGTCAGTATAATACATAAAATGACAATGTATAATTCGGCTCGTTTCTCAATCGTGCTTTTCATAATCGAAATGTCATATGAAAAAAAATTCGTGTATGGAAATAATATATCCTACTTTATCGAAGCTCTCATTATGTAGCGTCTTAGACGAAGTGTAATCAACGCAAAACATTTTTAACAGATCACTTGTGTACCAGACTTACGCTTTCAATAGATTTTATAGCCAACTATTACCACTTAATTATGTATAATAAATGATATTTGCATTTTTTTGTAACAGTAGAGAGTAATCAGTTCATGTTAATGCAAGCACAACGGTAAGGCTGTTTTTTCATCTGACATGTGCTACGTTGCTAGGTTTAATATCCACCAATCAGATAATTGGGTCTGATTCTGATCGGCACAATGAACCCGATTGTAGGGTATGCAACGTAGCATCTAGCATGTTACTGGTGGAAACGCAGTCTAAATGTGACGTACTTACTTCATTATTGATGGAACAGTATTCTTATCGTTTCCAGCTAACTACGCAATACCGAATATGCCATATTTAAAAGAGGAAGTGAGGATTACTTGCGCCCTAATAAATGCCTTCGGAAAACGGGTGACAGATCACCCACTCATAAATGAAATAATCAACGATATATACCTTAAGCACGACGCCCCAAACTATCTGTGTGAGTTTGTAATACAAAACAATTTAAATCAACGCAGAGCCGCTTTCCAAGCTATAAACTCATGTGAAGGCTTTCAACAGTTTCCCATCTTATCATATGAGGATCTGTTGATAATGTCTCTGGGGCCGTATCAAGTGACGCAGGCAAGAAGCTACTATGGCGAACACCTAAAAGAAAACGGAACGTTTTTCATTGAAGTGTATGAAGATTTTGAAGTTGACTATAATTTAAATCAATACAACATAGTAGTTTGTGATCCTTGGCTGACAAGAGCTAAAATACTCTCGAGGCACCAGAGCAACAGAATTTATTTTGTATATATCTTGCTAAATAATAGTTTGAAAAACAGAAATAAACTTGTCGGTCACTATTGCAGCTGTATAGTTGGAAAACGGACACTCGGGTGCTGTGCTCATGTCATGTGCATAGTTTGGTATATGGGATGGGCTCGGCACCAAGAAATTCAACCCCCTGCTGCCTTTTTAGATCAAGTTATTATTTCTGATGAATAAGAAGATTGATTATTCAAGAAGACTGATATTCATTATCCTAATAGGTACGAATTTGTATAAAAAAAGCCTATTCGTTATAAGTATATACACTGTATGTATTCAATAACAATTAGTATTGATTACATTTTTAAGCAAAATATAAATAACTATATGACTACTTTTACGATGTTTTATTTCATACTTATAAAAACACAACTAAGAAAATCGATGAATAATTGAACAATGTGTTCATGTAATATGATTGTTATGAATTAAACAGCTTAAGGTCCCGTTGCATTGAAGGCACACACCCCATTGGTGTGTCTATACGAACTAGGTATGTTCCATACACTGCTGTAAAGTAAAGTAGTCCTAAAAGCGAATTTTCACACCCCACCTGCTTTCACTGTGATTAGACATTTAAGCTGCCTTTCATTGAATAAACATAAAAACTCAAAAAGTGTGAAATTGTTAGACAATCATAGCAAATAACTTTGAGCGTGATTACCACGAGAATAAGTCATGAGCTGTACATCTCACGACTCGTTTCTGGATTTCTTTTAAGTTACACATAAAAGTAAGTTATAGATATTTATTTTATCTATTTTCTATTTATTTATTTTTCAATAAAATAAATATGTGGTATATTAAACACTAATATTCCATGCATAATCACTTAGTCACTATATTCCAATTGCATATAAAAGTAAAATCGATTTGTTCATACAACACTTTTCGGAACTTTCAAGCTAAATATCTTGAAAACGTGACGCTTTAGAGCATAGGTTCATTAAAGCTTTTTTGTGCAGAAAAGTTCCCCCTATCGATATGCACAGGTTTCATCGTGCGCCGCAGTTTTGAAAAATCCGCTAGGTGGCGCCACCAGGCTATGCCAGCCTCCATAGTGAAATGTTCAATGCCCTTTACATGCGTTTAATGTGAGACTTCATTAAAACTGGCATTTTGTTATTATATCCGGAGATAAGGCTAATCTTAATGTAGGTATGAGACGCAGCCAGTAAAATGGCCTTTGAAGTTACTGTTAGTAGCTGGGAGCTGAATGAAACTGAGCTCTTTAAATATTATTTTGTTTTGTTCATGGAGCTTGATGCTTGAATTTTATTGTATTAACAATCTTTTCATAGACAAAATATCGTAACATAGCTTACTCTACATAATTACCTACATTATCGTCATCATATTTTTTTATATTGGGTTCGTTACATATCACCCAATTACAATATACATAAATGTAATAAAAATATAAAATGTATTATTTAAACAATATTTTCTTACCCAAAATATAGTAACATAGCGGACTCTACATAATGTAGATATACATTATCTTCATTACATTTTTTTTAATATTGGGTTCATTACATATCACCCAATTACAATATACATAAATGTAATAAAAATATAAAATGTATTATTTAAACAATATTTTCATACCCAAAATATAGTAACATAATTACCTATATTAAAGTCATTACATTTTTTAATATTGGGTTCATTACATATCATCAAATTACTTATTACATATTTTTTGAAATAGTTAAGTAATGCTTTACCATATTATTATAGATGGCGATACGGCTCATCACGAATATCACGCTGGTCTAACAGTAAGCTCGGTGAGGCGTGGGTATGTAGTTCATCTTGCGATGGGTATACCCATCGCTCTGACTACCCCAATTGTAATATAGTCGAGAGTGTATGTTATGTTATACTAAATATCACATCATCCACAAAGCCATAGTCCCGGCCCGCGGGACAGGAAGCATACAGTACGATCGTTCAGATACCTATCAGCTGCAATACAATAAATCATTCGCAGGTTATCTGAACCTTGTCCCGATATGCGCTTAGCTCTTGGCCGTATGTAATGTTGGCAGGATGCATATAATGTACGTGGTCATTTTGGTACTTGCTGGCTGGTTTACCCTACGGACTGTTCGGTGAAATATATACCAAATTACTTGCTATTTGAGGTAAATGTACAAGAAATCACCTTTTGGGTATAAGGGTTGGATTGATATCCGTTTTAAAAATCGGACCTGTCAATAACTTCCGGTCCAGGTCCTAGATTAATAGCCATATTTTGGCCTCCTATTATCGCAAATTAAGAAAATATGATGCTACTTAGTAAGTAGGTACTATCACCAGTCTAATAATATTATTTGTTTTATTGTATGTCGTTTCCATATCTCGGGCCTATGGAGTCCCGGACTTTTGAAAGGCTTGCGTGGGGCCGAAGCCCTTAAGACAATTTAATCTAAATGTTGTGTGACACCAGCCGGCGATTATCCCTGTATGCACTTTGGGAGTGCACCCAAAGAAAATCCCTGGTTCGTGTAGGACTACTGCAGATTATGGGAACAAAGGGAACTGGGCTACTGGGTTGGGGGTAAGGTTATTATTATTATTAAATTACTATAATAGTGCTCTTCGTACTTTTGAATAATATTCATCTACTTATTAAGTTTTTATTATAAAGGTGCCCTTTTTGTAAAAAAAAACGTCGCGCCTTAATCCCCTTAATCTCGCTTGTCAACGCTATACAACTCAATAAAATTCCTCTGAGTTTTATTGAAAGAGGGGTGAATTATATTGGCTAGTAAACAAACGTAAACAAACATTAACGGGCCATTAGCGTAATTAATGGGCCTAATCATCCGCCATTTTGGAAATCCTTGAGTGTCTTTTTGCTGAGACTAAGACATGCATTTTTGTCCTAAGGACAAATATTTTGATCGTATTGTTTTATTTTGTCTTGACTAGGTTGTTTGAAAGACTGGGTTACTGGTCTTCTAATTAAAACGTTAATTGTATACTATATTACTTACATTAATTACCCCGTACCTATTATAATTGAAATTGTAAAAAAGTTACTACAAGACTTATGGTCGTTTGCAGTAGGTAATGAATCAAGGTATAATTTATGTCTTATACGGTGTGATTTATGTTTGCATAATAAAAGTAATAATTATTGATTTACTGTACTGCACATTATATTTTGCAATTTGATGAAGTTACGACGTCCGTGGTCCAGTGGTTGAGCGTTGAGCTCACTATCCGGAGGCTTGGGTTCAAATCCCGATAGGGACATATTATAAAAATTACTTTGTGGTCCTCAGTTTGCTAAGGACATTACAACCTGATCACCTGGTTGTCCATAAGATCATCAGTGCTTCGTGGCGGCTCTATAATAACTCTGACACCAGGGTTGATGAGGTTGGTAATCCACCTTACAATCCACACAGTAGAAGAAGAATGAAGTTGCAACTGTCAATTAAGAAAAATTCTATCATAATTTCATACAAATTAAAGACGATAAAATAAGACTAGAATGTGTCTAGTTAGAGACTTCGTTCGATATTCAAAATGTTCAAAATCAAACATGGAACGCGACCCTATTGGCCAATTGCTCAGTCGCGCCAAATTTACACCCTGTGTAATAGATAGCTAACTCAATCATGCATAACGACAGATAACTCACAAAATATACCACCTTCTATGTTACAGACAGACAATTCACGCTAAAAACTGTACTGGCGAGGGTAAAACCACTTAAAACCATATTCTTTGTTATTGAAGTCCTAAATAACCATGGTTTTAATAGTTTAAGAGGGTATATTGGAGATTGGTGTATATCCTGGTATAAAGTAAACGTATTACGACACATACGTGAAGATTGTTTGCATTTTTCTACTGCTATATACACTTTACCACGATAACTATTACGACCAGATTCCACGTACTCTGCTGTATCATCGGCTTTATTATTTCTAATAGGGTTTACTTTATGTTCTTAAAATATAGGTACTCGCGTTTAATTTGCTCTTGCACATTTTAAAGAAATCCTTTTATGTTGAAAGCGACCAAATGTGTTCGAAAAACTAGCTAAGGTTACAGGAGATGTCAAGTTACAACAGAATGCAACTTGCAGTAATGTTTGGTTCCGTTGAAAATGTAATTCTTCACGGGGTCCGCTTACCTAACCTGATTTGACAGGTCCAAGTTTACGAAGCGAAGGGAAAATCAGCCCAATATAGATTGGGTCACATACCTCCGAAATGCATTTTTTAAGGGTTTCCTCAAGATGTTTTCCTTCACCGCCGAGCAAGTGATTATCATTTATGATCCAAACATGAATTCGGAAACAAATTCGAAAAATCATTGTTTTAGGCCTGTGCTGGGTTTCGAACTTGCGACCTCAAATTGTAATTTAAGCGTTCTAACATCTGGGTACTACGGCTCTTAAAAAAAATTAGAATGAGTAGTACTTAATAATAATTATAGTACAGCTTGAAAGCCAAATGACGTACATAATAATTACCTTATAATAAAATAATTTTATTTTTCCAATGCATCCATTATTTTGTTAGTGATAATTATCGTGCAGCATAAATTCTGGTATGAACTAGCGCAAGTAACGCGGTTATTTTCTGCCTGCTCGTGCGAACGGGCCTTTGTGCTAATTTAACGAAAGGTTTTCGCAAATTAATTAAAGCAACAATAATTATTTTAGTCCATTGTCTCGCTACACAAAGATCTTCCTTTCTATATTTATATTAATTTTGTCTATTGTTTTAAGCGAATATCTTTGCTTTGAATTTCATGTTTGTTCGAATCTAAATACGTAGTTTTGAAGGAAATAATTGTAGGTGCTTAATATTTTAATACTGTTTGAGTGTTTGCTTGTTTATTCACAACGCTATTTTTTTTTAATTGGTTACGAATCCGGAATAACTCAATCTATTTATATACGCAGATTTTATTTGATTTTATTTTAAATATATTTAAAAAGAAGTCTGTCTTGACTTACGAAGGTCGTTAGTACTTCTAATTTTAGTATTCACCGGTTATACGAATTCTAATTTGGATAATCTATCATTCTTTTCACGTTAATCCCGACAAAGCTCGCCTATCATGTTCCATTTGCATATCAATAAAGGTATTTTATCACCACAACGTAATGTCGTATACTTTATTAACGTAATGATGTAATTTATGGGATAATACCACATAACAGTTTATGAAGGTCATACGAATGAAGGTTTTATAGGGAGACTGATATAAAAACTGTTGTAGCAGGATTAGTGAGGTATGATGAAATATTATAATAATCTATCATTCTTTTCACGTTAATAATCATTCATTATAAATAATAGGCTTGTCCCCTATTAGATCATCAACAATTTAAGAGCCAACGCTCTTGCCGGTGTAGTATGTAAAATACTCTCCATGCTACTTTTTTAGGGAAAAATAGGGCAGTGGTTTCCCACTTGCCTTTCGCCCCGCAGTACTCTGTCTGACGCAAGTGGAATGGCGCCCAGAGTAGTCTATTACAAAGCCATACTAGGACTCCTGTCCTCCGCCTCTGAATAGTACTGACAGTTACAGTTATTAGATGGGAGTTAATTATAGTTAGCGAGGAGTGGGTGTATAGACAAGGTATGACAAAGGCGTGATGTTATATTTTGTATGTTTTTGAATGAAACAAGAAGATATAACATTTAAAACACCTCCAGTAGCCGAAAATGTTACGCAAGTTCTAATGAGATGTTTAGCATTACATGTCATAATGCCAATGTATGAGACTGTACTAATTGGATTGCATTAATGATATTACACGGTTCAATGCTTGTTTACGAGTGAAGCGATTCAGATTAACGAGATTGAGAAGATTATCGCTAAAGTTAAGCCGTACCAATAGTGGATTACGGATTTCAAAATTCCATACATTTCGGATTTATGTCATATTGGCTTATTGTAATATTTAATGAGAAGTCAATGTGATGAAAGAAAGGTACTTAAATGATTGTTGTTGTGGGTAAGAATGTAACTACCACGCTGCTTTGGTAAGCGACGAAGGGGAAGACTTTAGTTGAGGTATTTAGGTGTCGTGGAATAAGACATAGAGAGTTAGAAGTAGTCCAAAGATTTTCTCTAGATAAATAGACATTGGCCCCAAAACCTGTAGTCCAAATTTTACTTTAAGTTCTACCTGTATTTTCTTATCCACCGAAAAGGAAAGGAATGGATGATTGACAACCCGGGCGAATCAAAAAGGTGTCTCGCTAGTATGCAAACCTTTTGACGTGTGCTGCCAACTTAATTCTGCCGGGGTAGCCAATGTAAAATTTTTATAGGGTTGTTTTAGATTTGTGCTTAAAATTGACGTGGGTTCCATAAATTTTGTGCTTGTCGATTACCCGTTCCTTTCCTTTCGGCGGATAAGAAAATGACAGATATAACTTAAAATGAAATTAGATGGTGTCTACAGGAATTAGCACCATTAAATCATCGTATCTCTTATGCACATTGCGTTGTATTATATGTACGGTCACGAGCATTAATATGTATACACTTTGGTGCTATGTGACATTAACTTTTTTGACAAATGAACTGTAAGTCTCACTAAATGTCAAATATGTTAGTGCGACAGAGTCCTAAAGTGGGTACATTATATTGCTCATGACTGTACATTGTTTTTCCTTACCAAACAGGTTCCACCCCAGGATATAAGTAAGAGTAGCATTACAATAAAGTTATAGTTATTGGTAAGTCGTTTTAAGCTTCTTTACACCCCTTAAGATCGTTCTTGATGCGATAAGATCGCCACTGCGCATTCTTTCGTGATTAATTTCATGGCCAACCGAAGGTTATCCAGGCAATTATCTTAATAATCTTTAATTGAACGATTTTAATTAGGTGATAAGGACTTTCGAAGGAATTTTCGGAAGTAATTATTTGGAACTAACATAACCTACATAAACATAGCATCGCGCCTGTAACCCCGACGGGGTAGACAGACGTGTATAGTATACACGCCCAGTCCTCGCCAGCTATGTTTAAGTTCCATGTAATAGAGGCCGAGCCTATTGTCTTTAACGGGCATAAATTCTGGAAACCACGCGATATGAAAATATTTTCGGAGGTATATGTGACTTAACCTGTATCAGGGTCAGGCAGGCAGTCGCTTCTGTAAAAAAACCGGACCTGTACATTTTTCAGGTTAGGTAAGCGGACTCTGTCAAAACGGAATAACTCTTGAAAGATTAAGATAATATATTTTGAATAGATACCTACATTAATTGTTCATTGATAATGATGATGGATGAGGATAGATTCTGATGATGATCCTATTTGTTTTGATCCTATTTTACTATTACGAATTTATAAGAAAAACTTAGAATGATCCATGCTGCTTATCATTATCGAATAAGTCGTAGAAGTTGACTTAGTACCCACGTTAGAAAACAGAAGAGCACAATTATGCAGGGCAATGGCAAGTTTGTATGTTGTAGGTGGCAGTAAAACAAATCAAACATAATAATTTTCAAGGTAAAGTAACTGAACTCATGTTAAGAAGGTGATAAAACACACAACACGAAACTCTTGACAGATCATGAATAAATCATCTTGTACGGAATACATTTCCAAGAATGCATGTAGGATGTCTTATTTGTTGATGATGTCAATACCAAATGTTTTTACAGGAATCAAATAGTTTCAAATTTAATTATACTTTAAGTTATTTAATATGTAAGTCAAAAATAACATTTATACCTACCATACATTATAAACGTCTAGTTAATTAATACCAAGTAATTAATATAACTGCATAACGGATAAGCAAGTCTTGTTACATAAGTGCGAAACAAATATCGCTGTCACTTTCCCACTTCGGTCCACAAGAAACGAAGGAAAGGGACAAGAATACGCACTATCCAAAGATTAATTCGTTGAACGGAGTTCATTTATCCTAAAACCGCGGCCTCTCAACAAATCCCATTGCTATCCATTCGCTAAACTACAGTGCGCTATCGTAGAGCTAAGTAAAGTTTATTAGGAATAAAACTAAAAATTGCCTTTAAATATATATATAACCGAGTGGAATTAGATTGGATATTAAATTATTGTTTTGTTTAAATAAAGTTTATTTTATATTTATTTTAAGAGTAGTTACTAATTGATTTGGAGTGTATCTTGTTCAAATGATTAAACATATTATCACTAAACAAATTAAGTAATACTAGTGAAGATGATATTTATGAAACAGGTTCCGTCTTATTATGACAGAAGATACAAATTCTTCTGAATCGAACGCGCTGTTGAATATTTAGTTTTGTAATAATAATAATTATCACACAACAGATAAAGTTGATTACTGTTTTGATTGGGTGCGTATTGTCAAACATCGCACATTGGGTGATATACGTACTTGGGCCTTTACATACATAAATAAAAAATACAAAGTATATTTGAATTCAATTGAATAGAATAAAAAAAACAATTAACAGCATAAAATCTACGTAATTTGGATAGCACTATCTGGCAGCTGCTACTGCAACATTGACATTGGCGTCAGATCCACATAAATCACGTTTCTCACGTGCCTATCGGACCTGCGCGCGCGCTTGTTAATTTAATAGCTTGTTTACCCTTACTGAGATACTTTTTATAATGGTATATCTCAATTGGGACAGTCAGAGGAACATCTATCGGTAGATGAACTAAGTACCCACGACTTACTGAGTTTTCTGTTAGATCAATGTGATAAATGGACTGGGGATTTTGTATGTAGAACCATTTTAGCCTTCTTCCCATCCATCTTCTTCCATCTATACCTACACATAATCGTACACAAATTAAATGCAACATGACATTAAATTAAAGTCTAGAATATACATTGAATAATCACTATCACAGAACTGAGATGACGATTTTTGTAACGTTAATTTGAAAAATTATTTCTGATGACGTCATCAGATTTTTATATATTAACAAAACAAAAAAGGACTTTATCTGTTCTGTGATAGTGATTATAATTGCATATACTTAAAACAGAAAATTCTGATAGCGCCTACGACGCGGAATAATTTTGATCTGCTTTTAATTTCACAATGACGAAAAAGTGAAAGAAAGTTTCGAAAACATAAACTGCAATATTGCACATATCATTTGACCATTTTATCGGGGATCTGTTTCGGATTTTTCCTAATGGTGCAGTCAATAAAAAAATCAACAGCTCAGTAATTATTGTCATAAGTGCAATTGTATCTGACGCTCATAAAAAACAATAGCATTGATAAGCATCAATCCGTCTTAAACCGCGCACTTCCGTTCTGCGAACGCGCATTAAGGTGTGATCATACTCGGACGAACCAATTTATCAGCTGTCACGATTACACAGTTCCACGAACAAGTATTTGAGCCGCATTTGTTCTGACGCTAGCCTCGCTGAGACCAACGTAGACAGACACTTGTGAACTGAGGTTTATGTTGGCGAGAACACGACTTACATTTGTAAAGTGAGTTGGTTTTTGTTAAACATCTATTTAACTGAATTCAATATTATCAACATCAAGTCAACTGTAAAGGCAATATTGCTTTTTTAGATGAATTGATGCAACGTGTCATTTTTAAACCTCCTGATATTGTTGTTGACAAACTTTAAGAGGAAAAAATACTCACTGTTAAACAATTTACAGTAATTAAAGGTGATTGGAGCCTCCTTTTAAGCGTAGTGTCTGTATGTGTGTGTGTGTGAGGGTGGGTGTGTGAGTGGATGTGTGTGTTTGCATGTGCTGTAACGTGTATCCTGTAAGTTTTGTAGACCTTTAAGAGTAAGAAATCGTATCGTCTTCTGCTGGATTGCCCTTAAGCATATACATATGCTAGTAAACTTGATATTGCTCTTGTCTTGCCTTGGTGACTTTCGGTAACCTAAGTCCCATTTTTTTTGGCGTGACTTATTGTAGATTTGCCGCAGATGGCATTAACTACTTGGCCGGACAAATCCTAAGCTACATATTTTGCCTAACATGTAGAGTTTGGGAACTTAGGGTTTGTATAGTTAAAGTGTATACAATTATAAGCTTGGCTCTACATGAGATCTGATAACTTTTTGATATTACGATCGATATTATGATCTCGTTTTGGTATAATTTTACATGAAAATGTTTTTGTTGGGATTAAACTTACAGTTTACCATCTAGCAACAACCGAAAATGCCAAAACTGGTCATTGCTTAATTTAAATGGATTTTGTTTTTAATTTAAACAGTTGAACCGTGTTTAATGACAAATTAATTATTTCTGTAGACACATTGTCGCGGTTGTAGTCATAGGTTAACCACATACAGTAGTCTCACTCAGTGACGCAATTAAGGGAATTTCATTCAATACGATTCAATCAGTTGCTACCAGAGAAGTTTATTTATTTATTGCTATATTTAAGCTCAAATTGCAACTGTCCTAAACCTAGGTACTGTGATGATGTGAACTCTTCTAGACACATCCTGGCAGGCGCGTTATTCTAAAAGTTAATTTTTAAATAATTGTTTTATGAGAGGGAGTGTCTTTGGCGCCGTGCGCCTAGCGCAATGGTGATTTCCATAAATTTACACGCATTCCCCTTTCAATCATGATTGCGTTTACATATTAAGAAAATAAAATCTAATCATCATATAGGTATATCTACAGACTAAACAGAGGTACCCACCGATAACAGCTCATTTGAAATGGCAAATACGGGTTTCGATGCGATGGATGACGCAATGGAGCAGATTTAAGCAGAATCACTGTGACTCACACCTTGCAAAAAATATAAATGAGAACGCATTCTACGAATATTATGGCAAGTTCCAATAGTAAGTGGTATGTAATTGGATGAGTTTTTGTGGTACGCAGTGTAAAGCGACGAACTATGATTGCTTACCTACTTTGTCGATGCTTTTTGTGTGAAGTAATAAAGTAGGTATATAAGAAGAAAGAAACCTTTTTAAACATTATCTTGAAGCGGAATATCAAATGTCCTCGATCTCCGAGAAGTACTTACTTAAATATTCTATATAAGTAGATACTGTTGTATCATATAGTATCAATCGACCTTTCTGTCGCTCGACATTAAGTTACTCAAACATAACTGACAGTTTGACACATTGACAGTAATTTTGTCTTGCTTAGCGGTTTGATGAGTAACCAAAGTGGCACCACTTAATACGAGAAGTATTACGACCGTTATATCTAGTACTGAAACTGGTGACAGTGCTACTGGAAATCTTTTCAATACCTATAAAATGTAGAGTTTATATTATAGGTTAGGTTTTTGTAAATACTTGCACTTCATAATCTGCCTAGCATTATCCCGTTTTCACAGAGTCCGCATATCTAACCTGAAGATTTGATAGGTCCGGTTTTTACAGAAGCGACTGCCTGTGTGACCTTCCAACCCGCGAAGGGAAAAGGTCACATACCTACGAAAATGCATTTTTCGGGAATGTGGGTTTCCTCACGATGTTTTCCTTTATCGCTGAGCATGTGATTATAATTTATGATCCAAACAAGAATTCGAAAACAAATTCGACAATTATTGGATTCGAACCTGCGACCTCAAAGTGAGAGGCAAGCGTTCTACCAACTACCCACTTGCACTTACTATTATAACTCACAATACATGGGACTCTCCGGAAACAAGGGTATCGTTTACTTAGATTTGAGTCAAATAAAAAACAGTAATAAAAAACAAAAAGATACAATCTTCTTCTTATCGTGTGGGTTGTGAGGTAGAATACCAACCTCATCAACACTAGATACAATTGAAACTTAACTAATAGGCGAATTGGAGACAAAGAAATTCCTTATTTAAATTGAAATAAATATACATTTTATACATATAAACAAACTACATTGGTATACATACAATACACTAACTACTACAATTAATAAATATAATAATATTATAGATACACAAGACTATAAAGAAACATAAAATCAACACCGCACGGATATTGAATAAAACATCGCTACCTATCGAAAATTTAAAAGGGAACTTGTCAATAGCAGATAAGTGCTTTAACAACAAAGGTAAACGGTTGTAAAATATAAAATAGTGTATTTTAATAGTAGTCTCCTATTCCACACACATAACGTAAGTTCGCGAGCGTGTGTGTATATAAAACAGTTATGAAAAAAGTGCTTCCTAGACATTGTATAAATCATCTGGAAAGATGTACGAGGCCTGATAATGATAACACTTAGAAATAATGTAGCTTTATACTGTCGAAAGTATTTTAGAAATCGGTTCAGTTGTTCTAGAGAGTACATCCTGTAAGCAAACTCACATTAGGATATATATACATAGGGGATTTTATAGTAGCGTACATTGGGCTAGTTAAAGTTAAGTAGGTACATCCATCTCAAGATGAATTGAGTACCCACGCTTCACCTAGACGTTCTGTTAAACCAACGGCAACGTGATAGGTATCTTCATAGTAAAAATATTAAAGTTGTTTATAATAGAAATTGTTTATTATAAAAGGACGCCACACACGCGTCACTCAAAATTTTTCACAGATCTATTATTTAAAAACATAGAGGATGTTCGTTACACACATATATTCACACACACACACATACACGCATTTATAGATTTCGTATTTGGTTTTAGACTATGTTTTATTTCATTTAATTATTACTTCTATTTTGTTATTTTCTTTTGACCATGACTTTCTGGAGGTGGAGTCCTAAAACACAGGGTGGTATTAATAAACTAATCTCAGCTTCGAGACTGCCCTCAAGATCATGTCAATGTGACAGTTCTAATATAAAACAGGGACTTGAGCATGATCTTGAGGGCAGTCTCAGCTGAGATTAGTTTATTAATACCATCCTTAGTTTAGGCTCCTCTACAAAATATTACTGTGTTTTTACATACATACATACATAAACTCACGCCTATTTCCCACCGGGGTAAGCAGAGACTATAGAATTCCATTTGCTTCGATCCTGACACACTTCTCTTGCTTCCTCCACATTCATCAATCGCTTCATACACGCACGCCGGTTCAGAGTAGATCGTATTGAACCTTTTCTAAGGACATCTCCAATTTGGTCATCATAAGTCCTTCTCGGTCTTCGGTCTACTGTGTTTTTGAAGAGGAAATAAAAATTTTACTTATTTACTTACAATGGTTTTCCTTAAGAAGAAGTTATAGTTGTGAGTGCATGAGACTGAGTCATGTAAAACAAACTCGACCAGTGTCCATACATTATTTAGATAAATTGATTTGGAGGCAGTCATCGCGAGTGCGAATTAGGTACATTATTTTAATTCAATAAGCTGTTAGTTTGCACACTGTTAGTCATTCGTTCATAAGAAAGAATTTACTATGATAAATCTTCCCTAGTATTAACAGGTTAGATAAGTATAAATGATGGTGAACTTACCAACTGACGAACGTGTTTTATTTGCTAAAGAGATTTACATCGTATTGACAACTGTAAATCTTTCAAATCAGTTTCGATCAAAAATTCACATGCGGCATTTAGTAAGATTGACGACGGTCAGATAGTAAAAGATTTTAGTATTAAAGAAAAAAGTGACGGTGAAAAAATAAAAGAAAAGAATATTCTATTTTTCAGATATTCAAACGTCACTTTACATTTAAATATTATATAATCAATTGTTCCCCCGTAGTTTCAATAATACACATAAATGTTTCAGCCTAAAACGGTCAAGGTCTTGGCCATTCGTACCCACGCGAGGGTCCATATACCCTTGTCAAACGGGGACGTTAGACGTTCGTTCTACAGAGACTTGTATTTTTTATACTTGCTTTCTATCTTTGAAGGAGAATGGCCTGAAAAAGGTCAAAAGATCCCAAGGGACCGAACTTACATTTTAAACAACTTGTCCTGTATTTTTTTTATAAAAATAACTCTTTGTCCTTTTCCTACTTATTTTGTTAAGTACTTACTTATTTTGCAAAACCCAAGTAGATAACGGTGGCACTGCATAATATACTTGTTCTATAAAGTAAAGCAACCACGGTTGGTCATTTGCAGGGTTGGCAGGTTGTAAAGGTTGCTGGTTGCGACGACTTCAGAATTTAGAATCTAACATTGTAATCCAGTTAGATCCCGTTGGTCTAACAAAATTCATAAAACTCGGTGACGTCTGGGTACCTACTTTATCGTGCGATGAATATAACTCTGACTACCCCAATTGAGAACGTAGTCATGAGTTTATATTATGAGTAATATTCCTAATTGTAATGAGAGGACAAAGACGATATCCCACGACGGTTCATTGTGTGACGCAGAAAGTATTATGTCAACGCTCGCGCACGTACCTTTAGAATACCAATTGATAAAAACTGGTCACCAATTCTTATTCTTAGTCATCGTATTCTATATTTTTAGTAATAGGTCCTTATAACATATCACGCCTATGTCCTAGAGGTGTATGCTCGTAACGCCGACAGACCCTTTAAAATCCAAACTCCATTGTTTTACTATTGTGTCTGGAAACCTCGGCTTTACGAGGATATAGATACCCCCACTTCTCATCAACAAGAGAGTCTATAAGTAGGTAACCTTACAAAATTATTAGTAAGTAGTTAGACAAATAAATACATAGGAAGAATCTTGGACTGTGTCAAGCCTAACATCACTCTGTGATCCCAAGTTTGGTTAGGACATTACAGGCTGATCACCTGATTGTCCCAAAGTAAGATGATCTGTGCTTCGGAAGTCACGTTAAGCCGTTGGTCCCGATTACTACTTACTGATGAGCCAGGTCAAGGGCCTTTGGCGGCCCAATAATAACCCTGACACCAGGGTTGATGATGGTATTCCACCTCACAACCCACACGATAAAAAGAAGAAGCCTAACATTATGTTATGTCTAAATAGTATTACTTATATAGGGGTAATATATGTAAGAAGTATAAAAACGGTTATAAAATAATTCATCGCATTTAAAACTTACTTATGCCCGTTGGTTTTGAATACGGAAGTTTCTTGTTACGGATGTGAATGATTGAAGGTGGAACAGGTTCTTGATAATGACAACTAATGGCCGAATTATAGGATAAGATACGAATAACGAGAGTGGAGCGGTACAGCGAGGAACAGGCTAGAGGATTGAATGGGATTAAATTATTTAGTTTTAGGCCAGGCGCGTACTACGAGTTTTTCGCCGCGCGGCAGAAAAGAGCAGCATAATGTCGCACTGTACCTAATACTGCGCCGCTGCGGGGTACAAAATTACAGTGCGATATTATACCGCTGTTTTTTTCTGCCGCGCGGCGAAAAACTCATAGTGCGCGCCTGGCCTTACTATATGTTATGCGAGGCTTGGATATTGAACATTACCTTAGTGTACATGAGTATCAACATTTGCAATAGCTTCAAGCCGGCTTCTGATTAGTTGTGAGTAATGAATGCAATCCCGACTCGAGATCGCAAATTCGAGATCCCGCGGGATTGGAAATGTCACTTTTTATGAACTGGACAAGATCCCGTAATTTTCAGTAAAAAATGTAAAGTAAGGATGCCTGAAAACAATGAAAACTGCTTGTTTGTGATAGCGAGGTTATTATTAAAGCAAAATATTTTTTGAAAGAGAACAAAAGCCTTTGTTTTCAACACAAATTAGTAACTAAATATTTATTTTGTTTTGGGAAATCAGCATAATTGTAACAATAAGTGTAATTCAAGAAGATTCGCCCAATCCCGTCAATCTCGAACGGGATCTCGTCATATTATGCTTCGGGATTGATCTCGAACTATTACACGAGATCTTGCGAGATTGGGATTGCATTCCCTAGTTGTGATTACACCTCTGTACACCTCTGCCTATCCTTAGGAGATGCTGGCGTGATGTTTTGTTTAGTTGTGATTCTGCTTATCCCATAACATAAACAGCCTATATACGTCCCACTGCTGGGCACAGGCCTCCCCTCAATCAACCGGAGGGGGTATGAAGTATGCTTATCCCATAATGGCGTTTATACGTATATTTATGTATGTGTAAGTGCCCTTTTCCTGTTAGCACACTTAAAACACATCGCTCTACTATTAGGTATTCATTTAGAATTAGACATGGAAATGGTTTTAAATCCCGAAGCGAACTCTGTCTCTATTACTCTCCTACTCTCTCTCTCAGGCCTGCCAACCTGTCCACGCGCGTATAAAAAACAAACTTACTTAAGTACACCACCACAACCATATAGAGAACGAGGTGCAACGATACGGAGAAAAGAAAGTGTACGTCGAGTGGAGCGAGTAACACAATTAGTGCTAATGGAGCGACTTGTTTGTTTGTTCGCCCCACAGACCACCTCGCCTACAAGGTACCTATACTCTACAAGAAGAATTGGATTTAAAATGCAGTTTTAAAGCTTCATCTCTTTGTCACAATAGATATAAAATGATAATGAATTAAGCACTCATACATTATACATGTATATCAAATTAAGAAAAAAAGGAAAACAATGAAAGAAGTTGTATGAAAATCCGAACAATAAACTTACGTCAAACATAACAAAATTTTTGTAAAAAAATGGACAATGTGCATTATTATAATTACCTATTCATTCTGTCTAATAATTACAACATTAATGCATGGGATTAACTGTCTGAGAACTGATATTAGGCAGCTAAATTACTCAATTGTATATCAATATTTTATGTTTATTTTTATTTTTTTAAAGAACATCTAGGGCCCTGTGCCGAGGTTTTTCTTGCAGCTTCTTTTCCCCGGCTATACAGGTTGTGAGAAGCTGCAGTAGTTTTAGGCGGATGAGACGTTCGTTATGTAAAAATTGACGATTCAAAGTGTAACTATGTTACCTACCGAATAAAGATATTTTTGAATTTGAATTTGAATTTAAATTATGACATTGTTAAAAAAGCAGTTAGGTAATAGTTGTTGACACTTTGTCAACATAGTGTACCTATTCAATAAGAGAACAGGGGTTAAAAAGGCCACATCAAAGCAATTCACCTAAAATAGCAATATCTATTGTTTTCTTACATTCATGTGTTCGCCTGTGGCTTATATAGCCAATCTTATTGGAAAAGTTCCTCGCACATAGCGGGCATATACACCATTTAAATACATAGAATGATTTTGACGCCATGATTTTTTTATGTTGAACTGGCTCGTTAGATGACCATGAAGAACAAAAATGTCTTCGCTTAAATGAACTGCATTTAATAATAAGATGTCAAGGCCATTGATTGTTTGTTTCACGTTATATCACCACATATCTTACGTATACAAGAAAAAAAAAAACATAAATCAGCCAGTACCAAGTGTGTCCTGGCTGTAATAGCTGAGGGCAGTAGGTTTATAAAGCACTGGACCCATCAGCATCTATTTATTTATTAAATATACACAACGGGTTACAGACATGTGTATTATATCTTATAATTAGGTAGACAAGTTTCGGCATCTAAGCATATTTCAAGCGGATATGTATGTAAAATGTCCGAAAAAAGTAAATTTTATTTCATTTAATTTATTTAAAAAAAGGTTTTCTATAGCTAGGTAAATATTAGACACTATACCTGAGACGTTCTGTGCTCACATACAACTGGCATCAGAGTAAAGTTCAAACTTTGTAAACGGTTACTTTCGAGTTATTTTCGTAATCGCCTCGGGTGTTGGGGTTGAAATTTGCACTTTAAAGCGACGTTTGTTATAATAAGGGTAAGTTACCTTGTACCATATAGCTACCTACTCCACAATATGTAGACAGAGTTATTTTACAAGGTCGAATTTCTTGTGTATGAGCGTTTCACGTTCAGGAATTTAGTGTCTATGCTAATTTATGAAAATATGCGAGGGTAAGAGTTTACTTAGAATTTTCCTATTAACATAAATTATTATACAGAGTGTTAGTGACATCTTACCAAAAACTTTGAGGGATGATTGAGCCCCTGATTCTGAAATCCTGATTCTGAAACGATATCAAGTAGAATTTTCCGTCGCAATAGTATGAAACTGAAAATGATTAAAAAACAAAACACAAAAAAAAACATGAATTTTCCGAGAGGAAATTCCACTTGATATCGTTTCAGAATCATGGGATCTAATGGGAATCGTGGTCTGACACATTCCCTTCAGTATTCGTTATGGTGTCACTAACACCCTGTATAATGTTATTAACATTTTGGAATTGCATTCCATGGGAATATTATTCAAAAATGAACTCATAAAAACACGATCAATATATTCGAAAAGCAGAGTTTGTTCACCTCCACATAAATTTAAGAACTCCTAAAGACTTCGATCCTCCTTTGAATATTACAGTCAAATATTTGTGAATTCGTACAAACATTATTATCTGTTTGCGAAGACTACTGAGTAAAACAAGCTTAAAAACATCAAGCTCCTTTGTAAATTTGATTAGTGTGTTATTGCACGAAGTGTGTGTTTGGACTCTAAATCTAAAGATTGGATTTACGATTTTGACATTTTAGACGTAAACAAAAGAGGTGTGTTAGTGTCAATAATGCTTATATTTATGCGTTATTAAATCTAAAGATTATATAATTATTATATTTTAGTAGCGTTTGTTGGTAATAAACGGACTATTTATCGAATGGGTGACCATTTCATAGACCTTATCAAACTTCCCCGTGCAGAAGTCAAGTAAGTAGATAAAGTTACATCTGTTTGCAATATGAAGATATAGTCACTATTCAATAGACAAAATGAAGGCTTTGGTGTCGATTCTGGTAGATATCAACTTAATTTAAATTTGAGAGTTCTAAAACAACATATCTTTGTCTTGCACTTGTAAATGAAGAAAGACATTGTTGTTTGAGCTGATAGACCAAAATAGAATTATGTCCGCCAATATTGACTTCATTGTCTCACGCAATAACATAACATAAACAGCCTATATACGTCCCACTAATGGGCACAGGCCACCCCTCAATCAACCGGAGGGGGTATGGAGCATACTCCACCACGCTGCTCCAATGCGGGAATGCAATGTTTCATGCTATTTTATTATTACGCTTGAATTCGCCTCCGATTGTCCACTAGAGAAGGACTGAGTTCAGTACGTTACGTATATTGTGATTAGGTTTTATGTAATGATGCGTTATGCAAGTCAGTAGTGCTCATAATGGTACTTAGGTATCAATGTGCGTAGTATTGTTTATATGGAAGCCTGCTATTCATATCATTCAAGGTCTCGGTTTATGAGTACACTAATAGTTACATACGCTTCTATAAGTAATTGCTATGAAGTCAAGTTAAATTATGTGTTATCCGGGGTGTAAGTGACATCGTAACGAAGACTGAAGGGAATGATTCAGCTCATAATACTGAGTTGATATCAAGTGGAATTTTCCGTTGCAAAAGTGTGGAACTGAAAATAATTTAAAAAACATTAACATTTTCGTGAGTTTTTCGACGGAAAATTCCACTTGATATTAACTAAGAATCATGGTCTGAATCATCCCTCTCAGTTATTAGCACGGTGTCACTAACACCCGTACAGCTACGTCTGTACGTACCTGTACGGGGTGTGAGCATCAAAACGAATACTTGGTATTATTACTCAGCACATCATTTCTGAGTTAATATACCAGAACTGAAAACAATTAAAAAAAATTAAAAAAGAATACTTACAAACATTTTTACGAATTTTCCGAGAGGAAATTACACTTGATATTATCTCAGAATCATGGTTTAAATCATTCCCTTCAGTATTCGGTACGGTGTCACTAACACTCCGCATATATTGCACTACATCTATGCATTCGAAAACTAATCTTGTGAATGTAGGTATACAGTCATGAGCAATATAATGTACCCACTTTGGGACTCTGTCGCACTAACACATTTGACATTTAGTGAGACTTACAGTTCAATTTGTCAAAAAAGTTAATGTGACATGGTACCAAAGTGTATACATATTAATGCTCGTGACCGTAGGTATACAATTCACCTTATAGCAATAAGACCGCCACCCTTGCCAAAGGAAACAGAATATTGTGCAGTACTCTTTTGTATCATTTTCTTCAATTTTATGTGAGCAATAAAATGTTAATCTATCTAATCTTAAGAAGTACCTCACTACCTACAAAATATACAAGCATTGTCTCCAAGCCGATGTAAGAGCAAGTGTTCTTAATACAATTACGTAGCATGCCCTACAATTAAGATGTTATTTAATCGATATCAAGAAATAACAGTTATTGTTTACCTTACAAATCAAATAGTAATAATAAAACCTTTAATCGAAAGCAAATGGAATCTGATAGCAATATTAGAAATAGGGCTATTATCTGTCATAGAAACTGTAGCCTTGAGCAATATAAGTAAATGGCACATAAACATTTCATTAGGATAACGGTACGACTGGCCACTTTAGATATTACTGTTTATTTTTATTTTTATATTGGTGCTGATGAGGAGCTCGCTGGTGCAGCGGTTAACGCGCTCGGTTTGCGATTGTTGAAGTTAAGCAACTTTCGCAAAGGCCGGTCATAGGATGGGTGAGCAAAAAAAAAGTTTTCATCTCGAGCTCCTCCGTGCTTCGAAAGGCACGTTAAGCCGTTGGTCCCGGCTGCATTAGCAGTCGTTAATAACCATCAATCCGCACTGGGCCCGCGTGATGGTTTAAGGCCCGATCTCCCTATCCATCCATAGGGAAGGCCCGTGCCCCAGCAGTGGGGACGTTAATGGGCTGATGATGATGATGATAATTAGTGCTGATTCCAGTACACACCATAGAGTTTTATTTTAAGTTATAGCTGTCATTTTCTTATCCACTGAAAAGAAATGGGGCGGAGGATTGACAGCTGTTAATTTTAAAAAGAATGAGTCAATGGAATGAATAATTTCTTAGAAAAGAAACTTCGTTAGATTGGGATTCTAAGTGCTTTCTTGACGTGCCAATGTGGAATAATTCAATGTTTAGGAATGAAGTCACATTCGAGGAGTGTCTCTGTGTTATCAATAAGATTAAATCGAAAACACTATTTGTTTTACAATAACTATTGCAGATATTCGCAATACAAACTATAATAGGTTAGCTCTACAGCTTCTACAATTTTTTTATTTTTTTTATTATTTTTTCACAATGTTAAAAATTTTTGAGTTTATCATTAGATTCTTTTTCACGTTTAATTAATTACTTCTTTCTTTTTCAGGTACGTTTATTCTAACATATCTCACCACGTTACCAGAACAATGTAAGTTAAAAAAAAACGAATAATAATACAACTAATAACTAATATAATCTTCTTCTATCGTGTGGGTTGTGAGGTGAATTACCAACCTCATCAACCCGGGTGTCAGGGTTATTATTGAGCCGCCAAAGGCCCTTGACATGGCTCATGTAACGACTCCTTACTTACATCAGTAAGTAGTAACCGGGATCAACGGCTTAACCTGCCTTCCGAAGCACGGATCATTTTACTTTCGGAAAATCTGTGAATCAGCCAGTACTGTCCTAACCAAACTAGCTGATAACAAATATATCATACTTAGCTATCTTGCTAAACGAATTTTAATAACGACTTCTGTCATTAAGGAGTTCAGTGACCTATCGGCATCACATCTTTTTCTTATGTGGTTTTCTTCAACATATTAGCCTTTATTTCTTTCAATTAAAATTGAGACTACAATTTTTTACATACATTGAAACAAGAGTGTCGATTGCGAGGATTTGTTGAAGTTAATTACATCAGAATGAGATTTTTAAAAGGCACTTCGAGGTTTTTACTATAAGACATAACGTGGCCTTAAATTGAAAACCTGTATTTGTGTATAAATTCCTGACTAAAGTAGATACTTCCTGTTCCCGCCAACGTGAACGCATCTAAAGACAATATTCACCGATGGCAACACCGAAGACGGTCTTCCGGTTCCGATGGTTTATATCCTCTATGGCCTCTGTCTCCTCTGTCTATTCTACTCTCACTACCAACGATCGCGTACGCGCACTATAAAAATACGGTAATTTGACTGGGTCAAAGCTGATCAAAAATCAATCTCATTTTACATTTCGACTAAATCGAATTCGAAATTCGAATAATGTTATTTTAGAATTAAGTAACAATGAGTACCACGTTTGACCGCTTTTAATGATGACGTCACAGGTCAGTATTTCCATACAAACTCCATTGAAAATTTTTGTTTTGACGTTTCATAAGAAGTATCTCATTTGACTAAGTTATCAAGTAGCCTATTCGCATTGCTTACAAAATGTAATGTACGTTATAATAATCAAGTCAATAAACAATCCCCCTCAAGAAGACGAAGCTTTCATTGAAGTAATCCCATCAACGAGAAACAATCACCAAAACAATAAATCCACGCCGGAGCTACTGCAGCGCCGACACCTCCTACCTATAAGTGGCATACATATCTAATTGTCATAATCGTTACTCTACACACAAAGTCACGATCGTTAATATTAAGTCATAATCAAACCGTTTTCGTATTACCACCGCGCACCGCTGAATTCATTCGTTCGTTGTATGTAAGCCGTAGTTAGAGGAAGCGTAAAATCCCGTAGGTAAGTCTTTAATCTTGTTCAACGGGTAATATCACAGAATAATTCAATTTCTAGGCCGATAATTGCGCCGGGCTTAGCGCCTTAAGGGGCAGCAGATGTAACTATAATTCCCCATGAAAATATGGACAGCTAATCTAAAACCATCTAAGCAATCTTCAGTCATGTCAGGGCCCTATGTCGGCTCAATAATAACCCTGACACCAGGGCTGCTGAGGTTACCATAACCCATTGAAGAAGAATAAGCATTCTTCAGTGGTATTATTTTGATTTATACAATCTTCTTCAATCGTGTGGGTTGTGAGGTGAATTACCACCCTCAACAACTCCTCATTTATACAATAACATTGCATTTTAAGTTAAAGTATTTGGTATTTAAATAGTTTATTTTTTATATATAATAAATTTAACGGGCCAAAAGCATGTTTTATATTTTTTAGTTTATTATACTTTGAGTTTTTTTTATCAACTGCGTTTTAATGTATTGATATTCGTATTTTAATAAAACTTAAACAAAGCGGCTAATTGTTTTTTGATGACCAAAATAAAATAAATAAAAATGGTTATAAACGTTGTATTTACTTAAAGAGAAGGCCCTGGAACGTCTTTAAACGAATAATGTTCAATGATTGATGAGATCCCCCGGGCTCTAAAGAAATTATAGAGTTTAGGCATTCATCCGATTAAGGGCGCCTAATCTGGCACCTTTCACGAATACTTCTACTTCGGTCGAATTAATTAATTTTAGTAGGTATTATGGATTATCGAGACGGAAAATTGCTTCTTACGCTTTTCATTTTAATTTTAATATTTTTTGGAATAACGAAGTATTGGAAGCTTTACCGTGCTTTTAGTTTCTATCCGTTAATAAAGATAATAATGGTATAGTAAAATAATGATTGATAAATATTTATTGTGAATTGTGATGAATAAGGTAAGGGTCTTCATCTGCTCTTTGGGAAATAAACTTTCATTGTACGAACATTTCTCTTTACAATCATTATAATCAAAAATGAATATTTCAAAAGAGAAGGTGCAACCTTCATTTAACCTTTAAAAATCGATGGTGTTGATCAATAAGTGGGTAAGGTAAACAAGTAGGATGTCTTTATAAATTATACGCTGTCCAAATAAAACGTTCAATAAAATGTCAAAGCAATTATCCTTATGAAAGAAAGAAACATAATGACGGTAATAAAGCTGGAGTGTTTGTGTTGGAAAGAGATAGGGCAGTGCTGAATGTGCGAAGTGTTGACTCTGCAAACATCAGATGGGAAATGAAATGAACCGAGCGCGAGTGTCACCCCTATTGACATAGAGCTAGGTGGTGAGAGTATCCATCAATGATATACTCGTAGAAGTTACGGTTATTTCTTCTATTTGAGAGGTTTTGGAAACTGGAGAGCTCGATGTGCTTGTCGATTTTAAAATGACCGATATAATTGAGGAATGGATTTGTTTGTTTAATAATAAATGTTAATGTTATATATTATAATAAATCCATTTTAATTTTGTCACATGAGTACTTAGCTAACACATATAAGTATTATAGCTTATAGGCGCACCCATTTCAAAAGTGTTTTATATTTAATTACAGATTCTTTAGTTGTTCAGTCTATAAGATTTTTAATATAAAAAGTGAATACGTTAAACGAATATACTTACAGTAACTTACTTACTTACTTTGCACTTAACATTAGTCATATACGCTTTATTTACATATTTTTATACCTACAGTCAATAAATCGAATATCCATATCATACACTTCTATGCGCAGTCCTCGTTCAATTTATACCTGCAAGTTGGCAGGCTTGGCAAATATTTACCTTTTATTATCTTTTACTGGCTTGGAGCACCGCACATTATGGCTAGCAGGTCCCACATACAATGTATTGCTTTTTGTGCACAGAGTAGGGAAAGCGGGCTGGGGAACGGAATGTTGTATGAAAACTCAAACGAAATTCCGCACCTCAGCCCAGCGGCCGTTGTCCTGTTTCTGTGTACATTTCGCGTATCTCCTGCCTTTTATCCTTTGCTAGCAGTGGAAGTTTAAGTGGTTGCGCTTCGTCTCTTTATTTAGATGGGATGGATAAAGTGTGTAGGGTACATTGTATATACAATTTTCTGATTGAGTGTAGTCGTCAAAACTTTATATCTACATAACAAAAGGTACATTATGTGAAAATTAAAACTAATGTACCTAACTAACAGCAGAATTAAAAGATAACGTCGCTTTTAAGTGAAAATCACGTAAGCGTCTTTTTGAAAAAAAAAAAAGAACACATTTAGGCCCGTGCCGGGTTCGTACCTGCGACCTTACAAGAGTCAAGCGTACTTATAACTAGACTACCACGGATGGGTACTCGTATTATAATCATAAGGAGTATTGACAAAAAATAAAGTATACAGTGCTCGCAGATAAGATAAAAGCTTATAAAAACATATCGGCGGCGTAAGTCACAGTCAGTCTAGTCTAGGTTTAATATTAAGACCTTTAAGTATAGACATATATCTCGCCGAAGATAAAATGTAGGTTATTTGTTTTATACCAGACGTGGGAGTGAAGAAGATGGCACGGACCTAATCATCGCTTTAGATATTTCATCGTTATTGACTTTTTTGTTCAAAGCTTGTACAATGTACATATTGTTATATACAGGGTGTTAGTGACGTCGTAACGAAAACTTTGAGGGATGATTGAGACCATGATTCTGAGATGATATGAAGTAGAATTTTTCGTCGCAAAAGTATGGAACAGAAAATAATAAAAAGAAAAACAAAAATTTTCATGAATTTTCCGACGGAAAATTCCTCTTGATATCAACTCAGAATCATTGTCTGAACCATCTCCCTCAGTATTCGTTACGGTGTCACTAACACCCATACCTACTTGTATGGGTACTGTATGTACTTGTGCGGGGTGTAAGTGACATCGTAACGAATACTGAGGGGGATGAAACAGCTGATTATTCTGAGTTAATATCAAGTGGAATTTTTCATCGCAAAAGTATAGAATTGAAAATAATTTAAAAAAACTAAAAAAAATCATGAATTTTGCGACGAAAAATTCCACTTGATATCAACTCAGAATCATGGTCTGAATCATCTCCCTCAGTATTCGTTACGATGTCACTTACACCCCGTATAAGTAGGTATAGCTGAGATAGCTAACGCTTGTAGAAGTAAAGGAGAAGATTATAACAAGTTATTGGACTTTATATACTTACGTATAATTGTGATAACACAATATACCATATAGAATTATCTCAGTATGTTGATGTTATCGATATAATGTCTAAAGAGATATCAAAGTAATCTTATGTTTATTATTGGCTACTGTTAGAAACATTGATAAAAATCATTATTATGAATCGACAGCCACAAAATTTATGGAACACACGTCAAGTTTAGGTAGAAATCTAAAACAAGCCTCTAAAATTTTACATAGGCCAATAACCCGACAGAATTAAGTTGACAGCACACGTCAAACGGATTTTAAACCAGCGAGATATCTATTTGATTTGCCTGGGTTAGTTATTCAGTTCCTTTCCTTTTCGGCGGATAAGAAAATGACAGGTCATCATCACCAGCCCATTAACGTCCCCACTGCTGGGGCGCGGGCCTTCCCTTTGGATGGATAAAGAGATCGGGCCTTAAACCACCACGCGGGCCCAGTGCGGGTTGGTGGTTATTAACGACTGCTAATGCAGCCGAGACCAACGGCTTAACGTGCCTTCCGAAGCACGGAGGAGCTCGAGATGAAAACTGGTTTTTTTTGTGGTCACACCCATCCTATGACCGGCCTTTGCGAAAGTTGCTTAACTTCAACAATCGCAGACCGAGCGCGTTAACCGCTGCGCCACCGAGCTCCTCAACCTACCTACATAAGACTCGCGATATATTGGTATCAATGTACATTTATAAAGCGTTTACTGTTCATATACCACGGGTATTCTAGGGCACGATATATGTTAGAACGGCGATGTTTCAACTGCGATTGTTGAGGGTCACGCGGGCCGGTGGGCGGACCATCTACCCTGAGGGAGATTACAACTGTACTATCATGGGATCTACATGGTGTTGCCTTCGTTTGGTGTTTGGAATATTATTAGGTACATAGACAGGTTTGTAAGGTAGAAAGGCCATACATGAAAATCAGAGCTGTAATCTCCATTAGGGCACGGCACAAGTTACCAAATAACTGCTACTGCCGTTATTATGTGTTTTAATTATGATTATAACCGCGTAAACTTAAAACAATGTATAAATAACTGCTGCCACTGCTGGGGGTTACAAAGATCATATTAAAGTAATTCATCTAAAAAGCTTTTTTGTTTTTGATGTGTCTTGAATCTAAAAAAGCAATATTGCTATTTGACATTTAAAAGTACCATGTTCTATCTAACGTGACAAAGTTTATTTTCTAAACTTCAGAACTCCGAACTGACCCCGCCGGCGTGTTCGACGATATCCCTCTTTCAGCGCCTATCTCTATCAGCCCACAAGGGTCGATTAATCAACCCTCTCTCAGACCTGCCTGTGGTCGTGATATTTACCAGGTAAGAGCCCTCAGCGGTTCCATTTGTCCGGTCAAGTAGTAAAAAAGAAAGAAATTCCGGCCAGTGTCGTGAAAGTGTTAAAATTATCCACAAACGCGTTTCTCTGCAGCTGCCTTTTAATTGGTTCCGACCAATTATTGGCACCACACCCTATATAGGCGGTAATAACTCGGCACACGTTAGATAGATAAAGAATGCTCACTACTTGGCCTGCGGGAGAGTGGCAATCTGAACAACTATCACAACGTTATTGAATTCCGTCTCGGCTTAGGATACAGTTAAATGGAATATGAGAATATAGAGTTATTGTACGTTGTACTGGCAGCTAGAATATGTTTGTATTTTTCGTGCCTTTCGTGACTAACTGTCATATCTGTTTTCTTTGATAAAGTGATTTGTATCATCATCATCTTCATTCATTTAAGAGGCACACTCTTCTCGGTGTAGCATTCTCCTTGCTACTTTTTAAGGGAAAAATAGGGCAGTGGAATCCCTCTTGCCGTCCGCTCCGCAGTACTCTGTCTGACGCGAGTGGGATGGCGCCCAGAGTAGTTATTTCAAAGCCGTACTAGGACTCCTATCCTCTGCCTCTGAATAGTACTGACAGTAACTGCTGCCTTCTGTTAGGTTCCAGGTCACAGCCCCTGTGATTTGCCCCTTCCGTCCTGCATTGCATCACATCGTAACGAATACTGAAGGGGATGATTCAGACCATGATTCTGAGTTAATATCAAGTGGAATTTTCCGTCGCAAAATTCATGTTATTTTTTTAGTTTTTTAAATTATTTTCAAATCTATACTTTTGCGATGGAAAATTCCACTTGATATTAACTCAGAATAATCAGCTGAATCATCCCTCTCAGTATCCGTTACGATGTCACTTACACCCCATACTAGTACATACAGTAGCCATACAAGTAGGTATGGGTGTTAGTGACACTGTAACGAATACTGAAGGGGATGATTCAGACTATGATACTGAGTCGATATCAAGTGGAATTTCCTGTCGGAGAAGTCATGAAAATTTTAGAGCTTATTTAAATTATTTTCCGTTCCATACTTTTGCGACGGAAAATTCCACTTGATATCAACTCAGAATCATGGCCTGAATCATCCCTCAAAGTTTTTGTTAAGATGTCACTAACATCCTGTATATAATACCTATTTATTAAGAGCTATTGAAGTATAAGTACCTGCTATTATTTATTTATATCATCATTTAAAAAATCTGTAATATTATAATAACATTTACTAATAAGGATTTTTTTAGACTATTAGAAAATACATTAACTTTTAATAAAAAGTACTGACTTTTTATTGTATGTATTGTTTTTATTAATATTCGAATTTGTAATGGTCCTACTGAAAGAAAATTGATTTCTTTTTCTTAAATAAAATACCTCTGAAGTTTGTTCTTAAATAAGTAATCGTTAAGTAGGTGACTGCGTAAGTATTTTTTTTAAAGAAAGCAATTTGAAAAAGTTATTATACTTAAAGCAGAAAGTTACTTACGTCAACTTTATATCACCTATTTATTTTAATATATACCGCCTATAAAAAGAAGTAGAAAATGCAAACAGAAATCTTCAAGCAAAACACGTACCTATTTGCCGAGGGAAAATAAGCTTCAAACTTATAGTAATTTTGCTCAAAGAAAAAAGTAGGCAATGTCACATCTTCAAAGCCAGTTTATTTATTTGCTTTCGCTTGTAATGTGAGTTGTTTATAACATGTCTGGGTAATAGACTACGTGGTACAAGTATGTATTTCAATATATTTGAGATCTACAGCAAACCATCCCCGTGTTTTTTTTAATAAAAGATTTTAGTGTCTTTGACCACGTTCCAGCCTGGGTGGTGTAAGGTGGAGCACGCAAACTCAAATAGTGCCTATTCACTCTAAATAAATAACATTATTGTCATTAGCTGTGTGTTCGTCGATTTTTATTTGGACTGAGAATAAAGAGGTAATTTAACTTGCGGATTTCATTCGCCGTACCAAACTTTGTACTACTCTTCAAGTACTATTTTATTTATACTAGAAATAACAATTCCTTGCTGCTTTAGCAACAAGGCCGCATATTGTGCCTGTCTTTATTTTTGCTTGTTTTTGTACTATGTGTCCTGTGTGCTTACTAAAGTATTTTATTAAGTGTTGTGTTGTGAACTGTAGTAGCCCCGTTGGTAGAACGCTTGCCTCTCACTTTGAGGTCGCAGGTTTGAATCCAGCACAGGCAAACCAATGATTGTCGAATTTGTTTTCGAATTCAAGTTAAAAAATAATCATCATCATAAATGATTATCACGTGCTCAGAGGAAACCCACATTCTCGAGAAATGCATTTTCAGGGGTATTTTTAAAAGTTAAAAAGTTTTTTAAAGACAGTATTGCGCTGGTTTTCCCTTCGCGGCAGTCGCTTCTGTTAAAAACCGGACTTGTCAAATCTTCTGGTTAGGTAAGCGGACCCTGTGAAAAACGGGATAATGCTAGGGAGTGTTGTGGAAATCAATAAAGTAAGTATACCTACTTATTATGTTGATACAAGATCTATCGTCTGACTGCCTCCAGTTATTTTCTGCCTTAAAAATACTTTGAAATGCTTTTATGAAGATCAAGCAAAACCAATTTCCTGAGATAAATCCGAGTCAATCTCCTACTGTTCACAAGAAATTTAAAAAGAGCCTAAAGTAGGTATCTATTTACTTATGTCGCTGTTTGTTCGGAGACATTAGAGTAGGAAGTGACGGACAGAATGATACTATCTCAAGCACACTTTTTTTGTCGAAGCATGCTCTTACAGAACTGTGAGTTGAAAAACCGGCGTTGGGTGATACGGAATCGCGCGGATAGTTCTGTAGTGATTATTAAAATAATAATATTAAAGTTGTTTCAAAAGCTATAAAATAAGCTATGCTACTTAAAATTACCCTCATTGTCCACTGTTTCCCAGTTTGGGAACCTCTGTTTATTTTGTTAAACTTATAATGTTCCCTACTGCAATCATACCTATGCTCACTTTTTTTTGTTTTTTTTTTTTTATATGTCTTGATTAAGATATTGCATGTTGCTTGAGCTTACTAGTGCCTTAAGTATATGCGTGTGCTTCTATCCATAGCATTTTATTTATGTACCTACTAAGATAATTGTCAGCTATAAATCTGGTCAAATCATTCGACAGGTCGGTCGAGGCTTTAATTTAAACTGTCTGAGAAAGAAGGGACATAATTAAGAAGGGTCCAGATTTACCGCCGGTCGGCCCGCGTGGGCGTTATCGCTGTCACCGACTGCTACCGTCGCGTCGCAGGCGCATATCTCGCGCGTCATGTCGCAAGATAGCGATACACGCTATTAAATACACGGTTTATGGGACCCCCTCGAGGGAGGCTTTATACATAACGACACTGATGGGAAGATTAGGATCGTGTTTGTTTAGTTGTGATATTCAATGTTAGTTCTGGATGTTATGAAAAGGGTTAAGTAGTATTTTTACGTGGAATTATGTTTTCGGATAGTAAGTTAATGGAGCCAATTTACAATTAAGTAGGAACACAATTAGTTGGATTAATTTTATCTCTTCTAAAGAAACGTAAAAATATTTTTTTGTTACTAAATAAACCCTAATGCTAAATTGAAGTAATTGTATTAGTCTTTATTTAACTTAAATATGAAGTTTGTTGTAAAACTTAAATGGAATTGTTATCCATAATTTCCATTAGGTATACTTCAATTTCTACACAAACTTCTGTTTCAGACGCTTTATTCCCAAACTAATAAAAAGTTTCTGTTCAGTTTTCCTAAAGGGAAACTCATTGTAAAGTCGTAGTATAAAACAATACATTAAAATCTCAATTTCCATCTGGATTTAGTTGGTTAAAACCAGTTTGCTTACACTAACGAGCTCTTGAAATGATACAAGTCATGTTACTTTTGAAATTATTATTACGAAATATGTAATAATAATAATAAAACACTTTATTGCATACAAATTAATAAAGAAATAAACGATTATTTTTTACATAATTAATAAATTAATTTATCACAAAATAATTGTTGTGTAATTGTTTGTTGTTGTATTGTGTTGTATGTTGTTGTTGTTGTACTGTAAATGTGCGCTACAAAATCGACTCACTTCACTCCTACTAAATATCTTATTTTTATTTTTTAATACGCGAGATGCCTCTTCAATCTATAAGTTTATTTAAAACCGGATTACCGTCGGTGTTCCGTCGCGTGTGAAGCGTCCTTAATTCATTCTATTGGTTGTTGTTTATTTTACAGTGGGTGGATGATAAGCAGAGTGAGTAGGAAGGAAGGAATATCTACATTTAATCTCAACATAAAACAACTCCACTTGTAGATAGGTGCCATTGTTGTCTACAGGGCCAGCACATTGTTGCGATTTATATGCATAAAGTTATCTTTATACTTCGTTTAGGCTACAGATAAGAACTATTGCGGTAATATTGTTGGAATAAAGTGTTTTATCTGCTTTGATATTGCAGTATGAATTGTATGGTTGTTTTTCTTTATTAGTTTCTTGGCGATTTTAACAAAAACAAATTGTTAAATCTTCTTGAGTAATATTAATTCAATTCACCAACGAATCTACTGCAAATTCAATTTCAATTAAAAGATAAATAATAAAACATCATCATCATCCCTAGCATTATCCCATTTTTCACAGAGTCCGGTTACCTAACCTGAAGTTTTGACAGGTCCGGTTTTTACAGAAGCGACTGCCTGTCTGAGCTCTATGACCTTTGACCACATACCTCCGAAAATGCCTTTCTCGGGAATGTTGTTGTGGGTTGGGTGTGGGATGATAAATAATAAAATGTATTATTGTTCAAATGTGCGATGGGACTTAAACATAGCTGACGAGGTGTGGATGCATGTAGAATACGCCTCTGCCAACCCCTTCGGGGATACAGGCGTGATGCCATGTCCAATCAAATGCACGATATATTACTTTGGTGTTATTAAGCAATTTTATATAATCCGCAATAAAATATGTATTGCCTACTAAAAATTACAAGTTTGACCCAGAATCCGGTAAATTAACTAACTACACCCAATTTGGCGGAGCTATTCGTATTCCATGGGTAAGAAAACAATGCAATTTACATGAAGGACGCTTGCGCCGCGGGACCTTGGGCTTTGTACGGGAATAAATAACTAATAAAGCCCGATAAGACTCAGTCTCGGCGGAGGCCACTTAAAGAGATTGCCCTGAGGCTCCACGCACAGCTCTTTCTCCAAAACAGACTCGAAGTTAGGATGTCCCTAAGGGGATCACAGACACTTACAAAATGAAGCTCCGAAAGTAACAGCTGTCTTAGAATATACCTACCTAATTATAATCTTGTCATTTATCGTTTTAGTGGATGGATGGGTTTTATTTAAAATACTTTTTTTGCGGTTTGTGGAACTGCAACCTGTATTCTAATAGAATTGTTCTTTTTTTAAATATTAAATCTTAAATCAATTCGAATCAAATTATTTATTCATTTTCTTATTATGATTATTCAAAATGAGAGTTCTTTTTTATAATCAATCATACATGATATAATATTTTTATTTATATTTATAAAGTTTTTAATAAACAATTGATAAATGGTAAGTGCCTAAGTAGTTATGTTCGGATATTCGGGCCTATATTTAGTAACGAAACTAAAGAAGCTATAATGAACTATGGAAGCGGAAAAATATTTTGATAATAAAAATCCAAGTATTGGATAAAACGTCACGATGTGTTATATAACCATTTTGTAGGTTTACCTAAAAAAAAGGTTTTTGTCAATCCCGTTGTCGCGGGATTTTTTGAATACAATAGTTCTTTCTATCCATATTAGTCAACCAGCAAACTTTAAGTAAATTAATCCGAATACTGGTTATATACCTATATATATTTCAAAGAAAGAAGCCTAAAAAGCCTGAAGGGGCTTTTGGTGGCTCAATAGTAATTGGTAACCCTCACACGAGGTTCATGAAGTTAGTAATCCACCTCACAACCTACACAAAAGAAGAAAAAAAGAAGCAGGAAGGTTAAAATGGCCATATCGAAGCAATTCATCAAAAAAAAAAAAAAATATTGCTATTTGACATTTGTTTGCATTGCGCACTTACTTTTATATGTGCAAATGACAAATTGCAATATTGCTTTTTAGATGAATTGTTTCGATGTGGCCATTTTAATCCCTCGGGTATCTGAAGTAAGTACTTCATTCCTTCATTCACTACCACAACGGGCGTTAACCTTGACTTTGGCAATACTTTGCTTACAAAGTAAGGAAGGGATCGATACCTCACTAAGTTGATTAACTATCCAACCTACTTACATAAGTAGCATATAACATAGCATACCTGTATACAACTTTATACTAACCTTGTATAGGCAGCCGGTAGATAAAAACAGTTCGTTATGAACCTTGGGACATTTTGTAAATAATAGTATAGTAAAAACGGCCTCCAAGGTCTAGTGGTTGCGTTAAGCTCACGATCCGGAGGTACTGGGTTCGAATCGCGGTGAGAACATATCACAAAAATCACTTTGTGATCCCTATATTGGTTAGGACATTACAGGCTGATCACCTGATTGTCCGAAAGTAAGACGATCCGTGCTTCGGAAGGCATGTTAAGCCGTTGGTCCCGGTTACTACTTACTGATGTAAGTGCGTAGTCGTTATATGAGTCACTTCTGGGGCTTTTGGCGGCTGAATAGTAACGCTGACACCAGGGCTCATGAGGTTGGTAATCCATCTCACAACCCACACGATAGAAGAAGTATAGTAAAAAAACACACACACACATAAATTCACGTCTGTTTCCTAATGGGGTAGGTGTACCTAATCAGAAGACAACTTGCAACCAAATTCCATACGATGTCCTAAGATATGACTTTCGTAGATATAACGAACCGTAAGCATTTCACCTAAAGAGCAGTAATACTTTTTGTCAGCTACGCATAATAAAAGTAAATGCGCAATGCCAACAAATGTCAAATAGAAACACGTACATAAACAGCCTATATACGTCCCACTGCTGGGCACAGGCCTCCCCTCAATCAACCGGAGGGGGTATGAAGCATACTCCACCACGCTGCTCCAATGCGGGTTGGTGGAGGTGTTTTTACGGCTAATAGCCGGGACCAACGCCTTGACGTGCCCTCCGAAGCACGGAATCACCTTATTATTTCGGGCAATCAGGTGATATAAATTCAGGAGAAATATTACTTAATTAAATTTATGAATTGCTTAGACCCTCAGGTGATTGTCCTATTGTCCAAATTATAATCGTTCATTATTTTAGAGAGGATACAATTTTGCACTTTTAACACATTTTTCAAGCGCCCTTACTTTCGTGCAAATTTATTCCGCAGTTAATTCCAAGAAATACCCATACCACGTCTTCTTATTATGTTCTAGTCCCGTAAGGGGGTACAATCTGCCGTTCTGCTAGAACTGTCACATGAATTAACATTTTCAATTTTCCTAACTCCATCTCTGTGTACCGAGAGTGCCTGCAGTTAATATGAACACTCTCTCACATAAATACTCTTTAGTTCCAAAATAAATATTCTAAAATACGAGCTATTATTATTCTTGCTTGCAAGATATATTGTTCATAGTCATCACTTATATTTCACCAACTTGTGTACATTTCAAGTTTTATCATTTTTCTCACTTTGCAGCTGCTTGGAAGAGATTATTTTAAGCAATAAACCGCATATTGCGTCCTAGATTATTATTTCTTCTAACGTTATTTTATTTAATTTAGCCTAAAAGATTCTTGAATTCATTAAAATTACTTTATATTGTGGAATATGCATTGACTAAACTAATCTTTTGTGTTTCACTTCACTAGGTTCAAGTATTCATAAGCAGAGACGTTTAATCAAAAGTTAGAAGGGTGTTGTGAAGAGACAAGGCCAAACGATTCTATCCAAGTTTCTCAAAACTTTTCCCGGAAGTTTCGAGCATAGCGTGAAGCAGGCAGTTGTTTTCCGCCGACATTATGATAAAGCGGTTTTTGGAGGAAGATGTTGAAGTTATGTTGGTACCATCATCACCAGCCCATTAACGTCCCCACTGCTGGGGCACGGGCCTTCCCTATGGATGGATAGGGAGATCGGGTCTTAAACCACCACGCGGGCCCAGTGCGGATTGGTGGTTATTAACGACTGCTAATGCAGCCGGGACCAACGGCTTAACGTGCCTTCCGAAGCACGGAGGAGCTCGAGATGAAAACTTTGTTTTTTTTGTGGTCACCCATCCTATGACCGGCCTTTGCGAAAGTGGATTAACTTCAACAATCGCAGACCGAGCGCGTTTACCGCTGCGCCACCGAGCTCCATGATGTTGGTAGGATACGTCTAAATTACAAGCGCAGTTACATGTATTAACGTCCCACTGCTGGGCACAGGCCTCCCCTCAATCAATCTGGTGGGGGGGGGGGGGGGGTTTATGAAGCATACTCCACCACGCTGCTCCTCTGCGGTTGGTAGAGTATGGTGGTGGCATTTGAGCTAGTACCCGGCACCAGCTACTAACAGAAAATGTGTGAATACTTACTATCTGAAGCTTTCTTATTAGTATTATAAAATAGCAACATTGTACTTTTTATTTCTTTTTCTATTACTTTTATTTAAATATACCGTGGTGGTTTTTGCACCATCCTCATCATCATTACACCATCAAGCATGCGGAATCTGCATCTGCACGCGACATGATCTGTAGATCCATACTACAGTCACATAAAAAAGTGTATTCCGTAGATGCAATACAATAGGAACAGTTCTTTTATTAAAGAACTTATTAGTGCTCTATACGGCCTCCGTGGTCCTGTGGTTGAGCTTTCGGCTCACGATCCGGAGGCCCCGGGTTCGAATCCCGATGGGGACATATCACAAAAATCACTCTGTGATCCCTAGTTTGGTTAGGACATTACAGGCTGATCACCTGATTGTCCGAAAGTAAGATGATCCGTGCTTCGGAAGGCACGTTAAGCCGTTGGTCCCGGTTACTACTTACTCATGGAAGTATGTAGTCGTTACATGAGCCATGTCAGGGGCCTTTGGCTGCTCAGTAATAATCCTGACACCAGGGTTGATGAGGTTGGTATTCCACCTCACAACCCACACGATTAGAAGAAGAAGTGTTCCATACATTTCTGTGTTAACACTATAGGTCACACAGTGTAAATATGAACTTTACGCGTTCTAATACTAAGAGCTTGTGTATTATTAAAACAAGTTTTGAGTTAAAGCCGTTTGTTTTCAAACAATTAAAAAGTTTTCGTAGTCGGCATAATGACTATATATACACGCGAAACTTAGTCAAATGTTTTATAAAGGATTTGGAATTGACTTTGTTAACTTTCTATATTAACATTACATCCAAATACGTAATCTATAAATTGACATTATACTAAAAGGTCATAAAAATCCGATTATATGTGGGATATAGAATTAAAAGGGATATTTTATTTATCTTCACTCCTTTTATGTTCTCCTTTTTACAAAAACAAATGCACCTTACACTCCGACCCCCATGGTATAATAGACAATCCTAAATTCATACTATTTAGGATGTGCCATTCTACTCACTTTCCTACATATCGTCTATCTAGTTTTCTTACGATCTATCTTGGACTTACCTTTAGAAATAAGATAAACGCGCCATGCAAATAGATTTCATTTAAACCAACAATTAGTTATTTATACATTACTGTTACTTGCCTAAATGTAAGTATTTAGAATATTTTTCGTACGGATGATGAGTGCGACTGAATAATTGGCATGCCTTTAAGGGCCCAGTCTCCCAATGCAGAAATAACGGTAGTCAAAGAAATAAAATGAAAATCACACGCCTATTTGCCCTCTTTTTTAGTTTGTCTCTTTCTGCTGGAAGATAATTCTGTTAGAAATAAGCTGAACCGTTTATCTGTCTTGTGTGGAAATATCTTGTTTATGTACCTGTGTACAATAAGCTGTTAAATACAATTGCAATAAATACAACTTGCTGAGATTGCCGCCTTAAAACATCCATGTGATCATTCCCATTATAACCCTGCAAGGCATGGGTGATCTTTCTGACATTTTCGTATAACCAGAAGTTGCATACTTTGCCTACGCATCACCGTAAAAGCAGCTCTACGTTAGTGTTGCGGATGATCGCCAAATATTTACTTTCTATTACCTGTCGCTGTCAACGCCGCTTGCTAAGTGATCGTCGGAATAATTCGCCATGTTTACCCTTCACGCTGGTTGTAAAAGAAAACATTCGGTGTTCGTGTAAAACAGGATATACAATTTTAGGGATCCATAAACTATTGATCGGAATTAAAAACATTATGTTTCGGAGAATTTTACGAATAACAACTTCCTCTATTTCTGCACGAATTTAATATCATAATAACAATATACATGCAATATCATATTTTTACAGCGCAATAATATCATACAGTCCTTCTACATTTTATTCCGAATTTGGATTGGGTTATTTTACATATTTTAGTTAACATAACTATTAATTGCAGTAGTTTATTGTATCGTTTGTGCATGTTTCAGCATAACTTGTATGCAGTTAGTTTACATAGATGAATATCTTACGTCTATTGGTCCAAGCGAGATATGCGTCGCGTCGTGCATGACGTGTAACTCCACTGAATGAGAACCCGCATAGGTGTTGATAATTATTACTACTTATGTGTAGGATTCCCGATGACACTGTTGCGTTCGTAAGACGGGTGCTAATATTTTCCAATATCAATCAACTGAGGCTTTTATATGAACTCTATGTTACGTTGATTGTTGCCCCGTAGTATTCTGTCTGACGCAAGTGGGATAGCGCTCAGAGCACTCTATTTCAAAGCCGTACTAGGACTCCTGTCCTCCGCCTCTGAATAGTACTGACATCCATTTAGATAAAGGAATTCTATTGGTTTTCTCTAACAATTACCACGTGATTTCTAAACAAACGTATTTCATTCATTACCGCATTGTCACTTTCTATCAGGCCAATGACTATTTATAGAGAAGAAGACTACTATTATGTACAATTACGTAGTTCATAAGAAACGTTGTATAGCCTTCTTACACACGATCGACAATAGTTGCTGTTTTTTTCTGTCAACAGCAAGCAAGTTCTATATTAAGTAATTATTTATTCCTTATTACGTCATTTACGGTACACGGGTATAGGAATCATCATTGAATGTAATATAATGCAGACAAAAAAGGGACCAGAGCCAAGCGTAAAAGATTGTTCACCTTATCGTCTATCTGCAATGGAAAATACCTCTATAACAATATGAATTTCAAATTAATATTTTAGATTCCAAGAATTGCACTACAGAGATAGTGTTTATCATATTTGAAAATTTCAACCAACATTTATATCGCAGATAACGAATTCCATTTGAATTACGGACCGATATAATAGGATTACAAGAATTACCATAATTTTAATACATTTTCCAATAAATAATCTGTTTTAGTTATCCAGATAATCGAAATTTCACAGAATTTCAGAAATTATCTGACACGTAGGTTTCGGAAAAGATTTTCAAATATGATTAAAAAGGCGGGTACTTAGTAAGTTATTAAAAGATCATCTTTGCAAATCTTACTATAAAGAAAGTAAAATTATCTGCTCAGGGAAAACTCTCTATACACGCGTGACGTTTTTTAACGGAAGTCTTGATAATAAGACAAAAAGAAGCCAGTCGAACACGGAACAATTTTATTACGAGTCCCAATTTCCTAAAGAACCAACATTCGTGGGCCGACAGCCACAATTGAGCAACTGGAAGTTGAGAAGTAAATATTTGGTGGGTTTCATGTCGCCACGTGAGCTGGGAGTGTTTTAAAATTGAGGCTGTTGGTTCCCTTTAGTTTGGTACTTATTTACTACCTAGTATTTTTTTTTTTTTTTTTATTACCTTTTTATGTTCATTAGCCGTGGTAGGGCAGTTGGTAGAACGTTTGCTCACTTTGAGGTCGCAGGTTCGAATCCAGCACAGGCCTAAATCAATGATTGTCGAATTTGTTTTCGAATTCATGTTTGGATCATAAATGATTATCACGTGCTCAGCGGTGATGGAAAACATCGTGAGGAAACCCACATTCCCGAGAAATGCATTTTCGGAGGTATGTGATCTAGCATATATTGGGCTGGTTTTCCCTTCACAGGTTGGAAGGTCAGACAGGCTGTCGCTTCTGTAAAAAACCTGAACTGTCAAATCTTCAGGTTAGGTAAGCGGACTTTGTGAAAAACCGGGATAATGCTAGGGAGATGATGATTACTTTTTTATGTTCAGTTTGTTAGTTAGTTGTATGCTGATGTTATGTGTGTCTATGTAATGTTTCTTTCTTCTTTGTTACTAGTTTGTATGTTCGGAAGAAAATAAGCTAATCATGTTGTTCTTATAAAGAGATACCGTGGGAGCGTAGCTGGTGAAACCGAAATATGCTCAAAACAAGCAAGGGACCGATTTTATATATGATCTGTGAAGCTAATGGACAGAAAGAGAAAACTAAGAATGTTTGCTAATTTTCTGCTGTGACGTATTTTAGATGAAGTTTCAAATTACTCTTTGTATTCTAGTATTACTTAGACTATTGGGTAATAGAAATACCTAGACTCAATATATGTTTCGCAAAGGTGAGAAAAATACCTATAAAACTAGTTAAGATTTCGTGTAAGGCCTATTTTTTTCTTATTTCTACAATAAAACCACATTTTATTTTATATTTCTCGCGTTTCGCTCACCCTTTGTCACTGAAGGACCTCTGAAAACAGAAACCTTGCAAAATGGTTTCAACATTCACAAACAAACTCGAAGTTTTGGACTTGTGCGGGTTTCAACTTCTTTACATTGACTTCCAAATATATATTTTATTTGGTAAAGCCTTATTTTTGTACGCCCCTGAAGTAATGAGTGGCAGTTTCATCCTTAAGATCAAGTTGGAACGTATTCTGTTGGCAAATAGAAAAATTGGGGTAAATAAGTAATTACATGTTGTAGGTATATATTTTCTGTTTATTTAGACGTAAATGATAGAGACCAAATACATAAAGCCATTTGCAAACGAAGGGTAAACATTTTCAATAATTAGGTATTTTAATTTTGACTACATTTTCGTAATGGTTATCTAATCTACCTGAGCAATGTTGCCTGTAATAAGTAATATAATTATATTTTTATCTTTGGAAGGGGAAAAATTAATATATTTAATATTTTTTTATACAGCATAACTTACTCATATGCGCGTACATAGCGTCACCTCCGAAGAGGTAAGCAAAAGTGTACGTATAGTATATACAATACACCCCTTCCTTGCCAGCTATGTTTGGGTGTGCGTACGTATAATAGGTAGGTTTTACCTAAATAAACTTTTTTATTATTATTTGTATGTCGTTTCCTTTATCTCGGGCCTATGGAGTCCCGGACTTTTGGAAGGCGTGCGTAGAGCCGAAGCCAACACGTAGAAACCCCTTAAGACAGTTTAATTTAAATGTGGTGTGTCACTAACCTGTGTGCACTATGGGAGTGCACCCATGGCAAGGCAGCAACATGGTTGTGCGCAGCTCAGGGTGTCAAGAGGTGTACACCGCTTTCTGCGAGGCGGTTTACCCGCCTCACCAACTCGCGACTTATGCATCTTTCACTTCCACCCTGCGTATTATTATTAGTATTATAATAATCATATTTTTAATTTCGTCATAAACATAATTCAAGTTTAAGACATGTACATCGTTTTATTACTGACTGACTAAAGTAACTCACCTGTTGCTCCCGTGTTCACATCAAAGTAGCTACACGCCGTTTCATATATCAAAAGTTTTCGTATTTGGGCTGGAAATAAATAGCGTAGTGCCAACATTCCCTGAAATTATTTTGCTACATTCGTATAAGCACTCGAGCAGATATTACCTACATTATATCACTTTTATATGTGGAATCTTGTAATTGGTCTTCTGCTAACTACCTTTGTATTTATTTGTAATTGAAGCTGTTCGCTTCCTGAAGAAAATAAAATAAATAAATATCGAATTGTATCGTAGACGACGGATAGTAACACTATGACGTCATGATTTAGTTAGTAAATTATGTTTGTAATAGATTGTGTAATGGTTCCATTGTTTGTGCACATCGTAACTATTTTTAACTTGTACTTAGGTTACTTGACTTAAGACTGACATAAAACATTGACATTGTATAGAAACTTAACGGATGTGCTATAAATTATGTAGCTACATTCAACCTAAACCAACCGAGATCCCAAATGATTGCGCCAATCAGTCCTAGTTGACTACAAATCCAACCAAATTCCCGGAAACTACCAACTATTCTCGAAGTGACAACTTTACTACAATGTAAGCTTACAATTGATTGCTGACACCAATACCATTACGAGGTTTTAGAGTGACACCTCACGACGTTTTATGGGTCCGTTGCGACGTCTGAGCGGTAACGTCCCGTTGTTCAACATGATAAATCTCAACATCATGCAGTGTAACGTCGCGGTGTCGCGGCACTCAGTACGTTCTTCTTCTATTGTGTGGGGTGTGAGGTGGATTACCAACCCCATCAACCCTGGTGTCAGGGTTATTATTGAGCCACCACAGGCCCCTGACATGACTCATGTAATGACTACATATTTACATCATTAAGTAATAACCGGGG
The DNA here is from genome assembly GCF_024362695.1 of Pectinophora gossypiella. Taxonomy (NCBI): domain Eukaryota; kingdom Metazoa; phylum Arthropoda; class Insecta; order Lepidoptera; family Gelechiidae; genus Pectinophora; species Pectinophora gossypiella. Next base: position 6,074,850 of record NC_065416.1, on the reverse strand, counting down.
CCAACGGCTTACCGTCCCTTCCGAAGCTCGGATCATCTTACTTTTTGGACAGTCAGGTGATCAGCCTGTAATGTCATAACCAAAATAGTTATAACAAAGTGATTTTTGTGATTTTTTTTTACACAGAACGTTGATGTATGTAGTGTCATGACTACGCAACGAAGTAGTAATGCACGTGTGGCTATTCTCTTATCGTGCGTCCCTTTAAAGCAAGTTACTTCCATGTTTACTCACCTTTCCCGTATTACGTATATCGGGTAATTTTAACAGTAAACATATAATCTAAGACCCAACGCGTCTTGTTTACCGAACAACTCCGTCTAAACGACTTATAAACAAAGATACGTGATCATACAGTTAGTCTATAAGATTTAACTGGGTTCAGAACGTGATAAGAATTGATAAAGTTAACTTCAAGCTAACATTGTGAATAACGATGGGTAAATAGCACTTGACGAATAAAGTTATAAAAGAAACCAAAATAAAAATTACGTTTAATGAAATAGTGGTACGAATAGTCATAGATGATGAAAAACATTAAAAGTGAAAATTGTTGATGATGAAGTTTATTGATGTTATATCCCCCGGGGCACACCACTCTCATCATCATTAGGTAATCTTAATTAAATACACGAGACAGAACACACTCATATCTTCCCAAAACGCACAAAGGCATTTAATATAAACAACATAACCAAACACATTACAATAAATGGAGTACCCTAACCAATGTTTCTGCGAGATTAAACAGGCTTTGAACACGTATGTATGTAACCAAATATGTAATTATAACGTCGCTTTAATGATGATGAAATCCCGTTTGATTCCCACGGACTGACATCTTTTCCCTGAAACGCAACATACGTCACCCCCCTCACTAAGGCTCATTATGCGCCGCGAGCACGTCTCTAACAAGCCTCACTGACGCAACGTGGCTGCTCCAATATTGAACTTTTTACCGACAATTCTTTCCTCCTATATGATGTCCGAAATAAAAGTTTCCCATTGGCCTTTGATGTAACTCGCATCAAACTTATCTTCTGAACAATTTGATCTAGGGATTGTATTCACACAAGGGACAAATGTACAATTTTGTTCAATGCTGCGTGTAAGTTTTTCTGATGTAGAACAGACGGTCAGCAGAAAACATAATCTGGGAGCTGACTTGAATTTGTATCAACGACGACCCTTTTTGATACGACAACCCCAAACCATTTTCCCGTAAGATGCGTTTCATAAAAGTAAACATCAGAAAACTTTTGCAAATAAAGTCATCTTTTCCTGAGTCGTTCTTTTATCCCTTCGTAATAAAAGGCGATTGTTTCAATTATCCCCCACTTTAAGAAGATTTATAGTGATTGTCATAGCATCAAATCCAACAATGTCACGTAAGCCAGATGTTGCTAGGCTATGGTACTTATACAATACTCTTGCCTCACTGCGTAAGCCGAAGTAAGCTTTTACCTCACTTACTAACAAAAACATTTGATGTTGACGTTCATTGTCTGAACATAAAGTGGGTCTACCTCATAAAACGTATTTATTTTCATTTACGTGACCAATTTCAGTGGAAGTATCACGTCAGCCTCAACAAAATTCCTTACGAGCATCAAAGTTCAAATGCTCGTCTTGAATTCTGATTAGTGCCGTCATATGATCCGTCCAATTTATCATTGTTTGAATGACAAGCGTAATTAGCTTGGCCTTTGCTTGTAAATTGGCTTTTATGTCAGATGATGGTTGCATGGCCTAATTTTGCGTCAAATCTTGGGGATTTTGATTTAACAGGCTGTTTTTCCTTAAAGGAACATTTATATAATTTGTGGTTCTACAAAAATTTAAAGCTCAGGTACCTTAAACATGGATGAACACTTCCTTGATATAACACGCGCGGTGACCATATTTGTTACATGCTATATTGATAATGCGCAATAATAACGTAAAAATAATTAGTAATTTTATTTCTATATACTGATTCGAATATATTTTTTTTGCACCAGGACGAAGAAGTGAAGAAGCAGTTGCCAGTCGTGCCAAAGTGCTGCGCTAGTGGGCAGAACCTGACCCTCGTGTCAGTTGATGGTGCGCATCAGCGCGTGTGCGCCAGGTCCTCTCTGACATTCCAACCCATTTTCCACCAGGCCAACGAAACACACATTTTCAACTATGACAGTAATGTCTTCGAGACTATTGTTGGCAATCCTTGTAAATATGAAAGGTAAGTTTAAAAATATGGAAGGATTCTAGAATTCTGAAATTGAAATTCGCAAGTGATAACATTTGATTATGTTAGTACATAAATTCTGATGATATACTTTCAAGTTTGAAATAGGTACTCTGTCTCAAATTTACCCACCAAATTACTCCAACTTTGTAATCTATAACATTTTGGAAACTCGTATTGATAAAGTTTACAGTTCTCAAGTTAACTATGAGCTTTATTTACAGGTATAGATTAGATCCGCATAAGAACAGTAAAGACGAATTCTATTTGCTAGTGAATGGCTCACTATTCGTTCCTTATGGCAGCCCGTACCTGCTTGGAACGAAAGATTATTGCATGGAAACGTTTTGGAATGAATCATTCCCTGCCGGATTGACACTACCTTTAATTTGTTTTCAACCAACTGAAGAAGTAAAGTCATCTACAACACTTATACTATATGCTACAGGTATTACGAACATTTATTCTATTATCTTGTTGTTTCTTTGTAAATAATTATGGAATTACATTACGATCATGTTATGTCCTTGTTTCAGGCCTTTTAATATCAGTACCATTTCTCCTGGCGACAGCCTGTGTGTACACCTTTATAACAGAGCTCAGGGACACTCATGGCAAAGCTCTGGCTTGTCACTCGATGTGCTTAGCAATAGCATTCTGCTGTCTTGCCATTACGCAATTGGCTGGACATGCATTTCCACCGACAGCCTGTACAATTATAGGTAAAGGATAAATATAAAAATGTTATATTGGTTGTAAACAAATATTTTTTCAAAGAATGGTATTAATAAAGTGTTCTTTATTTCAGCTTATATCATCCAGTTTTCATTCGTCTCTTGTTTCTTCTGGTTAAATGTGATGTGCTTTGATATATTTTTAAACGTCAGGTGAGTTCATTACTACTTCTTTTTGGCTGGCAAAAGTAACATGAGTTTTATGAAATTCAGTGTAAATTACAATAGCCTATCATTATAGTAGGGTTAAATAGTTCCACCATAGAGTCATCTTTATGTTTTTCAAAAACGCGAGTACCCGTTATAAATAAAGATTTTGATTTATCACCTGGTAAAAGGTTAATTATTAATAAGGACGTAAACATATTTTTCTTTATTTTTGTTCCGTGTCGCTTGATTCCTCTCCTAATATTCCATCATTTTCAGACGATACATAAACTCACCGGTAACCAGACGCAGCATGAGACGAAGGTTCGCTTGGTATTGCTCTTACGCAGTAATTCTGCCACTAATATTGCTGGTAGTCACAATCACTATGCAGTTACATCCTGCGGTGCCCAGCACATACCTCAAACCCAATTTTGGTGTGAAGGCATGCTGGTTCCAAAGTAAGTGTTTTTATTCTACAGATATCTTTAGTTTCGTATTCCACTTAAAGTTGATGACTGAGTTATTTGTATACGTCTTCGTAATTTTTATTTGCTTTAATATTATAATGTAGTTCAATTTTAAGAATCTTTTGTACAATAGTGAATTTGTGTGTAGTGTTTAAATTACGCATCAATTTCGTCTGTTTCTATTCATTGTTAACTATTTTGTTATTTTTATCCCCTGTTAAAGTCGGCTATAGGCGAAGTAAGTATTTGCACAGTAGATAAGCACCGTTAATATTTTATCACTCGCTTTTTTAAGATAAGATGTTACTTCTTCCGGTATGCAATGTATTTTTTTTCTTTTTTATCATATCTCCAAGAATATGTGGCTCGGAATTATTATTATATAAATTTATGCTGTTATCATTCTGTTTGATATATTTCTTTATGGGTTCGGTATCATAAATATTTGTAGCTTCGCACATGTGTTAAATCCCATTTTTGTATAAATTATCGTTTATATGACCGACGTGCCTTTTCTTCTTTACCTCACTGCTAGACCCTTCGCCATTGCTCTTACTCAACACTTATTTAAGTTTCTTTTACAGCGGACCAAGCGGCGTTACCATATTTCTACGGACCAGTTGCAGTGATACTACTCAGTAACCTTGTTATATTTTTCTTCACTTCACGAGCCTTCGCTCTCCATTACGATAAGCTAAAAGACTTAACACGTAAGTCATAAAATACTTTTTCTCATTTTCTAGTTTTATAATAATCATTATTGGACACTGCTGTATTTATATGTTAACATTCAACTATTAAGCCTAAGAAGAAAATATTGCAAGAAAGCATCTACGGTTGACAGAGAAAAGCCCCTTTCAGCGAATTTCAAAGAAATATCACATTCTTTAACAGAAGAATAAATAGGTGGTGTAATGACGTGCTATTTTTTTAAATGATATAGGCTCGCGTTTGACCATAATCTGGTCTAGGCTGAATCACGCTTACCCAGCAAATGCTATTTTGATAAAGTATTATTCAAAATACATTTATACAATATAAAAGAGAAATGGTTAGATTTAACTCACTCACAGTGCAAGCATGAACAATCCCGTGTACTTGTTATTTATGAATGGTTATCATTATTTTATGATAAATTGTGACGAATAAAAAGATACATGTCACAAACCTAGCCTTCTTTCTACATATGATTCACTACTATAATATGGGTGCAATAATATTTATTTACAATTGAAGATACTGCGAAGTCTTTAACATTTCTACGAATAAACGTGTCTACTTCGTACTGAGTTTATAAAGTGACGTAATGTTACTCAAATAATGACGGACAAATACTTACCTGATATTTTTACCTCGAATTTGTTATTAAATTCAAAAATATCTTTATTCAGTAGGTTAACTATGTTAAAAGTTACACTTTGAATCGTCAATTTTTACATAACGAACGTCTCATCCGCCTAAAACTACTGCAGCTTCTCACAACCTGTATAGTCGGGGAAAAGAAATTGCAAGTTTCCTAGTTCATGCTTTCATACTGTTAATGTACCTACTAATGAGTTTAATGTAAATTTCTAAGAGAGACCCGAAATCATTTTATAATCCGATCCTCATTTATAAATGATTTTATCTGAATATATTACGACTGTCCTAATGCGGTTTCATAATATGTATGGGATGTAAGTAACCATCTATTTTCTTTTAGCACTAGACATGACGCACTCAGACTTCAGTACAACGGACGACTGGGTGCGCCTGGGCACAGTTCTAGGTACGCCCATACAGGTGCACGAACGGACCGCCACACCGCCGCGGGAGCAACCCGTCAACTTCAACCAGAGGCTCAAGAAGTATAAAAAGATGTAAGTACTGTTAGATAGAAAAGAATTGAATAGCCTAATCTCGGCTGATATCACTTTGCTAATGGACGTCACAACTCTAGCTTACTTACTTTGACTGGTCTAATTCTTACCGCACATTTGAGACTATTGTAAAAAATGTTAATCATGTCCCTGGCGTTATCCCGTTCTCTAGCGATATCCCATTTTTCACGGGGTCTGCTCACCTAAACTGTAGATCCAGTTTCTTTACAGCATTTTTTTTCATCAGAAGTTGTAATATGAATATGATGAACAACCAACTCTTGAATTTTTAAATAAATAATAAAAAAATATGACAAAGAGACAGAAGTGCGGCATTGACTGTATAGAATTGACGTGAATGGTAATGCAACTGTTCTGTCTTAGTTCAATGTAATATTTAGTCTTAAAATACTTACTTACTTATATTTTTAAATCCTATAAAACCTTTAATCTACATCGTTCAAACAGCCTCATAAATGTACTAGGTGTAACCTACTTCTTATCTAATCAAACATTTTCCTCTTGTACATTTGCAATTGATCTCAGAATTATAATGTTATTTAAATCCTATGCAACACAGATAAAAATAGGATTGTTTTTGTTTTGTTATGAACAAGTTCTTCTATAAAACGTTACATTATAATTATAGTACAAATAAATGTAATCAACCAAATAATAATTGAAATGTTTCACTCCAAAGATACATTATATTTAAAATAGAACTATTAAAGGTTTTTGGCGTGGAACGATGTGGGTAGGGAAAATTGATTAAAGTACTCATAAAATGGCTATCAACCACGTTCTTATTCATAGTCATAAGGACACCTGGTTGCGGATGTCCCTCAGTATTGCACACATTGGCAACAAAGTTATCGATGACTAACACGTAAAATCGTGTGACGCAGAAGACGCACGTTTAGAATGCATATAGAAACTTGATAACATTTCATAAAGATGAATAAGCAAAAGTATGTTGATAAAATGGATGCATTAGGTGTTTCCCCGTATATCCATGGCATTTTTGAAGTAATCAGCTCCCAGAAGAGAAAATAATAAGAAAAGATTTCAAAAGTCTTGTATGTGACGAACTCAGATATATTAAACCAAGCCAAAGTATCAAAAAAGTTTACACAAGTTTTTCAAAGAGAATATTTTATTTTTATATTGATTTAAGTACTCGTATTTAAATTCCATGAGAAATATGATCTCCTTTGGAATGTCAGTTTCTCTACAAACGTAAAAATTCAAACTATTCACATCACTCGTATTTCCTTATGCTCCAATAGATTCCGCACGTGCTGTATGCTCTCCATCATCATGGGTTTGTCCTGGGTGCTGGAGGTGGTGTCGTGGGCGGTGGGCGCGGGCACCGAAGCTGTCTCCGTCTGGTCAGTCTTCGACCTTATCAACGCACTGCAGGGCGTCGTCATCTTCGCCATCTTTGTCTTGCAGAAGCCCGTGCGATCGTATGTTAAGGTATGTAGCGTTACTTTTTTTTGATTGCCTATTTTCTCGTTGGCGTTTCCAATAAAAAAAATAGCATATCGTGCTAAGCTAACTCTACGGGCAGATTAGCATTCGACTACGGCTATCTCCTAAATATCACTATTCGGTAGAACTTCAGAGAATAGAAGATTTTTTAATGAAACATTTTAGTTTTCAAGCTTGTATTTTTTATTTTATCGATCCTATCCGACGAATAATAGTGGCGACAATTGATCAATCGATAGGTTAAATTCTTATCAATTCAATCGTTGAATGTCAGTCAATGTCGTCAGTAAAAAGAAATACCAATAAGTAGGTATTAAAAATAATATCAACCAGTTTTATCCACTAACAAGAAATTTCTCGAATACTCCAATATAAAATTTCATACAAATCAGTTTAGTTTAACTTGACTTCCGTCGCATAATACGTACGAACAAAACGACTAAGTTTCTTGACAATAATATTTCTTTTGCAGAACTCGAGACTGTTTACATCTTGTAAAAGGAAAACTGACGGTTCGGAGGCGGCGGTGGTGAGTGAACGAAACAGCATAGATTGTGGAAACGCTACCAATGGCCGAAGAGACTTTGTGTAATTTTATTACTGTTGACATTATACGAGAACAATTTGATAAGGTGAATGATAAGCGAGACTGATTAAAGTAACAGTATTATTGTTTGAAGACCGGATGTTTGATTGTCTTTTGTGATGCACTTTTCGGAAATATGGTCATTAATTCGTCATTTTTCATCCTCTGCGATAGACCTAAGACGAATCTGGGGCACGGCACTGCCCGCGCTAAGTCGAGCATAAACATACTTACATAGATAGTTTTATTTCGAGAAAAGTCCATCGTTAATTAATTATTATAGTTATTCACTTTTCTGGGTGCATTACGAAGATTTTGGGAATTTGATCTTCAACCTAGTGTTTCTACGAAAAGAACCTGTGAAAAATCATTCGACTTCTTTCATCTCTTATTCCTGTGATAGCGCCTTATAGTTGTGTGCTTTGGTTGCGGCAGTTCTATCGTTTTTAAATTCGTTGCCTAATTTTGTGCTGATATGTTTAAGAATATCACTTTAATAATTTGGATTGTATGGAGTTAATTGTAGGTAATCGTCAAAATTCTTAGTACTTGTACATCGAATATTCTGGTCTACATTTTTAAGTAGAGAGTATAATGAAAATGTAATTCGTTTTAATAAATTGGTAAGATCGCTATTATTACTTATTAAAAAAATTGAATTAAAAAGCAGAAGTCCACTTATAGTTACCGTTCTTTTCATGCTTTTTACGTCTATGGTTGTTGATAGTAAAATTAGGGTAAGAGATTAAGATATTTTTATAACTAACGATATGTATGACCAATGTGAGTGGTTTGTATGATTGTTGTAAACTGAAACACTTCAGACTCTGTATTACAAATAATGTAGTTATTTTCTAAGATCACATTGACACCTGATTTTACAGAACATTATTTATCTAGCATTTCATAATTTACTGTAATTTACTTACCGTGTTAACTTGGTATTATTATTATTATTATTAATAGCCCTCAACGTCCCACTGCAGGACAAAGGCCTCTCTTCCCTTCTTCCACTCCTCCCTGTCCCCAGCTTGCTCGCGCCACCGTTTCGAGAAGCGGTCTAACTCGTCGCGCCATCTTTTCCGTGGCCTTCCCCGACGTCTGACAGCACTTGCAGGAACCCACTCTGTAGCTATATCAATTAAATTATAAAAATACAAATACAAACACAAATATACTTTATTGCACCAAATAAAAAGAAATAAACTTAAAAAAATAAAAATAAATTGTATCTTTATATATTTAAATGAAATCTAAATTCAGCACCTATGCACAAATCGAGTGCCATGTGATCTTAGAAATGTCATTCTTATTTATATGATGTGTGTAGTGCCATACGTAAAATTAGTAAATTGTAAATCAAAATATGGTGCATTTCATGTCCTTACGGGAACTAGTCATATATCCTTAATGTTATGTATAATTCAGTGTTATTATTATTAATTAAGTTATTGATTTATTTATTTTATAATAAGGCCTAGGTTTAAGTATTATCATGGAGGAGGTAGAGATAGTAAGCATTTTGTTTTGACCGAGTTCAATCAATAAAATTCTCTTCTATTCGTGGAGATGCCGACGCCCCACTAAGTACGGAGTATAAGAAATTTTTCCCCGAAAATGATATTGTATGAAGTAAATGGAACCTTCTACACATGTCATGCATAATAATATAATTGAAATGAAACAACTTTATATAAAGAAAGAAAGATATTACTTATTATAAAAGGTGGCAACACACAATAACATAATATTATATGTGTGTGTGTGTGTATTAAAGTTTGCGTTTTTTTAGATGCGAATCTATGAAGTCAATTCCAAAATGGCCACATCGAAGCAATTCATCTAAGAAAGCGATATTGCTATTTGACATTTGTTTGCATTGCGCACTTACTTTTATATGCGCAAATGTCAAATTGCAATATTGATGAATTGCTTCGATGTGACTATTTCAACCCCCCAGATTGCCAGTAAGTATTTATTTTGCTTTTATGTTTACTACGCAAAATGCTTGTCAACTTATCCTACTCTTGATGATGATGATGCGATCCAGCCGATTTCGGCTACGGCGACTGCTTCAACTCCGACGTTCATGTGCTCGCATGTGGCTTATATAGCCAATCTTATTGGAAAAGATCCTCGCACATAGTGGGCATGTGAGTACACCATTTAAATATGCATAATTGATCGCCGTAGGTGGTCGGGCTTTCAATTCATCGCGCTTGGCGTCAAGCTCTAAGCGCCGTCGATGTTCAAATTCATGAACTTTGGTGTGAACCAAAGCTCTCCATTCCGGGCGATTAGCGGCTAGATTGTCCCACTGACATGGCTCAATGCCGCACCTTTTCATGTGCCGCTTTAGCACGTCTTTGTACCTAAGGAGTTGTCCGCCATGCTTGCGCTTGCCTTCCTCAAGTTCACAATAAAAGACGCGCTTCGCCACTCGCTGCTCAGTCATTCGTGACACGTGTCCGCACCAACGTAGCTGCCGCCTCATGAGATAGAACTCAATGCCACCTACGTTAGCTCTGCGCAACACTTCGGTATTCCGTACGCGATCAGACCATCGAATCCCTAGAATCCTCCGCAGACATTTGAGGTGGAAGCGATCTAGCATACGGATGTGCCGGCGGTACACGGTCCATGTTTCAGCTGAATATAGGATGTTAGGGAGCACAACCGCCAAATACACCGATATCTTGGTTGCCAGCCTCAAGTCATGTGAGCAGAAGACCCCGGAATTCAACTTACCGAACGCTGCGGCTGCAGCACCAATCCGGCTGTTGATCTCTGCATCAAGGTCGCACTTAGATGACAATGTGCTACCCAGATATCGGAACTTGTCGACCTGCTTCAGCTCGTCCTCGCCAAGTTTAATGGTCAGCGGCTCGTGACCGTCGATGTCCAGAGACATCACCTCCGTCTTCTTGACGCTGATCTTCAGGCCGAATTTACGGCAAGACTCGTCGAAATCGGACATTAGCTGTTGCAGGCCCTCTGGGGATTCCGCCACAAAACACAGATCATCTGCATACAAGATCTCAGTAACCACGGTATATGAAACCTTGGTGCGAGATTTAAACCTCGCTAAATTGAAAAGGTTTCCATCAGTGCGGAAACGGATGTGAAGACCTTCAGAAGTAGCTCGTAAGACTTCCCGGACTACTACCGCAAAGTATAATGCGAACAGCGTGGGTGCGAGTACACACCCTTGTTTCACCCCACAGGTAACAGGGAAAAACTCGGACTGTTCGCTATCAACAGCGACACAGCACTCCATGTCGTCATGCAGAAGTCTTACCAGTCTCACAAACTTCTCCGTGCACCCTATCTTCCCGAGCACCATCCAGAGGGCTTCCCGAGGCACACTGTCAAAAGCCTTTTCAAGGTCGACAAAGCAGAGATACATACGACGACGTTGTTCTCGGCTTTTCTCCTGAAGTTGGCGTAGTGAAAATATAGCTTCGCAGGTACCTCGATCAGGCCGAAAGCCAAACTGGGTCTCTGGTAACAACTTTTCAGAGAGTTTCACAAGGCGGTTAAGTAGTCCTACTCTTAACTGTATACCAAAATCGAAAAATGTATGTTTTCACAGAACATTTTCTCTAAATATTAGATTAATTGGAAAAACAATCAGTTGGTTTGTTTAATATGAATAATATACTGGATAAGACTGGTCGTATATGAATAATGGAACTGGAATACGTAATAAAGTTATTAAAATGCCATTATAGGCGATAAGGTAATGTTGGTTTGTCCGTCGATCATTAGGAAAAACGCTACAAATTCTCTAAGTTTTTTTTTTGTTAAATTGTACAGTGGTAGTTGTTACTTCTTATATATATTAGTTTTTTACAAAACAAAACACGTATACAGAGTGTTTGTGACATCGTAACGAAATCTTTGACGGATCATTCAGGCCATGATTCTGAGTTGATATCAAGTGGAATTTCCCGTTGCGAATAAAAGTATGGACCGGAAGATAATTAAAAAAAACATTAAAAAAATACATGAATTTTGCGACGGAAAATTCCACTTGTTATTAACATAGAATCATGGTTTGAATCATCCCCTTCAGTATTCGTTACGATGTCACAAACACCTTGTATAAATAAAAAATCTAAAACCTGGGCTGTTCAGGCTTGAGACTCTAAAGAAATATAGGGGTTATGGAGTTACACTACTATATTACTCCATGGCGGATCGATGAAGCATCAAGAGTTATTCACACTGAAGCCAACGGTTACGCGTTTACGACTTACTTACTGTGTGGCTGCTGTTGGCCTTCCGTAGGTATTATGAAAACTAAACCACGGACATAAAGTCACCAGCAGGTCGGTAAAAGCTGATGGGTCGGTGGCATTGGTATGGCGTGAATTGAATAGCCCATAATTTTCAGATTCTTCTTCTTTTAAAAGTTATTAATTTAATTTCATTTTATTTTTTATCAAAATAGTTATCGATCGATTTTACCTGCAAAATTTTCGTTTGGAATTTACTACCGAATCAAAATTAAGAGGAATACGACAATAATTAGATTTTAAAAGCGTAATAACGATGTTAATTTCGAATATACGCGTTTTATTTATTATGAACCATTTAATCGTTTATTTAATCGTTTCTAGTGTTTAATATGTAAATTAATGTATAGCACTGGCGATGTATGTAAACTGTAAAATGATTAAATTAAGTGCGTGTGTACCTATGTAAAATAATTGTTACAAATGTTGATGCGGATTTTTTAAGTAAAACGACAATTTAAAATGATGTATATTTGTCTATTTTGCAAAACATGACGTTAAATAAACAAGCTTTATAATAAATTGTGGTTTTATTTTGTACCTACTTACGTATGTCATTAAATCTTAGTCATTGTGGTCCTCCTTGCTTCTCAATCGAGGAGCGCCGCGGCGCCGGTTGGATCCCCGGTACCGGACATGCACCAATGAGTTATTAAAATTTATCTTATAATAACGACTGCGATACGGCACACCACCTGTCACGTTGGTGTAACAGAATCTTAATTAAGCTTGTTTTGTGAAGTGTTAGTATGTCGACATCATGTAGAAGATTCTACTTAAAAACATTATTAAGAACTTATTTATTTATAAAGGTGCATACAACATTACAGTGTAACCAAATACGCTGTATGACGAGAAAACAATATAAAAACGAATACAATAAAAATAGGCAATGATTGAAAAAAGTAAAAATGAAGAAGAAAAATGAATAAAGAAAAATAAGACTATAAATAATGTGAAAAGCACTAAAAAATTACAACTGTAAAATTATAAAGTCAACTATCACACAAAAATAATAATAGAAAAACAAAACAGTAAATCATTAGTAAATCTTCTCGCAAAATGCCAAACACTCTCCATACACTCACCATCTATCAGCGAACACATCACATTGTGGTGTTGATTCCAACATCGCGGAGAGGAGACCCAAAGTACGCATAAGAGGTGAATTCGCGAACGGGACACAAGCTCATCATAAAATAAGTTTTAATAGACCAGAAGTAATCTTTCAAGATCCAGGTATCTTCAGACGTTAATTTACCCACATTCCGGTCGGTGGCGCGTCATTCCGTCTCGATTGCAATTCAAATTGTCGGGAATTACTTTCGAGACCGTCCTCGGATTGAGTTCATATTTTTCCAATCTCCTGCGCTTTTTGATTTAAAAGAGCTTTGGTAGAGTGGGCTATTTCCTGCTAGTTATTTGTGAAAGGGTTTTCCTTATTTCAAGAGCTGGTCGCCTAGTTGCGCGTGTCGAATGGAATTGACCACGAAAACCGATGTATTTAGCTTTCGTTTTCAGCCACTAAGACGTACCTACATTTGCTACATATTTATGCTAAGATATTAGGATTAGGACTAATATTCATTTTATGAAAGAATTTGGACTTTTGATCCAAATTCTTATGTAAATTGCCGATAATTTTTGTTATGGAAGTAGCAATAAAAAACATCGAATTACAAAATTTTGTCATCGACTAACTTACGAGATGACAGTCGACTTGTGGCTCTTTTAGAGATTTTAGGTGAATTGTTGCTATGAAAATCCCTAATTAAAAACGACCTAAACCTTATACTATTAGCGAGCAAACTGTTTTATACTGTTGCAAAACAGTAACGTAAGTAGAAAATTAGGTGAAGCTGTTTAATTCCATGCAAACAAAGCAGGTAAATTGTTTACAGTAACTTAACTATGTTCAATCAGGCAAACTGCTACGAGCTAGGGAAAACGCCACGGATACGTTTTGTTCAACAACTTACTTCACTATTTTAGCTTTATAAATTGTTATGTGAAAGCTTTCAAAATTGTGGACCATAATGTACGTGATAGAGCTGGTCTGTTTGGTTTTACATTGACACAGATTTTTCAATATAATATAATTATCATACTACATGTATGTATAGGTAATATAACGATCATATTAGGACTACAATTTTATGGCCCTATTTCTCTCCACATCATGGCTGCGTCATCAACGGATGGTTCTGTCGGCGTCCTCGTGAGATAGAGCCCTGGTCGGAATTGTCCTATTTAAAATGCGCCACTGACATTAATTTAAAGAAATTCATCCGAATTATGCTCGCATTCTAAGTAAATCTACGACTTGAACATTTCGTCTAATATTCATTTGAATTTTATACATTTTATACAAACCACATAACGATATACTTATAGAGATATGTATGGAATGCTCTAAAAAGTGGTAGTTATGTACCAGTCGATAAAATATTATGTTACCCATAAAACAAAAATAGCCTAAATACGTCCCACTGCTGGGCACAGGTCGCCCTCAATTAACCGGAGGGGGTATGGAGGGGGTACGGGGTGTGGTGTTTATGTTACCCACAATTAGTAAATGCTGTAGTTTATTACTTCATATTTTTAAGGTATTGACATTTCATAATAACCATTTCAATATTTAATTTGTCATCATTAATTTAAGAGCCACGCTCTTGTCGGTGTACGGTCAGGAGTACTAACTAATATGTATGTATACATACACTTTGCAACCATGTTACATTAACTTTTTTGTCAATTTCAACCGTAAGCCTCATTAAATGTCAAATATGATAGTGCGACAGGGTTCTAAAGTGGGTACATGATATTGCTCATGACTGTACTTAGCATTCTCCATTCTTGTCTGTCAAACGCCAATTCATTCACTTCCTTATAAGACACGACGTACGCCTTCTCTTTAATCTGTTCCATGTAAGCTTTTCTTGGTCTTTCCCTTCCTCTCTTTCCTTGTAGCTTCCCTTCTACGATGATTTTAGTAAATACGTCGTGTGTTATTGTCCAATTTGGTAAGTAGGTAACTATACTATTACAATTTACCAACTAAACAAAGCCAATGATGCATTTTATATTAATATTATGAACATGAATTGAATAATGGTAACAACATCTACTCATTATCGAAACTGTTGTCAGATAAACAATAACATACCTATTCTGAAAATGTATGAACGTTTTTGGTTGTTTTAATAATGATTTATTGCAAATCTACCTAATAATCCGCTCATTCCACGTCCAAATAGAATTAAAACTGATTATTGTCAATCGTTTTATCATAATGTGAGTGTATTATGATAATTATGTTGCGCTGTGCTGCGTTTTCATTAGAAATAAAAACTATTTGTCGATAATATAAAAGTAAAACACTTATTATTCACAAATTCCTCTATTTAATTGTCAAATCAAAATATGATTAAATTTACAATTCATTTAAATGGTGTAATTTGTGAATTATAATTATCTTAACATTATTGTGAAAATGCATTTTTTCATCAAGAACTGACATCACAAAATATTCAATATATAAAAAGTACAGTATATTTTATAATGTCTAATATTGATTAAGCTGTTAGTTATATAGCCAAATCTTTAGGATACACGTAGCTATGAATCCAGCAATTATCGTTTAAAGATATTGCGTGCTTCGACTTTGGCTATAAATAACATAAACATACCTAACGTAACAAATACCTTATTCCACAAACAGGAAAATACAAAATAAAAGATTTCTCTTTTTTTCTATTTCTAGAATGAGTACAAAAGGCGGCCTTCGCTTAATATACTTAATAATTATTGTGGCATTAAGTTACTTATGCTATCAGCGTTTTGAAAATTACCCCAGTAATTTGACCAAAAGTGGAGCAACATGATTAAGGATGCACCATGCTTCAAGACCATACTCCTTAGGGTATAAAAAAAGTCATGTACCTAATCATCACTAATTTAAGAATCACGCTCTTTTTCGTGTAGCATTCTCCATGATACTTTTTATGCAAAAATAGGTTTCTTGGTCTTCCCCTTCCTCTTTTTCCTGAAGATTTCCTTTTATGATGTTTTTTTACAAATTCGTCACGTCTTATTAAGTGTCCAATCATCTTGCCTCTTCTGTCCTCAATAGCTCTTAACATTTGCCTCTTTTCCCATACTCTTACTAGCACATCCTCATTAGTAACGCTTTCTGTCCAACTTATTCTTTCCATCCTCTTCTAACACTACATTTCAAAAGCCTCGAGTCTCTCTCTGTCTTTCTGCGTCAGTATCCATGTTTCACATCTATAGAGGGCTATACTCCATATACGAAAGTTTTGACGCATCGTTTTCTGATTGCTTTGGCTATCTTAGCCTTGAATATGCACCCCTTGTTATGAGAGGCTTGTTTTGCCATTGTTATTCTGGTTATAACGTCTAAGGTACATCTTGAGTCATTTGTTATTTTTATTATTATTATATAGATACCCAATAAAGAAACGTAAATAATATGTTTCATGGCTGAGTGAGAGCCCTCAACGTGTGTGGACGAGTGCTCTTGTCGGCTATTCCTATTTGTCCGGCGATGTAACAATTGCTACCCTGGGCAAAATAAGTGTTCTACAATAAGACACGTCAAAAAATATATTTTCTGCAAATATGTATTCTTACGTTATCTTCTGTGGATTTGTGGTTCATCGTAAAGCGCCTGCCTATTATATTGTAATAGATAGTCTATTTATTAAAAGGAGCAATGATTTATTAATTTATCTTATAACACAGTTGGTTCGGACTATTATAGACAAAGACGGTTCACCACCTTATTGTTACAGCTAGTTCGGTGAAGTCTCTCTCTCTTTATTTAAGAGCTGCGCTCTTGTCGGTGGAGTAATCGCCATTCCTCTCTTCTCTCCGCCAAATTCTTCACCTCCTGATACGACACGACCTGCACCTTCTCTTTTATTTGTTTCATAAATGTTCTCCTAGGTCTACCCCTTCCCCTCTTCCCTTCAATTTTTCCTTCTATGATGTTTGTTTTAAATGAATCTTGTCGTATCAGGTGGCCAATCATATTTCTCCGGTTCTCTATAGTCTTCATTATGGTTCTATAGAGAACCGGACCGGCTCGGTGAAGTGTGGGTACTTAATTCATCTTGCGATGGATGTACCTCTGACTAGGATAGGACAGTAAGGAACATAGTCATAAGATTATAGTGTTATGTTGTACATACATACATACATACATAAACTCACGCCCGTAATCCCAAATGGGGTGGGCAGAGCCACAAGTAATCAAAGACAACTTGCAGCCACTGTTGATACGAAGTTCTTAGATGGATATGATGAACCTTATGGTGTTATGTTGTTATGTTTGTATTCAACAAAATGAGTCAACATCCCACCACGTTCGCAAGAAACATAATTATTACGAGATCTTGCAATCGTATAAACATTTGTAGCACAAACCGGACTGGACACATAGGGTATGAGTGGTGAGTGCGGAGTGCGGAGTACCCCAGAAACCACGACTTACTTTACCTCTTGTGATGCAGGTGTTAGCATGCGGCAGGAGCTCATGAATGCTTTACACAATGTGGTCCACTTGGCAATGTACGGGACTGATAAAGCATCTCACCGTAAGAATTTTAAAAAGTTGATAAAGGAGAGACCTGTGCGTACCTATATGGGATGTTAACGTAATGTCAAGGGATTATGCCCTATTTAATATTATTGACGTTAATGTAGGTGATGGGCTGGTAACCTTGCACGATCTACTTAGTTCAGTAAGTTTCTTTTTTCAAATCTACTGACTTTTTCATTTTGCATACTTACCAATATTTAAAGTGGCTCCTAAACTTGTGTACTAGGACTACTTTTTGTACATTACAAGCATAAATATTGGTGAAACTAAAGAAGTAATTCTCCTCATATATACTCTCTCACTTAAAACACAATCATAATTTGTTTACACTTAATACCCATTGTAAACAAGTAAACATCCCCCTAATTGATCATCATTTCACCCCTTGCCTCCGCAAATCAGCCGCGAAAATTCTCACAGCGATTATAAAATGTGACGCGTGAAATATTGCCATCCCCCTGAACCCCTCCACCCCTGAGGGTAGGAGCGGGCCGTTAGCGCTCTGTTTATAGCATGAAGTGTGATTGATGGCCGCTTATCTGCTGAGGTGCACGTTGAACCCTTCTACCCTGAAATATGGACTTGAGGAGCCTTGGAGCGGACTCAGGGCGATAGTGAATGTGGCAGGCGAATAATGAATAATGTTGGTAACACATAGTTCATAATAAATATCTGTAAGTATTAAATATTTTTGTAACACTGCAGCACTCTCTTTAAATTTAAAATGTAAATTCAGTGAGTATTATTTAATAAAACACGCAAACAAATCATTGGTGCCGAAATTCAGTTTAATCTTGCTAAAACAGTGCTATAAATCAAGAATAACCGGTAATTTGAATGTCGTGAAAAGTGCCTACAATTTAAAAAAAAATTGTCCGGGTTTTATTATGCTGACAGAGACAGCTCTTCAGCATGTAAATTTAGAGATTTGTTCGTTTCTAGATAAACGCACAGCTTAAAAATGCAAAGAGAGTGTTGCAATGTTACAAAAATATTAAATACAGATATTTATTATGAACTATTTATGTTACCAACAATTAATGCCCATATACTGCATAATGTCGGTCCTGTAATTCCAGTAAGTATGCAGGGTGTTAGTGATATCGTAACGAAAACTTTGAGGGATGATTCAGACTTTGATTCTAAGTTGATATCAAGTGGAATTTTCCGTCGCAAAAGTATGGATCGGAAAAAAATAAAAAAAAAAAACAAAAATTTTCATGAATTTTTTGACAGGAAATTCCACTTGATATCAACTCAGAATCATGGTTTGAACTATCCACCTCAGTATTCGTTACGGTGTCACTAACGCCCATACCTACTTGGATGGCTACCGTATGTACTTGTACGGGGTGTAAGTGTCATCGCAACGAATACTAAGAGGGATTATTCATCTGATTATTCTGAGTTAATATCAAGTGGAATTTTCCATCGCAAAACTAAAAAAAAAACATGAATTTTGCGACAGAAAATTCCAATTGATATTAACCCAGAATCATGGTATGAATCATCCCCCTGAGTATTCGTTACGATGTCACTAACACCCTGTATACTACATGTAAGTTGTAGCAGTTCATTGCTTTTATGGATATCAAATAAATATTTTTCTTACAATTTTGGGTTTTGGGCGCATGCAGTTTGTCTAGACAATATGCGTGAAATGGTTGGTGTTTTTAAGTAACGTTTCATAATTGTTATTACTTAGGTACGTACTTATTCTGTATTTTTGATTCATTCATTTATGATGTTACTCATTGTTTATTATAGCTGTTATTACTGGATAAAGGCATATCTAGATTGGAGACTTCGACTTGCGGCCCTGGCTACATATTTCGGGATTAAGGAGTAAAAAGAGGGTGCATTAGCTGATATTGGACTATTGGAGCAGCTGTGGGCATGTGGCAATTTATTGGGTGCGGTGCCGAATCTGCAGTTACGTAGGTATTAATATTAGCACTGGTTGCCACCGCTACATTTTCTTCGGAAATATCTGGTTGTTATTACTGCTAAGGAAAGAAAATTTAAGTATATATATTATTATGTAGATTTTTTTAGGACGGTATAATATAACATAAGCTCACGGCTATAATCCAATTGGCGCAAGATGAACTAATTACCCACACCACACTAAGCTAGACTTGAATAGTATCTATTATGTCATTTCCATATCTCGGGCCTATGGAGTACCGGACATTTGGTAGGCGTGGGTGGGGCCGATTTTGTTTTTTTTTTTAATATTACAGTTTTGTTGTAGATTTGCCGCAAATGACATTAACTACTTGGCCGGTGAAAGACGTCAGTGTAATTGAATAAATTGTATGGAATTGACATGTCATCTCATTTATAGGCTGTGTATATAAATGTGTATATATATATCTAATTTACGTTTCAACAATATCCCTCCGCATTTGTAATATTAAAATATAATAGTGTACTCGTATACTACAATTTATTCATGAATCGTCTGAAATAGACGTATGACGACGTATATTATACACACACTACATATTTATTGTTGTTTTTAGTCTTATTTTCTTTTGTATTGTTTATATATATACCTATTTTATATATTATTTTCTCGCCATACAGCGCATTAGGTTATTTTTTAATGCTGTATGTTCTTTTATGTAAATAAATAAATACTTTAATTTCGTATGTTTGTTAGTCATAAAGTATTGTTATTGCTACTGCAAAACTATCCAAACTTTTGCTATTTGCCGAATTATCGACAGACAGATCGATAGCGCAATGGCCGCACTATCAAGTTATAATCTACCTATCGCTATCAACTTATCACTTAACATCATTACTTTCTTTTAGGGCTGCGTTATTGAATATTACATGATGTCAGCCAGTAAATCAAGTAAGATGATCAATTACCAACCTACCCTAATCGAAGACGCATCGCATTTTGTTCCTACTACATTAGCGATATAAGCAACTTCATGTGTTTGCCCGTACCATGGAATTTTGCTCCGTATATTTTGTTCATTAGGATTATCATCAGCTTCAATATCTTCCTAAGGCCGAGATCTCTAGGCACAATAGTTAAACGATGGAGTTTGGATTTTAAAATAACATTCGGTCTTACGACTTTAACGCGGATTTGCTTAATTCGTTAGTCCATGTTAACTATATTGTTTTGGGCACTATAGTGCCCAGCTTTTTAACTGTCACATTTTCAAGTATTTCACCTACCAAGGTAGAGAATGATTCCCTAATAATATTTTCTAGAGTGAATGGGCAGAAAGTATAAAGTTAAATCCCTTCTCATAGAATAGATGTTTTATTTAGGTACTTATCTCGCCGGACCATAGATCTCGTCCCTCACTCGCTTAGTGTAACCCACAAGTCATAATTATGCAGTATCTTTAGTCAATAAACCTCAAATTACAAAATCAAATCAAATCAAATATACTTTATTGCACACAACATACAAAACAAATTAACACAGATGATGATAGATACAGTACAATCTGGCGGCCTTATTGCTAAGCAGCAATTTCTTCCAGGCAACCAGTGGATAGGAAACATTATTACAATTGGTGCGGGACAGTGCAACATCTTGTATAAAATAATAAATATTATAAATAAATTAAAAAAAAAGCAAATAAAAGTAAAATATATAAATAAAAAATAAAATAGAAATATATAAATATAAATACATACATATACCCATTTATATCAGACGTATATATTTTAATTATAACATCTTAACTACAATAAAATTATTTCCATTATTACAAACACATTAAAGCTCAAATCACGGAGATGGTGTATTTCAGCGAGGATTTTTTTTTATAACTTTTTGTATATTGTATTTTTTTACGCAGAATACGCAGTGCAGCTTCGTACTAACTCTCGTTTTAGCTTCTGGTACTGCGTCCGAGTGGATTAGTTAAAGCGAGTCGGTATTCAGTAGTAGGAACGAGACGTGACTTATCTGAAGCTCGCTAACATCCCTCATCCAGTGATTCCTCCACTTCACTGCACAAGACATGATATGGCGGCACTCTCTGCTAGGGAAACTTTGTATTGGAAACTAGTACGATAAATTCGTTAGTAGTACGATAAATTCCATATTCGGTTGACTCAGGTTAGTTACGAGTGGGTTTATATGTTTAGCATTGTAGTTTGCAGGTTACAAGACAAACGATAAATATTTATGTCAATGAACGTTATGAAAAAAAAAAAGAAAAATCGCGTAATTATACCTATTCATATCGACGTCTTTTAACAGGTAGTCATGTTTTATTAAACCAATAATTTCATAATTTTAATATTTTCGTTGAAATTTTGACTTGCCATCGTGTCGAAAGGAATCACCAAACTGAATGATGTTTTTGTAAAGTACTTACTTATATCTTAGATTTCTTTATAATATACTTAAAGAATGAAATTAGCCTAGTATTCTATCTATTTATTTATGGAACTACGGTGATGTATCGTGCATGGCGTTGAGTTCATCATGTGTGTTAATTTAATTTTATTGTAGGCTTTGCAGCTGTAGTACGTTGATTAGCAATATTCTAGGCATTCGGGACTTACTTCGTATACTTCGGCTTACATGGCGAGGATTACTTTCCGATAGAGTACGAAAGAAGTGGCGTAATATCAGTAATATTCCCTCTCCGCCTATCTCGCGATGACAACCATCAATCTTGCTCATTTTTGCCCCGCATCGCTGTCCGTCGCGATACAACGCACCGTTTTGATTGGATGAGCCGAGCAAAAAATCAGGGTTTATTTTGTGAAACGCTCGACGAGAAACGGCTTCTTAATGAGCGCCGTTTACGTATGGATATACGTATGATAAAATAGTTGTACCACGCTTTTGGATTTGATAGGTGTTTTGGGATTAATTACTTGAAAAATTTGCTTTAATTTCCTGAAAAAAAAAACATCCAGTTATGATTTTCAAATGTACTATGTACCTCAATAGGTACATCAATATTGATTACTTATACATGTTATATGTATATTAAATTACTTATACTTATGTCCGGGACTATAGACGGCGATACGGCGTACTACCTATCAGGTTGGTCTAACAGAAAGCTCAGTGAGGTGTGGGTACTTAGTTCATCTTGCGATGGATGTACCTCTGGCTACCTCATTGTGATATATTCGTGAGCTTATGTTGTGGTTCAGGATTGTTTAATTTGGGCTAAATACTGATCGAAATGGCAGGTATTGGCCCAAAAAATTGCTTACGAGTTTTATCTCAATAATAAGCTAGCAAGTTCTCGACACGTTCATCGCGTAAGTTCCTGCGGTTCTATTACATACAACCTCTAATCTTTCCGTCATTTGCCGTACTTCCAGAATCACGCGCATCCGTGGCGTCGTTTGCGCGGATATTGCTTTTTTCTTGCCAGCGTCCGTATTACGTTCGTAATTATGGAAATAGCTTCGCGAAATTAGTCATTTATTGCGATCGCGATGTAGACCGTACAAGCTATTGCCATCTATTGCACTAACCTATCTCCTGGCTTGACTTGACGGATAATTGATTGCCGATACAATTCTGTTTTTTGTTGCTTTCTGTTTTCTGTCTTTTTGTTTGGAGTCTGCACTAACAGCAATGTCTGCCACCTTCTGATATACGTACTTGCGACAATTTAGTTTTGTTTTTGTTTCACATGTAAATATGTATTTTTGCAGTAACGCGTAAGGTTTTTCTTTAATAGAGTCTAAAAAACTATGGCCAACTATCCCTGACTTACCCTATCCATACTGTACGCTAGATATACACGTTTGAAGACGTTAGTCTCATACGGGTGATTCTGCAAAATTGTATGAGTTATTCTTTGCAGAATCACCCCGTGTCGTCGCGTTTGTTTTCCGGGTCCTATGGTTCCGCTGATGATGGCGGTAATAAAGGGTTTGTTTTTAAATGAAAATTGGTTTAGAAAATGCGTTGAAAATTTATTTCATAGCTTTTTTATTCCCGGGGGCGATCGGATCCGTTTCAGTGGACTTCCAAATGTGTTTCTATATTTACGCACATATTCGTACCTTATACTGATTATCAGTATAGGTACCTAGGGGGAAAGATATTTAATTTTGTATTTTATATAAAGTTCATCATCATCAGCCCATTAACGTCCCCACTGCTGGGGCACGGGCCTTCCCTATGGATGGATAGGGAGATCGGGCCTTAAACCATCACGCGGGCCTAGTGCGGATTGATGGTTATTAACGACTGCTAATGCAGCCGGGACCAACGGCTTAACGTGCCTTCCGAAGCACGGAGGAGCTCGAGATGAAAATTTTTTTTGTGGTCTCACATCCTTTGACCGGCCTTTGCGAAAGTTGCTTAACTTCAACAATCGCAGATCGAGCGCGTTTACCGCTGCGCCACCGAGCTCCTAAAAAAAAAGTTACTTAACCTTTATGTTAAAGCGGTCAGTAGTACAGATCTTGTAATAAAATAACTCTATCACTTTCAAATGTGTCTTGATTCCTAGGTCTCGCTTTGAACAATAAGCAACTTTGAATATTTTATCATAATTTGAATATTTTTGTGGTGACATTTTCAAGAATAACGTTTTTGCAGACGTGCATTTGTAAAGTCCTTCACTTGCGGAGAGTTCTAACTTGCACACCATAACAAAAAAGATTGGTAAATAAATACACACACACATAACAAATAAATACACCTTTTTACGTGACTTATTGTAGATTTGCCGCAGATGGCATAAATTACTTGGCCGAACCAATCAAAAATCCCCCCATAACAAAAAAATATAGGTAAATTTAGTATCGATCGCCATCGACTCGCAAAGAAGAATAAAAAGGCCTTTTTATGTGACTTATTGTAAATTGGCCGCAGATGGCATTAACTACTTGGTCAAACAAATCAAAAATCCCCCCATAACAAAAAAGATAGGTAAATAAATACACCATATGTAAAACTACTACTAAAGGCTTTGTTTCTGTTTAGACACTTAAAGTAATGACCGTAAGTATGGTTGTGTCTTAGGAGCACTGGTGTGCGACACCATGCATGCAATGTCTCCTTGTCCATTTATCATTTGGAAAATAGTGGACAACGTTGCGGCTGTTTTGTTGTGTAAAATGCTTTTAGGTGAGTTTGCTTTTAAAATAAACTGTAAAAGGTTATAAAGTATATATTGTTTAAATGGCGGCTCCTCTATCTCTTTTCTGTCTACACCGACGCGGATTACCTACGTCTTTTCTCTTTGTCTTACGCCTCAATGTTCATTGAAAATGATTGCTTTGTGGTAGTCTAGTAAACTCATCATCACCAGCCCATTAACATCCCCACTTCTGGGGCACGGGCCTTCCCTATGGATGGATAGGGAGATCGGGCCTTAAACCACCACGCGGGCCCAGTGCGGATTGGTGGTTATTAACGACTGCAAATGCAGCCGGGACCAATGGCTTAACGTGCCTTCCGAAGCACGGAGGAGTTCGAGATGAAAAATTATTTTTTGTGGTCACACATCCTAAGACAGGCCTTTGCGAAAGTTGCTTAACTTCAACAAACTCAGTATCGTTTATTTATTTGATGTTAATTTAATAAAAACTGCCTAAAGTCATCACCTCTTACATTGTTTTCTTAGGTTTCACAATATTAAATGAAGTTATTGTGTAATATGTCATTTCCCAAAAACTAACATAAGCCCTAGACTAAAAGAAAAGTCCCAAATGAGTAACCACACTCGCTGTAACTAAAAATTGTAAAGGCCATGTTTGCATAGGGTATTGGAAGGAAAAGTCTTGAAAATCCCGTTTCAAATTACAACCGCGTGTTATTATAAAACAGAGTGCGTCCAGTGTCCCGGCGATTATGTCCCGGAAGTGTCCCGGGGCGGCGCGCGTCAATTTCCGGGACAAGTCCCGCAGGAAGTTGGGAAAAACACTCGCGTTCATACTATTCTATTATAGTGGGAAATTAGCTGGCAGAATATTAATAGGGTCTTGAACGGTGTTTGGTTAAGAGTTATTAAGGGGCGCTGACTTGCAACGGTGTTATTTCTATACTTACTGTAGACGAAAAAAGAGAAAGTAGGTATTTACGATGCGCGTGAACGATGTGATTTTGTTACCTAAAGTTTAAATCTAGTACTATATTGTGTATCAAGATTATGGATTCGAATGTCATAATATCATTAGTTATTTTATTTTTGTGACTCAATAGTAACCCTGAAACTGATGCTTGATGAGGCCGATCACTGGTCTCGCAACTCACAAGAGAGAAAATATAGTTTTCTTACATTAAATAGTAAACAGACTAGCTCTTGAATCGGGTCTCTGTTATTAATAATGCTCTATGTAACAAACATATATAAACAGCCTATATGCGTCCCACTTCTGGGCACAGGCCTCCCCTCGATCAACCGGAAGGGGGGTATGAAGCATACTCCACCACGCTGCTCCACTGCGGGTTGGTGGAGGTGTTTTAACGGCTAATAGCCGGGAGAGCCGGGACCTGATTGTCTGAAAAAATAAGATGATTCCGTGCTTCGGAGGGCACGTCAAACCGTTGGCTCTATGTGATATAAGTAAGTAAATATAACACAGGTTTTGAAATAAACATAAAACACAAAAACAGCCTATATGCATCCCACTAATGGGCACAGTCCTCTGAAACTACCTGTTGGGACGTTTCTAAATATATATTTTTTTATTATGGAATGATTAGTCACTCGATCCAAAACTTGCAGAAAACAGTTTTAAATTGAAATTTAGAAAAAAATTGACTAATATTGATTGCTGTAAAAAAACTGTCTGTACGCAGAACAAATTCGGCTAACATGGTTAGGGAGGTTCACAGCGATTGATTAATTGTTCGCTATGTTAACTTTTGCCTTGGATAGGCTTATTTATTTTTACGCTCTAAATTTAGTTTTATTGAATTGAGAGTGCCATTAATACCTGTCGTCGTGTGTGTGGTCGTGCCGGACCTGTCAAATTTTCAGGTTAGGTAAGCGGACCCTGTGAAAAACGAGGTAATGCTAGGGAAATGTTGATCTTCTCTCGTGTGGGTTGTGAGGTGTATTACCAACCTCATCCACCCTGGTGTCAGTGTTACTATTGAGCCGGCATAGGCCCTTGACATGACTCATGTAACGACTACTTACTTACATCAGTAATTAGTAACCGAGACCAACGAGTTAACGTGCCTTCCGAAGCACGGATCATCTTACTTTAGGACAATCGGACGATCAGTCTATAATGTCCTAATCAAACTAGGGAGGGATCACAAAATATTTTTTTTTAAATTTCCTCACAGGGATTCGAACCCGAGACGTTCGGATCGTGAGCCTAACGCTCAACCACTGGACCACTGAGGCCAATATGATGATGAGTGCTATTAATAACAGCTTCATTACCGTCCCCCTGTTGGGAACTGGTTTCATTCTAAAGAACGGAGGACATAATATAATTATGTAGAAATTCCGTCATGCTTTTCCAATGCCAAAATTTGGGGCCTTTTGGTAAAAAACAGGCATCAGAAACTTAATCCCATCCATAAGTTTTAATGTCATTAACATTTATTAATGTACCTAAACATGCAAATACTATTACTCCTTCTATTTTAATACTACTACTAAACACGGAAATCCATAAGTAAATGTATTTTTTTAATGAAATTAAATAAATTATTAAAGTAGTATCAGTA
Source organism: Pectinophora gossypiella (assembly GCF_024362695.1). Taxonomy (NCBI): domain Eukaryota; kingdom Metazoa; phylum Arthropoda; class Insecta; order Lepidoptera; family Gelechiidae; genus Pectinophora; species Pectinophora gossypiella. Next base: position 6,047,766 of record NC_065416.1, on the reverse strand, counting down.
TGCTCCGCCAAATATAGGCATATTTTTTTTTATATTTTACGTCTACGTATTATCATAATGTATTGAATAATTATTAAATTAGACATAAATAATAACAAATCATAGGCAACTTTATTGTTTTTGACGAAGCTTGTGTGGGTTGCATTGTCTGTTTATAATTACATTTTTTGATTAAGTCTGTTGCGGGTGCCTGGTCTGTTATTGTTTAATATTGTCACCTAATTATTCAATCAATTAAATTACTAACATCATTTCACTGTTTTATTTTTTGTACTTTTTTCAATATTCTGACTTAGGTCTATATTTCCATAGGTATGCCTCAGATGGCGTTAAATATTTGGCCGGAGTTGATTTATGTGTGTTCCCCTAAATCGAACGGAATACGAGTGTCTCGGCTAATGCCAATCGTGCCAAGCATGTAATGGAACGCGTGACGAGCCGCTGCCAAACCTATCCAGGTTAGTGGAGGTGAATGCCAAGATAGCTAATAGAAGGCTTCCGTACGGAGATGGTCGCCAAAACTTGTATGATATATACGTGATGTCGCGGTAATGATCTTTCGGGTTTCGACCGTGTCTTTTCTTACTGTGGGCTTGTGTCAGCAATTATGGATTAAAATATTGAACCCGAATTGTTAACGTAATCGTAAACTATAGCATCTACTTCTGAACCTAATGTTAAAAGTACCTACTGAAATAAAATGTTGAAAGAAAAAGAAAAAATTGAGTGACTTATCTGCCAACAAACTGATGTGCTGTTTGGCGGACGGTAGCGATATACACACAAACATATTTAATTTTATTTTTTTTCACTTTTTTCTTCACTTGGGGTAGAGGGAATTTTAAGCCAGAAATTATATTATATGCTTTTCTAAATTAGAATATATTTTTGTTTATTACACACAACTAACCATAATTTCACGATTATATAAAAAAAAAATAGGCTAATTTAGATAAACTACTAAAATTTCTGGCCTAAAACTCGTCTGTGCTTCTGTCCATCGCAAAGTGAACTTACTACCCAAACCTCAGCTAGCTTTCTGTTAGATCAATGTGATAGGTGGTGAGCCGTCTATAATGGCAGTTTATCTGCGTGTTATGTTACATCTAATGCCCAAATTATGTTTTACACATTCTTGGTTGAGGAGCTCGGTGGCGCAGCAAAAAAGTTTTCATCTCGAGCTCCTCCGTGCTTCGGAAGGCACGTTAACCCGTTGGTCCCGGCTGCATTAGCAGTCGTTAATAACCATCAATCCGCACTGGGCCCGCGTGATGGTTTAAGGCCCGATCTCCCTATCCATCCATGGGGAAGGCCCGTGCCCCAGCAGTGGGGACGTTAATGGGCTGATGATGATGATGATGACATTCTTGGTTATTTATATGGATAGTTTCATACAAAGGCAAAGGGAACAAATTACAAATCTAATCGAAATAAATAAGATTCTTTAGATCCTAACACAAATCTCTTGGTACATACTTTGTTCTCAGCTTAATTAGGTTCCCTTACAAAATAAAGAAAATACCCCCTTTTCCTTTCGACATATCGAATGAACTAGTTATTTTGAGTAAACAACTACTTAGAAGGAACGTTCAGGAAAACTTATTCTTTTGTTAAATACCTACAAAGATTATTTTCTGTGTATTGTTGCTACTTGAATAGAAGTTCGATACTATAGAAATAAAACCGAGTCACATAAGAGGTATAAAGTCAGATAACAATGGAAATAGAATAAAAGGAGAAAAGAAAAAAATAGAACGTAGCCCAATGTATTTATTAAGTTTATATCCAAACGTTGCACTCAGACATAGAATAAATAATAACACTGCGTATAGAAGGGACACTATCCGCTCTTGAACGAGCTTGAATTAGTTACTTAGGTACATTTTTTAATTTAATTATAAACAATATTTTTCCTCTTTTTATAGATAATCGACATAACGTGGTTTCCAGGATATGTGCCCGGTTAGTGGCAATAGGCTCGCCCCTCGTTACAAGTGACTTAAACGTAGCTGGCGAGTAGGTAGTGTATTTAATATACACCTCTACCCACCCCTTTGTTAATATAGGTGTGACGATGTGTTATATTATGTAATATAATAAATTTTCCTTTCTTTAAACCCCTTGTGGTATGAACACCAAAGGTGTGCTGGTTTGTTCTTTGATTACGTGTCAACTGTTATACGGTATTTTTTTTTTATTTTACTTTTGTTTTCTTTTCACGTTTGATGGTAATATTGTGACCTAAAATTGTAAAATTACTTATGACTAAGTAGTAAAATTTAAAAGAATATAAGATAAAAATGCCACAGAATAATCTTTTACATTTTTCTTTTTCTTCTTTTTTTTCTTTTTTTTTTCTTATATTCTTTTAAATTTTTATTATGTTAAGTTCATTTATTTTTTGATTGCTTGTTAAACTTATTTTTTACCATTGTATTTCAGTATTTCGAACACAATTCTTGTAATTGTTATGCGAATAAATACTCATACTCACAAATACTCATACTCATACTCAACTCTGTTCTTACTTTATAATAACCCCGACACCACGTTTGAAGAGGTCGATCACCGACCTCACAACCCACACGTAAGAAGTAAGTAAGCCCACAAGTAAGAAGACCTTAGGGTCTTCTTACTTCCGTGTATGCCAACCATTGCCCAATGGCTCAAATTAGCTTCCAAACGTTTTTTCGATTCTGCTCCGCACCACCCGAATCCCCTGGTAGTTGCGGCTTCCGATTACATCCCGCTTAGGGACGGTACTGAAAAGTATCGGCGTCCGAAGGAGGTAATATACGATCCCGACGACCCGATTACTCTAGCCATAGAGGCAGCCAATCAGCTCGCGACACCAAACACTTCAGGACCCCGATACCGACCCCGCCGGCGTGGTCGACGATTTCCCTCATTCAGCGCTTATCGCTATCGACCCACTAGGGTCGATTAATTCTTTCAAATATTTTTCCTCTCAGACGACGCCCTGAGCCGAGGTTCGCGCCCAACTGGGCACCCTCAGGCCTGTTGTCTTAAACGTTGTACCGGGTGAGAGCCTTCAGCGCTCCCCATTTGTCCGGCCAAGTAGTTAATGCCATCTGCGGCAAACCTACAATAAGTCACGTCAAAAAAAAAAAATACTTCCGTGTGGGGTGGGAATTATACTTAGGTATATAAGCAAAAAAATAACATTACATAAGCTCACGGGTAAGTATATTCCTTATAAAAAACAAAAAAACCCTTTTTTATTTATTCAAATCGTGCATAATACAGCCCAACTTTCAAGGTTTCTCCCTCGTCAAAAGCTGGTAACTGCAAATGAAACCTAGGTTGACGAAGGTAACCAGGTGAATTGTTCCACACAGGGTGAACTGGACCTTTAACATACAAATAATTAGGAATAATGCTACGTATACAACGACAACTCTTCGCTCCCACCAGCGGCTGTGCTAGGTTTACCTCGCCCCTACAAACCAAAACCAAATCAAACAAAATTATTTTAGTCTTTAATCGTATGGGCGTCACTCGTCACACACACAGATGCACGTGACGATAATATCAATGTGTAGTGTCTGTGTAAAATGAGGTGTTTCGTATGAAGTGTCCGGGGTGTGCCTTTAATAAGCCGTCATTGAAAATTACCTAGTTTTGAATCAGTCAAATCGGAATTTACTTCGTGTTAAGAAATAAAAACGAGCTCACTGTTAGTCCTTTGGCCGAAGCAATACACAGATTTGGCAAATCTACAGTAAGACACGTCAAAAAAAAAGAAAAAACGAGTAAGTAATTGAGGAGTTTCAGGACTAGCTTATGTATTTTTTGTACTAGATTACTTTGTTCAAAAAGAAATAAAAACGTGGGCCGTGCTGTAAGCGTTTTAACTTACGCTCAGCTTAAAGATATTATAAGTACCTACTGCTACTGCTATTCTTATAAACAAAAATAAAACAATCTTATGTAACTTTAACCTCCTTTGTTCTACATCACGTCTTCATAAATTATTTCTCCCGACTTCCTGTTGAGTTCACAACTTTAGTTCAAAGTAATGCTTTAATTTTTATGAAAAATTAATTCATCACCACTCATTTAGGAGCCACGCTCTTGTTGGTGTAGCATTCCTCTTCATACTACTTTTTAGGGAAAAATAGTGCAGTGGTATCCCTCTTGCTTTCTGCTCAAAAAAAAATAAACACAATTAATCTGCTGAAAAAATAATTACTCGGCCAAAATCTATGGTTTAGTTGGATTTGGCGTACTTGCTGCTATAGAGAGCTTGCCTCGTGTGACCCATTTAAAAAGTTAGTGTGAGGCTGTAACAGGATCAACTCCATTGGAGCGTGTAACACCCTGTACATATTGTCCCTACGTGGAGAAACGTTGCGGTGTATAAGTTGGTAGGTGGCTGGTAGTTTTTCGGTTTTTACATAAAATAAGATCAAAACTCTTGCTTGCTTGCTTGCAGATATTTATTTTACGTCGAGTATCCATTTTTGAAAAAAATTAATTAATAGACTAATTTTAGAGGTATTAACAAATGGTTTTGTGAGTGCCTCTATGTAATTTCGTTTTTTAACGTTAACACAAGACAACAGTAACAGTAGATAATTGCGCGTTGCCGCTTATGATACGCTTAAAAAAATGTAATATGATTTTTTGGAGTTGCCTATTTCTACAGTGGAAACCATTAGGTATGTAATATTTCATGTTTTAATTTAAACATTTCCATTAAAATGCCAGTACATATCAGACGAAAATTATTCTTGCAGCTAGCTGTTAAGTAACACATTTACAAGTATTTCAGCATCAAAATTCTGTAAGTTGGTGGTACATTCAACATGCAGAATATAGAGCGTGTAAAGTTTCACACCTCCGAAGCCGTGTAATGCCAGCTCATTTCCAAAACTATGCCATTGTCTTCCCTCATTCCCATTCTACCTGAAATAGCAAATGTTTCGCGATCTCATGCCTTATGCGAGGCGCTTTTGGCATAATGTATGCTCTGCTATTTTCGAGGTCTGCGGCGTGTTAAGTTGGACAAAATGAGGGTAGCATTTTCTTGGCAGTTTTTTCTTTTATTGTTTCCTTACGTTAGAATTCACCAACCTGCAATGGAGCAGCGTGGTGGAATATGTTCGATGCTCCCTCCGGTTGATCGAAGGGAGGCCTGTGCCAGCAGTGGGACGTATATCTATAGAAATATACATTATAAAATTATCTTAATGATTTACAAGTAAATTGCTGTAAATTGTAAAATATTCTTAAGAAGTCATTCTAATCTAAGTCTATGTAGTGTCTACAACAAAGCAGGTGCTAATTTAATAAGTTTGCCGTGTTTCAGAGAATACTAAGTATTCAACAAGATATACTTATTTTAGCCTATTTACAACAAAATTCCCTAAACAGAACATTAAATTTATTCAAACATCGAACGAGTTACGTGTCAAATGTACGAATAGTAATGGATTTCATAAGTTTTCGTCAGTCCATTCTGTCTTGCCAAAGTTCAGCCTTCAACATAATATGCCGGCTAACATCTTCAAAGAGGTCGAGTGGGTCTCACTGAGCTGTTTATAATCCACTGGACTTGCTACCCATACTATTTGATAACAAAAAGTCTACGTCGATTTGAAGCACCACTAAAGTGAGGTAAACTACTTATATTATTTTAGGCTGAGCGAACTAGAAAAGCCGATTAGATAGAATCGCATTAATGAGTTATCTATTTAATGTGTAATAACATACTTACTTGTAGTTCTGAGAACTTCCACTATACACAGCTTACTAATGACATCACAGCGTCAAATGGTGGGACCAATTTCTAACTGGCAAGATATTTTTCACAATAATTTAAAGAAGCAAAATTTTGAAAATAGAATATCTACTTAGTCTCATAAATCGTCAGTTGTTTTTCTGTATACCGCATCTCACCGTCGCGACCCATCCATGTATAGAGGTCAATGGTAGCCCGGCTCACACGGTTCGTCCAACTTCTGATAAGACGTGAAATGTACCAAAGTTCTGTACTAATTCCTACTGGACTACACTAGTCTAGCCGTCGGAGTGAGGCGGTCGCCGTAGCAGAGATCGGCTGGAGCACATTATCAAGAACTTGCATGGAAACTGTCAAACTGCAAACGTTCAAACACTTACCATTTTATAAATTTACACCCAAAGGCAAAGGCAAAAGATCAGAAAATAATGTTGGTACTGTACTGTTCCCAACAATTGTGCGAAATAAAAACATACGTCGAAAAGTCTGATAACTAATTAGTATGAAGATATTCCAATATGCGCTTATATCTACATAATTATAACATTACAAAGAACAAATCGATCTGTCCAAATGCGCTTATAATAATTATGTTATAAATAACTAAAAATATCTTCTTCTATATTAGTTTTCCTTATATCAAACAAACAACACCTAAACTAAATGGAACGACATCAAACTATTGTTATATATTTTTATAAAAGATATAATAAACAAACTGAATACCATAAAAACCAATACGCAACGCTCGAATAATTCCACCTGAATAAAACAAAACAGTCAGACGACCCTAAATAAATACAAGCACACGAGTCATCACATAGGCCCAATAACCATCACTAATAGCAGAGCCCGAAATACCCTCAGCCCAACTTATCCGGGACAAGGCAAGGCAACAGTGAAATTGAAACCAATAAAATGCTGTACAAGTAAAACGTTTCCCGTGTACAGTGACAGCCCTAGTATTTGACGAGGGTTGTCATAAGTCTTCCTTCCGTGAACGGCTGATGGGGCCGCAACTACGGTCTATTCCTGTTGCTACGTGCGAATTATTTATGACTATTTAAAATGATTTTATATATTTATTTATTTAATAATTTGTATTACACAGGATAGACAACACACAGACACAATAATGACAACAAATGGAGAGACAAAAGGACAACTTAGTTTTAACAGAAATATCTTTCAGTTCGCCTGTGAGAGTGAAAGATTAACGAGAAGAGGTTGTTTGCTTAAACATAGCTTTGCGAATTCCCTTTCTTTGTCGCGTCCTGCAATCCTCAAGTTGTCATTCTTTACAGTTTAGTTTTGAAATATAGTATTTCGCATCAGTGGCGGCCCTAGGGAGAAGTAGGGGGGGGGGAGGTCAAAATCAACCAAGACTGGTTCACCCTGGCCGCAAAATAAGTTCATTCGGTTAGATTGTGGCCACATTCAAACTCATACCGGGTGACCGTAAACAACATTTTAAAAGATTTTTTCTACTCCTCTACTTTAATCTGGCATTTAAATAACCAAAAAGTCTAATATAAGTACATACATAATTAAACTCTTTGAAAAAGTGTACGCTCTATGGCCTATAAAAGCATTGTTTACAAAGTGTAACTGTACTATAATGTCGCCAAAAAAGCATTGTTGTTTTTTTTTTGATCTGGAAACTGGCACCTTTACTTTGTTTGGTGCCATAGATATACTATAAAAAAAAAAGTATACATTTGCCGCCATTTTCCCGCGCGTTGGAAAATAAATTGGAAAATTTTTGTGTTTCGTTTAAAATTACGTCGTCGTAGAAAAAGTATTGTATGCAACGTTGTATAACTAGGTCAAAAAATGCTCGTGGCGTCTCTTATTGCGATGTTCGCCAAGGCTCACATCGCAACTCACGCCACTCGCATTTTTGACCCTTCTTATACAACTGTTGCATAAAATACTATAAATAGGTAAATTTTGGTGGCCATAAACTAACCGAACAATTTTGTATTTTAAGGGGCTGAGGGGTGCCATACTCCTAAATATTTTGCTAGGGTCGCTACTGTTTCGCATACATTTTATTTCACGTAATTTATAACTTAATGCAGCTAATTCACTAGTATGATTTAAAGAATATAATTAATATTTTTTTCCACAAGAAAAAATCACATAATAAGCTGTAACAAGACACTAATAATCAACCAATTAAAGCCTTTTTCCCCGCTCAAGACACAGATATAAATATAATGGTTTATATCCAAGATAAAAGACAAGATAGAAGAAGGTTAATAACTGCCATTATTAACTAGCTCGCAGTGTGAGAGATTGTTTCCTAGATGCTGCTGGCGTTATTACTTGGCAAAATTGTGGCTTATTCTTGGAAGAGATAGCCGAAGATTTAATGTCTCGGACAGTTTCATTTCTAAGTCTTCTCAGAAGCTCATATCGTTGGTAATGAAATATCATTTTTTATTAAATACAATTTGTAAATTTGTCCGTATAATAGCTAATGTATCTTGTCGAGTGCCATGTAGTCATTATCACTGAATATATCAGACACTTTTAGAAAGGACGCCCTAATGATATTTTAAATTATGCACCTGTCAAATGTCGGTAACCGCTGTTAAAAGTTTCTTACTTTTTTACATTCCTTTTTATATGTGGATACATTATTATGCACCCTCATTTTGGGTATCTTCTTGTTAACCATATAAAGAAATAACTAAATTTTACTTTCGCCTTAATCACTCATATGTAATGGCCTACGTGTTTATTTTTGACGTGACGTCATATTTTGCCTCAGGTGGCATTCATTACTTGGCCGGATGGACCGATGGAACGCAACATAAAATGTAACAGTAGTTGTTATAATTGAGCCATGTCAGGGGCCTGTGGCGGCTCAATAGTAACCCTGACACCAGGGTTGATGATGTTGGTACTCTACCTCACAACCCACACGATAGAAGAAGAAGATGAAACAGTCTGCCTTCCATTACGTATTCGTTGCAAGTGTGGACACAGCGCGCACCTGAACTGCGCATTTTTTGTTCGTTCGGTCTGCGCATATCTTGTAATGCTCATTACAAAGAGCATTATGATCGTAGCGTGCATGCATCTGAAACGCACAGCTTCCGTACTTATTGTAGATTCGCCGCAAATGGCATAAACTACGTGGCCGAAGAGAATCATGGTCTGAATCATCCCCCTCAGTATTTGTTACGGTGTCACTAACACCCATACCTACTTGAATGTACTTGTACGGGGTGTAAGTGACATCGTAACGAATACTGAGGGGGATGATTCAGCTCATTATAAGAAAACAGGCTTGAGCGTGCCGAGTTAGGCGCGACAGGCCTGAGGGTGCTCAGTTGGGCGCGACAGTTCCCGCGCATAGGGCGTCCACGTTACCAGAATTCGTTGAAAAGTTTGTTACATTTCATAACTCTTAGCAAAAATTTAAAGACATTTTTTTCTTTCATTGCATGTTAGATTAATTAAATTATATTCATGGGTAAAGACGGGAATACACTCCAACCACTGGTCTGGGGCAGAGTGACGTCATATGACATGACAAGCGGATCAAATCCACGTCACAGTTATTGGCACAGACGTAACTGTCTCTGTCCACTCCACTAGTTGTAACTCCACTTACACGGACAAATGGATAACATAGCTGACTATTTCTGGTGAAGATGAATATTGGGCTATTGAGGATTTAGAACATATATAGGATGGAACGAGAAGTAGAATCATTGTTTTTTTACCTGAAGTGAATAAAAAAAGTAAACGTTCAGCTGATTATCAGAATCTTGCCTCCGTGGTCCAGTGGTTGAGCGTTCGGCTCACGATCCGGAGGCCCCGGGTTCGAATCCCGGTGGGGACATATCACAAAAATCACTTTGTGATCCCTAGTTTGATTAGGACATTACAGGCTGATCACCTGATTGTCCAAAAAGTAAGATGATCCGTGCTTCGGAAGGCACGTTAAGCCGTTGGTCCCGGTTACTACTTACTGATGTAAGTAAGTAGTCGTTACATGAGCCATGTCAGGGGCCTTTGGCGGCTCAATAGTAACCCTGACACCAGGGTTGATGAGGTTGGTACTCCACCTCACAACCCACACGATAGAAGAAGAAGATCAGAATCATGAGCTGAATCATCCCCCTCAGTATTCAGCACGGTGTCACTAACATACTGTGTAATTCAACTACAGTTTCTCTCGATGGAAAGTGACAAAGTAATTTCCATAGATAACTCCAATTTATTCCCAGCAGGTTTCCTAGTTATGTGGACAGTTTCATTTTATTCTGACCTATATTTTATCCAGCAAAGTAGATTGTCACTCCGGGCAAATCTATAAAAAGTAAATTAATAAAACTAATTTTCATATATACTTACTTACATGCACGCTAGCGATCGGTAATTAGGCGAGCAAAGCTACAAATTATGACAAAATAAACCACTTTTGATATTTTCTTCTTGGTTTTGAAATCAATGACCATCACCATCACCATCAAACCTGGTGTCAAGATTACAATTGAGCTGCCACAGCAGAGTTCAGTGGTTTAGCCCCGAACCGAGATTCGAACCCGTAACACTAAGATGTAAATGGTTCGTTCGCCGAACAGAGCTATTATGGTTTTTTTTTATTCGAACAATAAAATTAATACAGCATTGAGTACTTGCCTACCAAATATAATGGGTATAACATTTTGACGTGTAACTGACAGTCAGAACTCCAGAGAAATAAAAAAAAGACTGTACTATTTACTTTGTAATATTATAAAAGGAATGTTAATGGATGTACTAGTACGAAAAAAATATTTAATAGAAATTTATTATTTATTTATTGTTTTATTTAAATATTTTTATTTTTATTTATTAAATAAATTAAAAAATAATAAAAAAATATTTTATTTCAGACTAATAGTGCCCATTTTTGTTAGTAACAATGTAACTTACAAACTATGTTAGTAACAACAATAATGTAGAGTGGGAATTTTATAATAATTAGCCCATTCCTTGGTCTACCCGTTTAACGTGCAGATCCAGGAATCGGCCAAAGACATCAGAGTCCATTTTCGCCTCTATCACATTATTTAGGATTCCTCCGTGGTCTTTTTCCGTATAAGTGTATAAAAACAATCGACATTTGTGTTCGCTTTTTTTGACGTGCCTTATTGTAGATTTGCCGCAGATGGCATTAACTACTTGGCCGGACAAATGAGGAGCGCTGAAGGCTCTCACCCGGTACAACGTTTAAAGGTCTTCGCACATTATAGCAACTCAACGGCGACTCGACTCTATGCTAGACATTGAAATTTAAGCCCTGTGTCATATGTTCAAGGTTTAATTTCAAAAAATGATTATAGAGTAGTGTACAACGAGTGGCCTACGCATCGTACACTAAAGGTCAACCCCGACACGTTTGTCACGCAATGACCATACGTCGTCCACGGAACGACCACATGTTGTCCACGCAACGACTATGCGTTTGCGACTGACGCGTGAGCGCGGGACGGGCAACCACCTACCCGTCCGCCCCGTGCCTTCCCCCCGCCCGCCATCATTCACTATAGAATCGAAGGACGGAGTGCACGTTGGCGGTACACTGTGATATTTTTCGAAAATCATGCAGAAAGAAAAGTTGATAGAAGAAGTAATAATAAGTAATAGCTATAATCGCCAGTTCACTGAATGTAAAGTTCGACATTTCATAAGCAACACGACTTCTTTGGACAAAATTTAACCGAAAACTGAGGTTAGACGAGTTGTCTGTTGGAAACTCGTTGACACCGCGTTGTCCACTCGTTAACACCGCGTTGTCCACTAGTGACCATTGGGTGGATCAACTAGTTGACTACTCATCGAAAGTGTGAGTAGAGTTGCTGCCGCGTTGGCGTGGAGTTGTTATAATGTGCGAAGACCTTAAGACAACAGCTTGAGGGTGCCCTGTTGGGCGCGAACCTCGGCTCAGGGCGTCGTCTGAGAGGAAAAATATTTGAAAGAATTAATCGACCCTAGTGGGTCGATAGCGATAAGCGCTGAATGAGTGAAATCGTCGACCACGCCGGCGGGGTCGGTATCGGGGATTTACCTATATTACTAGTATAAGTATTTCTTCAGTTAGTGACATTATAACGAATACTAAGGGGATGATTCAGACCATGATTCTGAGTTAATATCAAGTGGAATTTTCCGTCAACAAGTGACATCACTAACACCCTGTACAGTTTATCAAGGCTTTATATCAACGTCAAAACAAGAGTTTACTATAGGTATACCAATTAAATAGACAATTTTATTTTAATTCCTTAAGTATAACATTTATTAGTTTGTAATTATAGCTGTAAGCTCCCCTTATAAAATAAAATATAATTAACCTCGTAAAGCCGAGGTTTCCAGACACAATAGTAAAATAATGGAGTTTGGATTTTAAAAGGATTGTCGGCGTTACGACTTTAATGTAAGATGTCAAATATAAATGTATATGTACTAATAATAGTTTTTATTATAAAACCGATAAAAATCGTTACAACAACGCTGCGATCAAAAAAATGCAAGTTTAATTAAAATGCATAAAATTTGTCATGTAATGATATAATTAAAGCACATAATAACGGGTTCTTACCCGTTTAAACGCGGTAAGAACCCGTTATTATGTGCTTTAATTATGATAATAACCGCGTAAAAAAACAATGTTTGTAATGATATGTTATAAAACTTGATGTGCATAATATAAACTCACGCCTATTTTCCGCCGGGGTAAGCAGAGACTATGGAATTACATTTGTTTCGATCCTGATACTTTTTCTTCCTCCACATTCATCAATCGTTTCATACACGCATGCCGCCGGTTCGGACTAGATAATACTTAACCTTTTCAAGGACATCCCCAATTTGGTCAATGAACGTACGACGGAAAATTTTGCACTTGATATCAACTCATAATCATGTCCAGAATCATTCCTCAAAGTTTTCGTTACGATGTCACTACCATTCCGTATATACAAACTATCCAACAAAATAACATTGTTAGAACCTTCATTTAAGTAATTTATTTCATATAGAAATATTGTTGAGAGAAACTTTATTCCCTTAAGAATCCATCAATAAATAAGTGTGAAGGATATTATCCAATATCCATTTATCATTTATTTTGCTGATGTTTCTCATAACGTTATCTATAATTAATGATCATCGCTTTCTTTATTTATTCATTAAGTTATTTTTTTATTCTTCATATACATATAATGTAATGTGGTCTTCCCTTATTTAAGCAACATTCTGATTCATTATGTTTATGTTTATGTACTATCGCCAAACTAAAACAATAGTTTGTTGGCGTCAATGACAATAACATTTATTGTTTAATACCTTCGGCATTTTAATAAATAAGTAACTAACATTTATTTTATAAAAGCACGATTCGCACGATTCTTTAAATGCAAAACTGACAAATCCAAAAAAAAATATGCCATAAATTTGTATGTAATACGACAGCAAGTCCCTAATTCAATTCAGCTTTATAATAACAAAATAAAAGCGGATTTGAAGCTAACAAGACAGTGTGAGGGGTTTACAGTCTCGAGACTTCTCTCGCCTTTCTTCTGGATTGACTCGAGTGCACCCGAGAGCGATTGAGAACGTTCGAGAACATTCGAGAACCATCCAGGATTATTACTTTGAAAATGCACTTTAAGACAGTCGATTGTGACTCTAATAAATTAAGAGCCTTTGAAAGTCTCCGCCTGGAGACATAGATAAGTTTTGAATTAGGTGGAATAGCGAACAGATTATTATATTTCGGTATTTAAGATTTTAGGTATTCTTGGAATTGGAATTTGAAATTTTGACACGCGATTTTGAAATACAGCATTTCTTTTTAGTATGCATTTTCATATCAAGATTAGGAACGAAACGGAATAGTCGGAATATTAAATGCAGCTTGTCTACTTTGAATATATAGGTATGTTGTAAAATTCATTGAGATATAAGTATTTAATCATTGACCGAATATGGTACTATTTATCTATATGTTTGGTACACGTGGGGTACCTATACCAACGGGTTAATAAATCATTACAGTCAACATGAAAATTTTCCCTGTGAAATCCGCCGCGAGTAAGGGGAGAGAGTGTTTTGTACTTCGGAAACTAGTGAAAAACTTCCGTCATAATAGCCTAGACGATACGACCCTAATGCATCCTCTTTCTGTTTGTCGCACTGAAAAAGCATTCGATCGATTCGATAAAGGAATCAAATAGACTATGCATAATATATCTACGGGTTGGTAATTAGTCAATTATAGACGGCGAGGCGGTTCACGAAATATCACGTTGGTCTAACAGAAAGCTCGGTGAGGTGTGGGTACGCAGTTCATCATGCGATGAATGTACCCCTGACTATACCAAACGCGATTATAGTCATGAGCTTAGGATATGTTGATCCGGCCAATTAGTTAATGTAATTTGCGCCAAAAATATCAAAAAAGGCTATGGTTTGTGCGTGTCAGGACTTTAATATCAAGCGTTGACAATTGCACTTCAGATACCTAGCTAAATAAAAGTCATTGGTACAAGGTCGGTACTTAACAGAAATATAGTACTAACTCTATGCAATTTACTCCTCTAAGTACTGTTACACCCCGCATAGTTCATACAAACAACCTCGTTTTACACACACGCTATACATTGACATTATCGTACACGCGCATCCGTGTGTATCATACGATTCAAGTTTAAACTATGTTCGAAGGGGGGTGAGGTAAAACTAGCTCAGACCCTGGTGCGGAGCGAAGAGTTGCCGTTCTATACGTAGTATTATTCCTTATTCTGTGGTACTGTGTTCCTTTTTTAAACTTTCTTTTCTACAGGTAAAAAGACTGCACTAACAAAGGGAAACATTGTGGCTAACACAGAGTTGAATAGAGCAAATAAAATGTAATATGATAGTTCCATAACAAGCCCAGTCTGGTTTGTGGAGTTGTTTTCGAAGTCATTTGTTTTGATCCGACACTGACGTACTGTTAGTACCTGGTTCGTGTTTATTTCTGCTATATCTCTTGCCTTGCTATATATTGTTCTGATTAAAGCGTGAGACGCTATCGCGGACATTCTTGGGGCAAAAAGACAAAAGTTTGAGGGAACTTTGAGGTTCTGAGTGCATCAGGAGTTAGTTCTTAATCGATTATAAATCCATCCTATAATTTGTAAAAGTAGACACTCAAACTTACTACTAAAATATGTACATAAAACAGACACGTATTAAAACAACAGTAGGTATTATACTTACATAACATCAGCATAATAATGATTAATTAAACGAATTCCAGTCGAGCGCGCCCGAAACAGAGACTCGACAATTACGAGTATTATCATAATAACAAAAGATATTTGGCCAACAAAGCGCCCAATCAGACGGATCGCGGCAGTAAATCAACGATTTAGCGTTCAATTTCCATAATTCACACTATATCAGGTTACGGGTGGAATAAAGAAAAATCCAATTTCCCCTCCTGCATTACGCGACTAAAGAAGGTTGCGTCAAGCGCCGTTCATAGTGGAACAAATAAACTCAAACTGACTTCACTTGAAATAAGTTGCATTTATACTAATATTAATTTTACGTAAGTTGTTTGACACAGATATATAAATAGGAATAAGTACCATTATGTTAGGGCGAAATAAGTAGTACTTACTTACTACAAAATATAAATTGGTAAGTACTTAACTAATACTTACTAACTGTACTTATATTAATACAGATCACAAGATAATAAAATATGTTTTTTTTGAATTACAAAAATACATTTTTTCGGGGTATACAAAAGTAAAGTAATAGATAGGCAGGTATCTTAAGTTCAAGAATAGCAGGCTTTATATTATTCTATTCGACAGAAAATTATTTTTATTCAGCTCAGTAAAATAAAAGTCGTTACCTAATTCAAATTTTAATAATACTTGACAAGAATTTTCAAATTCACAGAAATCACCAACCGAAAGATTTAAAGGACTACAATTAAAGAAATTCAACAGCGAAAAATTTCAAGTGGACTGTCAAAAGATTGTGAGGAATGGCCGTGTCCATCAGAATTATAATAATTAAGTTTAAGGAGTATCTTTATTTGAGTGTGTCCTTCAGCTCAAAGTGACTCGACATTTATTATTCAGTTTTTTTGTGACTCCTGAATATAATTGCTTTTTCAGTTCCATGACGTTTCTCTTTTCTAAGTTTTAATGTATTTGCGTGGCTCTTTTATAAGTTTGAGACTAGATCATAATTTTTATGCCGTTTTGAGATCTTTCTGAGTACCGGGTGAGAGCCTTCAGCGCTCCCCATTTGTCCGGCCAAGTAGTTAATGCCATCTGCGGCAAATCTACAATAAGTCACGTCAAAAAAAAAAAAAAAAAAAAAAAAAAAAAAAAAAAAAAAAAAAAAAAAAAAAAAAAAAAAAAGAGATCTTTCTGAGCATATTTAAGTTCATAATTCATTCCTGTCTTTTTATGGCAGCTTTTTTGCAAACAAACTTTCGTAAAGAGTTAATAAAGTAGACAGACCCATCTAATTTCGTTGAGCTTATTTATTAAAGTGTTTAGGTTATCTACGTAATACAGAACATTTTATTAACTTAAACCTTTAAGACCGAAATTGCACTCATCCAAGGTCTTTATTTATTATTCAACCGATAAAATTACCAATTTATTTCTGTTTAAATGGCAATCAATAAAATTTTCATCGACAATCAACAAGCGCCTGGTTTAAAATTCACGGCAATATCGCGTTGAAACTTTTCCAAGGAATAATGAGCGTTTCACTCATTCCCCCAGTGTGGACGTTCCTGAGCAAGGTGTTTCGGATATGAGCGATTATTCAGGCCCTGATAACAATGGGGTAATAAATTATGATTGATGAACACCCCTAGATACCCCGTGCGCACTCCTTAGGGGAACAATAAAAATATTTACTTGTTACGCCTGAAATATTGGGGATTAATCTCCCTTATTTATATTTATAGCTCTCCATTATGCATAACTTGTACGCTATTGTGGTTTTGATTAATAATGGGTTTATTGGTTTAGGTAATATATCTACGTACTGTTTAGGCTAGCACCCAAGGAATCGTTGGCAGTTAAGCTGGGGTGACTTTGTGTATTATGGAAATAAACACTTTACCTTCTTCACGTTGCGCAGTCGGGTAAAAAATCCAAGTTGATACATTTTTTCTCTTTCACCGTCACATAGAGCATATCAGGAGAATAGAAAAGGAAAACAAAAATATGACAATGTGAAGATTAGATGAGTACTTCATGAGTACGTAAAATTTTCCGTTCAACTTTCATTATGAACGTGTTTCTTCTTATTTCGCTTTGTATGAAAACTTTCTAAGAGAATGTTGTCTTAGTAACTACCGAGAGATTTCCCCGTCGTGTGGTATGATATAATCCAATAGTTTATTGTCAATGAGGTTATTCAACCCTGATAATACATATTTTTTACAAAAACATATTGTGTGGATATTGGCATTAAATATGTATAGTTTATGTTGTGTAGAAAATAGAAATATAATACTTACTACGTTAAAGCGTAATGAAGATGAGTGTTATTCAATTTAGCAACGTATAGATACACTTTTGAATCTGCATAATTAGCATTAGGTATGTAAGTAATTTGTAAATTTTTCATAAGGATACATACATAACACAACATAAATAGCCTATATATGTCCCACTGCTGGGCACAGGCCTCCCCTCAATCAACCGGAGGGGATATGGAGCATACTCCACCACGCCGCTCCATTGCGGGTTGGTGGAGGTATTTTTACGGCTAATAGCCGGGACCAACGGCTTAACGTGCCCATAAGGATACAAAAAACATTAATACAATAAAAACCCCACAAAACTAATTCCTTGGTTTGTCTGTGGGAATGGAGTTCGCTTGACACTATTTTTATTAGGAACCCACATGTAATCACTTTTTTAACAGGCAAACCCACAGCTGAACTGAAGACCGTGGTTCTGGTGCTAGCTACCGTTTATAAAATATGTTTATCAATGATTGATGATCAATGGATCATGTCAGTGAAAAGTGGGTCATCATTATCAATGACCCTAACGATGACACTAACACCCGGTATAATAACACACACACACATTTTGACATAGGAATTGAAAAACTTATCTTAGGTACTTTCCCGTAAAACATATTTTAATACTGCCAAGAGAGAGTTTCAAGTAAAGGATTATTAGTCAAAGTCGTCTATCGAAAGTAAACAGGCCAGGAACTAACCCTGGACTGCAAACAACATTATTCATCCGTCGCACCGCGCACCCGACAGAG
Source organism: Pectinophora gossypiella (assembly GCF_024362695.1). Lineage (NCBI taxonomy): Eukaryota > Metazoa > Arthropoda > Insecta > Lepidoptera > Gelechiidae > Pectinophora > Pectinophora gossypiella. The sequence continues at coordinate 6,029,690 of NC_065416.1, read as the reverse complement.
ACAAACATTTTATGGACACAGCTTTATCACTGAGTATTGCTTTCCGTATGCTGATCGGAAAATATGGAATATTTTATGACAAACTATTTTATGGTCATGTAACTTTAAACTATAGTCTTTTTAACTTTTACGTACACGCGAACTTCCCCATAGAGCGACACGATTCGTGCAGTAGGTATTAAAACTCAAAGACTTAGATTTTTTATGACAAAACCATAGACTTAGATTTCAGATTTTAGATCACAATTGATTTGAATAGAGTAATAATAGATGACAGCCTAGATTGTGAGTGTTAGAATAGGGTAGTTTCCAACAAGTCAAATTAGTTACTTTTTACTAAACGTCAATACACGAAATTACCATGGAATTTGTAAAAAGCGACCTGAGACGTCATAGAAAAACGTGACAAATATCGCACTTATTATTACATAATAAGTTGAATAGAAAAAAGAAAACTTTTTTTGTTTATCTTTAGATCTGTCTTTATATAGTAATCAGAATTTCATGATTTGTCTTAGACCTACGAAACTAGCCAAGTTGTGAGGTCATCAAAAACGGTCAAACGTCGAAACCTTTATTATTACAACATTTACTAGAGTACGTTGTACTTAGTTTAATATCTACTGGCAATCTTACCCAAATACCGCAAATCAATAGGATGTCAAATTTTGTTGCTGTGGCGTAGGACACTAGGTAGATTAGGTTATACGAAGTTTTGGTCATATCTAAGATCAGGCCTATTTTCCGTTGGGGTAGGCAGATATCACGGAATTCCACTCACCATCATGACACACCGCCCAACTGGGCACCCTCAGGCCTGTTGTTTTAAACGTTGTACCGGGTGAGAGTCTTCAGCGCTCCTTATTTGTCCGGCCAAGTAGATATTGCTATTTGCGGCAAATCCACAATAAGTCACGTTAAAAAAGGACCTGACACACCACTTTTGCTTCCTCCACTCTCATGAAAGTCGTGTAGCTAGGTTTAAAGGTTTTAACTGGAGTGTGAAGTTGTTTAACACTTCATTTAGAAAGAAGTTTAGCGTTTCGGATAAGGAAAAAAGGTCTATACCGCTCTGCCGGGGTCAGCATAGAAGACTTAAAATATTTGCTGTCGCAAGATAATTGTTTATTGTCCTTTTGTGATTGTACATAATGTAGTGGACGAATGTATTTACTTACACACTATATCTACTTATTTAAAGTTAAAGTATATACTCGTATATACTTTAACTTATATTGTCAATGTGTCATACCTAATAAACGCAGTTCGTTACCAACCTCCGAGTTTGATCAATCTCCTAAATACCACCTCCACATGGCGACCTCTGCCATTGGAACCGTGGCACGCGTGTATCCCAAAAAGGAGTAATTGATTTAGCGTCAGTTCAATTTAACTGACAATCTCAATCTACCACTTCTAAGACCATTTGGTTATCAACGTCAGAATTCACGCAATAACTCACTTATATCTTTTAAGCTTTTAAACTTCCTCGTAAACGTTGTTTAAAAATACAAGCAAAGAAATTTTGCGAAAGCCATTTGCTGGGTAGCGTTTTATCACAAACATACTTATATATACAAGCGGTTTTGCAAGTTCATTGTAATGGCTATATTTTGGTTTACGAATTGTAAAGTTCGGTTTTCAAATGTAGATTCGTAGTTTTTAAGGGATATTCTTCCGCCGGTTCTACTAATGTATTGTCTGTATACCGTACTTTTGTGTTTTTATGTACGTACTATGTTATATCTAACTCAAGACGAAGGTTTTCGGGCGGCTTCGAAACTCTCGCTAACGGCTTGGCTCACCTTCACCAGAGAAGGTGGTGGTGGTGTGGAGAGTGACATGGTGAGGTATGGCTCCACCAAGATAGTAGGTAGATATAAAGTGTACATAACATACCAATATACTTAAACAGTCTGTATACTCATCGGGCACTCCAACTGGCTGGGTGGGATAGTATGCATATCTTTGTATGCTTGTATTGTACGTATGAATGAATACGTACTATCCTTTGAAAACACGTCTACGTTGTTTGCGAATTATAGGTGCATTAGTTAGCCCACTGGTAGGGTATATTCATGGTCACTTCACCCTAATGTGTTCCACTAAACTTGCGAGAGATGGTAACTACAAGGTGTCGACTGCTTTGTTTTAAACTTTAAACTTTGCCCCAGATTTGAATGCGGAAAAGAAAAGCAGGGAATTGTCTAGTACTAGTGGTGTTAGCAACACTTTCAAAGATATATTAGGTATTCTCTCACGTTGTTACAAAGGCTTTTCGTTTAGTTTGTTAGGCTTTTAAGCGACATTTCGTATGGTGCTATTTTATTATAAAAATAAACTTGCTTTACAAGTCAGTCGATTACATAAGATTACTAAATCTTTTAAGGGGCAATGTATACGTTTTTACAATAAGATTCCCATTGACATTCAGAATTTGCCTTTCAACTGTTTCAAGACAGTAGTTAAACAAAAACTTTACAAAAAAGGTTATTATAAAGTTAGTGATTATTTAGAAGATATGACTGCATGGGATTAACTGTCTGAGGACTGATATTAGGCAGCTAAATTACTCTATTGTATACCAATATTTTATGTTTATTTTTATTTTTTTAAAGAACGTCTAGGGCCCTGTGCCGAGGTTTTTCTTGCAACTTCTTTTCCCCGGCTATACGTACAGGTTGTGAGAAGCTGCAGTAGTTTTAGGTGGATGAGACGTTCGTTATGTAAAAATTTGACGATTCAAAGTGTAACTATGTTACCTACTGAATAAAGATATTTTTGAATTTGAATTCATTTATTTAATTCAAGTGACAGATGAAACGGTCAGTGTCAGATTAATTTATTAAATGATGATCCCCGTAGACTTGCTCACGATTTGCTTCTCTGATAAAAGTTTATAAAAAATATAGGTACACTTACCTACCTATTATTTATACTTACCTATTGTGCTTATTTTTATTAGTATGTTTATGTCCTTTGTATATGTCGTTGTGCAATAAAGTATTATTGATTGATAGATTGATTGACTTACTCAATACTTTTTTAAACCCATTTTTTGTGCAATTGAAACGGTAATGGTTATGTTTATATTAAACATACTTAATCAATTTTATGTTCTTATCAATGTAATAATTACAGTATACCTAACTTTAAACTGTAACTTTATATTATGATTATGTCTGCTAATGTAAAGTAAAAGAAGTTTCTGTAAAACCATTTACAGCACTTAGTTTGAAATAACATTTTTTGTGGTTCCAACACCAACGGAGCTGGCGGCGCCAAACTTCGGAAACTTCCAGAAACTTCTAGAAAGTTCGCGAAGCTTCGCACGGCACTCGTTCATATTTTTTTTAAAGAAAAACCTAATTGAAATTATGTCGCAGCCGAGCGTGGCATGCGGCGCCGTGAGATGCAGAAGTTTCAAGCTGCAGTTGAGCGAATTTTGTTATCTTTATAAAAATATTGGCAAAAGCATCTGATCGTCTGTAAACTAGGAGGTAGTTTAAAGAAATTTATTTGGTAAGTATTTAAAATAAATGTCCTTGAACTATTAATATAAAAACTAGTAGTATGTCTTTATTTAAAATGTGCTAATCTAACTAAAATCCCTTATATTTTATACTCAACACAATATTCTTAAAAATATACTTCTTCGTGTGTTAAATTGTAATAAGCAGTTTAGAAGGTAAGAGGGAAGAGACGTGCAGGGCGGTCAAACACATAACTCTCCTTGTTGCTTTGACGGGTAACAAGCTCGCTCCTAGTTCACTCAACTCTAGGCAACTAGGCGATGATAAAGTTGGTATAGCAATATTTCTGTATGCGCCGTGTGTCCCTGATTTAAGTTCGGTAATTAAAAGTTGCGGCTCGTTAGACGTATGCGCCGACCACTTGTATGGAGTACGCCAATTTACGCCGACGAACTATTTCAATGGTGTTCTCTGTTGACATTTTTGAGTTTCGCACCTTAAAATGTGTAAAAGTGAAAACATTTTTGCTTTGGCTTTTACTTTAGGAATGGCGTATATAATAGCAAAGACGAAGTAGGTTTTTCTACTATAATAACTTTCTCTAATTACTCAACAACAGAATTATAGCAGCAATACTGTTTCAATTGATATTAGTGTTTCCACCACAAAAACATGCGCAAACACAGCAAGTTCCAGGGGCAAGTTTCATCAAGATAACACTGCACGTAATTGGCGAGACAAGCCTCCCACAAGGGCCCGCTATGAAACAATAAAAAGGTTCGACCGAAAGTTTCCAACTTTTTGTCAAGTCACATAAGCTAAAATAGCACTTAACCTTAATGGGGGACGCCATTAATTTCCCGCGAGATGCCTTAATGCTTTTGTCGCTGAAAAAATTGCGAATGAATAGGTAGGGTCGACTTTGGCCCCGTGCTCTCTAATACTCGCGAATGATCGGGCGATTTCTGAAGGGCTTTGTAATAATAAACATTTCAATAAGAGCTCAATTAGCTTAGGAGAGGGAAATACGTAAGTTGTTGGTCGAGACCGTTTGAGGATATTCCGCTTATTCGTGTCTGTTCGAGTGGAAAATTATTCATCAATTGAAAGTGGAGGCAGCGGCGTTGAACCGTTCGAGGGAGCCCGATAATTGGCCTCGCGATAAAGAAATAACAAACACTGACTCGGGAAATTGAATTTTTCATATTTCACTTGAGTATTTGTCGTCTGCTTTCGTTTCGCTTCTTAATACCCCTTCCGAATGCTAACGGTTCTCACCGAAGCATTAATTTACTACCAATTCAAATAAATAGCTTTAAGCAAGCTTTTTTTAATCTTTTTTATATGTTTTCTTTAAACATTGATTCTACGTTTACGACTAAGGAGCTTTGATCGATGTATTAAGTTTATGTGGTATTTGATGGATCAGTAATAAATAACACTGAAATCAGGGTTAGTAAGATCAGTTTAACTAGGTATCGATATTTATTTATAATAACAATTATATGCGTATTATTATTACGTAGTTTATGTACCTGTAAGCGTATCTATCATTCTATTTTATTTTTACAAGTATTCCCATGCTGGAATATCCCGCTATATAATAATATTAAATATCTCATATACTTAAAGGTTGCCTGGAAGAGATTGCTACTTAGCACTAAGGCCGCCTTTTTCTATTTCTCTTTTGTTTTCTATTTCCTGTTGCAATAAGGTATTTGTTATGTTATGTTAAATACTGCCTATGTCATAATTTAGTGTGTGTAAAAACTATTATCACTCTTAAAATTGGTTTAAAACTTGTATTGTTTCTTTTGCAACAATTCCTCCAAAACCAGGCAACGCGTAAATACTAAAAAGGTACAAATTTTGTTGTTCTAATTAAGGCGTTGGAGTCGCATCGTTACTATCTAGTTACAGCAGTTCGTTAGTGGAACACGGTTACCGCCCCACATGAACTTAGAGCACTGGAGGTAACATGGCTGATTTTATTTAAAGCCAAATTATTAGAAAAATCACATCCGAATGTGAAAAACCTCGTAATAGACTCGCTAGTTTCAAGATAACATAAGCTCATGACTGTACGGTCACGAGTACTAATATGTATACACTTTCAAACCATCATCATCAGCCCATTAACGCCCCCACTGCTAGGGCACGGGCCTTCCCTATGGATGGATAGGGAGATCGGGCCTTAAACCATCACGCGGGCCCAGTGCGGATTGATGGTTATTAACGACTGCTAATGCAGCCGGGACCAACGGTTTAACGTGCCTTCCGAAGCACGGAGGAGCTCGAGATGAAAACTTTTTTTTGTGGTCACCCATCCTATGACCGCTTTTAAACCAAGTCACATTAACTTTTTTGACAAATTAAACTGTGAGTCTCATTAAATGTCAAATATGATAGTGCGACAGGGTTCTAAAGTGGGTACATGATATTGCTTGGGGTATTTAGATGTACATCCATCGCAAAAAGATCTTAGTACCCACGCCTCACCGAGCCTTCTGTTAGAACAACGTCTAGTGTCAATCTAGGTAAAATTAAGTAGTCTCGGTTTTCACCTGGAATTGAACTACTTGAATTTCTTTTTAATTTGGTAACTTTAGTTTCTACTTTTTATTATTATTTTATGTCAGTGTTGGCAGTCTATAATTGGCAGACATACCGGAACTTTTCTTATGTGTATTTTATTTTGTCAGATTGTGTATATATTGCTGGTATGCTGGTAATAAATTGCATGAAATTGTGGTTTTGTTAAAGAAAATTGAGTAAGTTAAATTAAGTGATAGAGTGAGAAACATTGTGATAAGAAAGAGATGTGTGTGTGTGTGTTGTGTGTGTGTGTGTGTGTGTGTGTGTGTGTGTACTAGGTATCCCTAGTCACTATATCGTCTTTTTTATATCGTCGTTTCCTTCTGATAAGAAGGAAACCTTAAGTTCGTTTGGACACATAGAGCGGATGAAGGATAATAGTATTACAAAAGCAGTATAATAAAGGTTGGTGTTGGGGCTGGTAGAGAAAGACCTATAAGGCCCTAGAAGTAAACTGAGATGTCCTTAGAAAAGGTTCGAAGGAAGCAAAAGAAGTGTTAGGAACGAAGCAAATGGAATTCCATAGTATTTGCTTACCCCGGTGGGAAATTGGTATGAGTTTATGTAGGTATGTATGTTAAAGAAAATAACAGTAGAATGTGGTTTGTCGAAATACGTTTACGTGGTTTTCACTGTAAAGCGACAACATGTCATGTAAGTGCCAACTCTAGTGTAACTTTAGCTTCAACCCGCTCTCTGATTGTCGACGAAAGTGAGAACGTTAGCGAAACTGTGAAGTTACGTCGAACACTCTAACTTAAACGCTCTAATTTTGCTCACCAGTAAATATTTTAAAGAAACTGACTACACTACGTCGAGAATTAATATAACTAGCACTGATTTTAAGTCTAAAAGATAAACCTACCTAAGTAATTGAAGAATCCACTATGTATACTTACCACCGCTAAAGAACCACTCTTCACGGAAAAAAGCGGCTGGTAATAAACAAGTGTTGCTATTTACAACCCAGTGACCCGGTTCTGAGGAAGCCTGCAAAGTTTATTTGTTATATTAAACAGTTTTTTCGTTATAAACAGTTTGTTTTTGGAGAATTACCACCGCCGCTGGCTCATCATCTATCACGTTGGTCTAACAGAAAGCTCGGTGAGGTGTGGGTACTAAGTTCATCTTGCGATGGATATGCCTTATACCTCAATTGGGATATTGTCGTGAACTTATGTTCTGTTTGCGTCCGATATCTACGTAAAGATACGCGAGGTTAAATGTAATGTGGAGTGTGTTATAATGGAATCAAGTAGTATTTTTGGCAATAGTAGTGATGGTATATAATAGTGCCGATTCCAGTACCTGTCATTTTCTTATTCGCCGAAAAGGAAAGGGATGGGTAATTGACAGGCATAAAATTTATGGAACACACGTTAAAGTAGGCAGATATTTAAACAAACTCCCAAGATTTTATATCGGCCAATAACTCGACAGAATTAAGTTGACAGCGCTCGTCAAACAGGTTGAAAATCAACGGGATGCCTATTTTATTCGCCCAGCATATTCACCATTTTAAAATTAACAGTTGTCATTCATCTGTCCCTTTAAGAAAAGGATGGGTATAACTTAATATAAAATTAGGAGTTTTCACGCCCGTAATCCTTAGGGATTATTGAGGTGAGTATTACGTATATATTTTTAAAACATATAACATTAAGTACATATTATGCAGTCGGCCAACCACAACAGCAGCGCCTGCGAAGTCTAATCGTAACAATAATAAAGCAATTAATTGCTAGTCATTCTGTAATAGATTCGTGGACATTCAGACTAATATTGCAGTCCAATTCTGTGTACGCCCGGCACAAAGTAAACTGTAATTAGTTAATTACGTCTGTTTCAGCAATACGTGAGTTTATTTCGATATAGTAGAGTACAAAATAAAGCGAGCTATTAGGCCCATATCTTACTAAGATACCGGCAACAAAATGTATGCAGTTGTATAATGCACTTCTCCCGCTTACGTTTTATTAGTGGCGCAACTGTGGTAGCGCCATCTTGGTGTTCTAGAGAGATATGGTCCTTTAGGCTTGCTTACGGTGGACTAGTAGTGTGGATATCTGCCTACCCTCATAAGATCTACGAACGTGTTTTTGTATGCATATAAGAGTAGTAACAGCAACCGCACTAGTTTTTCTCTAATGGATTTATTTGTGTATTTTAAATACTTACCTACCTACTTATAAAATTGAGTTCCTTTTCGACCAAAAAGGTTCCAGCAGTGCCTATCTAAGTTCGCCGACGATATACACACGCGAACATATCTAATTAAAGTTGGCCGACCCGTTTGGTAAACAAGACAACGCAAATGCCATCCAGCTTAAATAAGTCCAGTAGAGCTAACATGCGTAATGTGATAAAATTTTGTCACAGTCATTTTATCAATTCTGGCGATATAATTATATCGGTTTGTCGATTGGTGCTAATATGTGAACCCAAATAAGTCATGTCGTTCTGTCAAAAAACAAACAAAATAACGTGTCACGCATGTTAGGGGAAAAACAAACTTATCGTATTTGACAAAATTCATTGAATCGATAGACTTTCGCAAAGGCCGGTCATAGGATGGGTGACCACAAAAAAGTTTTCATCTCGAGCTCCTCCGTGTTTCGGAAGGCACGTTAAGCCGTTGGTCCCGGCTGCATTAATAACCACCAATCCGCACTGGGCCCGCGTGGTGGTTTACGGCCCGATCTCCCTATCCATCCATAGGGAAGGCCCGTGACCCAGCAGTAGGGACGTTTATGGGCTGGTGATGATTGAATCGATCGATAATTTTGTTATCCCTGCTGGTCTGGCTCGGATACGCGGACATAATACGCAAAGCTTTTTCCACTTTGGTTTGATACTGAAACAAATAACGCCAAATATGGGTAATATGCTCAATAAGCCCATCCATACCCGTATGTAGTTGCCTTTACAAAAGCTATGCGAACACCGGTTATCGTAACCGCAGCAGATATCGTTATCGTAAAACCTGAATAAGCCCGCAAAATAATCGCAATTTATTTTGCACAATGAATATTTAGTTGGCAAAGCTTTATCTAGTATTGTTTAATTGTTATCGGTACAATGGTGTTTACCCTGTAGTAACGGTATAGTTTGCATCGTAATAGTTTAAACTGCTCTCGTTAACGAGAGAAGGGGTTCTCAAGGTTCAGGGGATGAGGGCTGCGAGTTTGCACGAATGAAATTAATGCGATTAATATGTAGGTAAGGCTTTTGAAGGAGTAAGTAATTGTTGTATAAGTTACTTACGAAGTTTCTGGCGCCAAAATAGCATAATATACTTCAAAGCTAGATGAATGGATATATGAGATCTACTGTTGGGTGTATCCCACTATTTCCATTACGAATTTCCATTGATGGAAATACTGGGACACATTCTCCCACTATTCCCATTGCGGGCGGCGGCAGCAAAAAAAAACGCTGCATAACCTCTTATGACGGCGTGCGCATAGAAACTATTTATTTCCTCTTTAGATAAAACCTCGTGCATAATAGTAATTGACTGTTATTGATAGGTCGCGGTGTGGTTGTGGTACGTGTGAATACACAAGCAAAATTGAATTTAATTACCATACAATTCGACTGAACTTTGCTTGTCTGTCAAATACTTAAAACTTAATCCCTGATTTATTTTCTATTTGTAAGGTGGTTAAAGTGGAAACAGATTCTCAAAAAATGCAGTTGTGTTAAACTAAAACCTAGCCAAAACTAAAACTAACTATATTTTACTTACTTTTAGTTTAACCTAACCTAACCTAACTAAAACCACAGATCATTAATACTCTAAAACTAAAACCGGACCTGTCAAATCTTCAGCTACAACGCTAGGATGACGATGGTAAAGGTATACATAGAAAATAATACTTTTCTACCGGTCTGCTATGAACAGTATTTTTCCAAGTACATTATTTCGCACGTAGCAAATAAACATGACATTTATATATAATATTTACTTCACCAAAATACGAAACTTAATTTCTTAAAGCTTGTGGATTCCATTTTTATGCAAATATGATAAATTGCGCCATTATTCACTAGCGCTGATTAAGAGGAAAATCTTGTACTGGTTGTGCAAATGAAGCCGAGTTTATCATACAATTGTCTTTCACTAATTGGACAGGTAAGAAAGGGACAGCTGCATAATTTAATTTAGATTTTCAGTGGTCATTGTGACAATATTAGTTATAAATTATAGGCGAGGTTTATGATAGTTTGGATCAGATTATTATCTATCTTAATAATATATTAGTTGTCAACTTCCATTGACATTAAAGATAATGTTGTTACTAACATCCATTTTACAAGTCCTTGCTTGTTTTTCTTCTGTTTTTATATCTTAATATCCACAACCTGCAGTGGGGCAGTGTCGTGAAGTATGTTCCATACCCCCTCCGGTTGATCGAGGGGAGGCCTGTGGCCAACAATAGGACGTATTTATGTTGATGTGTATCTACGTAGGTATATAAAATTACGCCTGAAATCCATAAGTATTGCGTCGGCGTATTGGCTAAATATAGATTTTGATGAATTTAAAAGCTCATCGCATTTTACCAAATTAGTTTATCAGCTACGATAGGACGCACTTACTCAACTTTTGCGTGTTCGTAAACAACATAAGTAGATTAACAGATTTTCTATCTATTACATCGAATTAATATGTTACATCGGATTCACCTAGCACTATTGGGACATTTATAACGTAAAAACAGCATTGTGAAGTAAATTGAATTTCTCCAAGTATCGGTGTGTCCGGGAAATTCATTTCCGGTCACGTCCCGACTTCCGCCAGTGGATGACTTGAGGACCGATGGAATTCCTTCATTCTTTATATAACACTTCAGTACAATATAAGGAATAAAATGAAAATGGTTGCGCAGTTATTGGATCGACTACCCGACTCTGTATTTAGAGGTAAAAAGCTTTTCACTTTTGTTTTCATTTCACTTTTTGTTTTTCTTTTCACTTTATTTTGTTTTAAGTTTAAGTATTTATATATTGTAACCCTCGAAAGCAGCGTGGTCACTCCCAACACGTGCATATTAAATTGCTTACTGGGAGGTCCACAATTTCGATTATGTAAAATAATGGAGAAAACTAAAATTATTTTTATTTTATTTTCACAAATACTTATTACAAATTATTTTAGATTTGGAGAGGTAGTACGCCACGTCTAAGGATGCTACGTCTATGAATTTAAAGAGCAACTTTTATCAATACCTATTCCATCTCATAATAAAATTATTTCATGTTTTGTTCTTCCAGTAACCTCAATATTGCGTAGAGTAATACCAAACAAAGCCCTTCTCAGAGTTAGAACATACATCATCGCATTTACATCGCCGAAAACTATCACCCTATTCCGCCCAACTACCACTGTGGGACCTTAAACCATTCAGAGGTTTGTCATACGATCTTGATTTTTACGTTGTGCGTAATAAAAATATGAGGAAGCTCGCTGTTCAACGAAATATAACTGTCGGAGGATACATAAAAACTACGGGGGCGATTCTTGAATCACTCGTTATGGGGCGTGTGCGTAGGGATGTTTGCTTTCCGGTTTCACTAGATAAATTGTCGAGGGGTTGTGGTGGATACGCTTTCATTTGTAGGTACTTAAGTTGAGATCGCTTCGGTAAATTTAGTAGGATCTTACTCAAACTAAACAAGTGGGGTGCTTTGGTTTCAGCGTCTGCTCTGCAGGTGTCTCAGAGTTTGTATTGACTTTTGTTATCCCCGTTAAACTAAAGCTATTGAATACAGTGACCCAGTTTGATAAGCTCTCTATTGTTAACTGTGTTTGAATATAAGTTCCAATACTGGCCGACATCTTTTATTGTTGTTGGTAATATAGATGAGACCTATCCTTTTGTGCTCGGTTATATTGCAGCAAGATCTTGAAAATACTTTGTATTAGGGATCTACGTATAATCTATTTAATACTCAGCTCTGTGTGGATTTGCAGTTGGAAGAACGTTTGACTCTCACTATGAAGTCACAGGTACAATGAACACGGACCTTCTCGTCTTCTTATCGTGTAGGTTGTGAGATAGAATACCAGCCTCATCACCCTGGTGTCAGGGTAATGATGGAGCCGTCAAAGGCCTCTGACATGGCTCACGAATAAGGAACACATGGAACACCTAACCTAACCTAAACCAATGATATTCGAATTTGATTATGAATTAATGTTTGAATCATATAATATGTAGGATCATGATATAAAAAGTATTGAGGTTATAATCATTTATGAACCAAACATGAATTCTAAAACAAATTTGACAATCATTGGTATAGGCCTGTGCTGGATTCGAACCTGCGCCCTCAAAGTGAGAGGCAAGCGTTCTGCCAACTGAGCTACCACGGGTTCCGACTGTATGGGAAGTAATACTGGGTAAACCCAGTAGAGTCGTCACTTCACTACCATAATCTTTAGAAATCTTTTTCCCTTTCATAGTTAAATAAAAATTGCTCTATTGCACTTACAACCGCGGGAGCGTAAACTTTTTTATGACGTCACGATAGTATTGTTTCATGCTTTCACTCCCCTATGATCGTAAGTTTATGCTATTTTTTATAACCAAGTTTTGTTATATTGCGTCAATCGTAAAGTAAGCTATTTGTTCCAGTGAAATTATATTTATTATGTTTTTCTTTATAAATCCTTTACACTACTACAGTCGGCCTCCGTGGTCCAGTGGTTGAGCGTTATGCTCACGATGCGGAGGTCCCGGGTTCGAATCCCGGTGGGGACGAATCACAAAAAAAAAACACTTTGTGATCCCTAGTTTGGTTAGGACATTACAGGTAGGCTGATCACCTGATTGTCCAAAAGTAAGATGATCCGTGCTCCGGAAGGCAATTTAAGCCGTTGGTCTCGGTTATTACTTAGTGATGTAAGTACGTAGTCGTTACATGAGTCATGGCAGGGGCCTATGGCGGCTCAATAATAACTCTGACACCAAGGTTGATGGGGTTGGTAATCCACCTCACAACCCACACGATAGAAGAAGAAGACTTCAGTTAATATACAATTACTTAAACAAAGGTATACGTTCGTTTCATTTTGAGTATCGGCGTTTATTGGAGAATTGATTTGCCGGACTTGTAATGTAGATTTGCCGGATATGGTATTAACTTACTTGGCCGAAAATCATAGCTGCTTTCATATGTGGAATATCGCTTTTACGGCAGCGTTATATAGCTATGTTTCTACAAATTATACGAAGAAAGTTATGTACTTATTTATACTAGAATAAAGTCTTTAAATAGCTTGATTTGCAAAGAACACGTCACCGCTACATGTTAAGTAATTATCAGTAATTTTATAAGTAATTTAAAACTCTTTCATTGATATTCAAACTTCCGAGAGAGGACAGAAATTTATTACAACCTAAAATTTAAGCAAAAATTTTTATTACCGCCATTATTTAAGAAGTGCATGCATAAGCATAAAAAGGCATAAAAGTCACAATTAAGCGGAAACAATAAAGAAGGCGAGTGGCGAATTTTTGCAGGAAAATTTACTGTTGCGATAGAGCGAACGCACCCCACAATGTAATGTTGGACATTTATAGCTTGTTTACAAGCCAACTCTTTAACAAACGGTGCAGTGGCGCTCAAACTCTTTAATATAAGTTAGTTTTGATTTAGGCGCATTAGGGCTAATTCTCATTATGGCAACGGACTCGCAAATGGACTACTTCTCATTACGGCAACTTCTCATTTTGGCTACTTCTCATTTTGGCTACTTCTCACTTGGGCTTCTTCTCACTAGGGCTACTTCTCATTAGGGCTACTTCTTATTAGGGCTACTTCTGAAATTTCGGAAATGTTTATTGAAATAATTGACTAACACATAGTATAGAATAAACTACGTATAGAAGGGATACTCTCCTCCCCGCTCCGATAAGAGCTTGGAGTGGCTTGAATCACCTCACCCCCGCGTTGCGAGATACTTTAGCCGTAAGCGGTTAAGGAGCAAGAAAAAGCGCACGTACTGTCTATTTCACTCGTACACACAGGCTAAGGTGGCACTACAGACGGAGGCACAGACTGCATTTGTGATTTTTGTATGGAGTGTCCATGCCATACGTAGGCGTTCCCCTCTGCGAACCTATATGTCCCCAGGACAGATAGTTTTATAACAACTAGTTGCAGTCGGCCTGCGCGCTAGACTGAATCTAGGTGCGTAGGTGATACAACGTCCTTGAATAATGCGTAATTGTTCGGTATTTTGTTGCTAAAAGGGATCTGGCCAGTAAAATTTATATAAAAGATGGCGTTGGCTCTATATTTAAGTAATGTTATGTCATATTATTACCATTAAATCCTCGTAAAACTTAAAAATATAAATTATAACCGTCCTGTTGTTTACGGATTTGTTGACCAACACGCTTCATACATAATGCGGATTAGTCAAGCGACTATAAGCGATTGTTTTGTAGTTGTCATGGAGATCATAGTCGTTACTTTCATCAAAACCTAGTGATTTACCGGTTTGTCGATAATTAATTATCGATAGAAAATTCAAAGACAAAGGAGTCTACATATCATAGCTTAATAGTTAAAACTACAAAAGCGTCACTTATTAATATCATATTCGGATATGACATTTTTTGAATAAAACCTAGCAATAGACAAGCTCGTTTAAAGCCAAGTCAAAATTTGTGATCCCAGTTTTTAGTTGGATTATGTATGCCAATTACAATGACTTCCTCTGATTTCCTTGAACGAATTGTTGAATTTATCGATAGTTCTTTTATCGACAATTGGTACAACCACAATGTGACGTCTCACACCTTCCCGCGCCGCGAAAAGTGGCAAAAAATGTTGTATTGGCACATTGGCAAGTAACGCTAAGTCTACTCCCCTCTGGTCCGCGGAGATCAATGTTGCTCTATGGCCAAAACATACATAACATAACATAAACATAAATAGCCTATATACGTCCCACTGCTGGGCACAGGCCTCCTCTAAATCAACCGGAGAGGGTATGGAGCATACTCCACCACGCTGCTCCACTGCGGGTTGGTGGAGGTGTTTTTACGGCTAATAGCCGGGAACAAAGGCTTAACGTGCCCTCCGAAGCACGGAATCAACTTACTTTTTCGGACAATCAGGTGATTCAAGCCTGAAAAGTCCTTACCAAACAAAGGACAGTCTCACAAAGTGTTTAAAGTGGTCAAAACATACATTATCAAAAACTATAGATTGGAATGAAAGAAGATTACATGCTAAGATATAATAAAATGCTGGATATCTAGAACCGCATGTGCGGAACGCAAAAAAGATTCTTAATTTAAAAACCTTAAAAACACAAAGAATTTGTCATTTTTAAAAGCTGTAGAATACTTCAATAAGTATGAAAATTTTTTAAAAATATTAAAGCCATATCTATACGTATCATAATTATATTTGGCAAAACCAATTTGGTAGGTATTGTAGCCGTTGTCGTCGCCGTTATAGTGGTCACATTGTGTGTTGAAAAGTAAATATCTTCACTAAAAAGTAAGTATACATACCAATAGGAAACTTAACAGCGGTTACGCACACACTACATATGATGCAAATTCGTATACTATAGGCATTCAATATCCCAATAATTTGTTGCAGTGAATACCGAAGAATTACTAGCGATCCTCGAGGGATACCCACTGGCATCGCATTCGC
The DNA here is from genome assembly GCF_024362695.1 of Pectinophora gossypiella. NCBI lineage: Eukaryota > Metazoa > Arthropoda > Insecta > Lepidoptera > Gelechiidae > Pectinophora > Pectinophora gossypiella. The sequence goes on along the minus strand of NC_065416.1, from coordinate 6,013,938 downwards.
CAACGCTGTTGCCCTCGACTTCAGAGAGTTCGATGGTGGCGGCCAGTTTGGTGGCGGCGGCTAGTTCGTTGGTGGCGGCCAGTTCGGTGGTGGCGGCTAGTTCGGTGACGGCTGTCAGTTCGGTGGCGGCACCTAGTTCTTTGGCTGCGGAAGTGAGTGGATGCTGTTTCCAAACTGGCCCCGGACTTCGATGTAGCCCAACCCGACCACCGTCGTCGGTGGTGGGGACATCGAAAGCTGCTACCGATTTAGAAACAGCATCACATTTAAGTGATGGTAATGACAATGATGGTGATGCGGGTAATTCCTCATCTTGTCAATCGTGCTTAACCTTTATTGAGAGCAGTAAAGGCGGAAGGATCTTACTAAGAGCTGGCTTTAGATATCGGGTAAACAAGTACAACAAGAATGGCACATCCATTTGGATTTGCACCGCTGCATACTGCCACGCAACACTAACATTAGATGATAATCAAAGTTATGTGTTGCGTGAAAAACAGCATTCCTGTTTACCTGATTTCAAAGGCGAAGCTGTTAGTTTAGCGATTGATAAGTGCAGGAAACGCGTCCGAACTGATTCTGCTCCGATACCTAGCATATACGAGAGCGAAATGAAACATTTGAAATCAGAGGAGTTTGTTCATGAGTTACCTATATTTTCTGATATTAAAAATCAGTTATATAGGTCTCGCAACAAACACCATTTGGTTTTAAAAGACTGCTTCTCCGATATGCAAAGTAACGATGTAGTAGAATCAGATTGGAATGAGTTTTTATTAATAGACGACGGAGAAGAGGAACGTATTTTGTGTTTTGTTTCTCAAAAAGGTCGTGACACCTTAAAATGGGTAAAATACTACCTGGTTGATGGTACCTTTAACTCAGCTCCTGAACCGAGTAAACAAATTTATTCGATTCATGGAGACTTGAGCAATGGTACCAACAAAAACGTAGTTGTACCTATTGTGTTCGCTTTATTGCCAAACAAGACACAATATACGTACGAGAGGTTATTTAAACTACTTAAAAATGGTATTCCGGAATTCGACCCTACTCATTTCAAAATTAATTTTGAAATGGCAGCTATAAACGCGTTGCGGGTGGTATTTCCACGCGTTCACATCTCTGGGTGCTTTTTCCATTACACAAAAGCACTTTGGAGAAAAGCCGGTCAACTAGGGCTTCTCAAGGTTGCTGGTGGAAAACAGTACCTGAGAATGTGTACTGCCATGGCCTATCTACCTTCTTTTGCTATACCAGAGGCATGGCTGCACTTGATGCACAATAGTCCTGTTCATGAGATAGTGACTAGCTTCCAAGAGTATATGTCCAGCCAGTGGATGGGGAAACATGTTTCCCTCATCTGCTGCTATGGCCAAATGAACCGGACTATAAACCCTGTGAAAGGCTGGCACAATCGCTTGAACAAGAAAATTGGTAAATGCCCAACTATGCACAGAACGATACATATTTTAAAATCCGAGTCAATTGAATCAGATTTCAAAATATGTCAATCGGAGTCATATGTGGAATGGCAAACGAAGACTTCTAAAAAGGCCACTGCTACTGATCGATCTGTTCGATTAATAGTTGGTGACTTTTTGGAAAACAGGATAGACATAGCAACATGTTTGCAGCGGCTATCCAATATGAATTTTTAAATTGAGAGAAAGAATTAAGAAATAGGATTTATTTGTTGTTTAAATATGTTTTTCTTGTTTTCTATTAATAATAGCCCGATAAAGTCCTTCGTAGTCAGTATTCACCCCGAATCAACTACACGCAAATATAATTTACATTGGAAATTTGATATTCGTATTCGCCGCAGTATAGAGGTAGTTATTTTGTGATGTGATGATGCACTGTCGAGTGGCTATACGTGTACTTCATCTGTTTTTTTATTATAAGTAAAGTGGTACATATGATATATAGTTACGATATAAATATTTCAATACAATAGTTTGTGTCGATTCGGAGTTAATACTGGAAGCGAAGCCTTTATTCGTCATCATAATTATTACCATTACCATTCCATAACTGCATACTTTTTGCTTTTGGTGTAAAAACGGTGGGGAAAATAATTTTTCCCTTTTACGAGGAGTATTCATTTAGACACCAATGGTTGGGCTGTAACTAGCTCATTTTAGGCTAGCAATATAACTGTGGCACAAAAATGTATTTCTTTTGTAATGTAATGTCGTAAGTTAACGTAAATATTTTAATATCGCTAATCGTGAACAACATTGCCCACCATAGAGTAACACGGGTCTCCGCCTTTTGTTGTCCACTGACCAAATTAAATATAATTAACAAATGGGTAGTAAAATAATAATTGTCTTAGTAAAATACTTATGCTTAACTGAATTCAATTCTTATATTGTTTTCTGTCACCTTCATAGTCCATAGTTGAGACAACTATGTCCAGCCAGGGGATGGGTAAACATGTTTCCCTCGTTTTATGGGTAAATTTATCAGACAACAACCTCTGTGGAAGGCCACAATTGTTATTTTCTCGATTACACAGGTTGAGCAGCTGCAGTTGTTTGAGACGGAAGACAAATTCGTTATGTAAAAAAAATCGATTCAGAGTGTAACTATGTTACTTACTGACTAAAGTTTTATTGTAAGTTTGCCGCAAATGACATTAACTAGGTACTTGGCCGGAAAGCTGAATAAAGTTATTTTTGAGTTTGAGTATATGAAATTAAATATATCTCCGTAGGTAAATCCTTAGCAATAACCAATAAGACTTTTCTCGTTGTTAATGGTGAAAACTTATTTCTATACCTAAGAGCTTTTTTTATGATGAGGCTCATCACTTCTCTAAGTCATGATTGTAATTTAGCACTTACAGGAAAAACAACTTTGCTGTCCTGTTGTACTTGTTGAACAAATTAATTATAAATATTTTATTTATAGGCCTTCATATAGGGGATTTCCTGGTAGGTAATAACCCAGCCCATTTTTTTAATAAACGGACAGAGAATCTTATATTATGCGAATAAAGGAAATGAGCAATCGGATCGCCCTATGTTTGGGCCAGCCTACATAGATGTAAGTTGATGCTATGTTCTTTTACTTTAAAATAGTTATTGCAAAATAAACTGTCTTTTTTAATGTAATGTTATAATACCACTTACCAATATTGATTCCTGTTATTTATATTAAAATTAGATATATAATATTATTCTGTTTTATTCACTACAGTGATCTTCTCCACCATTATTATATTTAAAAGGCATGTAGCAAAAAAGAGGAATATAATTATTGTATTTGTATATTCTAACCAAATCACAAATAAAAAGTAAGTACAAATAGATTAACAACTATATAAAAACGATGAACTAAAAAAATATGAAGCAGCACCCTTTTTTTTTAAAGTGTACACACATCTAAACTAGCTCTAGAAAATAAAGCGAACGCACCCCGCAAAGACACCCTGTAACTGTTCGCAAAAATCTCAAGGTAACAAATTCTTTCCATACATGTATCAAATTTAAGAAATAAACCAATAATATTCTTACTATTTCTGAATAATCCTTTAGCGTTGTTTTTTCGTTTTATTCAGAGCTTCATTTTCTGGCGTGAAGTTTGAAGGATTTCAGCGAATTTGCATCAACGTGACGGGAAGGGTTGAAAATGTGAATATTGTGCACTCTCCCCTTTGTTTTTGCAACAGATCAAGTGAAAAGCTTCGGAAATGCTTGTCAATAAAGATATTCGGATTCAGTTGAGTAACAAGTAAGCGTTTTATAGGAGTTTGTAGTTGTTACGCTATACCGTTGACACATTTATTTTCAGCGTTAAAAATACGTAGTGTTTTATAGAGACCAAACCTAATTTTCGATTGAGTATAAAATAAGTAAAAATATTTTGTTGAACGTTTCCATTTTTATTCACCTCTTCGAACCATATCATTCAAAAAAACCCAGTGAAAGTACTCAAATAAAACCAAGGCTTGTATTTAACAAAACATTATGAGACAAACAGACAAGACATAATGTTTACAGATATTTAATTGACGGTGGGTTACGGCTTTGAAATAGACTGCTCTGGGCGCGGCCATCCCACTCGCGTCAGACAGAGTTCTGCGGGGCGGAAGGCAAGAGGGAAACCACTGCTCTCTTTTTCCCTAAAAAAGTAGCATGGACAATGCTTCACCGACAAGAGCGTGGCCCTTAAATTAGTGATGAATTAATGGTGTAATGAACCATCGTCATCTCCCTAGTCCGCTTTCCTAACCTAAAGATTTGACAGGTCCGGTTTTTTACAAAAGCGACTGTCTATTTGATCTTCCAATGTAGATAGGTCACATACACCGCTGACACGTAATATGATACGTAGTATTATTCCTTATTCTATGCCGCTGAGCAGGTGATAATTCGAAAACAATCTCGAAAATCTATTGCAGCGCCTCATTAATGTTTGCAGAGGCGCAAACTACTTGCTTCTACACCATTATGAGGAAACGTTGCGCCTCCTTGCTACGCCGCGTGCGCGCCAGCTCGAACAGTATCCTGACTGTGTTATCAGACCGGTGGGACTCCCCACTGCTGAGGCCCTGGATGCAGCTGCACGCTGCTGTGCCAAGGGTCGCACGGGTGTTTTAGCTTAAGTGGTATAAGTTGTTACTAACATTAGAATATAAGTTGTTTGTTACTAGCACATATGGATACAGTCCGAAATAAATAATGAATTTGAAAATCTAGCAGTGCTGGATTCGAACCTACGACCTCACAATGAGAGTCGTTCTCCCAACGTGGCTACCACAGCGCTCCTACGCACCATGCTTCTTTAATTATAAACGAAAGGTTTGTATATAAATAACTTTCATTTCGTTATCCGATAAAGGAGTTTCTCGCTTTACTCAGACATTGTTTTCACGAGCAGTTGGTATAATATTTTGTAACTCTAGTTGCTATCAAGAGTAATTAATAATTTCGCCGTTCACCTTTGAGCCTCAGTTTAATAAATCAAAGGCCTCGCACAGGGTTTTATTGTTGTAGGTTAAATGGGGTCTATTCATTCGTAATAAATTTAGGGTTTAAGCCCGAATATTTTACATTTTTAGTGACTAAAGGCTTGTTTAAGAGCCGTGGTAGCCCAGTTTGTAGGACGAGGTCGTAAGCTCGAGTCGCATACCAATGATTTTCGAATTTGTTGTCGAATTCATGTTTGGATCATAAATGATTATCACGTTCTTCACCACGCTCAGTAGTGAAGGAAAACATCGTAAGGATACCCACATTCCCGAGAAATGCCTTTCGGAAGTATGTCACCTAACCAATATTGGTTTCCCTTTCGCGGGTTGCAATGTCAGACAGGTTTATGTAAAAAACCGGACTTGTCAAATCTTCAGGTTAGGTAAGTGGACCCCGTGAAAAACGGGATAACGTTAGGGAGATGATGATGATGATGAGTGACTAAAAGCTTTCTAAGACAGAATAAAGGAGTGTTTACTTCGTTCAACGACAACAATACGAGTATACGTTTGATAAAATGTAGGAGTCCGAATATAATCTTTAATAAAATACCTATACTGAACTTTTAAGAGTCCGGTTTTAGCCAGTGGCTTAAGTACCAGTCTATCTAGCTGTCAGTTAGCCAAAATTCTGACAACAGGGCCGGCTCAGTCCGCAGTAGAATAGGATGGTGAAGTAAGTTCGACAACTGAACGATTGTTTGAAACATTCCAAAATCAAAAATGGATTATTTTTAGAGTAGTCATGAGAAAAATTTAATTGAAATTCAAGTAATTGGAAACGTGTTATGGCTGACGAGAAAAACAGGGGGTTTCTTTTTTCAAAATTTAATAAATAGCAGTACAAAAAGATTCCAATAAGAAAAAATAAGGACAACGTTCTCACGAAACCAATTCGCTGTCATAAAAAACCTACGGAGGGTAGTTCGATATTCAAATTTATACAAGCATCGGCAGGTAGGTTTGCATAAGCAAACCGAAGGGTGCGGACAGACGCACAATAATCCGGCTTTCACTGGTGTGCGGCCAGCTGTATATTGCACCATTATAGTTTTCCTTTTAAATCTCAAAGGTCATTGATTGCTATCTTTCAGAGATGATTTGGTTGTCAAAACCTCAATGAACTCTCCAATGTTTATCCAATAGTTGAGTTTGTAATGTATAGGTATACTCGTTCATTTCAATATCACTGGATTGATGTTTTGTTTGCCCATTTGCCTTCGAGGTTATTTCCGCCTCGAATAATGGAGTAGCAGTTATTACTTCTATAGCTACCCTAAATCGTACTTAGTACAACCAAAATGAAAGACCTTGACTATTGCGCTTAACCATTTTAATAAAAGGGTGTAATCTTATTTCCTTCACCCAGCCCTCCTAATACGCGGCTGGCATCGGAATACTCGAAATAGAAAAAGCAAAATCAAAATTCATTCGGATGACCCCAGCGGGTCGTAACTCCGGGGAAACTATTTCTATTCCGGTAGGGCCCGACCCCAGGGCACCCGCCTCCTTGTTTCAAAATGTTCGCAAATACTTTGCTAAAGGATCTCCCTTCAGATCTGATTTCACTTTGCTAGTTGATTTCTTGATTATACTTACTTCTTTTACTTTTAGGTTATTTAATTTAAACAACTTCTCCTTACCCGTGAGCTTTACAAATTGTAATGATGAACAGACTTACATACAATCTCCGTTCAAATGTATATTATACTCTTGATGGGTAGGCGTTGAAAGTTATTGAAAAACTTTGTCAATGTACTTACATCAGTATTGAATAGTAAAAATTGTTACAGTAACAGCAGCCTTACTTTTACAAACCTTACCTGTTTAGCTCCATGCTTAAAATTAATTAGGTTATGTTATCCACTTATTGTATCTCACATGTGCCTTTGTGAAGATAAATAATTAATGCACGCTTGCTATTTACCCAACGCAACCTTACAAACCCAAAGTAATTATGGACTGAGAATAAAAGCATTTGTATCCGGAATTTGTATCCAAAATAGCTGTTTGAACCCACTTGAACCCCTCCCCAGATTTGTGGCGGAGTGTGTTAATTGTTTCGTTTCTGCACCCCATTTCATGTGGTCAGGGGACATCGTTATGCTCTCACTCTCGCTTTCCAGGGAAATGCAACGGAATAAATTGAATAATTATGTGTTGATGGGCAGGAAGGGTACATACATACCTGTTTATAATATTTGAAGTGTAATATTTGTGTGCAAGAAATAAATGTGAATATGCTAGATTTTAGTTACTTTGGTTTAAGAGCGGTGTCAGCTTGCACCATATTTACCCAGATGTTTGAACTGCTTTTACGTTGTTGACAAGCATCTATATCGTCTCTGACCATAACCAAAAAGGTTATCAATCAGCATCATCACATATTTTATTAGATTTTTTATAGATGCTGTATTCACAGCTGTAGTTTAGGTTATCGCTTAGAAAGGAGCGCTTAAACAGATGTTTAAGAAACTAACTTCCAAAAAGTAACAGGCGCACTTAGAACGCATTACACCACCATAAACGATAAAACTCATTCCGCTGCTCTTATCGCGCTGAAGAAAATAAAACCAAACGCAAATCCGTAGTAACGAGGGTGGCGAAAAAGCAACACAGCGAGTATAATACAAGCTGAAAGTAACAGAGTTAGCGATCCAACCCGATATACAACGTCAAAGGGCGCGTTATCATCCCAGTAATGACCAGAGATAGGATCCGGGCGAGCGACTGATCTTGGAGATTAAATCTCTGTAGAAACTGCCCGCAACATTAACTAATGACACTCGGGAGATGGGTCGAGAGCCGATAGCTTCCCAGCGTTCCTCGTTCTAGTTCATTTGGGGAGTCAGGGTAATCAACATTCTGCAGATAAGAAGCTCCAGTCGGCAATTGACCTGTGATTAGCATACGTTTCTGTTGAAGAGACAATAAGTGTGTGCCTTTGGACTTTGGAAAGGCTACACTGGGAAAGTTCTCGAAATATATAGGTTCTTAGTCTTAATCATAAATTATATCAGTATTTTAATCAAAAGCGTCATTGTTGTATTTATAAACATCTGCATGAGTTTAATGGTTAGCGAAGAACGAATCATATTGTATATATTATACCTTAAAATACAATAAATAAACATTAATTATCTTCCTGAACGCATATCAGTTTTCATTTGAGCATCGATTTTAAAGTTTGTAAAGGCCTACGAACACAGGGACTGTATGGAATTTCCACGTGTAACTATTCTCATTCCCACTTAGTCTTCTTTTCTTTTGTCGGTTGTGAGGTCAATGGTGATTTGACCTGACACGGTAAATTAATAAGATAGTCAGTTTTACATGCTTCTCAATCTCAACAACTTCAGAAACCCCAGATAGAAGTTTACATATTACAGCTACCCTACCCTATAAAGCCGCTCCGAATTCGTAGGCTAGGCTAGTTTGTAACCGATATTCTTTTCAATTTGTTATGCTTAGGAATGCAATACTATTGCAAATTGGAAACAAACGACCGGCAAAGAGGGTCTTAGCTTCGGTGGTCCCCTGTCAAGCGGGGTATGTATTACGTGATGTTAGAATAGGAATCGATTTGTATATATTTGAGACGTAAGGATTGAGACGAGTTAGCAGATACTTATAAAAAAAAAATTCACAAATTTTTAGTTACATCGTGGCCGAGGCCTTCCCATTAAGTAATCCTAGGATACTCTTGTGGCGGGGATGTCTCGCAATTCCCAAGGGGTAGGTACAGTTTGTGAGTTAAGAAAAGTAATAACATGTATGACTTCTATAAAGAAAACACATTATTAAGTAGGTGTAACCTAAAGATTTTCAGAGTAAAATAAAACTAAACATTACATTTTGCCCATAGGACTATGAATGTGTAATTGTGTATATATATATGTGTGTGTGTGTGTCTGTGTGTGTGTGTGTGTATGTGTGTGTGTGATACTTCAAATAATACAAGAGCGTTGTCTTTTATTTATTATTTATTTATATATTTGTACACAATAGAAAAGACAAAAGAAACATACAAAGAAAACAGTACCGGTAAGCTTATCTTTCTTTTCTTCGGACAATTGAAAACATGTATTTCTTACAATTATGCCAATTCTTGCGGGCAATTATGCTTGCAATGCAATTCAATTCTTGACTAATGGCTTTTGTGTGATCACAATTCTGCCAAATACACAATAATTATAATAATATAACAACTTTGATGAATGCTTATTTAATTACATATGAGGGTCTTTCCAGGTCAAGTTCTTTGAAAATCACATATATAGACGGCTAGCGGACCAAAGTAAAAAATCTATGAAGTGTTGATATTCTATTTGGCCATAAAGTATTTGTTTTTTATGCACTTTGAAGTTCTAAACTCTATTTACCACTCTAAATGAAGATCTGGCTGCTACAAACTCGTTTTTTTACTATGTTTTTTTAGGCTATGGTTTACTGGTTGTATGGGCTATGTTCCCTTTGTTTGTTTGGCCCAAACTAACAAAAAAGGCTATGGTTTATAACAATACAACATCTTAAACTGGACAACGCCATCTATGTGATTATTAAAGAACGTAAGCTGGAGAATCCCTTATTTAATAGTCCCAAAAATAGTGCGATTCCTTTAATAGTGATTGCAAAAAAAAGTACCTACGTTTTCAAAACTGTCAATCAGTGTGTGCCAGTATTAAGACGTATGTAGGTATTTAATAAATACTTCCTTATCTTCTAATAAGTTTTTTCCTCTTCGCTAATTCCTAATTGAAAATGTTATTTATAAAAGGAAAGCAGGCTATGAGAATTGTGTTGTTATTTCCTCAGAATGCTTTTAAGTATCTAATTAGAAGGCTATTTGTGTCAGTTTAACAAACATCTTTTAATTTAAGGATATCGCTTTTCCTTAATTAATTATAGGAAAAACTAAACTGATTTCTATTATTTTTGTTTCGAGACTTTTTTCCTTGTCTTTAACGTTTAGTCTCAACCACAACACATACAGCTACGATTATGTCAATAGACAAAAAAGTAAAAGTATTTTTTGTAAATTTTCTCTTTTAAATCATCTCAAATCGCGATATAATCTTTTCTAATTTATTTCCTCATTTAATTTAATTATATTTTAATAAACAATATCAAATTTTGAAAGTTATCAAGTTAAGAAAGCGACTGAGCTACTGTGATCAAGAGTTCTTTTAACAGACGAAGTCTGTATATCCAGGAACGAATAGTTATGTGCATAAAATAAAGATAATGCAAATATGTATGTATTACGTCGCGACCACACTGAGTTAAGAGCTATTCAATTTATTCGATATTTATAAGTCAAATCGTCCCACTCACGCATACTAACGAACATCTTCATACCACATCGGGCGGCTCCGGCGAATGTCTCCATAATAAATTAGTAAGATATGAACTTGTAACTCCCCGCGACATCACTTGCATGGGATTATTTTAATTACTATCTATCTATATATTCTTTCTGGAGGTTTAATATGCGCAACGTGATAAAATTATCGAACGATTTAATAAATTTTGTCGAAACCGATAAGTTTTTTTTTTCTAACATGCGTACCATGTGATTTTGTTCGTATTTTGACAAACGTGACTTATTTGGATTCACATATTAGCAACAATCGACAAAATGACATAATTATATCGTCAGAATCGATATAATGACCGTGACAAAATTTTATCACGTTGCGCATGTTAGCCCTACTGTCGTGTTGATTTCAGCAGATATGCGAGTATAGACATAGAAAAAGTTTCCCTTAAGCCCTTCATGATTCGGACATATTAATGAATAATAAAGACGGTAATGAAGAACAAAATAGGTAAACTGTAACTATTATTAACTGCTACTTAACTATAAAATTAACAAATACACAAATATTAGTTTGATAAAACGTTGATTACCTGTAAAATTATTTAATAATCTGTATTTGAAACTCCCCAAATTGTTTAATTAAGTGGAATATAATTATTCAAGATTGTTTATATACGATGTTATACCTATGACAATATATAGGTTGTAAAAAGACTGAACTAACTAGGGAAATGTATATTACTACAAACTTTTTCATTCATTCATCATTTAAGCGTAAATTAAAATACGGCAGTGTAAAGGCAATGTGTTGGCCCGAGGCTCATGTTCGGATTGTATATGAAGGCAATTTAGCCGCCTTTACAGACCCTAGGATGCTAATTATGACTTGCAAATTACTACCAAACCCCGTATGACATGCCTTGAAGTCAATTTCTGCCATCCAATATACATAAATTATGACCTACAAATTTATTTAACATTCATAATGAATTTTGAATATTAAAAACTTTTCTGTGGACTTTGTCATGGTTAATCTAGCGTCTAGCTCTACCTAGGATGATATTTTTTGGTGATAATAACAGCAAAGAATATTATTATTATTGTTTTTTTAGACTGACCTGCAGTGTTTGTACTGACTAAAGTATTTAATTACTATTAGAAAGATAACCGAATAATTATTTTGAAATTAATATGAATCATTAAATATTAAACCAACTTTATTGTAAATAAGTCTTCACCACCACTAATTTAAAATATAATTCTGCTTGATATCAACTCAGAATTATGATCTGAACTATCAAAGTTTTCGTTATGATTTCACTAATGCCTGTATTGGAGGAGCTTGGTGGCGCAGCGGTTAACGCGCTCGGTCTGCGATTGTTGAAGTAAAGCAACTTTCGCAAAGGCCGGTCATAGGATGGGTGACCACAAAAAAAAAGTTTTCATCTCGAGCTCCTCCGTGCTTCGGAAGGCACGTTAAGCCGTTGGCCCTGGCTTCATTAGCAGTCGTTAATAACCGTCAATCCGCACTTGGCCCGCGTGATGGTTTAAGGCCCGATCTCCCTATCCATCCATAGAGAAGGCCCGTGCCCCAGCAGTGGGGACGTTAATGGGCTGATGATGATGATAACGCGTGTATATAGGGATGTATATTCTTTAACGCTCCACAGAGGGTTGTAGAAGACCCGATTGAGAATTCTCAATCGGGTCAGCTCAGGACACTTTAACGTCGGCAACATACGTCTGGGTACAACAATAACCCATTAGCCTGCTCCGGTACAGTTGACCCTAATGTTCTCATAATACTCTGCGGCTAATTCCATATTAATGGGATCACTCGACGGATTTATTCAGTTTGGGAAACCTGGGCAAGCTGTGGCGAGGAATGGAATTTCAAATAAGACCATGCTGTTTTCATGAGTATTTTCGCAATGTACTTATCTGCTTTGCGGTGGTGGGAGATTTAAGCTTGAAGATAATGGAACATTACTATTGTAGTATGTTATAGTTAATAAAAGCTATTGATTGTGTTATTCTCTATAGCTTTTGTAAATAAATTGCCCTTCAAATAAGCTAAGATGGCATTATATTTCTTCTTCAGTTTATGTCCTCTAAAGGGCGCCATATTGAATTCAGCGTTACGTCACGTAGCCTATAACCACCAGCGAATCAAGACGCTTAAATGACACCACCTAGTAACATATTATTTATTTATATATTTATTTATCGTGGTCCAGTGGTTGAGCTTTGTCCACGCGATCCGGAAGTACCGGTTTCAAACCCGGTGGTGACAAATCACAAAAATCACTTTGTGAGTCTGGTTAGGACATTGCAGGCTGATCACCTGATTGTCTAATAAGTAAGATGATCCGTGCCTAGGAAGGCGTTAAGCCGTTGGTCCCGGTTACTACTTACTGATGTAGTCATTACATGAGTCATGTCAGGGGCTCTTGGCGGCTCAATAATGACATTGACATCAGGATTGATGACATTGGTCATCCACCTCACAACCCAAAGATCAATGCCTCATATTTTAAATTCTAGGTGGGTTTGAAGTTAGGTGGCAACAGTCGTACACACTTACATAATTATATCGCTATATATATACCCACAACGGCATTGATGATGTGGTCCAGCCGATTTCGGCTACAGCGCGGCGACTGCTTCAACTCCGTCGTTCATATGCTCGCATGTGGCTTATATAGCCAATCTTATTGGAAAAGATCCTCGCACATAGCGGGCATGTGAACACACTATTCAAATATGTATAATTAAACGCCGTAGGTGGTCGGTATCCCTTTATAGAATTGACCGCTGTCAAACACATAACCCTCCTTTTTGCTTCGCCGTGGTCGCGTAATAACCATTCGTGAGACAAGAATGCATCATTAATATCAGTATCAATCAGTGCGGCTCTATAAGGGGATTAATTATTTCACACGCAGCCCTATGTTCGGAGTTACGACCCTTTGAGATGTAGCCCTAAACTTTCCTGTTTCCCGATTCAATGTATCTTTGCGTACCTCATATAGGTACATGATCGATACTTTAAATTAAATTCATCTTTTTTGGGGTTATGTATACGTTTTTACAATAAAATACCAGATAATATTTTAAATTTGTCAGAGAATAAATTTAAAGCTCACGTGAAGCTTACTTTATGTAAAAAAGCTTATTATAAGATTAATGATTACCTAAATGATAAACATGTATTAAATGTGTTCCTCTAGTTATTAAATAACTTGTAATGTACCCTCATTGATTTAAAAGATGTGTTGCTGTTGCAGTTTCTTGTCATTTCTTCTCCTCAGCCATAACACCTTGCGAAATGACGTAAATTCAAAATGTTACATTGACCTTCAACAAGTTTATCCATGATAATTACGTTGAATAAATGATTCTGATTCTGATTCTTTGTCAAAGTCTTGCTGTAAATCTTTATCGCTATCATCAACATTTATCTATTAACTGACAGTATTGACTGACTGATTATATAGCTTTTATCTTATTTTCTTTTCCACGTATTGTGCTGTTAGCAATGAATGATCGTGCATGTTTGCAAATTGTCATTGTTTTTCTGGTGTATGTTCTGTAGGTCTAGTGATAAAATTTTGTCACGGACATTTTATCGACTCTGACGATATAATTATGTCGTTTTGTCGATTGGTGCTAATAATGTGAACCCAAATAAGTCATGTCAAAATACGAATAAAATCACGTGGCACGCATGCTAGGGAAAAAACAAACTTATCGATTTTGACATAATTTATTGAATCGCGATCGATCGATAATTCTATCACGTTGCGTATGGTAGCCCTGTATAGGTCACTATTTCTAAGTGTAACAGAGATAAAAATAAGCAGCCACATATCTATTAAGATATTGTAAAATAAGAACTGAAAGCTATCTTCATAATCTATGATCTTCTTCTTCTACCGTATAGGTTGTATCAGGGTTTTTATTGAGCCGCCAAAGGCTCCTGACATGACTCATGTATCGACTACCTACAGTCATGAGCAATATAATGTAAGTACCCACTGTAAGACCCTGTCGCACTAACATATTTGATTTGACATTTAGTGAGACTTACAGTTCAATTTGTCAAAAATGTTAATGTGACATGGTACCAAAGTGTATACATATTAATGCTCGTGACCGTACTTACATCAGCCAGTAGTAACCGGGACCAACGGCGAGCATGCTTGAAGTCTTTGATGAGAGTGGAAGAAGCGAAAGTGGTGTGTCAGGATCGTAGTAAATGAAATTCCGTGGTCTCTGCCTACCCCAAAGGGAAATAGGCGTGATCTTATGTATGTAAGTATAAAGAAAACCCCAATAATTAAAGTAGTCATTGGAGATGTTCTAAGAAAAGGTTCGGTACGATCTACTCTGAACCAGCGAGCGTGTATGAATGTGGCAGAAGCAAGCGAAGTCTGTCAGGATCGAAGCAAATGGAACTCCGTAGTCTCTGCTTACCCCGGTGGAAAATAGGCGTGAAGAAAACTCCAGGCTTCCTATGGTCAAAGGCAATATATTCTCAGTTTAAAACAAAACTATAATTTCTCTGTCCTTTCATTACAAGCAGGTATGTTACAACAGAATAGAACAATAAATAACAGGGAATTAATTTCTGTACCAGTATTTTTTTTTCTATTAACCACAGCGTTCTAGTATAATTACAGGCCTTCAGGCCTTTCAATAGATAATTATACATGCTGGTTACCTACAGGCAGATTATAGTGCCTTCTATGCTCCGTATGGAACCGTGTATCAAGTGGAATTTCCTGTCTGTTTTTTTTTTAAAAGTCACTATAAAATTCATGAATTTTCCGACAGGAAATTATCGCTTTCGTTACGACGTTACTAACACACCATACGTTCTTGTATGGCCTGTACGTACTTGTACGGGGTGTTTGGGACATCGTAACGGGGGATGATTCAGCTCATTATTTGGAGTGAATATCAAGTGTATCGTGTGTTCGCTACAAGGTGGACCGACGATCTGGTGAAGGTCGCGGGAAGCCATTGGATGCGGGCAGCGCAGGACCGATCGTCGTGGAGATCCTTGGGGGAGGCCTATGCCCAGCAGTGGGCGTTGTACGGCTGATAATTATGATGAATATCAAGTGGAATTTTCCGTCGCAAAAGTAAAGAATTGAAATTAATTGAAAAAAAAAAATCATGTGCATTGCGACGGAACATTCCACTTGATATTAACTCAAAATCATGGTCTGAACCATCACCCTCAGTATTCGTTATAATGTCACTAACACCCTGTAAGTCTGGCTCTGTAATTTTATAGGTATCTGATAATTTCCTACAAGTGTTAGGTGCTTTCTATTATAACACACTTGTCTGAGAATATGGTCACATGTAGTTATAATAATTATTGTGTTCGCAGCACTAAATAGAGTTGAATTTAATCTGCCCTGAATCCATGGCTGGTACGTACCAGATACTTACACCTTGCATTATTATGTTCTTGAGTTTGTTCGAGCTCATCAGAACATACATTTAATCATTTCGAACTGGTACTTATTAGTTAACTAAGTACTTCATGAGTAAAGTACTAGCAAAGTAAATTCAGAATTAGATAATAACTACCTATAAAGACTAATATTATGTATCCCCGGGTGAGAGGCCTGAAACAGGGAGAGAGCCCTCGGGGCTCCTCATTGGTCAGGCCAACTAGTTAATGCCATCTGCGCCAAATCTACAGTAAATCACGTCAAAAAATAAAAAATATATTATGTATCATTATAATTTTGAATATTTTCTAAACTAGACCCAAATACAGTAAATATAAGTCCATTTTATACGTACTCTCTATTCAATTCGCTTTGAAATATACAGCGCTGGGTTATTTCATCTGTTTTACGAGTTCATTTTAAAAATGTAATGTAGGGTAGGTATCCTGTGTAAATTCTCTTAGTTTAATAATCGTCATATCCAGCTTACGACATCGTATCAACAGTGGCTGCAAGTTGTCTTTGATTACTTGTGGCTCTGCCCACCCCACTAGGGATTACGGGCGTGAGTTTATGTATGTATGTATGTTAATAATCGTCAAAATTTATTTTACTGTGGTGTGTCCAACAGAAACAATGAAACCGGCTAGTACCATGAAACTTCCGACAAAGCAATACACACCACACCGTTCATAATGGATACCTTTACGAATTTAATATTACAAAATTTCACTTCGGTATGTATACTTGTCATCTGATAGGAGGTGTCTTTTATTTTCTTTACCAAGCATTAAGACAAAATTTTCAGAAATTCAGCCCCTTGAGGGCTCGGAGGGTTCCGAGAGAATCCCCAAGGAAAACGACGCAACAAACGCTAGTCTTTAGAAGTATTACATAGGTTTTAGAATGTACTTACTTTAAGTTGTTATACGCAGAATAAAATGAATAAACGTCTTCTACCGTGTGGGTTGTGAGGTGAATTACCAACCTCACCAACCCTGGTGTCTGGGTTATTATGGAGCTGCCAAAGGCCACTGACATGGCTCATGTAACGATTACTCACTTATATCACTAAGTATTAACCGGGACCAACCGCTTAAATTGGCTTCCGAAGCACGAATCATCTTACTTTCGGACAATCAGGTTATCAGCCTGTAATATCCTAACCAAACTAGGGGTCACAAAGTGATTTTTGTGGTATGTCCCCACCGGGATTTGAGCCTGAGGATCGTGAGCCCAACGCTCAACCACTGGACCACAGACGCCGTCACAAATATTAATTATTAAGTATTAATAGTTATTGTTAACTAACCGCTTTACCAATAAAATATAACAAGCGATAAACGCGTGTTTAAGTATTTGACATCAAATACACACGTTTACCGCATATGTATTTTTTATTAGCAAAGCAGTAAGTCAATCAGTGGAAGTAGGTCTTGAGGAAACTCACATTCCCGAGAAATGCACTTTCGGAGATTATGTGACCTAACCTGTTCTGGGCTGGTTTACCCTTCGCGGGTTGGAAGATCAGACAGGCAGTCGCTTCTGTAAAAAAACGGACCTGTCAAATCTTCAGGTTAGGTAAGCAGATCCTGTCAAAAACAGGATAATTCTGTGAAGATGAAAGCAGTAATTCAATCACTATTGCCAATAAGTACTTTCTTCACGCACAGTCTTCACTGGTATTTATTGTGGGTAATTGATGTACAAAAAGTTTTGATATTTGCAGTTGAAGCATGTATTTATAGTGTGAAGCGGAGAGGTTAATTGGAGGTTGCAACAAGACGTCTCGAGAGTCGGGATCCTGTGGAGACAAGATTATACCTCATTAGTTGTCTGGTGGTAGCTTTCATAGTTTATCTTTGTACAATGTTATTTACTAGTACTTATACTTAAACGCATGTTTTTAATCCCTATCCGGTTCGACAGAGAATGATTAAATATACATAAAGTAATAAGTATAAGTAGTAGTATGTTTAATGTATATACATTCGTATTTATTGACATATCCTGATATCAGGGATATGACTGTTGTATGAGTGGTCCGAAATCAGAAATAAGAATCATTTATTCAACGTAAATATCATGAATAAACTTGTTGAAGGTCAATGTAACATTTTTGAATTTACGTCATTTCGCAAGGTGTTATGGCTGAGGAGAAGAAATGACAAGAAACTGCAACAGCAACACATCTTTTAAAAACCAATGAGGGTATACATTACAAGTTATTTAACAACTTACTTAGTTAAGAATACCAGACATTATTATCATTTAGGTAGTCATTCATCTTATAATATATAATATATAATCTCCACCAACCCGCAGTGGAGCAGCGTGGTGGAGTATGCTCCATACCCCCTCCGGTTGATTGAGGGGAGGCCTGTGCCCAGCACTGGGACGTATATAGGCAGTTTGTTGTTGTTGTTGTTCATCTTATAATAAGCTTTTTTACATAAAGTAAGCTTCACATGAGCTTTAAATTTATTTTCTGACATAATTATAATGATTACTCACTAAATGTTTTCTTTTTTGTTTTTTTTTGTTAGAAATTAAGACAATTATATCGTGTAAGTTATGTACGCCGTAACTGTAATTTACATATATAATAAAAGTTAATTAGTATTAATGCATAAATGTAAACCATGTGGCAGTACTAATTAAATAAATCAATAAAGCAAAGTTTACAAAAATATAAAATATATACAACTTGCATATACAGCTTAGCGTATCTGTTTACTTATTTAGATAGGGAAGTTTCTAACTACTCATATCAGTTACTTTTTACTAAACGTCAAAACACGAAATTACTACGGAATTTGTATGAAAAAGCAACCTGTGACGTCATAGAAAAACGTGACAATGTTGTCACGCACTTATTATTACGTTTGTCTTTATTAAAATTCATAAACAAGTTAAATATAAAAAGTAAAGGTTTTTTGTCACATTTAGATCTGTCTTTATTTAGTACTAACATATTTGACATTTAGTGAGACTTACAGTTCAATTTGTCAAAAAAGTTAATGTGACATGGTACCAAAGTGCCAGTCCGAGTATGAAAAATCTTTAGGAAAACCGTTTACATGCCTACAATCACCAAAATAGTTAGAAACATAGTCTTGATATCTCTATGTAGAGGGTGTGTCCACGGGCGATTAAATGTGTTTACACAAGTAATGAAAGCGTGCCGTGTCGTGACATGACATGCCGGTGTGAAACACGCCGCCATGTTAGCTTGATAATTAAAATCTACAGGCGTGCCCCGAGAAAGATTTTCGGATTATTAAATACTGCAATTACTTTGAAATGGTTTGTCATTGTTTATTTAAATGTTTCTTTCATTCTTTATAATAATATGAATACCCTAAAAATTACTGTTTGTCATCTATTGAGTCTGATGGATTGTCCAAACGCGAACCAAACCTGAATTTTCGCATAGCAAACAGCAGTATCAACTATATAAACGCTCAGATATTTAGTCGGTATTAAAGATTCCCTCATTCAGCGCTTATCGCTATCGACCCACTAGGGTCGATTAATTCTTTAAAATATTTTTCCTCTCAGACGACGCCCAGAGCCGAGGTTCGCGCCCAACTGGGCACCCTCAGGCCTGTTGTCTTAAACGTTGTACCGGGCCTTCAGCGCTTCCCATTTGTCTGGCCAAGTAGTTAATGCCATCTGCGGCAAATCTACAATAAGTCACGTCAAAAAAAAGTATTAAAGGTTAACTTTGGTTTGGCATTATTAATAATAAACAACTGCTGGCGATTTCAAAAAAATAACCCGTGATTTTGACCACATTTTTTTTGCAGGTCTTAAAACTACTTTCAGATGCAAGAAAAATTGAGTAATCACATGAAATTATAGCACTTACGTAATCTTTTATTAAAGCTGAGCTCACGTAGACTTTCTAAGCTCCTTATTTTATAAGGTAGCTCATGTAATATACTCAAGCTGTAACCCAATAGAAGTCAGGACAATATCCCGCTAAAGTAATACCGAGCTTGTTTCAAGCGTATGAAATGAATACATCCTCACTTTTGAGTACACATTGCAGGATAAGATGAATACGAAGTACCTACTTATTTTTGATATTAATACTTGCCAACTTAATCTTTTAACTGTTCAGTCCTCGCATCACGGCAACCGTGCCGCGCGGTGCGAATTGTATTGCGGATTTCGACCAATAGCCGTTCGACGTTTATCTACGCAGACAGCATTCGCTGTTGACAGACCCGCGGTTGTCATGCAGGCAGCCTACAGGTGATATTATAAAGCGTACTGGGTAGTGTAGTAGGTATAGAATATCTCGTTACTGCTGCATTAGGTACTACTTACGGGTAAAACCAAGGACAATTCTTCGTTAAATCAAAATAAATATAAGATTACAATAGTACATAATATTTGGTTTGTTTCTTACGTGGCCGGTGTACAGGCGGTTTTAGCGCATTTATTCGCTAGGACACCATGTGTGCAGTTAAGGTAGCGTTCTTCTTCTATCGTGTGGGTTGTGAGATGGATTACCAACCTCAGCTACCCTAGTGAGCGCGCGCGTCCCACGCGAACTGTATACATTTTGTTAGTGCCGCTTCTGTCAAAAAGCTGAAAAGTTATATACTCAATTGAGCGTAATAAGTAAAGACATAAGACTTATCAATCTCAGTTGGCAGGATATTATGGGTACGAAATGCATGGGTTTTCGTGTTAGGACATTCTATCTCAATTTTGTTACGAAATTAACTCAATAGAATAGAATAGAAATTTATTTATTTAACAAAAAAACTGAATCACGTATAATGAAATAATAATATTTACTATAAGTAATAAAGAGTTTTTGTATTGTATTATTTGCGGACCGCGCGCTAGCGCTAACCCTGTATCGCGGAGGTTTGAGTTACCTATTAAAACTAATTTGAGTGAGTAAAACTAAGAAGATTTGTTTTTCTAACTGTACTTGCTCGTTATTCTCATATTAAAATTCCTAGGGCGTGAAACTGGGCTAGATAGCTGGAGTGTATCGCTCTAGTCTAGATTATTGCTGTAAGCGCGTGTTGCGAGAACTGTTACATCGCTAGTTCGCTAGATTGGTCTTACTGCGGTGACAAGGATTTCTGTTGCTTTAGACTGTAAGAACATTATCCTCCAAAGGCCAAGATTTCCAGACACCGCAGTAAAACAATGGAGTTCGGATTTTAAAAGAATATTTGGTCTTATGACTTTATGCATATTGATGCTTTAGTACGAATATATGAATCATAACATTAGGTATAATATTTATATTTTATTAGTAAAGTTTATGAAGCGAAATATTTTTTGGTTATAAAAATTTTGAGTAAAACGTTTAAAAGGACTAAAATAAGTTATCTGAAAAGAGACTCTCAGTCCTCCAAATCGAAATATAGACGATTATTCAACTTATATACCTTTAACGAATTCAAAATGGTACTGAGTACATTATTTAGTATGTTTTTTTTTTTTATTTTGAATACTTACTTGAACTCAAGTCTTCAAATTAAAACCTACTAAATAATATACTTATTATTTATTTGTTAGTCCTATTTTAGCTTCTATCATGTACGCGCATTTGAAATCAAACTCTTCACTTTTATATTTTGATGTATAGATAATAACCTTAGGTTGTTTACGATCCCTTTCAAAAAGTTGCCCTCAACACCCAGCGCCTTTTTAATTAGGTCATTATCATTCGGGGTTTCATGCCTCCCCTTTCCTTCCTCTGTTACATAGGAAATAAGAGTCCCTCCCTTCGATAGACGCTCCCAGATATGGAAGGCCGCGTAATGAAGATAGCTTAATCAAGATCATAATAAATTGCGTCATACCCTTAACCTTTCGCACGGTAGCAAATAGCTTTTAACGCCATTTTTGTGAAAGAATACTGTGTTATGTCATAGATAATGATAGATAGATAAAATACAATATGGACACAAGATGCAGAGATATAGACAACAGACACAGATAGTTACAAGAGACGGCCTTATTGTTCATGCAGCAATTTCTACCAGGCAACCTTTGGGTTCAGGAAAATTTACTTATGTCGATTCAGGACTAAAAGTAGCCGTTTCTCTTTCTTGCACGTAATATAAGTGAAGGATGGCACTAATATAGGAACTGTCAAGCTAAAAAGTTATGTTTGTGTGCGCCGGGCCCAAATGGGCACCAATATATGTCTCAACAACCAGGATATGAGTTTAAGGTTTTTTAAACATAAAAATTTCGAAGCTCTTATGTTTTACTTCTTCTCTCGTGTGAGCTGTGAGATCAATAACCAACCTCAAGAACCCTGGTGTCAGGATTACTATTGAGTCGCCAAATGCCCCTGACATGTGTTCAATACATATTTGAACAGAAATAAAATATACATAAATATAATGTGTATCCGAATGTTTCGGTCTAGCTTCCTGATGGCGCCAAGGCTTAAACGTGTAATTTTGTAATGTAGTTGGTAAAATAAGTAATAGATAGCTAGATGAAGTAAGTACCAAATGAGTTTTTCTTTCGTATCGACCACCATGACGCGTTTAACCACTAGGTACTTACATACTTAGTAGCCCGGACCAACCGTTTAATGTGCAAGTCTTACATAAGAAATAATAACAAAGAGCATCTTACCCATTTTAACTAGGGCAAACACTATTATTTTTAAAAGCTGCACAGTAAACTTGTTTATTGCGTTTCATAGTTTATAATTGAATTGCTTAGCTGAGTTGTCAGCGATCGCAGGACTATCAGTTTATTATGCATTACCATAAGTTTCCAGCTATCGATTCAATAAATTTTGCCGAAACCGATAACTTTTTCCCTAAAATCCGTGGCACGTGATTTTGTTCGTATTTTGACAAAACGAAATGACTTATTTGGGTTCACATATTAGCACCAATCGACAGAACGACGTAATTATATCGTCAGAATAGATAAAATGACCGTGATAAATAATTGAGGAGCTCGGTGGCGCAGCGGTAAATGCGCTCGGTCTGCGATTGTTGAAGTTAAGCAACTTTCGCAAATGCCGGTCATAGGATGGGTGACCACAAAAAAAAAGTATTCATCTCGAGCTCCTCCGTGCTTCGGCAGGCACGTTAAGCCATTGGCCCCGGCTGCATTAGCAGTCGTTAATACCTAACCATCAATCCGCACTGGGCCCGCGTGATGGTTTAAGGCCCGATGTCTGAAGGATAGGGAAGGTCCGTGCCCCAGCAGTGGGGATGTTAATGGGCTGATGATGATGATAAAATTATATCACGTTACGCATGTTAGAAGGTCCTACAGTACGTGCTTCGAAAGGCACTGTAAGCCGTTGGTCCTGATCTACTAGCACAAACACTTCCACCAACCCGCAGTTGAGCAGCGTGGTGGAGTATGCTCCATACCCCCTCCGGTTGATTGAGGGGAGGCTTGTACCCAGCAGACGTGTATAGGTTGTTTATGTTATTTTATGACGACATTAACGAAGCGAATTGTTGTACTTTCTTTTGTCAATACGGACATCATAATGTTATCCTTCAGAATGCGGATTACTACTAAGTACTTTTAACCTCTGCCGTGATTTTTCAACAGTCCAGACAAAAAACCTTAAAATTCCAAAACTCTTATTATCATACTAAACAAGTACTTCATAAAAGCGCATGCATTCATACCAACATAACACAACGAAAAAAAATGGCGAATGAGTCCGTGTCGGGATATTCAAATGAGGTGCATTCGTTTTGCTTGAAGATGCGGCTGCAAAAAATTGCATTTGTGGAGTCGGATCCCCGAGGTCTGTACCCGTGACCTGTGACTCAGTATTTATAATTCCATTCTTTCATTTCATTATTTTAAGCTATTTTATGCTAGGCGTATGGAAAAAACATAATACACATTATGATGAAACTCGTAAAATACAATACAAAAACGCTTTATATAAACACAACACTAAAAAAATTACAAATGTGACAGGAGAAGTACCATCGGCGGCCTTATTGCTAAATAGCAATTTCTTCCAGGCAACCTTAGGGTGAATGAACTTGCTACATATTGGAGTCGGGGACGATGCAATACAGGTACCTGTAAGTAAATAATAATGCAAAATACTTAGATATCTACTCTACTAAACATTTCCTATTAGTATTTTTACACTACCTGCTTATTTGGTACAAAGATTAAATAACCGAAATTTTAGGTTCAAATGGTTCCACGTTTCATTTCAAAATATTTATATTATTAAATATTGTTGATGAAACAAAATATCTTAAAAATATTCTTGCCCTTTATTAAAATAATCGTTTATAGGTTAATGTAAATCACTTTCCGTAGAGTCCCCTGTGAAATTGCCTTGCTGATATTAATTATTAAAACACATGCGGGGAGGATGAAACCTTCCTTGAATTTTATATAAGAAGTGGTAACAAGGATTAACAGTATTAATATTATGAGGACGAAGTATACCAATATGTATACTTTTAAGTTAATTGTCTGACGAATAAATACCTAAATTAAAAATTGAACTTAAGACCTAAAGTTGTGAAAAAAGAAATGTTTTTCACTTTACAGCTGTAAACAATGTTTAAACTGCTTTCGTAGTTTTCTCACATAATGTTAGTATAACTAAAATATTTGTCAGAATTAAGCTAAATATGTGCTGGTATTATTTTTAGTAACGAGAACTTTGAGGAATTTTCCGTCACAAAATTCGTGTTTTTTTTTTAATTATTTTCGATTCTAGAGGTATATATTTGCTAGGATAATGTAATAAGCCGAATCATCCCTCTCAGTATTCGTTACGATCGATGTCACTTACACCGTACAAGTACATGCTGGTAGCCATACAAGTAGGTATGCGTGTTAGTGACACCGTAACGAATACTGAGGGTGATGATTCAGACCATGATTCTGAGCAATAGTATTTAACTGAAAATAATTAAAAAATATATTTATTTAATAAAGTATTTGTTATGTTATGTTATAATTTAAAAAAAAAACACAAACATTTCCATGAATTTTCCGACAGGAAATTCCACTTGATATCAACTCAGAATCATGGTTTGAATCATCCCCCTCAGTATTTGTTATGGTGTCACTAAAACCGCGTATAATTTCAAAATCTAATAATAAACTCGGAGTCGCTTGATGTATAAGGGTCTACCTTAATACAAATAACGCCAGTAGAGGACTGAATAAGTATATCAAAATAAAACAATGCCGCGTAAGATACAAAACAATTTTATATATCTGATTGTTCCAAATTATACAATAGGAGTTTATGAAACTGGAAATATTATGCACGAATACTTTTACAAAGCGGATTTAACGAAAGGCGCATACCAAATGAGATAATCAGAACAAAAGAAGGGTTCCTACGAAAATCGGAGCAATTTTTCCATTGAGGTTTTCTTTGCTAAATATTTGTTTTGAGGGTGAAAGTATGTTTACCTTACAAAGTTTATTTTTAATTTTCTGAACCATGAATAGCGAATAATATTTCTGTCTGTTTAATTAAAACAAATGTGTACCTGGTCTACAGTTAATATTAATTTTGCAACCAAGAAGGTTGTACCGCTAAAAAACTTTTTAACTATTATTTTATTGTCAATTGATTAATGTTCTTGTTATTTTTACTATGACAGTGCTTAAATTTATGTCAGGATAAATATTAAATATTAGGATGGGGAGCCGTGGTAGCCCAGTTGGTAGAATGCTTTCCTCTGACTTTGAGGTCGCGGGTTCGTATTCAACACTGGCCTAAACCAATGATCGTCGAATTTGTTTACGAATTCATGTTTGGATCGTAAAATATTATCACATCGTGAGGAAACCCACACTCCCGAGAAATTCATTTTCGGAGGTATGTGACCTAACCTGTATAGGGCTGGTTTTTTTTTCTATGACGTCAAGACAGGTTGTCGCTTCTGTAAAAAACCGGACCTGTCAAATCTTCAGGTTAGGTAAGCGGACTCTTTGAAAAAATAAGCGGGATAATTCTAGGGAGATGATAAGTAATATGGAATGTGAGTTAAACGCGTATTAATATATTATTTCAAGTCACCTTTAATCTATATTCTTCAGAAATGTCATATGATTCCAAATGGATTCCCCACGGGGTTTCATATGAACATTCGTAAACCGATCAATTTTCTCAAACGGGAGGATTATTGCCTATAATTCAACGTAGTAACGATATCTGTACTACCAGCTGTCTGCGAACTTGTATAGATAAAGTTTTTGATTATGACCAAGTTAAATCGAGCGAAACAATTCGATACTGGCAATTTGGAAACAAATGTTACATCTCACAATAAAATCTTGTTAGAAACCGAAAAATAAATAAAATTACATTGCTCGGAAAGAATGTGGATGTATAATTTTAGCATACGGTATTGAGTCTACTATAACTTTTCCATCACAGGGTCTTCCGTGTATACCAACAGTCATGGCAGACGTCGCGCCATTTGATCTCCTTTAGTTACCAACATATTGAATGGATAGGTCTTCTTCTTCTATCGTGCGGTTTGGGAGGTGGATTACCAACGCCATCAACCCTGGGGTCAGGCCTATTATTGAGCCGCCATAGGCCCCTGACATGACTCATAATGGTAATGGTTAGGTAAGTAAGTAATATGATATTTTTTGTTTTTTTCATGAGAATACAAAAAAATATTGCTATCATACTCAGCCTGCATCCACCGACTGCTGGGTATAGGATAGACCTCTCTTTTACGTCATCGTTACCTTCCTTTCCTTATTGATAGGTTACTAGGCACATAATAATACACATAAATATTGACACGTTAAGGAGTCGGTCCTGGCTACTATTGACCTAAGTAGGTACGTAGTCGTTACATGAGCCATGTCAGGGGTTTTGGCGGCTCAATAATAAACCTGACACTATCATTTTTTTTTGTTTTCCCCGAAGGGCAAGGCAAAGGACTCTTTTTATTTTTATTTTTTTTTTTAAAGGGAACTACAACCATATCTTATGTAATTTTTTCTTGATGATGAATAATGAAATGATGATGAATGATGGAATCTAAGGCCCTACCCTCGGAGCAGACTCTCAAAAGTCCGCATAAACTTTCGAGTTATGAAGCGGCTTGTTGGCACGAAGCGAAAATAGATAGGTACACTTTGTTTATTGAATACTCCGGTATAATTTATTTATTTATTTATTTATTTATGGATCACTTACAGCTATGCACATTATAACATTTAGTTAGAACATAATTAAACAAAGTAAAACAGTACTTATGTGTAAGCCTATTACAAGTGAACACAACATTCACCATAAAAAGAAAACAACATCTAGTCTGTTGAGACTAATAACACTATCGCGAATGTTTTCCGACTAACTTAATGCGATCATTAACCATAAAATACCACTTTGATTATTTAGATTATTCAATGAAGAAAGCAAAAAAAGCAAAAGCCCGTTTCCGTTCCCGCCAAAAAGTCCTCTGACACTGACACCGGGGTTTGATGAGGTTGATCGTTGATCTCACAATCCATTCGAGATAAGAAGACTACCAGTACTATATTCTCCTTCTAGTATACATATGGATGTGCCTTTTTAGGTATAAACCTAAAAAGATGGATTCAATTCCAGGCACAAACAAGCATTTCTATGAACTGTGAAAAGCAATGAAAAACAAAAGTCAATACCACCGTTCGGGGTTCACACACAAACGAAAGTAAAAAGTTTTTAATTATTTGTTTTTTAAATTAATAAGGTCTTTTTGGTGTGTTACCCTGGGTAGCTAGGCTTATTTACCGAAATATAAAAGATAGAGCAAGTGACTCAAACATCATAAACTGGGAGGAACGGGTTGATAAAATGAAGGGAAACTGTCGGGAAAAGCTTTTAATGAAACAGAAGTAGAATTTACTTAGCGTAATCATTGAATTCATGGAGCTCTAACTAGTTTAATTATTACTGACATGTATCGATATTAACATTACTAAGGTGAATAAAAGTTATATGAAGAACGGTCACCCATCATCGTTAACATACTTTCATATCGTGGCCGGCTTTGCAAACTGACGTATCTGTATTTTTTGACGTATTGTTATTGTATAATAACAAAAGGTGCAAATAAGATTCGCTAAAAATATCAGATACGCCAGTTTGTGAGGACAGCGAGGAATTATTTGTACATAATTTGATTGAACATAATAAGACCACAAACTCAGTCGGCGGGACTTTGAAGAGGCCAATAAATATTAGATTACTTACAACAAAATTCAATGATAAAAGTTATAATTCGTTTAATACGAGAAAATATAATCCTCTAAACATTTTCATCTGTTCAGATTTAGATTTATTTTCTTTTCAGCTGTCGGATTAGTAAACAACCTGCCACCGAAAATAATTATTTCTTAGCACTGTCTAGACCTCAGAGTAAAGACTTGTGTAATTTAGCATTTTCACAGCAAATTATTGGTTTATTTTTCTGGGTAGAGAGGAATGATCAACCTCGTCAACCTTAGTGTCAGGGTTACTATTGAGCCGCCAACGCCCCTGACATAGCGCAGATTTTTTTTTTTTTTTTTTTTTTTTTTTTTTTTTTTTTTTTTTTTTTTTTTTTTTGACGTGACTTATTGTAGATTTGCCGCAGATGGCATTAACTACTTGGCCGGACAAATGGGGAGCGCTGAAGGCTCTCACCCGGTACAACGTTTAAGACAACAGGCCTGAGGGTGCCCAGTTGGGCGCGAACCTCGGCTCAGGGCGTCGTCTGAGAGGAAAAATATTTGAAAGAATTAATCGACCCTAGTGGGTCGATAGCGATAAGCGCTGAATGAGGGAAATCGTCGACCACGCCGGCGGGGTCGGTATCGGGGTCCTGAAGTGTTTGGTGTCGCGAGCTGATTGGCTGCCTCTATGGCTAGAGTAATCGGGTCGTCGGGATCGTATATTACGTCCTTCGGACGCCGATACTTTTCAGTACCGTCCCTAAGCGGGATGTATTCGGAAGCCGCAACTACCAGGGGATTTGGGTGGTGCGGAGCAGAATCGAAAAAACGTTTGGAAGCTAATTTGAGCCATTGGGCAATGGTTGGCAGACCTAGGTCAATGTGCAGATTTTCATTGCGAAGGAACCACGGAGCTCCCGTGGCTTTCCGCATGAAACGATTTTGTATTACCTGTAGACGGTGGATTTGAGAGGGACTCGCATGAGCGAAAACTACCCCTGCATAGGTCATGATCGGACGGATGCAAGTCGTGTAGATTTTCACCTTATTCCTAAGGGACAATTTACTTCGCTTGTTAAGAAGACAGTGAAGACGGCCCATTACAAACGCGGCGCGATCGCGCACACGTTTGATATGGGCCTTGAAAGTAAGACGTCTATCTAAGACTACGCCGAGATATTTGACTTGCTCCTCCCAAGGGATCGGCTTGCCAAACATCTTAATGATTTTAAGTTGACGGCGTGACCGTGGCGTGTTATAATAGCCCTTTGAAAAGTACACCGCTGCACTTTTCTCCGGGTTTACCTCGATTCTCCATTTGCGAAACCACTTGCCCAAGGCATTGGCCGCGCGTTGGAGGATTCCGGTCATCATAACTCGACCACGGCACGAAGAATAGATGGCTGTATCATCCGCAAATAAAGCTAATTCGGTATTAGGGGATTTGGGAATGTCACTAGTATACAATGAAAATAGTAATGGGGAGAGGACGGAGCCTTGTGGGACTCCGGCATGTATCGGGTGCGGTGACGAGAGCGTCCCTTCTACGCGGTAGCGAAAGGTTCGATTTGAGAGGAAGTCTCGTATGATGTGCACGAGACGGTCTGGCACTCCCAGTGAATAAAGCTTGTAGATCAAGCCGTTGTGCCAGACTTTGTCGAACGCTTTCGCCACATCGAAGAAGAGCGCTCCCGTAGCGACAGGTTTTTTTAAGTTTAATCTACTGGAGATATGTTCAACAATACGGTGCACTTGTTGAACGCAGGAGTGTTTGGTTCTAAAACCAAACTGCTCTGGTGGAATAAGACTATTGGATTCGGCGTAGTCCCGTAATCTAGCAAATATGAGCCGCTCATAAATCTTCCCCATGGTATTGAGGAGACTTATAGGGCGGTAACTGGAAGGTTCGTTTTTAGGTTTCCCAGGCTTTGGTATACCAATTACAATTGCTTCTTTCCACTGCTGTGGAAAGACGCAGTTGCTCATGGCGACGTTGAATATTGCCGTTAGTAAGCAGATGAGGGGAGCACCGAAGTTTTTAAGGACACGATTCGAGATACCGTCTGAGCCAGGGGCTTTTCGGGTATGAAATCTTTTGATGATACCTAGTACCTCTTCCTCAGTAACCTGTGGAAGAGGAGGATCGGTGGGAGGTACAGAAGCCCTACGCTGAACTTCAGAGTTCACCGTCGAGAGGTGCCTACGATCGATAGGGAGAGTACTGGGCGAACATTGGGCTTCGAGACTGTCGGCAAGGCATTCGGCTTTTTCGTCATCGTCAAAAGCGGGGGGTTGGTTGGGCCTATTGAGAGGAGGAGTAGGAACAACCGTATCCTTTTGAAGAGACCTAGACAGCTGCCAGATGGCCTGGTGGTGGGGCTCAATGCCGCTCAAAAGATTATCCCACCGATTCTGTCGCATGTCATTAATACGTTTTCTTACAGTATGCTGCAAGAGACGCAAATGACGGCGACATTCCTCGGTGCGATTGGAATCATATGCGCGGGTGGCTGCGTTTTTCTCCGTTAGCAGATCACGGATATCGGTAGGCAGTTTCCAGCGATGGTCTTCCATCTCCGGAACCTGTTTTGAACTTTCATTCAAAACCGACCTCACGTGATCCGTGAGGGAGTTAATAGCTGTCGAGGCCTCCTCTAAGGAGGCTATTTCTACTGGGATACTATCTAAGTATACTGAACTAGAAGACTGGAGGCCTTCGGCCACCTTCTCCCAGTCCAGTACTGTCTTAGGGGTTGCTGGATTATCAGGGGCGTCTAAACGGGAGCCTAGTTTTAATATAACAGGTCGGTGGTCGGATTGTAACTCGTGTAGTACTTCTATAGAACATAAACGTAAGTTTATGTTCTTTAGAAGCGCCAAGTCGAGTATTTCTGGTCTGTGGTTCAAGTCAGGGGGATATCTAGTGGGCTGCAATGGTGTTATTATATCATAATAGAGGGGCTCGGCTAGAGTTTCTAATACCCTGCCTCTTGTGTTTGTTGTTAAGCAACTCCAAGAAAGATGTTTAGCGTTAAGATCGCCAGCAATTATGACTGAATTACTGAGATTAAAGAGGGCTTCGAGGTCACTTCTAAGTAACCTCTTAGAGTTATTAGGAGATAGATAAGCCGACACTAGTGTGATTGGCTGATGTCCTGTCATGCCCACTCGACAGATCGAAGCCTCAATGTCAGTGAGGGCAGGCGGGTCTATAGGTATACAGTGAAGTGACTTTCTATAATAAATGAGAGTGCCCCCTTTGGGCGCAAAGATCCTGTCGTTTCGCACTAAATTATAATTCGCCATCTTGGGGTCGCGATTAGAGGGTTTGAGGAAAGATTCCTGCACTAATAAAATATCTACCTGATGATGTTTTACAAACTCGTGAATCTCTGCACGTTGACCTAAGATGCCATCAGCATCTCGACGCAGAGTGTATAGCGCAGAGCATGTAACAATCACATAGGTACCTATTAAAGTGAATAGTAGCCGGTACTGAGTGATTAACGCGCCCTTCAAACCACGGATAAACTTACCTTCGGACATAGGGTCATCAACCCGCAATATCCTAAGCAAAAATAATCACAAATTAATGGCATTTTTGTGAAATGTTTTAATAATTACTTTACTATTACATCATCAGTCTTTCAAATATGATAAATATTAGTTTTATTAAGAACTTATAAAATATATATATTTCATAATTATCTACTTATATTAAATTAGTCACTTTAAAATAAAATTACAATTAATTAAAACATTTTAAATTATTGCACAAACAATACACGTCAATCTATAATACCTGGATCAAAGGTGGCATGTTAATTATTATTATTATAATAAAATAAATTATCTATTTGATCGATGGGCTGATAACCTTTTTTTAACGTGACTTATTATAGATCTATTATACACACAGCCTCCGTGGTCTAGTGGTTAGAGTGTCAGGCTCACGATCTGGAGGTCCGGTTTCGATTCCCGATGGGGACATGGTCGAAATCACTTTGTGAGACTGTCCTTTGGTGGCTTGAATCACCTGATTGTCTGAAAAAGTAAGATGATTCCGTGCTTCGGAGGTCACGTTAAGATGTTGGTCCCGGCTACTAGCTGTAAAAAGACCTTCACCAACCCGCAGTGGAGCAGCGTGGTGGAGTATGCTCCATATCCTCTCCGGTTGATTGAGGGGAGGCCTGTGCCCAACAGTGGGACGTATATAGGCAGTTTATGTATGTATGTTGTGTTGAAGGTGTTCTAATGTGGTCCTTCACTTGCGAACATTCAGGCCTGTGCCCAGCAGTGGGGCGTATATAGGCTGTTTATGTATGACGTATTAACCACTTGGCCGAAAAACCTATCGAATAGTATTAAGAGTAGCGTATTTGAATGTATTACCTATAGTGCTCAAGTTTTCAAATATATCGTAGTATCCACCTAAAATATCTATAGTACCTACCTACCAACTTAAATGCTATTATACCATCTCAATATCATTTTCAGCTGAAGTACCGTGAAGGTTGGCGAGGTAAGAGCGTTCCAAGAACTCAAGAAGCCCGCTTCCATAAATACATTTTTAGACTTCCTCAGAGAAATATCAATGTCCTCTTGTCTCCTCGCTGACAACCTCTTAGTGGCGAAATTTATAATGGTAGTTTCCATTACCCGGAGTGCTCTAGACCTGATGCATGACGCACTTGTGGGAAAATATTAAAAGGCCACATATATTTTATAATGCCTCGGATTGGCTGTTTGAAAGCGAGTGGAAAAGGGCACGAATTTATTGCGAGTCACAATTGGTAAGACGTGAATGGGATTCTGAAATGCTTAAATTTTGAGTTATGGTGCTTTTTAGGACCTTTACACACTGCGAATTTTTGCAGTGATACAAACGCAAAAGGTCAACGTTTACATACAGGCGCTTCTAAATGTAGCGATACAAGCACCATGAAGTAGCCATACAGGTATCGATCGATATTATTTACGTTACTATAAAAAATCCACGTCTGTATCGCTACTTACGAGCGTCTGCATTGATGCCAACGCGATACGGTATCGATGCTACATCGCTAGTAAATCGTTAAGTACAAATGTCTATTAATAGCGTTGTAGTGATGCTTGAGAAGTCAAACGCTTTCAAGCAAAAAATATCAGGCTGTTAAGAGCGACAAATCCTATTATGCCGATTAAAATAGGTACATTGTTAAAATACTAATTTGAACAATAAAACCAAACGAGACATAGATTAATGACTTATTTTGTTATCAGACAAATTGCAGATTAAGGTACTCTGAAGATTAATAACTAATTCCAAACGCTTAAACAAAGATTTTACTTGTCATATCACAGTAAATACCAGTCTCTGAATATAAATTGCTTGACTAATGTAATCCTGCAGTTAAAATTGGGATGGGAATAATGTTATCCTATGCGAATAAATGATTTGATTTGATTTTGATTTAAAGGCGCAACGACGCGTTCGTGTTCGTGTGTTATGGATCAGCGAATTACACACAAGCCAATGCCGACCGCTTCACCCGCCAACCGCGGCGGTACGCGGTATCGTGTAAGAATCATCTTAATAAAAGTCTTCCTATGCAGCGCAAAACGCCAACCTTTACACAACGCGCTTCTAAAAGTACAAGCGATACAAGCGCCATGAAGCAACGATACAGATATCGCGATTGTATGTCTTCTCCCACTGCCTCCGCGTCAAAAAAAAAATCGTACAACGCGAGGGAGCAAATAAAAAACAAAGAACGCGTTCTACTGCTTATCTTTCGGGCATTTTAGAAAAACCGGTAGAAGGATTGTCCCGATGATCACCTGCCATTCTACTACATTCATTCCATTTTAGGACTTCGTATCAAGAGTGGCTGTAGGTTATCTTACGATTAATTATGGCTCTATCTAGCCGTTCATGTATGTGGCTATATATTTATATACATACCCATGTATGAGAGGAATAAACAGTCTGTTTCGAGTTGGAAATATAAAGTAGTGCACAATTAAAGTTGTTGTTTGCTTGACTACATCCAATAGAGAGTGTAAACATAGTCGGCTGATAAACTCATACATATCGTTGGCGAGTGCTTATCGTTCAATCGGACGCGTAGAGATTGCATACGGAACATCGATTTTCATTGACCGTTAAAAACATCGATGATTGTCGCTTTTAAAGTTTAACGCATTTTATACATAGTAAACTATTTGTCGATACGTGATAAAATATTAAATTAGGTAAAAACTATTACCTTATTTATTTGCTTTTAATAATGTAAGTACTTTTTTTAAGTAAGTAGATATCTAATTATTATTACCTTATTTAATATTTTATCTTGTACCGGTAAAAATAGATTGTACATTGATGATTGATATCAAAATAATCATAAGTAACTATTACTTGTGTAAGGGTCATATTTTTTGTTAAAATGATAAACGAATATAAAATAAGTGAGTATTCTTTTCCTGAAACGATTTAATCATCGATCACAAAATCGATTTACCACCACCGTCTCTAGCATGACACGGATTAAATACAAATCAGCGACGTGAGTCTGGTCGGACGGTAGATCGCCTGGAT
This sequence comes from Pectinophora gossypiella, assembly GCF_024362695.1. Taxonomy (NCBI): domain Eukaryota; kingdom Metazoa; phylum Arthropoda; class Insecta; order Lepidoptera; family Gelechiidae; genus Pectinophora; species Pectinophora gossypiella. Next base: position 5,979,412 of record NC_065416.1, on the reverse strand, counting down.
TCTGAACATGTTTGAACATTAATCCTCAGTTTACAGTTTCGGCGAGTTGTTACATACTGGATAAAATATTGCACTACCAAGCTGCTGAACTCGCTTGGTTATAATTGGAATGAGATTATTTTCAAAAATCGATTTACAATACGAGGTTTTATTCATGACACTTATTAAACTAGCGGCACTCTACGATGGCCGTTTTGACATTTGCTCTGCTCAAGTTTCGTATTAATTATGAATGACTAAATTGCTGTAAGTACTTTGTTGTGTTCTTTAAAACCATATTGACACAACGAATTGCTATACTTTATTATGTCAAAACGGCCATCATAGGGTGCCACTAGTTTATTTAGGTAAGTATGTCTGCCTAATTTAGAAATATAATTGTGAATATCTTATCTTTTTGTATTAAGGTTATAATTTATTGTTATATTGACGTGTTTCAGTTATAATTCGGATGATATTCTTGTTATTTGACTTTGTTTTATAATATTGTAGCGTACTACTCAGGAGAAATTAGCCAGTTTAATAAGGTTCTTTTCTATAAACCGTTTTAATTTGTAACCCTTTATTTTTATATTGTCTTGTGTTCTTCTAACTGACGTAAGCCCGCGTAGATCGCGTTGCTGCATTGCGGGTTGATAAAAAAAAACATCCATGATACTACCAATTACGATACACCCCTCCTTTCCCCCCTGTGGGGGGTTAAAAGGCCACATAGAAACAATTCATCTAAAAGACAATATTGTAATTTAACATTAACATTTCTTGACATTGCGCACTTACTTTTGTATGCGCAAAATGTCATGTCTTTTTAGATGAATTGCTTCTATGTGACCATTTTAACCCCCCTGTTCCGACGTAATTATTAAACTCATTTAATTCAATCCTTAAAAGGTATTGTGTATTTATTACTTCCCATGTCGGTTCCCGAGCCCAATATGTTGTTGGTGGAGCAACAACATCCATCACTGTTCGTCCAACCGTTTCCCGGGGTATTTATTATTTACCCACCGGCCGAATACCCAAGGCCTTTATTTGAGAATTCGTTCCATTATTTATATAATGATCTATTTTACAGTAGGAAAATGAAAAATAATGTAGTGTGATGGAATTTCGTGTATGTCACAGGATATTCGAGGACGCGAAACGACCACATAGATCGGCCCTAAAAGTAATGCTAAGAAAACCTTTGAGACACTCCACTGCAAACTTATATAAAGAAACTAAAGTACCTATTGACTATACGACACCAATTTATTTTTAAAACTTGTCTAGTAACTCATAAGAAGCTGTGAAAAAAGCGGGTATATCACTTAACTCTACCGTGAATTTTGTTAGGGTGCATACTTACAATGCAGTTGTAAAGTCGTGCTGTGCCAGAGACCTTTTGATTGTGTAAGTTAAAGGCTGTATTAAGAGTGGTTGTTGGGATTCAAATACGATAAGACGGAAGAGCTTTTAAAATAAACAGATTATTTATTATTTTGTTGACATAATTATATAGAAATCCTACCCTGCGATTGCTTGAAAGTTTAAACCATCGTGTGTTTGTATACCTGTTAGTGACATCGTAACGAAAACATTGATGGGTGATTCGGACCATTATTTTGAGTAGATATCAAGCGGATTTTTTTTAGCTGAAAATAATTTTCAAATCTAAATTTTTACGACGAAACAACACTACAATTTTCATGAATTTTCGGAGAGGCAATTCCACTTATTATCAACCCCTTCTGTATTATACGATGTCACTAATACCCTGTATACACATATTATTCAGTGTGCATTATGTCGGTTCATATTTCGCAGTATGAAGCCGAACTCCATAAGCGTGTGGTCACGGTCCATTATTGGCGGCGGTCGACCTGGAGAGTGAGTGTGACTGATTCGATCACCTGCCGACATTGTTATAGCTTCTGAATTCCGTTGGTAGCGAGTCCTGCCCGAACGTACCCATTATGCTAACACTTATTATGAGAACACATTAGGTACTTTATTCATACATAAGTACCGACTCCAGGACATACCATCTCATTTTATGTTAAGTCATACCTGACATTAAATTTTTTTATGAAACACATGTCTTTTAGGCAGAAGTTTAAAAAAATACTTCCAAAATGTTATATTAGCCAATAACCCGAGATAATTAAGGTGATGGAACGTCAAACGGATTACGTATGAGCAAGATGCCTATTTTATTCGCCCGAGCTATTAATTCATTTTAAAATTAACAGTTGTCAATAATCCGTCCCTTTCCTTTTGGGCGGATAAGAAAATGACAGGTATAACTTAAAATAAAATTAGGAGGTGTCTGCCGGAATCGGGGGCATAAGCTAGGTAAAGTTCTCGTTTTTAGACGCAGAGCTTACTGCAGCGTTTGATGCGAACTTTTGTCATAGTACCGTCACGAATACTAATATGTATGATTTTGAAGCCATGTCACATTCACTTTTTTGGACAAATTAAACCATAAGTCTCATTAAATGTCAAATAAATGATAATGCGACAGGGTTCTAAAGTGGGTACATAATATTGCTCATGACTGCTCACGCAAAGAATTAAAAAGGACCTATTATTGTTGTTATTGCAAAACAGTTCTATCTCTGCAATAAAGTATATTTAATTTGATTTTTATCCGTCCTTTTAATCAGAATATCTAGCAAGTCTCACTCTTCACACTCTTTATTCTCTTTATGATGTTATGGTGGTATTTTTAAACGTTATACCTACATAAAATATTTCTCACAGGGTACCAACAAGAAATAAACGTTTATATATCACAGTCGATTTGAATAATCGGGCCTATTACCTACATTACGGCTAGCCGTATTCAAAAACAGAGCCATTTTGTATATCCGGATACCGGATTGATCCGGTTAATTGTTGACTGCCTTACAGTCCACTTCAGAACTGCGACTCCATCCAATAACCATACCATCTCCACTGGTATTAGAGCTATCTATTAGATATTGAAGATTCAAAGTAGAATAAAAATAAACCTTGTACAATGTTCGAGTGAATTTCCTACACTCTGCGGGGGTGATTCAATTCACCTGTTATCACTGTTGGAACTGCCAGCCCGCTTTTTTGTCTCTATAACCTTTTTGTCTTTGCCTGTCGACACGGGCTTGACAATATGTGGCGCCAGATTAAAATAGTGCCAGTCTAATTCTTTCTCGCGGAGTCGAGTCAATTTAACAAAATAAAGAATGCGTTTAGTTCCTTGTCCCAATGAGCTTGTGTTTACCCCAATAATGTCGTACAAAATCGTTACCAATTATGTCCATTCCGACATTATGGATCCTGTATTATAAAGACAATGAGCTGGTTACGTCATCATAATGGTTTGTCGGACTTAATGTAAAAAGGCGGGATTTTGATTGAAAATCCTTAAGGTCAGATAATCTTTAACAAAAAAGGGACTTCCTGATGCTTATCGTAGGGATTATTATGGAGCACCTAAGTGGAAAATACAAGCAAGGCTTCTAGGTGACAAATAAGCGAAAAAATCCTTCAAAAATATCCAGCTTGTTTCTGTATACCAGCAGTGTGAACTGTGAAAATATTTTCGAACAAGCTTCGTTACCATTGGGCGCTGGGATTCCGATACTTTTTGAGGCATAAAGCAACAAGACAAAGGTATAAACCAATTTCACCCTGTTCGCTTTTCACGACGAAACCTGGACGAAGGAAACATGTTTAGGGAGCAACTGTTAGGCATTTTTTGGGCCCTGATTTCTCAAGTATTAGAAACAAAATTGTCGTTTGGGTTTTTTAAGGAGTTTAAATTAACACAATAACACCGACCATGAGTTATTATAATAATATATAAAAACAGTTATGGCATATGGGGTTCGAGATTACTGCTATAAGACAGGAGTACAGTCGAGAAGGGGTTAAGTTAGTACATGTTCGTTTCGACGACGAGTAGTGTTTGTTTTGATTTAAAAATATTTCTGACACAATGGTTGAGGTAATGACTCTTGTTGAGAGTGCTTTTTTGAAATAGATTTTTTTTAAAGTGACAAAGACATTTTAATTATTTATTTCTTTTGGTAATTTTGTCAGTAGGGCAGGCAAAGGGATTATAGCCCATACAGCCAAGTCATATGTTTTTTTTTTTTTAATTATATAACAATGGAACGTAATAAAATTGATATGTATAAAAAAAAAACTTAATAAGACCAAAGAGGCCATCGTTAACAACTTTTATGAGACATCATCAACCCTACAACTCACACTAAAAGAAGAATGGACTAAGGTAAGAGCCTGAAGCAATTTACAACGTGGTCAGTGTGTTACAAGGTGGCGTTTTAAAAGCATTTACTCGAGCAAATTGTTACACCTAAGCGAATTCCTGGACACTTTCTTATTTTTTAGTGCACAACATGTTGAATGGAGGAGAAGCTGACGTGACTGTTCTTTTGACACAGTAATGTTTCCTAAAGGTTCGCTCATACGCAGTTATTACTACTAATTCAGGAAAGCACGAAAGATGCCGTTGACAGCGACTACCCGAATGTCAATTCCCGCTCCAGCTACTACGTCCCGTTACGGCGAGGGTCTCTACGTCGCGTTTGTTATTTTTATGTACATTTCAAAACCCAAACTGTATCGTGTTATCCAAAACAAATTATGGCGTTGATAGCGAGACCCCGGACTTCAATTGGGTAGTTTCCTAGATCAGAGATAAATTGTGTCTGGGTGTAATAAAAAGGGTCATCATTTATACCCAAATATTAAAGATGCATAATATGTCTGTTATCCATGAAAGTAGAGCTTTCCTCAGGATGTTTTCATTCACCGCTGGCAAGATGATAATGATTTATGATCTAATGAATACAAAAACAAATTCGAAAACCTCAACTTCAAACCAATAACCTAAGAACTTTAGGTATATTACCTTATAATTGTCTTTTGCCTTTGCCTTTTGCCAGTTCTATGTAGTCCGATACCCCACAGTTCCGAGCGTCGATAAGTTAAATGAAAAGCAACTTTTGATTGTTCCCCGCAACGAACGATGTCGGGGCGAAAAACGCTCTCCCCACTCTACCAGTATATTGGACGCCAGGCACCAGTGTTAAGGTATACAAAAGATTACTACATACATATTTTTGCATACGTTTCCTATTGGTCGGGGTTTTCAGACCAGTATTTTGGTACAAGGCCGTCACAGCAAGTTTGTTAGAAGGCAGCAGGTTTTGTTAGTTCGGCGACACTGTTGTGTTGAACACAACAGTCACCGTGGTCTAGTGGTTAGAGCGTTAGGCTCACGATCTGGAGGTTCGATTCCCGATGGGGACATTGTCGAAATCACTTTGTGAGACTGTCCTTTGTTTGATAAGGACTTTTCAGTTTAATGGTAATGGTAGCCGGAGCAAAAACTAAAGCTAATGAATAATTTTACTTAGAAATAGGTAGTTAGGTAGATACAATATATTCTTTTTCTGGAATTATGCTCTTATTTTAGGAACATACATACATACATACATAAACTCACGCCCGTAATCCCTAATGGGGTGGGCAGAGCCACAAGTAATCAAAGACAACTTGCAGCCACTGTTGATACGATGTCGTAAGCTGGATATGATGAACCTTATGGTGATAAGGGATCAGCCTATCGCCCATAACACTGCGTAAAAAATGTCCACTGCCTACCAGACTTTTATCGTCTAGTACAAATTCTATTAGGGCGACCTTTAATACTGCAAATGTGTCAAATAAAGTAACTGCTATCAGGAAGGTATCAACGTAAAAGGTATTCCGTGTTCTACAGAGCTATCTGATGGCAAACTCATCTATTCTCTCCTGTCTAGTTTTTTACTATTTTGTTGCGCTGACGACCATCCAACAGAGGTTTTAGTCTGAAATATTCCTTCTACTACGCTTTTCGTGTTGAAAGTTCGTGATTGTGTTACGTTGGTACTAAATTTGACGACGACCTCCGTGGTCCAGTGGTTGAGCGTTGGGCTCACGATCCGGAGGTCCCGGGTTCGATTCCCGGTGGGGACATATCACAAAAATTAAAACGTCAAAACACGAAACTATGGAATTTCTATGAAAAAAACACACTGTGACGTCATAGACAAACGTGATAAAATGTCGCAGTTATTATGACGTTTTATTGATGAAAATTATTATGAATTTTAATGTATTTATATACATTAAGTAGAAAAAAGAAAATGTTTTTCATGTGACTTTATTTAGATATCTGTCTTTATTTTTAGTACTTTAGGTAGTCATAATTTATCTTTGACAGTTAGTTTCATTAATTCTTCGTTGCGCGGATTATATTTTAAACCTGGTAATCTTAAGTCCTCGTAATAAGGCACAAGACATGCAACTACTTATAAACATGTTTATCTATTTATGAAACGATAGATGAATGTGGTAAAGAGAAATGTGTCACGATCGAAGCAAATGACTTTCCATAGTTTCTGCTTACCCCAGTGGAAAATAGGTGTGAATGCATGTATTCAACATAAAAATTGCGGTGTAAGTAACGCATGTTGTAAAACTTGGGTTGCGCAATGTCATGGTAGGTACTTAATATGAAATTCCTTCCACGATCCTTTGATAATATTCCGAAACAATGTAACAACGTCTCAGACACTTTGGATTATGTCCAACTTTGTCGCGATATTAAAAAAAGTTGAAGAAACATCCGACAGAGCCAGAATATTTAAGTAAAACGTTTACATTACTCCAGAACGTATATTATGCGTGTGGCACATTGTTCTGTTTGTTTTTTGTGTTCTTTATTGCGAGGCAAACGCCATTTTTGTATTAAAGAAATTAATTTCAATTTTGCGGTCTTAGAATGTAATGGCCGTTTTATTCAGGTTATTAAATAAGACGTTTTTATTACTGGGGTTGGAGAATAGGAGTCAATGTTATTAATTTTATACAAAAGAAGAATAGACTTTACTCCAACGTATTTAGACACATCTTATTTTACTTTTTCAAAATTAAAATTAGAAAACATAAGCTAATGACTACTTTCATAATTATGCTGACCAACTGCAAACTGTACCATTTGTATTGCAAATAAATGAATTATAATTCACTAAGTGTTAGTGACTTCGAACGAATACTGAGGGGGATGATTCAGACCATGATTCTAAGTTAATATCAAGTGAAATTATCGTCGCAAAATTCATGACTATGATTTAGTTTTTTTTAATTAAGTATTTTCAATTCTATACTTTTGCGATCGAAAATTGCACTTGTTATTAACTCAGAATAATGAGCTTAATCTGCCCCCACAGTATTCGTTACGATGTCACTTATACTCCATCTAAGTACTTACAAGTAGCTATACAAGTAGGTATGGGTGTTGGTGATACCGTAAGGAATACTGAGGAGAATGATTCAGACCATGATTCTGAGTTAATATCAAGTGTCAGAAAAGTCAAGATTTTTTTGTTTCTTAAATTTATTTTCCGTTCCATACTTTTGCTTTTGAGGTTTACCTCATATGGTATGAACAACTTAGCCGGACAAATACCTGCATTACGCAGAAGATTTAAGATTGAAAGCCATTGAAAACACGGCTTATTCTTATATTTAAGGGAACTCCAAGTCAAATAAAACTTGATCACTTTGAAATTCAACGAGGGGAAGGGAATTCGATTGATTCCAATTAAAATTAATGCAGTAGGCGTATTTTATCGCAGGGTGTTATAATTCATTCTCTGTACTTGCACAATAATTATTATAACAGAAAATAAAACATTATTTAATTTGAAGCTCAGGTGAAGCGTGGGTACTTAGTTCATATTCTAAGGAATATAATCGTGAGCTTATATTTTGACATTTATTTTTTCTTGACACATCAGCGTGCCTGCTCGCAAATTCGTTTACAATGGGATAGCCATGGATAGAACTATATCCATACTAACATACATGTAATAAATAAATAAATAAAACATATCTGTAAAAAATAATAAAAAAATAATATAAGTAATAATAAAATTAAAAATCAATATTTTAATGTATTTAATGTACTTAATATTATAATTATGGATATTAATAAATTAAATATATAATAAAATACAAATAGAATATTATAAATTTATCAAACTATATATATGTGATATTTTATATCAAAAATCAACTAAAAGCTTCTTATATTCACCTAGGTCTATGAACTATTGAATTTTGGTACGATAAATTGTTTTCTTTTGTGCGTCAATTTTTCGACAGTTTATAATCTCACTATTATTACAAACTCACACGGTGCCTACTATTTTTACGTTGACTTAAAATATACATTAAGTGACATATCAGATACCTACAAGTACTTAATGTATTTTCTCCAAGTCTACAAAAGTCTAAAAATAGTTTCACCAAACCCTGTGCCTTTCAACGACGTTTAAGTTATCTGAACTGTGAACTATCTCGCGTGTGAAGCAAAAAGTCTTCGTTTTACCGCCTTACTGCGGGCAGCGCTTTTGACCGGCGAGAGAATTATGTGTCTGTTTACGTGCCGGTTTGTGTCACGAAATAGAAGAAAGAGGTAAGAAAAACCCTAACGCGCATTTTGTATGATCCGCTGTCGCCGGTTCGATTACACTCTCTTTTACTTTTACCGAATTACACAATTTGTAATTTGAGACAGATTTATTAATGTAACTACTTTTACAATTTATTATTTTAAACTAATTTATAAATATAATTATACAATTTATTATTTTTATTTTTTAACTAATGTATTAACGTAATTAAACAATGTATTTTAGTTGGAATAAGTAATAGAATAATTGTAATAAATACCTACTTATGATAGGTTGTGAACTAATATGACCTGTAACGAATGTTATCAAATAAATTATCATTATCATTACTGCTATTCCGGCAAACAGATAACTACGATAGCTCTACTACTTCTCAAATTCCATGGCCACTTTACCGACAATGTATATTTTATGTGATAGGCTGCGATTCCATCATTAATTTTCGTAAGATACTAAGGTCATACTAAGGTTTTTAGGTTTTAATATATTTTCATGGAGATCCGTGAGTCGTAAAGCTTGCGGACGAGTGGAGTGCGAAGTTGAATTATGAACTCGTATTTGCTCATACTTGTATGGCGCGCGTTTTGCGCTCACTTGGCCCTTCTAACGTCGTTCTTCTAATCCGTGGCTTATGTAGATAATTTTATACTTCTGTCGTGAAGTTACCTCTATGCCAGACTGAGAGCGAACAAAGAACATAGAAGTAGATCTATATCTTTTGAGTGTATAGTTTTACAAACTAGAGGATGGATTTACAAACGTTTGAGAACTTTTATAAAAGCCTGACGCACTCAGAACCTCAAAGTTCTGACATGGTCACTCAATGGACACGCACATCTCTCATGTGGATTATGAGGTCAGTGACTGACCTCATCACCCTGGTGTCAAGGTTACTATTAAACCAAAGGATTTCAACATAGCTCATAATTAAGTAAATAGTAGCCAGGGCTACTTAACGCTCTCATCTTACTTTCTGAGAAACGGGTGACCAACCTACATTTTTTTGTCCTAACCGAACTGCGGATCACAAAGTGATATTTGTGATATGTCCTCACTGGGTAACCGGGACCTCCGGGTCGAGAGACCAACGCTCTTCCCCCTAGACCACAAAGGCTTGATATATGTATAGCTAGCTGCTTATCTTCGCTGACAAGTTATGAAAACAACAGGGATTCTAAAAGATAGACCATTGTAAGGGCGATACATATCACCAGATGCCATAGAGTTCATCATAATAGGACTTCATATCAAAAGCGGCTACAATTGGTCTTCTGATTACTCGTGGCTCTTATTTTTGCTGTATTTTAAGTGTGAGTTTGTGTATGTATTTGAGACAGAAAAGAAACTAATTCAACTAAACTAGGTCGACGATTTCCCTCAGTCAGCGCTTATCGCTATCGACCCACTAGGGTCGATTAATTCTTTCAAATATTTTTCCTCTCAGACGACGCCCTGAGCCGAGGTTCGCGCCCAACTGGGCACCCTCAGGCCTGTTGTCTTAAACGTTGTACCGGGTGAGAGCCTTCAGCGCTCCCCATTTGTCCGGCCAAGTAGTTAAAGCCATCTGCGGCAAATCTATAATAAGTCACGTCAAAAAAAAAGATACTAATTAATAAACTGGCCACGCGCCATTAAAAATGAACTGGGAAGAGCCAAACCCATTCATTTCACTGCTTGCCAGGGTTGATGCGTGATCCTTTGTTCGACAAAGAAGAGTGTATGGGTAAGATATATGTGTCTGTTTAAGTATCGGTGGTCGAGACTGTATCGGCTGAGTCACCATGGAGATGGCGACCGATGTATGTTGCTATTTTTCTAAACTCGACCTGAAATAAGACCAAGGGAGTCCATTATTGTGATTGGAAAGTTTTACGGTCGACGTAATACTGTCCTTTTTTCAATACATTTAAGTGGTATTTGTAAAATTGTTTTAGTTTTTTATAAGGGTATTGCTCGATAGTCGTGTTATATAACTTTTATCTGAACTATTACATGAGTACTGCCTTCTCTCCTGTTGAATTGGATAAGAGGCACAAATCTTTAGAACATTGATTGTAATCATTTGTCAATAGGTTTGGTTTTTATAGCTACATACCTACATCAATCAGTTCTACGAAAGATAATGGTAACATGTAATAATTTCCACTTCTTCTATAAGTATTAACCGGGACGAACGACTTAACGTGCCGTCCGAAGCACGGACCCTCTTACTCTGACACCATCTGACAATCTGGTGATCAGCCAGTAATGTCCTAACCAAACTAGGGAGCACAAAGTAATTTTTGTGATATGTCCCCACCGGGAATGGAACCCGGGACCTCCGGATCGTGAGCCCAACGCCAATAATTTCCACTTTTGATGATTCTTAAGTCACTGCTCATGAGATACACTGTCTTGCTTGTAAAACGGGGAGCGCCAGTTCGAACAACGGTACCGGACTTGCATCATCATCATCGGCCCATTAACGTCCCCACTGCTGGGGCACGGGCCTTCCCCATGGATGGATAGGGAGATCGGGCCTTAAGCCATCACGCGGGCCCAGTGCGGATTGATGGTTATTAACGACTGCTAATGCAGCCGGGACCAACGGCTTAACGTGTCTTCCGAAGCACGGAGGAGCTCGAGATGAAAACTTTTTTTTTGTGGTCACCCATCCTATGATCGGCCTTTGCGAAAGTTGCTTAACTTCAACAATCGCAGACCACGCGCGTTAACCGCTGCGCCACCGAGCTCCTCGATTGCATGCACCAATGAGTTATTAATTTATCTTAAATGCCGTGTCACAGTTGAGTCGACCATTATAGACTCACCAACTATTACGTTGCTCTAACAGAAATTTCAGTAAGTTGTGGGTATTTAGTTCATCTTGCGATGCTCTGACAGCCCTAGTTGGGATTTTTAGGACATTGATGACTTTTAGGTCATGACTAATTTAAGAGCCACGCTCTTGTTGGTGTAGCATTCTCCCTGCTACTTTTTTGGGGAAAAATATTCAATATACTTTATTGCACTTAACAACTAGTTACATCACAAACAAGAAATGGACGTTTACAAAGGTGGACTTATCTCTAAGAGAGATCTCTTCCAGCCAACCCAGAGGTAATATTAGAATAACTGCGGAAGAATAAAAAGAGGTGCAATATATTATATAATATTCCCTCCTGCCTTCCGCCCCGCAGTACTTTTAGCTATAACTGTTTAAAAACAACAATCTAAAACTCAGCACTTTCGCTCAAAATAATATCCTTGATTACCTTGAAACGGGTATAGCGTAAAGATAGCAGGAATTATGCAAACCCTGAACTTTGGACATAGTTGAGTAGCAGTGGCGATGCAAGTTAGAGTTGGAGTTGGTTGAACTTCGGTTGCAACTTGCCAGATAGTGTTAACCCGGTAATTGGCCAGCGGACATTCCCGGGTATCCACTTAGCAAGTATAGAGGCTGTGATGTTTGATATAGCTGGTTATAGAATTTCTTGATTGGCGTCTAGTTTTTGTTACTTAATAGATTAATCAAGAGATTTACACATAATACATTTAAATGATTTGTTTAAATGAATGGATGTTCTATACTACTCTCAATTAAAAGAAGAAAATTTGAACTAAGTAATCACGTCGTGTTATTGCTCATTTATGTAAAATCATTTAACATACATACATACGATCACGCTTATCGCCAGTGGGGGTAAGCAGACTCTACGGAATTACTCCACTTATTACGATTTATTACGATTCTGACAGCCCAGTGCTCAGTGGATAGGCCCGCTACAAGGTGGACCGACAATCTGGTGAAGGTCGCGGGAAGTCGTTGGATGCAGGCAGCGCAGGACCGATCGTCGTGAAGATCCTTGGGGGAGGCCTATGCCCAGCAGTGGGCGTCGTACGGCTGATGATGATGACGATTCTGACACGCCAATTTCGCTCCACTCTCATCAAAGTCTTCATGCATACTAACCGGTTTAGAGCACCTTTGATCATTTTAACTTGTCACAGAATTCAAACTTTAGAGCAGGCCGTGGTAGGACGATGACAGAGTACCAGTTGTCAAATAAACCAATCGTTACAAACTACTTACCTTTTATATTACAATCTTCTTTCTTTCTTTTATAGTGTGGGTTGTGAGGTGGATTACCAACACCATTATCAACCCTGGTGTCTGGGTTATTATTGAGCCGCGTATTTTTTTTGACGTGACTTATTGTAGATTTGCCGCAGATGGCATTAACTACTTGGCCGGACAAATGGGGAGCGCTGAAGGCTCTCACCCGGTACAACGTTTAAGACAACAGGCCTGAGGGTGCCCAGTTGGGCGCGAACCTCGGCTCAGGGCTTCGTCTGACAGGAAAAATGTTTGAAAGAATTAATCGACCCTAGCGGGTCGATAGCGATAAGCGGTAAATGAGGGAAATCGCCGTCCACGCCGGCGGGGTCGGTATCGGGGGATTGAGCCGCCATAGACCCCTGACATGACTTATGTAATCAGTAAGCAGTAACGGGGTCCAACGGCTTAACGTGCCTTCTGAAGCATGATCATCTTACTTTTTGGACAATCAGGTGATCATCCTGTAATGTCCTAACCAAACTAGGGATTTTGGTGATTTGTCCCCACTGGGATTCGAACCCGTGACCTCCGGATCATATTACTATATATTCGGATTTATAATATAATAGGTATACTTGCATACCTACGTTATAGACCGACAAAACTACAGTCTTAAAAGTTCTTTGTAAGGTCCCTCATTCAACATTATATTTAACCTGTAAAACTTCTGCAGAGATAAAGACACGATGAAAGAACAAAAGAATAATATTAAAACGTTAAAAATAACGCAGTCGAAACGCAAAAGTAAGCACATTTGGATAATTTTAAAATTATTTTCTGGAGTTAGCAAACAAAATCCAGATAGAACTGTCGGAACTCTCACCTTTTACAAACTCTGCGAAACTGCCGTTTAGCGCCGGAACCGGAGATCGGGACATTTCAGGACACCGGGACATTCGGGACAACTTGCAACCCGGGTTCCGGCGTCTCGGTCGCGTTTGTCCCGCTGTTTGCAGTCGATCTGAGCTGTCCCGAATAGTTTGGACTTGCAACTTGCAAGATTTTGGTTTGTGTTCCATCCGCTATTATGTTTGCTGGATATCTCTAAGTTTCGAAAGTGACAAATGGCAGAAGCTTAACGACACGTACCGTAGAGTTGTTTTTGTTTTTGTTGACGATGGAAAGAAAAGTTTGCTAGGGAAGTTTCGCTTAGAACACCAAACATGTAAGTTTTGCAATTTACTTTTGCTTGCCCCATTGATGATTTAATAAAATACTAAATTCATTATTAAATAATTATATATTAAGGAATACATAATTTTCTGGCGAGAAAATTAGACTTTTGTATAGTCCTAGAAAAGGGACTTCAGTTACTATTACGTACTAAGAAACTTTTAATTGTTAAAAATAGGTAGGTGCCTATCAGATAAGCCATTAAAATTACACTCGTATTTCTATAGGTGAGTACGTTCATCGTCATCATTAATTAAGAACCACGCCCTTGTCGTTGTTACGTTCTCCATGCAACTTTTTAGAGAAAATAGGGCAGTGGTAGGGTGGTCTGTACGTTATTAAACGTGATTTTTATTGAAATCCACACTTCTCGGAGAATATATTTTACATACAATTTACTATTATAAAGCAAACACCACACCCGCGTCCGCAAATCCGGAAAGTTCGGATCTGCGACAATATTCAGCACGTTAGCAGGAGATCAAGAAGTTAGTTCGGCAAGTAGCCCCGGTCGGCCGGATGTCGGGTAACGTCAACCCGAGATATTAACGTTTAAACTTCTAAAATATTAACTTTAACGGTCCGGGCTATGAAAAAGTTCCGAACTCCGATGCGTCGTCGGCAGGCTTTTGAATACGGATAGTTTTCAAGAAAGAGGGTTAGTGCTCAACGTAAGTACGGAGTAGGTAATAGACAGTTTATAGAGTACTTAAAACTGTGTAAAGTAATAATCATTTTTTGTTTCGAAATGAGAAATCTGAATCATTTATTCAATGAAATTATCATAGATAAACTTGTTGAAGGTGAACAAGTAACAATGATGGTATACATTACAAGTTATTTAATAACTAGAGGAATACATTGAATACCAGACATTATTATCATTTAGGTAGTCATTAATCTTATAATAAACTTTTTTACATAAAGTAAGCTTCACATGAGCTTTAAATTTATTTTCTGACAAATTGTTTTAAGTTTACGCGGTTATTATCATAATTAAAGCACATAATAACGGGTTCTTACCGCGTTTAAATGGGGATATGAGACTCCCGATATTTCGACACTGTTGCAAGTGCCATGATGCCAAGTGCCAGAGTCATCCCGTGATCTCCACCTCACAAGCCACACGATAGAAGAGACAGAGACCTAGGATTCCCCCTACCACACGTACAGTCGTAACCAACAAGCATATTATTATCTTACATCCTAATATAATTCAAAACGCCCAGGTGAAACAGCGCTTAATTCAGTCTGCAAACCTAACAATAGAATCGCGCTAATCTTACATTACAAGATAACAGAGGCATTACTCATCTCATAATGCGCGAACAAGCGTGGGAACGAGCATAAACACGGGTCGTTGGTGCTCACACCTCGCTTAGGTCCCCGCTAGTTGCGGACTACGACAGAAAAGGGTAATTCTCTGAATGGAAATGGTTATTTTGTTGCCGCTATAAGACTTCATTTTCACGTGAATGCACGTGTTTTAGATGTTAGATGGAATTTATAGTTTAGTTGACTTCGTCTGCGGGGTTTTCGGTTTCCGCGGTAAGAATTTGCGATTTTTTTTTTAAAGCCTGTGTGTTATTCTGACGCATAAGCTACATTATTGTAAAGTTTCATTAAAATCCATTCGGTAGTTTTTGCGTGAAAGTGTAACAAACATTCAAACATCCATACTCACAAACTTTCACATTTATAATCTATCTATCTATATCAGCCTAAATTCATAGTCATATATAATTTTGGACGTAGGCCTCTTCCATGTTTTTCCACTTCTGACGATCTTGGGCTATAGACATCCAGCCATATCCTGCGTGCCGCACAATGTCGCCCTTCCAAACTACATTTATAATATTAGTAAGATATTTATAGGTTTAACAAAGCAGTTCTCTTAAGCTCATTCCGAAATTCATTCTAAAATTCATTCAGAGTTCTGATTACATTTCGCGGAAATAATAAAATGTCCGTTTGGATTTAATTGTTTCTGTAAAAGACAATGAATTCAATTACTTACTTAAAACAAAGAACGTAATGAATGAAAATGGAATGACCGTAACAATAACGTCACTCTCTTGTCCACCTCATGCATTTGTCATACATACATAAATGTTAATTATGGGACCGGACCGGCTTTTATGACGGAACGCTTTTACGCTAAATTGAAAACAACTCATGGTTTATTCACGACACACTACAGTGCAACCAAAATAAAACGAGCTCTTGAAAATCTCAAGCCAATACTTCGATAAATAAACCACACTCAACACGGGAGATCGATTTAAAATGGTTGACGATCTATTGAGCAATTCGCAATGTGACTTTCGGATACCATTTAATTCCTGATGTAGTGTTTTAATTCATTAGCAGGAACCATCATTGCTGCGGTAAACCGAGAGCTTTACATTCAGTTTTATCATTTTATTTCTATCTGAGTTTGGAGTTATATTTCAATGGCGGGAAATTCTCTTTAAAAAGGATTTCAACTGCATACGCAAACGTGATATTACTAGCAGTTAATTTGAAGCTTCATTGCAAATGTTGATTCAGATACAGATTTCAGGAGGTAGCCGAAATTCTAGACAGAGATTACAGTGATTTACTGAGGTGGTGAAATTGTCTTGGATATGAGACATTTAGCTTAGCTTTGCTTACGCGAAATCGTGGCAAGAGATTACATTAGTGATCTGCGGTGTGCCTTAGTTCATTTAGCATTTGCCTTTGCACGACTATAATCGCTTTCCAACGTCTACTCGCAGCGAATTCAGTCTATCTTCTCTTTATTCACTGGTCTTCACTTTTTATGTATTTATCATGACATAGATATTTTTCCTTTTTTTTGCAGAGGAAGACCTAAAAGGACGTACATTAACCAAATTTGAGAAAAGTAAACTGGCGTGCGTCGTGACGATAAATGAATGTGGAGGAAGCAAGAGAAGTATGTCAGGATCGAGGTAAATGGAATTCCATAGTCTCTGCTTACCCCGTTTGGCATAGGCGTGAGTTTGTGTATATATGTATAATTCATTATTATGAATATAACATAACATAGCATCGCCTGTATCTCCGAAGGGGTAGACGTGGTGTACTTGTAGTATTACACCCAATCCTTCCTAGATATGTTTAAGTCCCATCTATGTAATGGGACAAATCCTAGAAACCACGTAATATTACCATTCTTAATAATATAATATTTCATTACCAAACTTAGTTTATGTATGTATGTACAGTCATGAGCAATATAATGTACCCACTTTAGGACTCTGTCGCACTAACATATTTGACATTTAATGAGACTTACAGTTCAATTTGTCAAAAAAGTTAATGTCACATGGTACCAAAGTGTATACATAATTATTAATGCTCGTGACCGTATGTATGTGGGATAGTTTAATATTTTACCTTTCTGATTTTGGCTGTACTATGTTTAGGCTTTGCGTAAACAAAAGAAACATAAAATTTAAAAAGTAAAATGTCAAGAGGAACTTCCTCTCTCTGGTAATATGAACTGAAGTCGGTGTATAAGGCATAATCCAATTTAAAATAAAATACAGTGTTCGAACGTTTTTATTTTCTTGCCAATTATCCCACAAAATTATGGGGGCTCGTCCGGGATGTGAGAAAACATCGAGTTCGTGTATTTTATGAAGATTTACAAAGAAACCAATATCAAGAATCGAAGACGTGACTCGGCAAATTCGACTGTTTTACCGACGGAGTGCGGGAGCGAGAACTCAAGAAAATCGCCTGTCTCTGTCTAGTCTCTGTGGCACCTGCGGCTCACCATACTGTTTTACCGACCGTGCTGTCAAAATCAATTGACGTCTAAGAATTTGACTTTGACAAGACTGGACGAATGCTTCGGGACGCGATAGGTACAAAACAAAGTCGAATCGAATGCTGCGGGACGCGGAATGAACTAAAGATAAAATTTTACGGGATGTTTTAAGAAAGTTGATTGGAATCATACGGAATACACTTTTTATCAAGAGTTAAGACTTTAGAAGACTATTTTACGACTTTTAAGACTGAAGAAAGACTTCATTTAAGTGTAAAATGACGAAATTTGGAAGAGATTGTGTTGAAGAAGATTTATTTCATAAAGAAGAAAAGATGATTTCTAAAGATTCTCAATCTAGTGCACCCCGTATATCATTTAACGACTTAGAAAAATCTACGACGCCATTCACCGGAGATGACACCTACCACGTAGAAACATTTATTAAAGATTTTGAAGAAATAGCTTCCATAATGAAATGGAGTGAAGTTGAAAAGCTTATCTATGGGAAAAGACTACTCACTGGAACTGCTAGACTGTTTTTAAGATCTTTGGGAAGTATCAAGTCATGGGATAATTTAAAAGATGAACTGATCGAAGAATTTGGCCGCAAACTAAACAGTGCAATAATTCACAAACAATTGGCTGCACGTAAGATGAAACAAAGCGAGACTTATCAACAGTATTTTTTAACTATGAAAGAAATATCGATGCAAGGTACTATTGAAGATGAAGCCTTGATGGAGTACATCATTGATGGTATTAGAGATTCTGAAACTAATAAAACAATTCTATATGGAGCTACGACTATGAAAGAATTTCGAAAGAAGCTGGAACTTTATAGTGAGATGAAGAAGAAGTCTACTCCAGGTACGTCGAGTTTTACTAGAACTTCTAATGCACCTGTATCTAAGATGAAAAAGGAAAACAATCAAAGAACAAATAAAGTACGTTGTTATAACTGCGGTGACCTTGGACATCAGACACCAAATTGTAGTAAAGGAATAAAATGTTTCAAATGTAATGAATTTGGACATAAATCAAATGAGTGTCCAAAAAACTCTAAGAAGACACTTAAAATAGAAGATAAAGATACGAAGAATACTTTTACACCTTATAAAAACCTGAAGATTAATGGAGTTGAAGTCAAAGCCCTGATTGATACCGGGAGTGATGTAAATCTGATTAAAATGAGTTACTTTCGTAAAGTAAATAGCAATGAGCTGAATTTCAATCCGAATAACGTTGTACGCTTGGCTGGAATTACAGAACATGAAATTATGACTAAAGGATCATTTGAAGCTAAAATCCAAAGCGATGACTGCTATTTTGGAGCAACTATGCACGTGGTTGAAGATAGTTCCTTACCTGTTGACATTATACTCGGCAACCCAATACTCAACGAAGTTGAAGTAAATTTTGCTACGGATGGTATTCACACGAAGAAGATACTGCACCTCACGATGATGGATGTTGAAGAAGACGACACGCTCAATATAAGCGAAATTACATTTTCTGGAAAAATTAAAGAGATGATTAATAACTATGATCCAAATAATAAAAAAAAGGAATCAAGTGTTGAACTAAAGATTATACTCACCGATGATAATCCGATCTACCAGAATCCACGAAGACTATCTCCGCTAGAACTGGATGTTGTGACTAAACAAATTGGCGAATGGCTCTCCGATGGCATAATTACTGCAAGCAAGTCTGACTTTGCAAGCCCAATCGTTTTAGCAAAAAAGAAAAATGGAACTTATCGTCTCTGTGTAGATTTCAGACGACTAAACAAAAAGATTATCAAAGAGAGATTCCCTCTACCCCTAATCGAGGATCAAATCGATCGACTGAAACATGCCAGATTTTTTACGTCACTTGATCTAAAGAATGGATTCCTACATGTGAACGTTAACAAAGAAAGCCGAAAGTACACCTCATTCGTGACTCCTCGAGGTCAGTACGAGTTTCTGAAAATGCCATTTGGCTTATCTACAGCTCCTTCAGTTTTTCAAAGATTTGTCAATGACGTATTTCAAGATATAATTCAAGATGGTACAGCTTTAGCTTACCTTGATGATCTTATCATACCATCCATTACAGAAGAAGAAGGAATAGAAAAATTACAGAGAGTATTCAAAAGAGCGGAAGACTATGGATTACTGTTTAACTGGGACAAATGTTACTTTTTGAAGAAAGAAATCACTTACCTTGGATACATTGTTCGGGAAGGTGAAGTGAGACCATCAGAAGAAAAGATAGCTGCAGTAGCAAACTTTCAGAAACCACAGAACATAAAGTCATTACAATCCTTCTTAGGACTCACGGGATATTTCAGAAAGTTTATTATGAATTACTCCATTATAGCTAAGCCTTTAACTGATCTACTTAAAAAGGATTCTTTATACAAGTTTGACATTAACTGTGAGAAAGCATTTAATGAACTAAAGAATATTCTATGCACATCTCCAGTGTTAAGAATTTATGACCCTGATTTAGAAACGGAAGTTCACACCGATGCTAGTTGTGAAGGATATGGGGCAGTTTTGCTACAGAAAAACCCAAAAGATAACAAGCTGCATCCAGTTCTGTACATGAGTAAAAAGACATCACCCGCTGAGAAAAAATATCATAGCTATCACTTAGAAATTCTGGCTATTGTTCAAGCTATAAAGAAGTTTAGAGTCTACCTGCTTGGAATCCGTTTTAAGATTGTAACTGACTGTTCAGCTTTAACCATGACGCTACAAAAGAAAGATTTACCACCAAGAGTGGCACGATGGGCCCTGTTGCTTGAAGAGTATGATTATACCATTGAACATAGACCTGGAATGAGAATGAAACATGCTGATGCACTTAGTAGATACCCCATTAAAAATGTCAATATACTTACAGAAACAACAGCTCGGATAAGGAATGCTCAAGACGAAGACCTGAAAATAAAATTGCTAAAGAGAACATTAGAAAGAGAACCCTATGAAGATTATGTTTTGGAAACTGGAATTGTTTGGAAAATTAAGAATGGAACGAAACTACTTGTTGTACCAAAAAAGATGGAAAACGAAATCATAAGGAAAAATCACGGAAAGGGACACTTTGGAGTAACGAAGACTGAAGAACTGATTGCTAGAGAATATTACATTGAAAACCTGAAAGAGAAAATTAAGATGACTATAGACAATTGCGTGGAATGCATTCTGATTTCACATAAAAAAGGAAAGAAAGAAGGCTATCTAAACCCTATTGAGAAGGGAGATGCTCCGTTGTCTACTTACCACATTGATCATCTTGGACCTCTAGCATCAACAAATAAAAACTATAAATACTTACTTACCATAGTTGACGGTTTTACAAAATTCACCTGGATTTACCCAACAAAGACAACGACGACAGAAGAAGTTTTAGGCAAACTGAAAATACTACAACAAACATTTGGTTCCCCAAACCAAATAATCTCAGATCGCAATGCTTCCTTCACCTCGAATGCCTTTGAAGAATACTGTAATGCTGAGAATATTATTCATCACACTATCACGACTGGTCAACCAAGAGGGAACGGACAGGTTGAGCGTATCCACCAAATAATAATTAACGTTTTGAGCAAACTATCAAAAGATGACCCCACCAAATGGTATCGCCATGTTAGTGCTGTACAAAGATGTATAAACAGTACCTATCAGAGAAGTATTCAGATGACACCGTTTGAATTATTAACTGGTGTGAAGATGAAGGATAAAGAAGACCAAATATTAAAACTAATTGAAGAAGAAAACATACAAAATTTCAACGAAAATAGAGAAAATTTGAGAAAAAAGGCCAAAGAAAACATACAAAAGATACAAGAGGAAAATAAACAAAATTACAACAAGAAAAGAAGACAAGCTATACAATACGAAGTTGGAGACCTAGTGGCTATAAAAAGAACTCAATTTGTACAAGGATACAAGCTATATCCCAAGTATCTAGGACCATACGAAGTTGTAAAGAAAAAAAGGAATGATCGATACGACTTAAAGAAGATTGGCCATGATGAAGGACCTATCAACACTTCGAGTTCAGCCGATATGATGAAACCCTGGATTCCACACTCATCCGAGACGGATGAATTATAGGATGGCCGTGTGGGATAGTTTAATATTTTACCTTTCTGATTTTGGCTGTACTATGTTTAGGCTTTGCGTAAACAAAAGAAACATAAAATTTAAAAAGTAAAATGTCAAGAGGAACTTCCTCTCTCTGGTAATATGAACTGAAGTCGGTGTATAAGGCATAATCCAATTTAAAATAAAATACAGTGTTCGAACGTTTTTATTTTCTTGCCAATTATCCCACATGTATATAGGATATTTATTTTGTTTTACACTACTCTTTCCAGATTCGTTATCATCGGTGAAGTAATAGAACAATAACACACCCTTTATTCCCGTTTGCCCTCGTACCCATTTTAACCAACCATTCTGGGAAACATGCATACATACACTTATGCCAATCTCCCACCGGTGTAAACAAAGCCAGGATATCGAATTTCGAATTCATTTCATTTGATTATATCCTGACATACTTCTCTTGCTTCCTTTACATTCATCAATTGATT
This sequence comes from Pectinophora gossypiella, assembly GCF_024362695.1. Taxonomy (NCBI): domain Eukaryota; kingdom Metazoa; phylum Arthropoda; class Insecta; order Lepidoptera; family Gelechiidae; genus Pectinophora; species Pectinophora gossypiella. The sequence goes on along the minus strand of NC_065416.1, from coordinate 5,957,252 downwards.
TATATAAATCAATTGATAGGATAGAATCATACCGGTTCAAAGTGTGTGAAACTTAGAGTAGGTAACATTTTTCTCTAAAACCGCTGTTTTAACGTGAGTAGCTGCATATAAGGCTATTCCATACAATAAAAAATCGCACTGCACTACCTCTTAAATTCCACCGGTCGACTTAACAACATTAAATCGTAAGTGAAAAGGCTTTTCAGGGAATGCTTTGGAAAGAAAAGAGAGAAAACAATGCTCGAGTTGAACCCTGCAGCTTGTGTGCCTGTCGAGTGATGTGACGGAAATTCGCATTCGCGTTTTGTAATTATTTAAATTATTTCATAAAGTTCACTGTACTCGTAATGTGAGCTTATATTATTATTCTTGCAAAGTGAAATAAAAAAGATGGTCCATATTATCACATTATTTCAGTGATGTTTTATACTTGGAATGTTTTGATAAATTAATCTTTGGCTGGTTCAAACAACTGACGGGATAAAACATAATGAGAAAGCGTTACTAATAATCGATAATTAATAAGAGTTTTTAATTTATCTTAAAAAAGTGTTGCAACTGCCTCGCTGAGTCGGGTAAATAGTTCTTCAGTAAAAGAGAAGAAATGACAAGAAACATTACAACTCATAGGTAACATAAACCTAATGTTATTTTTTCAGTGCTTATAAACAAGCAATCATTTTTTGGTTTCCTTTTCATCCTGGTTTCCCTGAAGTATTTCGAGTTCTACGTGTTTAATTTGTAATGGTTACAAAGTGATAACACATTTAAAAAAAGAAACAACGTCACGCAAATTCGCCTTCGCAAAAATAATAATTTAAATCTTCCGTCCATCACTATGTCCGTGTAAAACATAGCGATTCTGGGCTTAGTCGGGCGGGATTGGAAATTTATCGTTTTGCAACAATGGCCACTTAATCCTGTTTCCACTGGCCGTGATCTCACACATGAGGCTGGGAATTAACAATACGCCTTCAGTTCTTCATTTTACGGTTTCATAAGTGTTTATTTCAGAATCACCCTTTTCGAGGAGTTTAAAAGGAAACAATGGAGTCCTTTTAAAAGAGGGGTTGAGGTTGTGAATTGTGGTATTAAAGCGGTAAATGATTTTGCTTTACAGCAGCGCTGGTTCAGACGATTTTATGCTTTTAGATTTTTGTATTAGTTGTGGTATTAAAATAAACGCTTTTCCATTAAATGGATCTGTTTATCAATTATTATTTAACTACAAAATAAACAGAATAGATACACTACTTGGAAAACCTTCCTCTTTTCTCCTTTATCATAAAAGTCATTTCTGATTGTAAAATTATTACTTATACTATATTTTGTTATTACAAAAGTGAAATTAATTTATATTATAGGTATCTAATCGTCTAGTGACATCGTAGCGAAGACATTGAGGAATGATTCAGAACATGATTCTGAGTTGATATCAAGTGGATTTTTCTATCGCAAAAGTATGGAACTGAAAATAATAAAAATAAAACACAAAAATTTCATGTTTTTTTCGACAGGAAATTCCACTTGATATCAACTCAGAATCATGATCCTAATCATTCCCCTCAGTATTCGTTACGGTGTCACTAACACCCATTCGTACTTGTATGACTACCTGTTCTTTCTTGTATGGGGTGTAAGTGATATCGTAACAAATACTGAGGGGAATAATTCAGCTCATTATTCTGAGTTAATATCAAATGAAATTCTCCATCGCAAGAGTATAGGATTTAATTTTAAAATCTTGATATTAACGCAGAATCATGGTCCGAATCATTCCCCTCAGCATTTGTTACGATGTCCCTAACACAAAAGCTTGCTAGAGAATGGAGTGCTGCACTTTCGCTGTACCTTGGCTACCGGTACCGACATATTGTAACGATTAATTGTTGATCATGTTTCCGACTGAAAATTTCAAATTAATTAGCTCCGATACCGATATTAATTAATTACTTCCCCCAACTAATTAGTCTTGACTTAGTTTTGAACTTTAAGCTCCCAACAAACTTATATATAGTTACGTTTATTTAGTTACGAAGTTATTTTTGTTCCGATAACTTATTTGTGATTTCTCTAAATATAAAAAATAAACTTTATATTCATCTTCATTTGTTTTCTTCGGCAACGATATAAAATAAATATTTGTAATTACTTGTGAATGAAAACGACAAAATGTTAAAAAAATAAAAACGGCCTGAAAACAAAATCTAATCAAAGCGTCATTTTACTCAAAAAGCAAGGAAATCGACAATTTTCCAAGTTGCATTAGCTAACAAAGGGAGTCTCTGTGGCAAACGAAATTGTCATCCTTTTGATCAAACTTGTTATCTTTGGGATGCCGCCTAAACATCAATATTGGGAGACAGCGTCTCTGAGTTGCGAAGCGATTGATCGTCTGATTACTATTTATGTGGTAAAAGATAGAACTAGACTAGAACAATAATATATTTGGACGAATGTTTAATCCCAACAAAAACATTTTCATGAAAAATGTTCTAAGACGAGATCATATCGATCGCAATCTCAAGAAGTTATCAGATCTCATGTAGAGCCGTCTTCTCTTGCTTCCTCCACATTGAATAATGAATCAATTTCCAATTTTCAGTACTTATATCTTTTTAATCAAGTAAACAGGCTAACTGCAGGTCAGGTGCAGGTCGTGTCGTATCGGGAGGTGAAGGTTTTGGCGGGAAGAAGAGAGGAATGGCGGTTACCCCACCGACAAGAGCGCAGCTCTTAAATAGAGAGAGAGAGAAACAGGCTAACTATACAAACCTTAAGTTTACAAATTCTACACGTTACACCCATTCCTCGCTAGATAATAATATGTTTAAATCCTGTCCACGTAATAGGGGGCGAGCTCATCAACGGGGCACAAATTCTAGAAACCACGTGATATCAATTACCAAACTTAAATGCAAACTCATAAAGTCGAACTCAATGGTTTAGCGCCCAGGACAGGATTCAAACCCGCAACACTAAAGATTGTCACGAATTCACCTTCTTTTTTTTGACGTGACTTATTGTAGATTTGCCGTAGATGGCATTACTACTTGGCTAGACAAATGGGGAGCGCTGAAGGCTCTCACCCGGTACAACATTTAAGACAACAGGCCTGAGGGTGCCCGGTTGGGCGCGAACCTCGGCTCAGGGCGTCGTTTGAGAGGAAAAATATTTGAAAGAATTAATCGACCCTAGTGGGTCAATAGCGATAAGCGCTGATTGAGGGAAGCAGTCGACTACGCCGGCGGGGTTGGTGTCGGGGTCCTGAAGTACACGAATTCACCGGTTCATTTTAATACGTACTTATCTAAAATTTGAGTTGTTTTTGTCATAATTTTCTTATGAATATTACATATTTTGACTATAAGATACAACTGTTACTGTTTAGGATGTATCTGTCTTTATGTTATTTGGGCAATAAAAAAATATATAATGAGTCTCTAACTCTATCGGAATACAACATAATATACAAATAATCAGAACTCTTGCCAATTCATCGATTACTTTAATGCTCGTATATCTACGATTACTGATTTAAAAAATCAGTGAAAAAGGGAATTGACCTGCGAACGATACACCGAACTACGCATCCCGTCTATCCCGGTGTCAATTTGCTATACACCGGGTGCAGATAGCTCTGGCAGCGACGGCTAATTGAATAGCTTCCCTTTTAAATCTTCTAATTAGCTCAATGGAACTCTCTCATTCTTTTCCCGGGCTTATTTCAACTCATTCGTTGAAATCGCAGCGTCTTAAATTAATTATTCTATTCGAGTCTATCATTGTGAAAAAGGACGCAGATAACGTCTTATTGCTTTTCATTGGACGGTGTGACAAAGGTCGGAGTGTTTGTGTCTTTATTTTCCACGATTGGCTTGACTTACGATTATGACCAGTGGCGGAAATAAAATTAAAAACTTTCCATTATATTTCCAGAATTTGGTAGTTACCTAGGTCCATGATAAATTATAAAATTCTAATTCCTAAATAAAGACTAAAGGTGACTAAAAACGTTTTCTTTTTTCTACTAAGTAAAAAAATAATATAAATGGTCATGTTTATGACTAAATTTATTTATGAATTTTACCAAAAGAAAAATACATTTTCACGTTTTTTCTATAACGTCACGCTGTGCTTTTTCATACAAATTTCGTATTTTCACGTTTAATAAAGTAAGTAACTGATTTGACTAGTTGGAAACTAGCCTATTTTCCAGCGATTACACCTGTATACGAGAACTAATCGTTGCTTATAGATTTGTTTGTTAATAACAAATCTATAATACTTTTGGAATTGGTATCCAAAGATATTAGTATATTACTATTATATATTAGTAATATACTAATATCTTTGGATACCAATTCCAAAAGTAAAAATGTTAGGAACCCATTTTACGTGTAGTAGATAAACTTAGTTATTATGACTATGAATTATGAAGTACATAAAACGTTCCTTTCGTAAACTTAATTCACCTGAGCTAATTCACCTAGGTGCATTAAACAAACTTTTAGTAATCTTTAATCACCTGCATCGCTCGTGGTAAAACAAACAAAAGACATCTAATATAAATAAATAGTAAACTTTATTCACCCAGTCATAGTAATGGTTCTAAGGTCTAACGTACCATTTCCAGAAAATGACCTACAGTAATATTTTCATGTAATAGGCTTAATTGGGCCTCAAGTATAAATTCGTCGTTTGTTATAACCTACGTCGCTTTGGTGTGCGCTTGGTATCTGCGTCTTTATTGAATGCAGCGATTAGATCAAAAGTAAATTTAATGCACCCTGGTGATTAAATATTACTAAAAGTTTGTTTAATGCACCTAGGTGAATTAGCTCAGGTGAATTAAGTTTACGAAGGGAAAACGTTGTATAATGTATAGCTATAATGATTGAACAAAATATCATAATTGTATCCCCGAAGATGTAGATAGAAATGTATGTATGTATATACAGCCACTCCTCGCCAGCTATGTCTATGTTCCATGTAATAGGGGCGAGTCTCTTGTCAATAGCCGGGCTCAAATGCTGGATACCAAAAAATAAATGATAAACTTAACCTATGATAGAAACATGAATTCAACTCATTAAGTCGAAGTGGGTTAGACCCGGGATTTGAACCCGTGACAAGGCGATATACCTAAGTCACGCGTTTTCCGAACATTGCTATAAGCTTCACGGACTATTAAGCTTCACGTACAAACATAATGTGGCATTCAAATATTCCGATCAAAAATTCAAATATTCTCAGATATTGAGTCATGGTCAGGGGATCGACGGTTACTTATAAAAATTGACGTAGAAAATAATCGAGATCCCATTGTGATAGAAAGTGTATAGGGAGAGTATGCTTCGTCATTGTGGCCTATTAATCTTCTGTGGTATGCTTGCTGACCGGTTTAGAAAACATACAGATCACCGCCAGAGGGGAAGCATATCTACTCATGGATGGTAGAGTAGACTTGTCATTTGTGAGGAAGTCAATGACTACTCTATTTCATTCGTAATGTTGGATCTTATGGACTTCAGGGGATAACCAACAATGTTAACTATACCTAAGGTTACCTATGTTATCTTTTATCTCTAATATAACGTATACAAAATATGTACCTAATGTGATGCGTTGGGCTTCCTCTCAATCAACTAAAGGGAGTATGGAGCATACTCTACCACGCTGTTCTATTGCAGGTGTACCCACCTAACACTAATATTGATAGATATATACTAATTTATCCAATTATTAAAATCGTTTTAATAATGACTACCATAATATAAATTTCACATTACTAATAAAATGAACACCAGACGAATAGGTATAGAATAAATTATTGTTTGCAACTGAAAACAGTAGGTACCAAAACCTGCTAATATTTCAGTGAGTACAGGATAGGCTACAGGTCTGTTTAAAATACGAACAACCGAAGCTACGACGAATATGACAACCCAACATGAAAACTTCGTTAAAAAAACATACAGAACATTTCCAATAAAGCCAAAAATCGTGCGAGTTTTCAACTCTGGAAGCACTAATAGTTTTATTTTAGAGAAATCCGTTGATTAATATGTGGGTGCACGCTCTCCTCTGATAAGCCTCAGCAATTGGGTTGAGTGCACCCAGATTAAAATGCATTTTGTCGGCAAAAGCAAAACATAAAAATAGTCCGAGTGATTGGAAAAGCCGTCACGTACTGTTGACACACTCGTCCCCGACATGTCGACATAATTCCCGAATTTACAACAAATCTTTTTACTTTTAACTCTTTTTACAAACAGAAGCGCAATTTGTCCTCTTTGTCGCGACTTTATTTCCACATTTTTAGAGACTGCATGAAAATTCATTTCGCACTATTCAGATAAAAATGAAGTGTTTTCGCAAAATGTATTTTTATTTTTTTATGCTTCATAGTGCAAAGGAAGTATCTGGCAGTCAAACACATCTGTGGACAAAAAATAATAGACGCGTAGTGGCAATTTGTTATTTTTTGAGAACAATATTCAAGGGGACAGGATTATTGCCAATAAGGGACATAATATATAAGAAACGTATGAGAAAGCGAATGTTATTGATTGCAATATTAACTTAACTCTTCAACTTTACAATAAAAGTGATTTGATATTGATTGAAATTGGATTAAATTATAATTCCCACTTCTGAAATCTCTCATAATCTGTCATATTGTAATTTGTATTCGAATCCTATATATTATATTGTGTTTGATTAAAATCTGTCTAGACAAGCAAATTATAAATAATAATTGATTTTATCCTGCAAAAGCATAAAGCAGTTAGTGAACATTGGCGTTCAAATATGGAGTTGTCAAACCATTATCAAGTACGGACGCATATCTCATACGTTGGTCTTTGTTCAAGGCAGTGTTTGGGAAATTAGGTTTCATTGAATTCCGTCCCTTAGGGCTCGCAGTCGAGTTGGGACAATCCCGTCTGCTAATACGGTCACATTTGTGTAGCGCGGCAAAGCGGGACATACGGCCGATTTCTGGATAAGGGCTGGTAACTGGATTTGCGAAATGTGTTCAGGACGTGGAGGGAGGAAAGCTCGCAATGGGAGTGCCGTTCCAATTTCAAACAGAACAAAAGATGATCAAGTTCTATTGACAAAGTTGGATGACAAACTTATCTGTCAAGAGAGAAAATGCGCTGAGTGATGAGTGCGTAGAAAATGCTGCCGTCGTTTTTGTAAATCATGAATACTTCATAGTGAAATTAGGGATGGCTTATAATGATAAACCATTTCTTTCAGGCCACAAAGGTCCGTATAATAAATACCTTATGTAATGTAAAAATAATGATTAAAAAGTTATAAAGAAAAGTACTCACATTGACATATTTCGTGCCGCTTCAGTGGTATCTACACGTTGGCAGTCGTCCACAGAAACGGTGATACACCACGCACTTCTTTTATATAGGTACCTATCCGATTCACATCAATTTATAATCCGTATCATCATCCGAGTACGGAGTGCGTAGGTATCAAATATTAATATTATCATGTAAAGTGTATTTGTATTTTTACCTGTAGTTTTTTTTTATTATTTATTTTGTTCATATAAGGTACAGTACAGTGCAATGCAATGTTTCTTAGGCTAATAACATATTTACAATAGGTAAGGTATAAGCATCTGCAGCCGAACTAGGTGAAACCTGTATCTCAGCATGCAGCGCCTGTTCCCAACGAATAGTAACAACTTAGCCAAATAAATTGTCCTTATCAGTTATCTTCTTCTATTGTGTGGGTTGTGTGGTAGATCACCAACCTCATCAATCCCCACCACCACCTCACCTGTAGTTATTATATTAACCGTTGTTGTTGCACCGTCCCGCGTCCAAGTTTTTTATGGCTGATTCCTTGTAGTGGTTGCCTGGAAGAAATTTCTTCAGAGCAATAAGGCACCTTGTTGTAATGTTGATCGGTACAACCGAAGAGCTAGGTGGCGCAGCGGTAAACGCGCTCGGTCTGCGATTGTTGAAGTTAAGCAACTTTCGCAAAGGCCGGTCATCGGATGGGTGACCACAAAAACAAAAGTTTTCATCTCGAGCTCCTCCGTGCTGCGGAAGGCACGTTAAGCCGTTGGTCCCGGCTGCATTAGCAGTCGTTAATAACCATAATACCTCAGTGTCTCAAGACGAAAGTCTTTGACCAGTGCGTGTTGCCAGTGATGACCTACGGCAGTGAGACGTGGCCGCTTACTATGGGTCTCGTGAGGAAGCTCGGTGTCGCTCAGCGGGCAATGGAGAGAGCTATGCTCGGTATTTCCCTGCTCGATCGAATCAGAAATGAGGAGATCCGCAGGAGAACTAAAGACACCGACATAGCTCGGAGAATTGCAAAGCTGAAGTGACAGTGGGCAGGACACATAGCGAGGAGAACCGATGGCCGATGGGGCGGAAAGGTTCTAGAATGGCGACCACGTGTCGGACGACGCTCAGTGGGTAGGCCCGCTACAAGGTGGACCGACGATCAGGTGAAGGTCGCGGGAAGCCGCTGGATGCGGGACCGATCGTCGTGGAGATCCTTGGGGGAGGCCTATGCCCAGCAGTGGGCGTCATACGGCTGATGATGATGAATAACCATAAATCCGCACTGGGTCCGCGTGATGGATCAAGGCCCGATCTCCCTATTCATCCATAGGGAAGGCCCGTGCCCCAGCAGTGGGGACGTTAATGGGCTGATGATGATGATGTTGTACTGTTGCTAAATGTTTTATAAATGTTTGTGTGCGATAAAGTATATTAATAGGTAAACAAACATTAAACCTAATTCTGGATCGTAAAATAATGTTCCAGCTCCATGTTTTAATCAGAATGGAGATAAACTACGTTTATTTTTACGGCTGCTTTTATTTCATTCGTTTGGGCGTAATCTTTCCCTGTTTCATACTGATTATGTTGTGTGACTTGAAATAGGCTGTATTTTATCGCCATATCTCTTCCGGGGAAGACAGAGAGAGTAAAACAGAACCGTTTACCCGCTGCGACAGTAGGTAGCATTTTATTTGTGTTATTTCTTTTAACGTGATTTAAGTATTGTATTCAGATAAATTTATTGAACGGGGTAAAATGGTTCCACGCCATGATGATTTGGTTTAAGTTATATTGGAGGGCAAGATAGAGGGTAAAGGAACGGAACGGTGTAGAGGAACGCCAAACAAGACGAAGTTATTAAACCAGGGGCTTAAAGGCCATATCGAAGCAATTCATCTAAAAAGCGCATATAAAAGCAAGTGCGCAATGCAAACAAATGTCAAATAGCAATATTGCTTTTTTACATGAAACTTAAAAATATGACCTTTTTAACCGTTAAGGAGCAAAGGCGCGCGGACTGACTGTGTCGAATGCACAAGGTAAGGCGGCACACGGTGATAACGTAATTTTTGAACGGAGTGTCCGGGCTGGGAACCAGCAGCCCACGCCATAACCAGTCTCTTAACTAATCAAGGCTTCCCATTCCACCCCATTGACTGTCAGTGAGTTGCAATCTGCGACATTTTTCTCTTCATGTCTCATTACCGATGCATATTAGCTCCAATTGCGACTTGTGATTTATTTTACTGGCTATTCATAACGCTTAGAGTACATGAAAGAAAATATTCATTGGTAAGAATATAAGAGTAAGTAGATATTAATAAAATTACTGAAAATAATTCGGTAATTATAAAAAATAATAATTTTATAATCTACTGAATGGTGGCCAATGGATGGTGGGTGCGATATCGAGGCAGACCACGAGCCCGGTGGTCGGATGACATTGTGAGGTACGTCGGAAAGCAATGGATGAGACTTGCACAGGACCGGAAAGGATGGCGTGAAAGAGAGGAGGCCTATACCCAGCAGGGGGTTACAGGCTGAATAGACAGATCGATCGTGTGGATTGGGAGGTGGTGTCCGTGTTACCTATTATTGTAAATTTTTAGCAACACGCTGTTGCATCCTGGTAACTTCTGGCTCTGCAATATGAATCGCTAGAGATCTAAAAAGGCCACTTTAAAGCAATTTATCTAAAAACAATTTTGCTATATAACATTCTGCCCACAATGCGCACTTGCTTTTATACGCGCAAATCACAAATTGCAATATTGCTTTTTTGATAAATTTCTTCAATGTGGCTTAAATACTGCAGCACAGGTGTCACCAGAACACAATTGCTTGTTACTAAAACTCGTCAATAATAGGTAACACTGACTGATGTCAAAAAAAAATCATTTTGTAATCTTCTATCGCGTGGTGATCCATTTTTTTTATAATTATCTCCCTAATAGACTCCCTGTTTGTCTAATATATTTATCCCGTACATATTTTAGAATGACCAAACATCTTTTTAAAAATATTTCTACTAAACCCGCAACAGTGCGTCACTGCCCTTAACTTACCCATTCATAGAACATAGGGGGATGGCTTCATCTCATCCCAGACGAATTGAATGGCTCGTCTAGGAAACAGGCACTTTGTATGTTGCACCCGGCTCAATTAGGTGGGTGCACAGCAAACATATCCCGTGTACCAACGTAGCTGCGTATTTAATTTGGGAGGGTAAATGTTTGTGTGTTATTAACCATCTAATAGGTACGTAATGTGAACATATACTTTGTATTGGACTGTGTGAGTTTTAATAACAGAATTAGTCACCACATACATCGTAGAGATTAAAGTAATGTAGGAATGGTTCGCAATACCGAATTAGGCTGACAAGAAAATAATGTACATACATACTTACGAGTACTCCTGTGTGGCGAGAAGCCGTTGGACGCGTTCAGTAGAAGATGAGCCTTGGGGGCGGCCTAAGTCCCGCAGTGGCTGATTTCCGGCTATTGATGATGAGCAGATTAACAAGTCATCTCAGAAAACCTGCAGCAAATTTTTGATATTCGCCTTAAGGAAAAATTTTATTGTAATATACAGAGTGTTAGTGACACCGTAGCGAATACTGAGGGGATGATTCAGCTCATGAAACTGAATTAATACGAAGTGGAATTTTCCACAGCAAAAGTATGGAACTGAAAATCATAAAAAATCACTAATATTTTCGTGAGTTTTGCGCCGGAAAATTACACTTGATATTATTTTTATTAATTCAGAGTCGAGCCTAATCATCATATCATCACCCTCAGTATTCGATACGGTGTCACTAATACCATGGTTAAAAAAAAATCAAATTCAAATAATTTTATTGTTAAGCTATAAGTTTTTAAGAAGGGTTAGTGGTCAGTCGTTATATGTGAATAATTTATGTACTTATGACTCAGCTAAAAGCTGTAAACTGCCACACGCAATGCGCAACACTAGAAGGCTAGTTATCATAAAAATTTCGGAAGACGCTAAAAAAGCTATTAAAGTTTTGTCTCAAAAATGCGCGCAATCTTACAGAAGCTAGTGAATGCAGCCAAAATGCAAATGCGAACAGCAATATTGTAGCACAACTCATGAATAGCATCCGTAGTTAAGAGTTCCGGACTTGTATTCTTATCAATTTTCTTCCCGAGTACAGAGTTGGTAGTTGTACCCCGCGGGCTATGCGTCTAGGGGTAAGAAACGTTTGAGGAGAAAAGACAAAAAAAAACCCTTTTCTTACGTCATCAGTTCGTAACACAGGGACAATTGTTGATTGATAATAAATAAAAAGGACACGTTAAGCTGTTGTTCCCGGCTATTAGCCGTAAAACGGCCTCCGTGGTCCAGTGATTGAGCGTTGTGCTCACGATCCGGAGGTCCCGTGTACGAATCCCGGTGGGGACAAATCACTAAAATTGTAAATTGTTGTTGTAATTGTTGTTTGTAAATGTGGCGTCCAATATGGAAATAAATATTTTCTTTCTTTCTTTTCTTTCTTTCTAAAATTACTTTGTGATCCCTATTTTGGTTAGGATATTACAGGCTGATCACGTGATTGTCCAAAAAGTAAAAAGATCCGTGCTTCGGAAGGCACGTTAAGGCGTTGGCCCCGGTTATTACTTACTGATGTAAGTACGTAGTCGTTACATGAGTCATGTCAGGGGCCTATGGCGGCTCAGTAATAACCCTGCCACCAGGGTTGATGGGGTTGGTAATTCACCTCACAATTCACACGATAGAAGAAGAAGAAGGCGTTAAAACACCTCCACCAACCCGCAGTGACGCAGCGTGAGTATGCTCCATAACCCGTCCGGTTGATTGAGAGGAGGCCTGTACCCAGTAGTGGGACGTATATAGACTGTTCATATTATGTGTTATGTAATTGGATGGGTGGACTTTAGATCTGTCTTTATTTAGTAATCAGAATTTCATAATTTACTGCCCAATTCTCTCTCATAAAGTCATTTTATGTATACTTACGAGTATTATTTACAACTTCGTCGTTTATGGTCATTGTCATATTACATTAAAAGTACTTTTCAATCAACCTTAAGTTTTATTAGAAGATTTCAAAAACTCGGATAACTTCAAATCAAAAACTTCAAATTTTCCTGTACCCCAAGGTTCCTTATCTCTGTATATTGTATGCTCAACAAAGTATTTTATCAATCTATCTAGGTTCATACGTGGACAACTAAATAATTCGGACCGGACTCCTAACCTAACCTAAGCTAACTTTACGTTATGACGCATTTACCTGTTGTGCTTTGACTGGCCTATTAATCTATTATCCGCTATGAAACAAAAGGATTATGTCATGTAGATTAATAGGTAAACGAGTATCCGTGAATAGTGAGTACCAATTCCGTTTGGTTGTAATGGTCACTCCCATAAGCTCCCGCGTCCTACAAACAGAATAGCAGAGTGGCTCTTAACCGACAAAATGTACTACTTTATGAACAAATTTCCTGAATAGAGTATTACGCTTTTGAATGCTATTGTACTCCTATTTACACAACGAACGATTTTGCACAAGAGAATTTGGTTTCTAAGTTTTGTTATAAATACGTAATGCGTGATATTTTTGGGATATTTGTTACTTTTGTTCGTAACGCAATGGATTATTGTACCTAATGTCGCAAGTGTACCAAAATGAGAATAATGCTTACGCGTTAATTTTAATTGTCGAATGATTGAATAATAATATTGATTGTTGATTGATTGTCGAATTAGTTTTAGAATTCATAAATGATAATCACGTGCTCAGCGGTGAAGGAGAATATCGTGGGGAAACCCACACTCCCGAGAAATGCATTTTCGAAGCTATGTGACTTAACCTGTATTGGGCTGGTTTTCTCTTCGCGGGTTGGAAGGTCAGACGCCTGTTTTTGCTTCTGTATAAAACTGGACCTGTCAAATCTTCAGGTTGGGTAGACGGAACCTGTGAAAAAAACGGGATGATGATGGGGTGATGATGATGACCTACGCATTATTTTTAAGGTTAATTAAGCACTTCAATGGTGATTAATTTGATTTAAAATAAGTATCTACTATAACTAATTAATAGTGATTATCAGCGCATATAGTGACTATTAGTGGTTATCAGTTTCCATGAGGTCCGCTTATCTAACCCGAAATTTGACAGGTCCGGTCTTACTTAATACCTAATTAGCAGAGTTGTCAATTGTTTAATATTGTAAAAGTACATTCTTTTGCTCGAAAAGCGCAAAAACAAAAAAAATCACAATTAAGTATAAAGTAACAGCAACAGTGGTCTAGTGGTTAGAGAGTTAGGCTCACGGTCTGGAGGTCCAGATTCGATTCCCGATGGGGATATTGTCGAAATCACATTGTGAGACTGTCCTATGTTTGATAAGGACTTTGCATACTTGAATCGCCTGATTGTCCGTAAAAGTAAGATGATTCTGTGATTTGTGTGCAAGAACACCTCCACTAACCCGCAGAGGAGCAGCGTGGTGGAGTGCTCCATACCCCCTACGATTGATTGAGGGTAATTGCCCAGCAGTGGGACGTATATAGGCTGTTTATGTTTTTACGTTAAGTAAAAAGTATATTTACGCTAAATTTTGGATGAACAAGCTATTTAAGCACCCTCTGGGAAAATAAGTACAACACAAATTCGTATATAGGCTTCTATTAAAACTTTAATGCGATGTAATTGTTGATAGAAAACATTTGGCATTAAGCTGCCTGATTGACAGCGTTATAGCGACAAGCTCTAAACAACTATATAACAAATATATATGTATTTTAAATTTATAAAACTCTAGTAACAAGTACATGTTATATTTGAAAGCGCAACATAGTTATACTTCCATAAGGTGGATCTATGATCTCCTGAAGGTTGCGGGCAGCAGAAGATCGGTCATTGTGGCGAGCCTTGGGAGAGGCTTATGTCCAGCAGTGGATGATTTCCGGTTGAAGATGATGATATTACAAGTTAACAATAAACTTATGTTTCAAGAACCACTAAAGAAATCTGCCATCTTTTAAACCACACAAGTTAAGTAGTTCTTTTCGCACACGTTTTTAAAGTCAAGATTAAATTCTCTGGGTAAGCAGATGCGGTGCGGTGGAAAATAGAAAACCGGGGTAAGCAAAGAACTATAGAATTCCATTTGCTTCGATCCTAACCCACAGAAGAAGGAATCAAGGAAATTTGCTTCCTTCACATTCATCAATTGTTTCATACACGCATGTTCAGAGTAGATCAAACTAAAGAAACCTTTTCTAAGGGCATCTCCAATTTGATTAATGTACGTTCTACTAGGTCTTCCTCTGCCAGAGAGAATGGAAGCATGAATTAACTGAGTGATTATTACATAAATATGTGTTCTTATAGTGCCAATAAATTCTTTAATTTTAGGAATAACTATTAGTAGTAATATAAATATTTGCTTGCAGGTCGAATAAATGCACTGTTTTACTTAGAATAAGATCATTAACTTTGTGTTCTTGGAAATAAATTATTGATTATGATTATGAAATAAACTGTTTATTCACTCTTATGAATTCAGCCCTCGCTACTCGTCACCACTACGACTATCCAAATCGGAGTTCCTTGAAAATGTTTTGCGCCAATGCCGTCGGCTATGTTGAGTGTTTAAATCTTAATCCGAACACTCCGGCCGAGGGCCCGACAAACTTAGAACCCGGGCTTAAAGGACCCACTTAATTAGAGCACAAATATTTTCAAGACACGCCTCAATGGAAACTTCAAGGCTCTTGTATCGGTCTGTTTGAAAACCGGACTTAAAATCAGAGTATTGTAGCAGAGTGCAAACTCTGCACATACTGGCCTCTCCTTTTTACTGTCAATCATTTTAAATTTCGAAATTCTCATTTTATACTGCTCTGACACATTACATCCTCGACCTTCATAAGAGTAACATCTATATTGCTTAACTGTAGCCGTCCACTATCTTTAACTGTGATCTACGTGTCCATTTCATCGTATTTTCTTTATATTGTATTCTATATAATATGTTGTCGTTCAACAGTAACCTAAAGTTCCTATTTGTGAAGTGTGTTCGACTGTTCGTTCCTAAAAGAACTTAGTTTTTCCACATTTTATCACCATTTCTGAGTTTTTATTTTTACGTTTGCGGAAAGTGGTGTAATAACAACACTTATATTTTTAAATTATTAATTAAATATACCTTCCCAATACGGAATGGGATTGACATAAAAGAAAAACGTGTCATTTTTTAGCTTACATTAGCTATAGTACACTTGCGTAAAGAAAACCATATTGACCAAGCCCCTTTGGTAATTTATTTGACACAGGTTTCTAGTCACTCAAAAGCATTTAACTTGGATTATTACTTATAGGGTGTTATACGCCGTACAACTCGTATAATATGGTTCACGTGCACGTAATTATATAAAAGCTGAACGTATAATTATCGAGCACCCTTCAACCGGGTAACGTTAAGATATAATTTTCAGAAATTGAATTCCAGGTAATGCCTCCAATCTGCATAATATAATACCTTTGAAACGTAACGTATTCGTGGTATCTACATACATACATACACATACATAAACTCACGCCCGTAATCCCAAATGGGGTGGGCAGAGCC
Organism: Pectinophora gossypiella; assembly: GCF_024362695.1. Classification (NCBI taxonomy): domain Eukaryota; kingdom Metazoa; phylum Arthropoda; class Insecta; order Lepidoptera; family Gelechiidae; genus Pectinophora; species Pectinophora gossypiella. The sequence goes on along the minus strand of NC_065416.1, from coordinate 5,941,297 downwards.
ACAAGTAATCAAAGACAACTTGCAGCCACTGTTGATTGGTATCTACATCCTTCAGGGAAATATACTAAGTTAACATATGAAAATGTATTGTTTTCTAATATTAGGCATTTAAATATCATCGGTTGTAGATTACATGCGTAAGTAGCCTATGGCCCCGATTCCAGCATCATCATCAATTTAAGAGCCACGCTCTAGTCGGTGTAGCATTTTCCATTCCAGTCTATCAAAGGCCAATTCCTTGACTTCCCTATAAGACACGACGTTAACCTTCCTGCAGACACCTCCTATTTTTATTTTAAGTTATACCCGTCATTTTCTTATCCGCCGAAAAGGAAAGGCACAGATGATTGTCAACAAGTTAATATTAAAATGAATGAATAACCCGTGCGAATAAAATAGACATCTCGCTGGTATGCAATCCGTTTGACGTGCTGTCTACTTAATTATGTCGGGTTATTGGCCGATGTAAATTTTTTGACGGTTGTTTTAGATTTCTGCTTAAAATTTACGTGTAGTCTATAAATTTCATGCATGTCGATTACCCGTCCCTTTCTTTTTCATCGGATAAGAAAATGACAGCTATAACTTAAAATAAAATTAGATGGCGACTGCAGGAATTAGCACCATTGTTGCGATAAAAATTAGAAAGTTGTCAACGCTCGCCATTTGTTTGGCCAAGTTTTGAATTAGCGAACGTCTCTCTCGAATAAGAACTCTATATTTATCTAAAATAAAACAACATTATATAATATAGCACCACTCCTGTATCACCGAAGGGGTTAACAGAGGTGTATATAGTATAATTTTTTTTTGACGTGACTTATTGTAGATTTGCCGCAGAGATAAACTACTTGGCCGGACAAATGGGGAGCGCTGAAGGCTCTCACCCGGTGTATATAGTATAGGCACCGCATTGCCAGCAACACATCATAGATATTATATTCATACTTACTGGTCTGTGTGTGTTACCTTATCACGCACACGATTATTTTTTTATGTGTATAGAGCAAGGCAAGAACACAGGCTACTTTTTATCTCGGAAATAATCCCCTATTAGTAGACACTTGATAAATAAATCCGGATCCTTTACATTAAAAACATTCACAAGAAAGTGAGAAGTGAGCCAATCGCTCCATCTTAGCTTAAGTTATAATTTCTCACAAATTGAATGGCGGCTAATGCTTTCAATCTGCATAATAATGAGTCGTTTATGATTGGATTTTACGCCGATAAAACCGAAATCACTTTTTGTGCTTTTAAAAACAAGATTAATGGGAAGATAGGGAATCCATGCCGAACTTTCGTGGTCGTTAAGGTTGTAATTAAGATCTCTGATCGTAATTTTTTATCGCGCATGAAAAAGATGTTCATATATTCGCTTACTGTATAACAAGTCTTTATGATAGCTTAAAGTCATGCAGCGGCACTTGCAGCGACAATTGTTTCTTTCGTATTGAATTTAACGCTTATTGTAACCATAATGATGACCAAAATGACGTAATTTATGATGAATAAAATGTAGATTAAATTTTATGTATGAGTTCAATTCATTACATATTTTGCAAAACAAAAATATCCTCATAATATACAAGAACTAACAATAACTAACTTCGTAAGTCGTAATTTTGATACCCAATTATATCAAAAGCTATCGTTACCTGTTAATTTGCAAATACGAATACCTTCAACTGTAAGTTTATACTTCATTATTTCTGGATTCAAGCAAGGGGGATTTAATTTCCTGCCTAATTAAATATCAGCCTCCGTTTATTAGTGGAATGTTCATTTAGCGAAGGAATCCGATTTCAAATAATTTCGCTCGAAGCTGAACAATGGAAGCCGTGCACTGTACAACAAACCGCACAATGTGCTCCCTAACGTAAAGCCTATAGGGGTAAAATATATACTTAAGTGGAGGACTGTGCACTGTATGGGTAGGTTTTAATTACCGTTTCTTCGGTGCAGTTCCAAATCGTATTAGACAACAAAGGAGATCGATTTGTGCACGAACCACGGCATTGTTCTTTAATAATAACGTAAGGAGCAGACAGTATTGGTGCCAGAATGGTCTGGTCGACAATGTTCTGTGATTAGGAACTCCTTGACAAACTTCATATTAGGAGTTCCAATAATTGGCTCAATTACGAATCCTGTAAGACGAATACTGTTCTATGTTTGAATACAAACCTTTGAAGTTTACTAATTATTGATAAACTGGATTCATCGTAATCATAAGCTCACAACTATATCCCAATATGGTAGTCAGAGGTGTAAAGTATAGCACAGTGACGTAAGTCACGCGTGCGCCGTACACGGATAGGTACATGTTATAAATATTGTCGTTGCCAATTTAAAAGCTCTTATGTGTCGCCCTCACCAAATTTCTTCTTTGTCACGATCCAATTGTATTTTGTTCTAAAACGTTCAGTACAAACTCTTATGTACGTAAATATCAATTTTCTTTTAATATTTTTAACACACAGTCATACGAAAAAATTTCGGGCGGAAGTTTTTTTTTTATTTTATGTAAAATTGACCCGATTGCACATCATAGATTTTAAATTGGCAACGACGATATGTTACTGAACTTCTAGAATAGCAAAAGAACTAAGGCTGAAAAAGAGTAGTGACGTAACCAACCATTAGATGGGACGATCTTGTACATAATCGAGATAGCGGGTTGTGGACACAGAAAACGCCATTGAAGCGATAAACAACAAAATAATATACTGTACTCTTTGCATTTCTCTTTTGTTTTATATTTAATGTTGCGCACACAGAAAATATTTGTTATGTTATGTTTAATCCACAAGATTATGATCATTATGAAAACCGCCAAACGTTACTAAAACCGTTAAACGTTACGTCGTTATGGATCATCTGTAAGAGCGATAGGCTGATCACCTATCATCATACGGTTTTTCATTATGCACCTTAGGACTATGTAAAAAATGGCTGCAAATAGTTTCTTGATTATTTTTGTAGTTCTGCCCATCCCTTCGGGGAGGGGGGGTAAAGTATGTATGTATCAAACGTAACTAAAATAACCTGACGGTAACACACTAGAACCCAGAAATAACACAATTAATACGTTACCAAATATATGAGATCACATCTACAAATGAGGTTTCAAAATGGTATACATTTTATACAATATTAATGAAGTATCTATTTGAAAAGTCATTCAATTACGTCTACGTATAGCAGATAACTCGACGAGTGAATATTTATTCAGACACAATGTCGTTTAACACGTGCAACATATTCCCAGTAGTCTTACTAGTAAGTCTATTGGGAAGGAAATTCCCAGTAGTTCAACTGGTAAGACTTCTAGGAATAGGGGATAAATAAACCCGTGCCCACTCGTCCCCGCCAAGTTATCTTCTCAAAGCAACTCTACTTATAAGTTCATATCAGACAGACACGCTACACAGTGTAAAATCTCATTTATGTGATGAATGCATGCATCCTGTCACGTTGGGATGTTGTCGTTGATTGCCTCATAAATTGACGAACTTATTAATTTCGAAAAAAATAATCAATATGGCACTAGCGCAGGAGTGCATCGCAAAACGACGTCTCACATGTTATCAGTAAAAAAAAACTTTCGAATATCCAAACTAATATTATAAATGCGAAAGTTTGTTTGTCCGTCTTTCACTGGTAAACGAAGCGAAAATTGTTATGAGGACTATTTGTGATTCACAAAACAATCGTAAGTAAGTATATAATTTTTTTTGGAAATCTGCCCGAACCCCTTCAATGAGGGGTTGAAGTTTTACATGGGACTAGTCGTAGCTTTCAAGGTAGGAAGCTATAAATTAGAACATCTTCTTCTATCATGTGGGTTGTGAGGTGGATTACCAACCCCATTAACCCTGATGTCAGGGTTATTATTGAGCCGCCATAGGCCCCTGACAAGACACATGTGACGACTACGTACTTACATCAGTAAGTAGTAACCGCGACCAACGGCTTAACATGCCTTCCGAAGCACGAATCATGTTACTTTTCGGATAATCAGGTGAGCAGCTTGTAATGTCTAAGTGATTTTTGTGATTTGTCCCCACCGAGATTCGAACCCGGGACCTCCGGATCGTGAGCAAAACGCTCAACCACTGGACCACGGCGGCCGTTGAACATTAGGAAAGGGGAACCGTGTTACCCCGAATTTCTATTCCACACCTAATGTGTTATTATGAATAAATAACCCTTCTGCCTACTACTTCGAGGATGCAGGCGTAATTCTATATAATGTTTTTAATAAGCGTGTTATGTTGTAAAGGATAAAAAAACTCTTTAAATCTAATACGAAAACGCTCACCGACCGCTCCGTCGGTGTGTCACCATGGTTAATTGGGCAAGTGTGGCAGGTTAATTGAATAATTTCCATATTATTTCGCGCGCGTCGTCGAACCCGCGAACGGCGGGCCTAATGCACTAATTACCCCCTTTCATGTACATGCTTGCCAGGCTTGGCAGCCGTGTTGATTACATTATTCTTGTTACTGGTGAAGACAGCTTTTTAACCCTCTAAGGGGGAAGCAAGATTAGAAAAATATCGTCACAACATTCATGATAAAAATGGACCGATGAAGTATAATGATTCCCGACGTGCGTCTTTTGTTTTCTGGGTATAATTTTACTTTTTGCTTTCTAAAGAAAAGTTTATAAAGTATAAAAATAAAAAGAAAAGATTAAGTAAGTACTACTTCTACCTATCCCAGAAGTCATCTAAAGGGTTCACTGGTTTATACGTATAAAGATGTTCTTGTAAGTACAAAAAGACAAAATATACGTTTCAAGTAAAATTATACTTGTGTAGTTTTTGTAAATGTTCACATTTACAATACACATTTTGTAAATGTGAACATTTACAAGTTCATACAAGTTCACATTTACAATACCATAACGAGATCGATTTTGCTTCATACGTAATCTTCTAGTTTGGTTTGCTTTCTTACGTTGTATATAAGTACATTATATAAATACGAAAATTTACGTTCATATCCCCAAAAAGGGTGGACACTAGTGGACAGAGCCACAAATAATCAAAAGGTCAGATCTTAAAGTAAATATATAACATAATTATGAAAAATATACGTCCCAACGCTGGGCACAGGCTTTCCCTTAATGAAACGGAGGGGATATAGAGCATACTTCACAACGATACTGCTGAAGACTATTTGAATTATAATATATAAAACACCAAAGGCGGCAAAGGCACAAATTGAAATTATCGTAAGAAATTTTATCTGCCAATAAACTATTCAAATCAAACCATCGGAAGTATAAAAGAGAGATCGAAATATATAACATATATTTACTCAATTAAGCCGATATAAAAAAAAAATATTATCTGCTTGAAAATGAGAAGCATCGTATCTGTAAAACTATGCATGGCGTTGTAATTTCACATAGTAAAATTTTCCAATATCAAATTTCGATCCTATTTGGCTTATATATTTGCTTATAATTCACTAGACGCTGAGACTGTCTATGAAAATAGAAATAAAACACTAAATGCTTTCAATTCACAATTTAATGAACATTTCTTTTCACTTAAAAATATATGCATTTTTTATTTGCACGTATTCTACGGACATCAACGCTAGAAGATTTGGGAAATGATAGAATAAAACTGGTAAGTATTTTGAAGGTTAAGGAGTAAGCTCGCCTGGAAACTACCTGGTTGATATTAGTTTCGGCTAGCTGATGATTGATGTTTCGATTGTCCTAACCGATTTCGGCACTCACAGCCAGTCGTACCATGACAAGCAGACGAAAAAGCACAAGATAGTAAAAGTACTTATTATGAATGAGACAACAATGAATTTACGTAATTGTGAATTTTCTTGAATTCTAAAACGCGCCAATCGTATCAAAAAGGAGCTAACGTCTGTTATGTTTTTTCTTGAAGAGGCGTTTTGATTTGCTTTATTTATCAGGTTGTTTATCTTTGGATCTCACGACTGTCAATTATTATTTTATTCCCATGTTTTTTTACGTGACGGCTCACCGCCTATCACTTTGGTCTAACAGAAAGCTCAGTAAGGTTTGGGCAATTAGTTTATCTTGCGAGGGATGTACCTCTTAACTACTTCAATTGGGATTAGTCGTGAGCTTAAGTTATATTATGTGTGTCCTACTTTTTAAAATGTGTTCCTAAAACAAATATACTTAAAAAAATGATATCCAGGTAAATTCTTTGCTAGTGCACAAGCATCCTAACCGCTATATATTCCACTCGAGTGATTTATGGAGGTCTTCTTCATACACATTACCAACATACTCTTTTCATTTATTCAGCTTTTCAATGTCAAGGTACTATGATAAATATATTGCGAAACGTACATAATGTCTGCCTGGGGATCCTTTAGTAAACTTGAAAGCTATCCACCGGAAAAAATGCTCTTTCATTTGGAAATACTGAAGATCGTTTTGTTGTATTTTCGATATATTCATGTAGAGATTATTTGTGTGATTCTGTATTGTAATAATATGGTGATGTCGAAATGGCTTTTTGTAAAAAAAAAATTACGCGTATCTCATTTCACTTCTTTGTTAACTGGACAATTTAGATTTGTATTATTACTATCTAAAACATGTAGTATACTAGTAGTAGTAACAAACGTATTTGGGTGAATATCAAAATGTGTCAAGTTTGGTGGCGAACTGTCATACAATTTTTTCGTGAAAAATTGGGGAAATTGGGAATTGAAAAATTCCTTTTTCATGTCGGAACCGAGGATCCTTTTTGAGTTTCTGAGTTTTCCCAAAAAAATGTTGCTTTCTCATTTCTCTAATTTGCAATCGTTAGCTTGTAGAGAATACAAAATTTTATTATTTTCACCCCTCTCGGGGAGCACGCCCCCTGATGTCATTATTTATGTACTATAAACGGTAGTCAAAGAAATATCGTAACATTGCTTAAAAAAGGAAAATAATTGTCACCAAAAACTCGCAACGAATCAATTTTACGGAGACTACAGACATAACATACCATCTAAATTACAAGATATTGCCTCAAATACATTTACCAAGCATATTTTGTGATATTGGAAAGGAAACTTACTCGTGCGTATATTTCTATTTTTATATGGATTATGTGTATGATTTTCCTGTAGGCATAGATTTTTAGGTGTAATTTACGCTTTCAGGACTTCTGGCGGTTTGGAAATTGGCGAATGTTTTGCCTATTAGCCCAAACACCTCCACTAACCACTAATCATGGTGAACCTCCTTCACCATGGTGTCATTGCGGCGCGGAGGAATGTGTCTTAGCAGAAATATGGCTAGATTTATTCGGTGGTTCCAAAGGTATATTTAATCTCAAAGAAAATGAAAAATTACCTTTGCCATCATGCGCAATTGGTACCCAGTTATAATTTTCTAGTTTTCAACCCGTCCAAAAACTAATTTGGCTTGGTATAGTTGGTAAACTCTGGTAAACCAATTTTGCCATTCTTTCGTGTATTTGGTCGATGAAAAGACTCACCATGGGTCCTACATGGCTCATTGCGCCAATAAGTTATAGCCAGGAAACACATCTAGATGATAAACACACTACCTACTTACATATATAGAGCCAAATATCAGAACCGTATAAGTTTGCGGTACATCTAACAAGCTAAGTACTTAGCACATAATAAACTCCATCCCATTTGTCATGCTAAATGCCCACAGTTAATTGCAGCCCATCTGCGATCTGATTGGCGTTTCATTCATATAATTGTCATCCAATTTATACTTGATAACTTGAATATTAATTTGTATTATTATGCGAGCAATTTCACAGTTATATCGGGGGGGCGGGTACAAGATTAAAGGTGTAGAAGGAAATTGGCATGCGTTATTAATCAAAACAGCGGTCGAACTATCGACATGAGCATTTTCTATAAAACTGTTTTATAAATAAAGTTCGAAAAAACGTCTTACAAAGCTGTTTCATTGTTATAATTAAAACACATAATAACGGGTTCTTACCTCGTATAAATCAGGGAAATATGAGACTCCCGATATTTCGACAATGTTGCAAGTGCCATGATCACGGGATGATTGATAATGTCGAAATATCGGGATCATATTTTCCTGATTTAAACACGGTAAGAACCCGTTATTATGTGTTTTAATTATGATAATAATCGCGTAAACTTAAAACAATGTTTCATTGTTGTTAACCCACAGCAACGTAAAGCGATCCTTAAAACTAAAATGTTACAGAACGCCTCTCGGCTTTATGTTTTTATTACTTTTTTGCAATATATTACGTATACCTACTTAATATGAATAAAATTATATTGTAACAAAAGTTCATTAGTAGCATTATCTCGGGTCTGTTTTGTTTGAGTTCGCAAGTAAATGTTTGTTTGCTTAATTCGTAAACTCAAGAATTCCTGAGCCGACTTGAATGATTCCGGCAATTTAATAGGCTTAATTTCGGAGCAGTTGTTTGTAAATACCTATATAAACAGGGTGGCGGAACTAGCATTGAAATTGGCCTATTGTTGTGAGATCGATCAAGGGCTCGTTTACTAACAAAAGGGATAGGCCGAGTAACTCGGCTGAGGGCCATTTCGGAACCTTAACGAGACCTATTGAGAGCTAACAATGGGAAAGGATCTTGATGAAATCTCAGCTTAAGGAATAACTGCGTTTCGATAATAACTGGCTCGAAAGCCGGTCAAGTTGGTTGAATGAAACGACATTGACAATAGCTGCGTATAAATATTCAACTGATCGTATTCAATGCTTTCCATGGACTGCGTTTTAAGTAACGTTTTTGTTCAAAAGGACAGGTAGATTTTTTTGATATTTAAAATGTGTGTTGTCGATTTGAGTTTTTTTATAAAACAAACACGCGTACATAAACTCGTATCTTAATCTCTAAACCCTAATAATATAATTATTTATATAATAAATTGATTATTTATTTATCTATTATGTATATTTATGTTTATAGATATAATTATACTTATGTAAGTAAACGTGTATGTATGTAAGTATTGTTAATATTGTATGTGTCATTTCTATTTAGTTTCTATTTGTTAGTAATGTACACGTCTATCTATCTTCGTTTTTAAGTTCTTAGTACTCTTTCCCGGTCTGCTGGAAGAGATGTCTACTAAAAATAAGCTGAACCGTTTGTATGTCTTGTATTAGTCTAATTATTTTATATCCTGTTCTGTGTACAATAATACATAAACACACGCCCGTAATCCCTAATGGGGTGGGCAGAGCCACAAATAATCAAAGACAACTTGTTGCCACTGTTAATACGATGTCGTAAGCTGGATATGATAAACCTTTTTTTAAGTTTTAAATGGAACTAAGTAAGGTAGGTAAGGCCAGGACAGATCGGTGATACCGGACGCAACAAAAGTATTAGTATAGTAGTAGGACATTTCGTCGTGTCCTTCTTGATCTGTACTAACTCGTAAATCCCGTCCCATATAACACCAATACAACCGAACGCCTATCACAAGACAGAATCAGCCGTCTCAAAGCTTATCTTCTGAAGATTAACGTCGGCCTGTCTGTTCAGAGCATCAGACACGGACGTTTATAAAGTTTGTCAATAACAATACTGGTAGCCCGGGGCTGACGTATTGAGTCTAGATCAGCACTTGTCAAACTATGGGTAGCCACCCATTGGTTCTCAAACTACACCGACCTACCGGTCAGAATCCAAATATAAGGAGCCTGAACAAATACAACATGGCTAAGTAAATAGAAAATTCGAACGAAATATGTAACTCGGACGGGACTTGAACCCGCATCTCTTGTTAAACCAAGACGATCGAGTTAACCATTACACCACCCGGTCCTCCTCCTCCTGTCCATGCGAAAATTCTTCGAACGCCAAGGCAAAGCAAGACGCCAACAAAAGCTGCGGGTTTAAGTCCCGTCCGAGTCAGATTTTTTCAATTCAAGTTTCTCTTTGTGAGTTTTCCTAAGCAAGGGTGAGTAATATACATACATACATAAACTCACGCCCGTATTCCCCGAAGAGGTGAGCAGAACTACAAATAATCAAGAAACTATTTGCAGCCACTTTTGATACATAGTCCTAAGGTGGATAATGATAAACCGTATGATTATAGGTGATCAGTCTATCGCTCTTACAAATGATCCATCATGTTCGACAGGACGCTGTCCCTTTGTCGCCTTTTACGACATGCACGGGGAGATAGGCAGCTGAACGCAATCTATGTTTTTTCTTTACTCCCAGTGCAGCAGAGGAGTTGCAGCAGGTGAGTAATATAAAAACAAAAATTGATCTGTAATTCTACAAGTTTCCACAAGAGAACCTGTGTACTACCATAGGTTATGCCCTTTGCTTTCTACAAGACAGCCAAATGGTTACTTCCCGTTCTTCGAAGTGCTTGTTATGTGGGTTGCGGTCCAGTCAACTTTGGGAAGCACTGGTCTAGACTGAAACCGGTCTGGATCTAGCTCTAGAGCTGGGTTAGATTTTCTCATAACTCAGATTCCTATGATAGCATCTCTGACGTGGTTTGCATATTGCTGTGAATGGTATTCCGTGGTGCCTCTGCCCGCTATATTTCCTGTACCATTGAATGCAAAGATATAGATTGTAGCGTAAATCAAACATCGGAAATAATCCGTTACATGTTTTATCAACAACAAAACATGATGTTGTTTTGTTTTGTTGTTGTTTTTTTTTGTGTTTTTACATGGAAGAGGCCTACGTCCAAAATTGGATATGAATTTAGGCTGATATAGATAGATAGATGTTTTATCATCGGTTTGCTTCTCAGCTTCTTTCAATAAGAAATCCTAAAATGGATATATTGAACCGTACTGGATACTAGGTGATCAACCTGCCTGACCATTACAAGAAAGACAGACAGAATTAAGGAAATCTTATATTTCCTCGCACAAGCTATCCTTCAGTCGATTTTTACGACATTCCCGTGAAGATAAGCACTGTGATATTGATTGTACGTAGTATAAATTGGAAATAACCTGTTTCACGTTATCTGTAATAAACATTTCAAAGGACAAAACATTAATACCTGTTATAATTTATGCTTGTAATTTATTTACGTAGTGAAAATGTACTTATATTTAATCAAGTTACCACTACAACTTTGTTGATATTAACTTTAGTAGGTACTTAAGGTCTAATACTATGCGATACAGTTCTAAATTAAAGTTTAGTAGCTATTCGGTCAATATTAATAAAAAGCTAGTCCTATACAAATATTAGAATTAAGCTATAAAGTTAATATAGCTTTGAAATCGAGATATTAACGTAGATTAGTTATGATGAAAAAAGAATAGAAGCGTTTTATATAGAAGTATCTTTTTCTTCTATTCCGTGATGGCACTTCAGTTGTGACTGTAATTTTCGGTAATATACTCTACTCATTTTTTATGCCCAAAGTATTCTTGATACATTTTGTTCATATATTATATTAATATACACTTTTATCCTTATTAAACCCTTCCAAAGACATACAAAATACATTGAAATATTAGCAAAGGGTCTCACTAAAACTATTTGGTCCTGGAATTGGGCTTTCTTCCGGCAGGCTAACGAAAATAGATTCGAACCTTACCGAGAAGGATGGTGACCGTTTAGCCATTTAGTTTAAAATATGCATGAGCCCGGGTCACAACGCCTTGTAGGGGAAATAAAGGAATGAAACGATGCTATCAAAATGCGACATTCAGAAAAATTGAGCGAGTGACTGTTGGTCTTATATGCTTTGTTATTATTGTTATGTACCTATATACCAATGTAGTTAAGTACGTTAACTTCCACTAGTTTTGTTGTACAGTTCTGATAACAGGGGGTAAAAAGGCTACGTCGCAGCAATTAGAATAGAATAGAATAAGAATAGAAATTGGTTGATACCAATTCATCAAAAACCAATATGTGACCTTTTTAACCCCCCGGTACTACCAGGATTTTTTTGTCCCATGTTTCTGTTAATCAGTAGTTATGTTATGGTTGGAAAACGGCCTCCGTGGTCCAGTGGTTGAGCATTGGTCTCACGATCCGGAGGCCCCGGGTTCGGATCCCAGTGAGGACATATCACAAAAATCACTTTGTGATCCCTAGTTTGGTTAGGAGATTACAGGCTGATCACCTGATTGTTCGACAGTAAGATGATCCGTGCTTCGGAAGGCACGCTAAGCCGTTGGTCCCGGTTACTATTTACTGATGTAAGTATGTAGTCGTTACATGAGCCACGTCAGGGGCCTTTAGCGGCTCAGTAATAGCCCTGACACCAGGGTTGATGAGGTTGGTAATCCACCTCATAGCCCATACCATAAGATTGACATTTCTGTCAACAAAACTGTGCTACAGAACTAGTGGGTGTAAACGGTTAAGTTAGGGTGTACATGAAAACATTTTCACCAATATCTGATGTTAAGTACAGCGTTTATCAACAGTAACTATTTTGGTAATAATAATTGGAAGCAGTTACTACTCGTACTTAACTAATTAATTTTGTATTAGTTTTTTGATGTGCTTTTATTCTATACCGGGTGTAAGTGACATCGTAACGAAAACTTTGAGGGATGATTCAGACCATGATTCTGAGGTGATATCAAGTGGAATTTCCTGTCGGAAAATTCATGTAAATTTTAGTGTCTTTTTTTATTCCATAGTTCCATAGTTTTGCGATGAAAAATTCCACTTGATATCAATTCAAAATCATGCACTACTTAATATTTGAATCGAAAGATTGTATAAGGATTTATTATACAGCCAATTAAATAAGTTCATTTCGTTTAGTGCTCAAAGGTTTTGTAGAAGAAGTTGTAGGCAGACCAAGTAACATCTGTATTTTTTTTTCTTCATTTCTGTAGGCTCTTTATATTCAAACAAATCATATTTGTATAAGTTTTATTGTAAGTCCAATTTTTTATTATTAATTAATTGTATTGTATTATATTATAATAGGTATCAAAAACATCATCGACTTGTTAAGTAATCATTTTTATTATCATCATCTTATTTCTATCACGGGTTATAGATTCACTTTTAGAATAACGCATTAGGCAGGATGATGTGCCTGGAAAAGGTCACACCATCACAGTACCTAACCCTTTACATAGCCATCGAAAAGTTTTTGGAGCAAACATAGTTGTCAACAATAAAGTTCCTTAAGTATATGTCCCTTTCCCATTGATATGTGTATGTAGTCATATTTATTGAGATAGGAAGTTGGGAGAAACTCGTAAACAGCGTGGAGCGGGCAGTGGGCAGTATTTCGCGGAAAGGTGGCCGTCCTTCTCAGTGATCGATGTGCCTTGTCCGATACAAAGATATAGAATTTTCAATATAAAAATAAACTTGGATTTACTAACAGATTTTTAAAATGAAGCAACTATGAATCTATGAAGCTCTGAAAAAGAAGCCAAAGAAGAGGACATTGACCTTTTAGGCTATTTCACAACCAAGGTTGTGCAATCAGGTGAATAAAGGGTACCTCACACCTTTTGTTCGACTGCATACATTTTGTTTTAGCGGCACAGCGCACAAGTAATCAAAATATACTATATTGAATAACATGAAGGATAAACTTATTCTACTCGTAACAACAACATAAGCTCTCGATGGTGTATACCATCTAGAAGTGCTTTTACCAGCAAAATGAATTTCTGCAAGTACCAAAGTATTATATTATGACACTTCTAGTATAACAACTTACATCAAACGGCCACACGTTTACGTATCTATCACAGTGGCGGCTGCAGCAGAATTTGAAAACATCCGTTTATGATTTTTTTATTACTTCTAAAGGCTTCTGAGCTTTTTTGCTGTAAGAGTCATCAATATGTAGGTCAACGGTATTGTGTCTTTGTTTAAAAACAAAATAAATAATACTTACTAATTATTAATAAGTCAAAGTAAGTAGTCAGTTGGACGGAGTTGAAGAAATGCTGGTAAGAGTAAGGAAAAGGAGACAAGTATTGAGAGTTATTGAAGACAGAAGAAGCAAAATGATTGGACACTTAATAAGACACGACGAATTTATTAAAAATATTATAAAAGGGAAGATAAAAGGAAAGAGAGGAAGGAGAAGACTAGGAAGAGCGTAAGCCCTCTTTTATTATCTTCTTCTTTTTTTTAGGCGAACGTCTTGTCTAATAAAGAAATCAAAGAATTGGCCCTTGATAGAAAAGAATGGAGAATGCTACACCGATAAGAGCGTAGCTCATAAATTGATGATGATGATAAGTACATTGGTATAATAAAAAATATACCTATAACAATCTTCCGCTCAATGACAGGAATTCTGGGATTCCTGAGTTTAGAAGTGAAGCTTACAGCGTATGTATTTGATTGTTTTAGGAATAGTTGTTTCAAATGCTTACCAAATAATAAGTGAAAAAGTAAAAAATATAGTGTACACTAATCGTCGTGAAGATGCAATGCTATAGTTGTCATTCTCTGCTGGATGTGACCACATGACTAATTTAAGAGCCACGCTCTTGACGATATAGGATTCCTCTACATGCTACTTTTCTCGTAATCAAATTACCAAAATCGCAGTGTGATAATCCCTAACAGCACAGCCATTCAGCACTCAATCGCCATTCCTAAATTATTATTTTCCAAAACAGTACTTACTAATGTCGAATAATATACATTCAGAACTGAAACATTCTACAAATTACAGGCTCTCGACAGCCGTCAAGAGTTCAAAGGGGAATATTACAGTCGCCACCTGATACTCGCGAGGAACTATTATGTCTGTTTTGTTATTCCTTTTCGCTTATCAATACTTGACTTGGTAGTTGAATGGGGTTATTGTACATTCGCCACAAAGTAAACTGACCACATTTTGTAAACTCCACACATTGAAAGTAAACTCGCCACATACATTTAAAATATGTGTAAATTAGCCACGGGTAGGTAATGGTTAAATTATCTTGACAACAAAATAAAGACGCAATTCGCTTTATTCACAAATAAGTCCCAAGTGAACGAAGTCGCGAGCAACTGTTACTAAATATATAGGTACAAGTAAATACCTATAACTTGCAAGGGCTACCTGGGATCCAGACTGGGCTCGTAAATAATTCAGGCCGCTAAAGTGTCGCTTACTGCTCTTTATTGATTCCGATCGCCGCATTCGACCCTATACAATATTCATTGAAACAATATCGGATTGCTGCTAAATTGAAATTGTGAAATGGCATTTTATTGCTACTGATAGCACTATGAATACGAGTATGAAAATGCTATTGACACATTTCAAAGTTGTTACGTCTAGTCTAGTGAAATAAACCACCATGTTTATTTTTTTCTATAAGTACACGACGAATTTATTAAAAAAACATCATAGAAGGCTAGCTAGCCAAGAAAAGCTTACCAGGAACAAATTATAGAGCAGGCGAACGTCGTGTCTTATAAGGAAGTCCAAAAAGACAAGAATAAAGAATGCTACATCGATACGAGCGTGGTTCTTAAATTAATGATGTGATGGTGATAGATAATAATAAAAAAATAATAATAAAAAAGTGTGTTCAGGAAAACCTTCGACACACATATACATTTACAACATTAAAATATATACACATTAATATTTAGTTTTTTTTTGGCCGCCCAAATTCATGTGTTATGTCTGATTGCTGAAATTTTAGTTTTGTGCAATAAAGTATATTTGATTTGATTTGATCAATACTACTGACAGCTGTTTTTTGACGTCACTTATTGTACTTTCACCTCAGATGGCGTTCTGAGCTGATTGGCCGCCAGGCTTAATCGTGTCGTCAGGAATATTTACCAACCGGGTTTGTAATGATTGAACGAATGAACTTGATCGTGCAAGACCAAAATCAAGCATAAAAAGCAAGCAAAAGAGAGACCATATTCGTTTGTGACATACCTGATACTTCTTATTCTAATTTCTTTTTTGAAGTATAACATTCCAGCTTGACAGATCTATGATATATTTCCGCGAACAAAATTTGGCACGTCTTCCCGGGATCATCAATATGACGGATGGTCCAACGTCCCGGTAATTCGTAGTAATGCTCCAGTTTGTTCCAGACAGTAATTAATTAACACAAACTGCACACTCATCCCGGGAACATCTTGTCACGAGCAGACGACAGGAATAATTGCCCACTCTTGACTACCTTCTTCGTCATTCCGTTTCGGTGTTTGTGGGTCATTTTTTCTTAGAATTTCAGTCCGCGTTTCTGGAGACACAGTGCGTTAAGAGAGCGGTGAATTCAAACGTATGGTTATGTATGAGAGTGTTCATGCAGGAGCGATAATACTTAAGTTTCATTGATATGCAGTGTCGCACTCACCGCACAACGTACGGGCCAAGGTGGTTTGTCTCCTTTAGTTAAAGTGTATTTAGCTACATTGGATTCCCAGAAGATGTCTCAGTTATTCATAATTTCATAAGCACCTACTTACACAAAGTTTAAGTGTCAATTCAGAGAAACTAAAAGATGCTTTCTGTTTTTCTTAGAATCTTTAAGGAGAGTAAGCACGAGTATGTTCATGAATATCTTCGTAAGAATATTTAGCTAAGAAACATTCCTGATATGTAACATTAGTAAATTAACTATTCAACTGCAAGTAGTATGTTTCCAACCAAACGACTCGATATAGGTACAAAATGATGTTCCTTAGTAAAGGGAAATTTATAATGAAAAGAGTTTTGTATTCAATTTTCTTGCACTACTTGTACCTGGTAATAGTGTAGGTATCAGATTTTATTTCCATTTGATTGGCAAACATACCAACATTATGGAGCGTGTCGCGGTAAGCTATATTTTACGTGACGCGGATTCCAAGGACGATATTCCGATACGCATCATGTGGTTGCACCATTAATAAATATTTTGACATGGGACAAAAACTGACAAGGAAAATAAGAAGAGAAACTTGGATGACACGTATGACCCTGTTTCTTCAGAATTTCAATATAACTGACGTATTATCTAAGCAAATTACGTTGGGTATTTCCGTGCCATGCCATTCGGTTTACGGGATCTCAAACGATGAAGTGTACCACAAATTATAAATACTACAGTAAGTAGTTATTGCTACAAAATACGGAAATTCTTTAAAACGACAAAAAATAATAAGTTCTGTGCGCCACGTCGCGTAATTTGAAAACGCAAACTCCCAAAATAAATTTTTTACCAATTTGATACTTATTTATTTGCAAACTCAAAACAAATCATAAGTACTTAAAGTAACATGCAAAGAGAGCAATTTTCCTACTGAATCAAGAATCTTGTTATTTACTCATTAAAACTTGGGATTGAAGGCGTTCCGATCGTGGGGGAAAAGTAAAATAAAGTTTTCAATGGCAAGGAGCGATCTATACCACGACTTGGACATGCTAGAGAAGGTTAAGTAGGTGCTGCTGTTAAACCTCAGTCTGTATTCCTTTATACATAGTATAATATTATTGACTGTAGGTACATAATACTTTGAGATTTTATCAGTTAATATTATGGTATTATCTTATGGTGTTAGCTTCGTGAAGCGTCGGTAGTTTTGTTCATCTTACCATGGATGTACTTTTAACTACCTCTAGGATATAGACATTGAGCTTATATTATGTTGTTGTTATGTGATGTCTTACAATTTCATACATATTCAAGAGTTTCACGAATATTTTACACATATTAGAATTTATTGTCTTTTGTAATGTAAGTAGGTTAAATATTAGTATTTATCCTACTTACATTACAAATTATACGTACTCGAATTGATTAATTCTAACGCGTAATAAGTCAATATTTTAACGCTGATAGTTCTTTTAGAATTAAAGGTTATTTATAATAATGTTCTTAAACAGAATATGCTGACTGAAAACTAAAAACATAAACCATAAAATACATTCTATTTTCTACTATACAAATGCGCTAACAATCGCATAATAGGCTATTTTTGGATCGACCTTTCAAAGTATTTATACAAAATTTTGACTACAAAATTAATTTTGAAATGAAAGTGCGTAGACAATCAAATAGAAATAGCCTCACGTCGGCTCCGAATAGAAAATTGATTTCATTTTCTATTGTATGTGTCTTGAAGTGGGCAATAATAAAATAAGGATCCGTTTCTAAATCCAATAAGACGTGAGCACAAAGGCCTCCATTGACGGATGTCGCGGGAAGAATTTTATGGAATTTAATATTTCCACGTCTTCAGACGGTTTATTTTATTTCTCCCAGATGACTGAGCACCTTCATGTCTTCGCTAATATTTCCTACGTTTGGTTTCCTCGTGGATGGTTCCGTTATTTTTGTAATGGTTTGAAGCGATTAATTTTCAATAATATTAGCCAATAAATTCGTCCTTGTCCCGGGAAAAAGTAAAAGTTTTATACCAAAATCAGCGTCCGTGGCACAGCGACCGCGCCGCGCTCTGTGAGATTTATATCAAAGGCTTTGACGTATAGTCGTAGGACATTTAACTGCGTAGAAGGCATTCCTTGCGTTTATTGGTCGAAGTTCTCCACATAAGTTGCGTCGCGCATGGCGCGGTTGTTGTGTCGTGGGGGCTGGTAATGAATGTCGTTCGAGATAGACCTAAAGTTACTTAAATCAAAAAGCATAACAATTATCCCTATCAATCAGATGTCGCCTTAATTTATTTGCTCAAATTGATACGGTCCAGTATTTTGCAGAAGTAATTGTGTCAAACCTTACTAGAAAAAACCCAGGCTACTAGAAACCCTCCACTCATTGTTCCAAGCTTGAAAGACGCTAGTGTGGGGGGTCTCTTACAGTTTAGAGTATATCATTTTTCCTTCGGAAAAAGCGCGATCGCCCTCATTAATACCATCTGAATCAAATCGACAATTAGTCACGTCAAAAAATGTTGGATAATCTCCGTTAACATTATGGGCCAGTTCCATCACAATTTCACGACCTATTTTCTACCGTTCATCGTGTTCATCCGCAATTTATCCCTTTTGAAGAAACTTTGGTACATAACAATAAAAAAAATACCCCAAAGTATTACTTAAATTGTGGTCGTTGATTTTGTTCCACCATAAAGTATTCATAGTGGCTGGCGTCATTCGAACAGAGATCCTAAGTAAATAATATTATTGACCTCGGTTAACGAGTTTTACCCTTCAGTAATTTTGTACTTTAACCCCGAAATAATTCGAAACAAAAGTAGGAAAATATACTTTGATGACATAAGTTATTATCATATTTAAGTTATTTAGCATTTTAATGGTAAGCGTGTTTTATATCCCTAAAAGCCAGATTAACCTTTACCTGAAAAACAAACTTATTTTTAATAAAAAAAACCATTTATTTTCATAGCTTTAAGCAATCCCTTAAATATTCGAAGAAATCCCGGGTGCTATTAAAACAACCTTTACCCATTTCTTTTAAAATCTACTTTTAAAACAAAACATTAACACAATTGGAGTACAGAATCGGATAAATAAAGCTAAGGAATGCAATTACGGGTCTTAAATTCCAGCGAAAAATCACGGCGAGAAATCTCGTGTTGAGAATTACGGCCCCCTTCGTTGGGACCCCCGCGGGTCCCTCAGGGCAAGAGCTATATTAAAGAAGGGGTCCCCACGGGTCCCTACTTATTAAATGCGAGTGCAGCAGGGCTCAAAGTCCAAACACCTTCGGGCGACCGTTCATCCCTTGTCCTTACTTGGTCACCAGCTGGGTATAATGCCCACTCTATATGTATACTCGTAATGAAAAGTTACATTAGTTTGGGTTGTTTGCCGACTTCGTGAGCTGAACTTGATACGTCAACTTGCGAAAAGTTTGCCTTGTCTGAACTAAGCAACAGCAATAATAATTTAGTTTTAAATGCAACATCGGGTAACCGTTCTGCGAGTAATAGAATAGTTAGGAGTTGTTTATATAATGTAAGTTTCTTAGTTGCTATTAGACAGTATTGTTTGCACCTAGCAATACTACAATAGTAGCTAGGTAGTGTATTGTTGTTACTTAGCAATAAGGCCACCTATACTCCTCTCACGTCTCTCTCCTTTCTCTTATCTCTCTATTATACCTACTCTCTATTCCTCTTTTGTTTCTGTGTCTTTCTATTTCCTTTGTGTGCAATAATGTATTTGTTGTAATTTTATGTTATGCTAGCAATGATGAATGATGAGGTATAATAGGTAACGTATGATAGTGTAAGTATTCAGTACTCTCATATTTTAAAACCGGGTGAGAGCCCTCATTGCTCCCCGTAATTTGCCCAGCACGTACTTAGTTCGGCAAATCAACAATTTTGAATTGAATACAGTTTATTTTTGTAAGTGTTTATTTATTCTTAATCACTTTGTGAGACTATCTTTTGTTTGGGAAGGGTAACGCACGCTTGGATCACCTGATTGTCCGAAAAAGTAAGATGATTTCGAGGTTTGGAGGGAACTTTAAGCCGGTGGTCCCAGCTATTAGCCACAAAACACCTCTATCAACCCGCAGTGGAGCAGCGACCATACCCCCTCCGGTCGATTGAGGGGAGGCCTGTGCCCAGTAGTGGGACATATGTGGGATGTTAGTGACATCGTAACGAAAACTTTGAGGGATGATTCAGGCCATGATTTTTAGTTGATATCAAGTAAATTTTCCGTCACATAAGTATGGAACGGAAAATTATTTAAAAAAACAAATAAAATATCATGAATTTTCCGACTGGAAATTCCACATGATATCAACTTCGATTTATGGTCTGAATCATCCCCCTAAGTATTAATTATGATGTCACTAACACCCTGTATAGGCTAAGCAGCATAACATACTTAAGCATGTATGTTATGTTTTAATTTGAAGCAAAACAGTCTTCCTAACAATAATATGTAGGTATTTAAAAGAATAATAAAAACATACCGAATATATACATAATAAAATACGCATAATAGAAAGAAACACAAGACAAAACGACGCCAAGATTTTTCATTTGTAACTTCTCATCGTTCCAGGAATTAGCTCACGCACCCTCACAAATGAATTATTCAGGTTCCGTGGATACATCGGCCCAGACACTGTCTCTCCAACTGTCAATAATGTACTTTAATTTATTTTAAATCAAACCTGCGCGCGATATAGAGTTCAGACATTTCATTCGCACTTAAATGTTCCTTTAGATCTTTAAATACGGATTAATTGAGAGGTTTTTAAGTAGCAATTAATTTGCCTATCTGGGTTCAATTTTATCCTATTTCAAACGTAAGTTTAGAAAATAATGAAAGAACCTAAATCAGATAAGTGCTTGAGGATCTAAAAGACCTTTAAATCTTTAAATTCGGATTAAGATTAAAAGTTTAGGTAGCAATTAATTTGACTGTCTTGATTAAATTTTGCCTATTTTAAGACCTAAATTTAGGAAATGTATATGACTACTTAAATTAATGACTTTCCAAGCTAAGTTCCCCAAAAATAATATAGATGGCGCTGTGGAGATTGAACGTGATAATTATCTATTTTCTCATTACTGTGATACAAAATTAATCAAAAATACAATATGATGGCAGAAGCACACATAAAAATAAATGTTGCTTAATATTGCTATTGCTTCTCTTTATTTTGATTTATTTTGTCATATTTAATTATAATATATACGTCTGACATAAATGGGTATATGTATGTATGTATTTATATATTTTTATTTATTTTATTTTTATTATTTTTTTTTTTATTTATTTATTATTTTATAAAAGATGTTGCACTGTCCCGCACCAAATTGTGATAATGTTTCCTTTCCACTGGTTGCCTGGAAGAAATTTCTGCTTAGCAATTAGGCCGCCAGATTGTACTGTATCTATCATCCATTTGTGTAAATTTGTTTTGTATGTTGTGTGCAATAAAGTATATTTGATTTGATTTGATTTGATTGATCAGAATGATAATGGGTGGACGGTGTAATTGTGCCTAGGTATGAAAAAGGTCATCGTTTATACCCAAAAACAAAGATAAAAGATGCATAATGTCTGTTAGTCATGAAATTGAAAGGTTAAATGAAGGAAAATCTTTACAGCGCCATCTATATTGTTTTTGACGAACGTAGCCTGGAAAGTCATTAGGTAAGTGCTTGAAAATAGGTCTTGAGAAATTGTAAATTTATTTGGATCTATGTATGTTACGTTAGTAACAATAGGCTCGCCCTAATGTAATGTAATAACATGGGACTTAAATCTCTGTCTACCCTTTCGGGGATGCAGGCGTGAAGCTATGTTATGTTGGATCTATGTGGGTAGATCAATCATAATTATTATTGCCACATCGCTGAACTAATGTTCAAAAACAATCATAGACAAAATAAACTATTGAGTGTTTCAGAAATTTACGTGTGGCATTCCTAAAATGATAATCGAACGGTTTGTTCTTTCGTTCGTTTGACAAAAAAAATCCGCACGATTTTTCTTCCGCCTGCGTGCGTCATCATAATCTGTGAACAACTGCCCATATTTACTCCAGACCGTCGCAGCCAGATGTATTTTGTCGTGTTTTAATAAAATTTACTCCCCTCTAAGACCCTTGAGAAGGTTTACCATCAGCGTCTGCAGTTTATAGTCTCGATGAGAGGAACCTTTGAATTCGTGAAGAAGTGCGTCCTTAAACAATTTTAGACTGATGCTTCCTCGTATTGTCAAAGTTTTCTATTATAATGTTCGGGATAGAAGATTTGTTCTTTGGAACATAAACTTTTAACTGAATCTTTAGGTAGCTAGGTACCCATTTTAATTTAATAACATACATAATTAAACTCACGCCTATTTCCCACCGGGCTAAGCAGAGACTATGGAATTCCATTTCCTTCGATCTGACACATTTCTTTTGCTTCCTCCAGATTTATCAAATCGTTTCATACACGCACGCCGGTTAAGAGTAAACTAAAACTAAACCTTTTCTAAGGACATCTCAGATTTGGTTAATGTACAATGTAATTCAGTAACAATATATCAAATAATACAGCTCATTAAACATTTATCGCGTCATCATTAAGTAGAGTCCGGTAAAAAATATAGATTCAGGCGCAAGGCCGCTATTGATAGTCAATATTAGTTATGTGAAAAAGCTGGACTATTTCAACGTCTTTAATTAAGCAAAATAAAATAGAAATATAAAGCAAATAATCAGAAAAGCATGTTTACTATGTGGGGCTTAGAATATAGGTCAACTACATTTATGAGTAGAAGAGCTTTGTGTGGTAGAACTCATAAAACTAGAAGAGAAAGCCTTTTAATAAACCACAATCTGAAGAGGCCATAAACATTATTACGTACGTATATGTTGCGTCCAGAAAAATTAATAAAGACAGCGTCGACGCGGACAACCCATAAAAAGTTCATAAAATTTACGAACCTATAAAAGTGAGTGATATTAATGTAGCTTATCTTTTCTTCCTTCAGAATTTGTGGTACGAACATTAATGTTTTTATTTTGTCTGGAAATTTTTGTGCCAACTATTAGCAAGTAGACATTTTCATAGAGTTCCGCATGAGTAGCTTCGTTCAGTATTTGAATTTATGATAGTGTGTTTTGTTTTTGTAATTACTTAGTTCCAGGCATAATTATTAAGTACATAACAAAATGTAAAATTATTTAGGGACTTATTCAGGAGCGAGATGGATTTTACATATTACTAGTCTCAATATGGTTTCTTCGTGTAAGTCCATACATTTTAAAATGCGCAACAAAATAATCCAACATTAATTTCCACTCCGTTTTTTCATCACGGACCAACAATTGAGCAAATATAAAACCGTGATTCTTAATGGAATAAAAATTGAGTTGTGCCAACTGGACAGCGGCATTACGCAAATGGAGCGTTTTGTAAAAATTTTAAACAAAACCCAAACCCGTGACGCAAAAACGGAGTGGAACGATTGTTTGATCACCATTAAAAGTTTCCGAAACATTCCCTTGTTTGTTGAGAGACCGGCGCAAACGGAAAGCGGATTGTTAAAATCGGCCGAAAATATAGCCCGGTGTACTGCTTTTTGTTGCATAAATAAACAAGGAAATACATTTCGAAATGAATGGAATCGCGGGCATGTATTGCTGAAGCTGCTTGGAGAAAATATACCTACAGCTAATTCTAGAAACTCGAGAAACTGGGAAACTTAGATAGGTCCTATATTCTACTTTGTGAATCTTAGGTGTACTGTTTTTTGTTGCATTAATAAACAAGGAAATACATTTCGAGTAAGCATGTATTGCTAAAGCTGCTTGGAGGAAATGTACCTATAGCTAACTCTAGAAACTTAAGAAACTGCGAAACTTAGATAGGTCCTATATTCTACTTTGTGAATCTTAGATAGGTCCTATATTCTCCTTTGTGAATCTTAGGTAAATAAGTAAATAATTGAAACTACATGTTAATCATATCTATGTTACATAAACAGCCTATATACGCCCCACTGCTGGGCACAGGCCTCCCCTCAATCAACCGGAGGGGGCATGGAGCATACTCCACCACGCTGCTCCAATGCGGGTTGGTGAAAGTGTTTTTACGGCTAATAGCCGGAACCAACGGCTTAACGTGCCCTCCGAAGCACGGAATCATCTTACTTTTTCAGACAATCAGGTGATTCAAGCATGAAAAGTCCTTACCAAACAAAGGACAGTCTCACAAAGTGATTTCGACAATGTCCCCATCGGGAATCGAACCCGGACCTCCAGATTGTGAGCCTAACGCTCTAACCACTAGACCACGGAGGCTGTTATAATAACATTTATGTTAGTGTAAAGAGAATTATTACTGTCTTGTAGGAGCCTATATGTCACTTTCTCAAATCTGAATATACTCTCAAATTTACTGAATATATAAGTTAACAAGTCGTTTATAAGCTCCTCTAATAGGGTAGATGCATCAGATTATAATATATTCAGTCTCTGAAACAATTGCTAGTGTATTTCGTAGTTATTGTATATTGTCCTACGTAATGTACAATCAAATATAATAAGTTACTTGCTAACGAGTACCTACATAAGTATAATCAACATCATATATTGTGAACTTCGAAAGTAAGTAAAGGGAATTAAATCTCCAACTAAATGTCTAATTAGACACCCACCTCTCCAAAAGGAATATTAAATAAGAAGCTCTTGTAAACTCTCTGTCGAGTTTCAAGACTACTTCAACAAGTTTCGTAAGAACTTCCATAAGAGGGCCTGTCATCGATTTGCCTGGTTCAGATGTATTTTTAATTGGAACCGAATATTGATCGTATTTCTGCTTTGAAGACAACGTTATCAACATAATACGTCATCAAAGAATTATATATTGTAGTTTTTTTTTACCAGACTTATTGTAGATTTGCCGTAGAAATTAACTACTTAGCCGGACAAATAGGGGGCGCTGAGGGCTCTCACCCGGTACAAAATTTAAGACAACAGGCCTGAGGGTGCCTAGTTACATGGTAGTTCATCATCTTAGAT
This sequence comes from Pectinophora gossypiella, assembly GCF_024362695.1. Taxonomy (NCBI): domain Eukaryota; kingdom Metazoa; phylum Arthropoda; class Insecta; order Lepidoptera; family Gelechiidae; genus Pectinophora; species Pectinophora gossypiella. The sequence continues at coordinate 5,915,899 of NC_065416.1, read as the reverse complement.
ACTATTGTAACAAGTTATAGCTTTACAATAATATACAAAAACGCTTTAATACACATATAAAAACAACACTAAAAGATTTACAAAAGTGGCAAGAGAAGCACAATCGGCGTTCTTATTGCTAAATAGCATTTTTTTCCAGGCAACCAGAAAACGTGTTTTGTCTACCACAAAAATTATTAGGTATTGTAATATTAAGCGTTAACAGAAAGCTGTGAATGTGGAGGAAGCAAGAGAAATGAGTCAACATCAAAACTAATGGAATTGCATAGTCGCTGCTTACCCCGGTTGGAAATATGCGTGTTTTTATGTATGTAACAGAAAGCCCATTGAGGTGTGGCTACTTAGTACATCTTGTGATGGAAGTACTAACTACCCCCATTAGGATATAGTCGTGAGTTTATGTTAATGTTGTAGTTAAAAGTTTCTTTCGTTCACTTTTTTGTGACCATTACTATTTAGGACCAGTTTTGGAAGCAACAAAAACAGCACCTTAGAGAAAGAAATCGAATAAATAATAGCACAGGTGGATGATGGGGGAAAGTAAGTAAAAAAGTGCGAGCTGTGAATAATTCAAGGAATTGTGAAAGTAAAAGCACTCTTGAAGGGAGGAGGCGGGCGACGAACGTCTGTCCCGCTGTCACTTATTCGTAATATGATAGACAATGCCACGCTGATATAATACCTAATAGCAAGCCAAGAATACAGGGTGTTAGTGACATCGTAACGAAAACTTTGAGGGGTGGTTCAGGCCATGATTCTGAGTTGATATCAAGTAGAAATTTCCGTCGCAAAAATATGGATTGGAAAATAATTAAAAAGAAAAGAAAAATTTTGATGAATTTTTTGACACGAAATTCTACTTGATATCAACTCAGAATCATGGTCTGAACCATCCCCTTCAGTATTCGTTACGGTGTTACTAACACCCATACCTACTTATATGGCTACCGTATGTACTTGTACGGGGTGTAAGTGTCATCGTAACGAATACTGAGAGGGATGATTCATCTGATTATTCTGAGTTAATATCAAGTGGAATTTTCCATCGCAAAAGTATAGAATTGAAAATAATTTAAAAAACTAAAAAAAAAACATGAATTTTGCGACGGAAAATTCCACTTGATTTTAACTCAGAATCATGGTCTAAATCAACCCCCTCAGTAATCGTTACGATGTCACTAACACCCAGTATAGACGAGGGGTTTATATAACGTGTCTAGCATTTTTGATAACATTTTCGACATTATTATTTTACCTATCTATCTATCGAGTGAACGATAAAATATACGCATATGTAAATGCTTTTGTTATTAATAAAGGGCATCGCTGCTAATAAAATTCAAATTCAAAAATATCTTTATTCAGTAGGTAACATAGTTACACTTTGAATCTTCAATTTTTACATAGCGAACGTCTCATCCGCCTAAATCTACTGCAGCTTCTCACAACCTGTATAGCCGACTGTGTTCTGAAAAGGCAACTATAATTCTCGTTCACAATGGTTTCTAAATTCTAATTCAAACAATAGCCTCCGTGGTCTTGTGGTAAGAGCGATAGGCTCACGATGTGGAGGTTCAAGTTCGATTCCCGTTGGGGGCATTGTCGAAATCACTTTGTGAAACAGTCCTTTGTTTAGTAAGGACTTTGCAGGCTTGAATGACCTAATAGTCCGAAAAAGTAAGATGATTCTGTGTTTTGGAGGGCACGTTAAGCCGTTGGTCCCGGCTACTAGCCGTAAAAATACCTCTACCAAACGGCAGAGGAGCAGCGTGGTGGAGTATGCTCCATACCCCCTCCGATTGATTGAGGGGAGGTCTTTGCCCAGCAGTATATAGGCTGTTTGTGTTATGTCGTTAATAAAAGGCGTTACTGTTAACAAAATACACCAATATCGTCGTTTACAAAAGTTACTAAATCCTAATAATTTAGAAACTTATAATCATTGTATGACGTGCAGTGTGAAAAGTAATGTTATCTCTTGAATATGAACCTAAGAAACAGTCGCAAAAGCCGAAAATCGTTTGCAAATTTGTCAATGTGTGTGTGTATGTATATTAATTTATGTATGACAATTATAAAGGTGTTAGATTTCAACGTCCTAATTCTATGACCACCAAGGTATTTGATTCAAAAACACAAATCACATAATTTCATTCTAAAAGCTTCTCAATTCAATATTTAAATTATGGTACCGTTTAAGTTAAAATAGTTTTTCAAGTATGTCAAGGAAGTTGCTCGAGTATGCTATTAAAATTGTAAAAGTTTGATGGGTGTCGTCGTGAGGGGGGCATTAGAAATGTATTTGACGTAATGACCGGAGGGCCAGAGGGCGCTCCCGCCTCTTTCGTGTTTCGCCACCTAATGGTTCTTCGTCTTATCCCCTATGACTGTCTTACAACTAGCTATAACATGCCTTTGGATTTACATAATACGTATACATTTTGAGATTGATTTAGCAGTCGTCAAGTAAAACAAGATAAATTCAAAAATTGTTTATTCAGATACGATCCTAATGGTTATTTACGTATATGAGTTACATAACATAACAATTACTTTATTGCACAAACAGGAAAAAACAAAATACAAAACAAAAGAGAAATAGAATACGAGAGAGAGAGAGAGAGAAGAGAGAGACACGTAACACACGTACAGAGAACACGTACGAGCACGAATAGAGTTACATTGGTGAGTGAAAACTTTTTACCGGGTGAGAACCTTAAGCGCTCGTCCCCATTTGTCCGGCCAAGTAGTTAATGCCATCTGCGGCAAATCTACAATAAGTCACCTCAAAAAAAAAGAGTGAAAACTTGAATTAAGTTCGTTCTCTGTTAGAATCGTCATCAATATAAATGTATAAAAGAGATTTCCTTCTTTTAGCGTGTGTTACATGGTACTTCGATATAGCTGGCAAGGAGTGAGTGTGTATATTACACAACTCTGCCCTTCCGGGTTACACGCGTGATGGTATGTTATGATATATCGTGCTGGTTGTAAGGTAAGGTTCAACCTTAGCAACCCACCGATGGCACCAAGTGTATTTTTTTCCGCGTTTTATAATTTAATATCGCGTAATGCCAATTGCGCGTCGAATTCTTCTGATGACGTCATTTTAGTAGATTAACATGGAAAGAAGACCTATTTTAATATTAACAAGCGAGTTTCCCAAGCAATCTCAATCGGCCACATTGCAGCGGACCGAATGAAAAGTCTACTCCTAGAAACAAAACAAACAATAGTTTTCAATTGGCATACTTCCTCGGACTAAGTTTTAAAGGAGCGAGGAAACTGCAGGCTGTGTACAGCACATTCTTGTTTTGTTATCCAGATTATGGCCATAATTAAAATGGCACTCTTTTAGTATTTCCAGAACTACAAAACTTTTAAAATATCAGAACAATAATTGTTTTCCTTATTAAAAACCGGTCCTGTCACACTTCTCTTCGTCAGGTTAGGTAGGACCCTGTGAAAAACACGACAATATAGGGAGATGATGATGATGAATTATTTCCTTATTCTTTCTTAACTCACGTCTCACACTTGCAATCTTTTTTGAGTTGTTAAAGGACAAAGAGGCCAGAAATTTTTGGCAGTACCCACCATTGCCAACGTTGTATATACTATTGAACATAACCTAAGTAACACACACGTCCCACTGATGTGTACAATCCTCCCCTCAATCTAGCGAAGGAGGTTCCTCTGCGGCTTATTTGGGCCAGTAGGTCGAGACTTGCCAATCTTACTATTTTGGACAATCAGATAATTCGTGTCTTCAATGTGCTATATAGACAAAACAAAGGACGATGATCTCACGAAGTGATTTCGACAATGTCTCCATCGAAAATCGAAACCGGGCTTCCAGACCGTGAGCCACTACAAGAACCAATAACTACTATGCCACAAAGGCGGAGAATTTATTATAAGTAATAAAATTATATTGACAAGTAAAGATATACTGTGATCAGGGGTGGGCAGGGCCGCAAGCCATTAACAAGACATTCTGCAGCCATTCCTGATATCCGTTACAATATAGTTAACGAATATTAATTAGGTATTAGCGCGTGCGTATGTTTGAACCCCGCGACCCCGATACTGGATTTGCACCAATAAATTATTAATTTTTACTAATACAGTTGGTTTGGCCATCATAGACGGCGATTCGGCTCACCACCTATCAAACTCAGTTCATCTTGCGATTGATGTACCCAGGATGGAGGACTAACCTAATTGCGAATATATTCGTGAGCTTATAAACCTTATGTTTACACGAATATTTCGGCAAGGAAAGGGTATTTGTGCAATAAACATTTCGAATGATGGAGAAACGCGAGTAACCTGACCGGCACCTAACTGAATTTATTGAGCCGGAAAATTGAGCTAGTGCCAATTTTATTTTTCAATTCCCTACAATTGGCGAATCTATTGAACATTACCTCCAGACAATGATTGATGAACCACTGGTATAAGAATAAGTGCAGAGATTTTTGCATAATTTATTGTTTAGCACAGTATTAGGTGTAAATTGTAATAATTGAAATATAATTTGCCTAGTACAGGTAAATGTCTGAGTCTGGCAAAAGGAATATCAAAAGTGTTATATTCTTTCTCAAATATATCAATACTAGTTTTTAACTAAATCGGTTCAGCCGTTCTTGAGTTATAAGTGGAGTAACTAACACGACTTTCTTTTATATAATTATAATATATAGATTAGGCAATAGGCAATTATAGGCAAATACTTACTAACTTCTTTTTACCGACTTCTTAAATAGAAATATTCCGTGTTCATGTGATTCAGAAAAACATCTCTTTTATTATTTATTTAAGTAGTATTTTTTTGCATATTTCAAATCTTGTTTTGAGATTATCAAGCGAAGTAAGGACTATGCCAGATATAAATATTTAGTAGAATATTGGGCAAAATCAATGAAGGACGCATGCCTCTTCGTGCCATTTATCTTTGCGTCCATTTGTCTGACTACTGCTTGGAGCAGAACGGAGGGGTTACTCTACTGTGGAGTAAAGGGAGTAAAAAGGAGCAAAAACACTTGACTGTCACCGTCACTGTCATCTGCATGATTGATGACCATTGATGACTGCTGGGTTTAATGGATGGAGTAAAGTTAGTAGCTCGACTTAGAAAGTTTTGTGGGTTTAGTGTGGGTATTATCATTTGCAGGTGCGGGGATTAATTATTATGTACCTGTAAGATTTGACAGTTTTTGGAAGTCAGATTAGTAGTTTAGGTATTCGAGCAAACAGATATTATACATATTTATTTAGAGACAATCTATGCACTAAAAATAAAATTACTTCATACTGCAGGAATTGGGGCCATTAACAATAATTATAAAATTTACAATAACAAAAAGTTAAGTCTACTGTGACGTGATTAATTTACATATCCATAGAATCATGAAAACAAATATGACCACAAAACACAAAACACACGCATAATAAGTATGCATCGCGCAGAGCATTTCCCAAATGAATAATGCAACCGTTTGGCTTTTCATCGTATTCAAATGTTATGAAGTTGTTATTTTTGTTGGAACCCTGCCCTGGACTGGACAGCGTATATTTTAGGCGCACAAAATATATTTTGCGAACTGGCACTGAGATTTTGATAAAACTGCAATAAATATATTGAAACATGCTACTTGGAATATACTACTATTATATTTGGATGCTGGATTAAGAATAAGTAGGCGTCTTCTACAACCCGGGAGTATTCAAGAATGCAGAAATAAGTTATCTAGAGGTATTGTTCTTTAAGTATATCAAAGTCTAAGAAACCCCCTACACTACGCCGCGTCGACGTCGCGTGGACGTTGTGCGGACGCTAGCTCGAAACGACGACGTTCGAAAGACGCTAGTGTGGGGGGTCTCTTAGAAGACAACATTAATTAAGTACATAAACAAAAAAATAGACTAAATACTCAATAAAATTGGAATGTTTAAAATAAAAACATTGTGGGCACATTTTTTTTATTGTAGTGCAAAATTCAGACGTAATACAATCAATGAATACGTACGTAATAAAATACGTAATAAATACTCAAGTAAGTAAGTATTATAAATATAAATGAATTGAAAGAAATTATTACGATATTAATAGTTTCCATATTTTCCAATCAACAGCAATTATTTTACTACAATATAATTATGGAAAACTAAAACGATGTTTCATCATTTAGATGGTGATAGCGTTTGTATATAATAATGGTGTTTATGTTTTGGTGATATAAGTAATATACATAATGTATAAAGATAATGCATTGTTAAAATTAATTTGAATTGTTTTAAGAATCGTGATGTTTGTTGTTTTATGTTGAGTTCTTTGTTATGTTGTTGTTGTTTGTTGTTGCCTCTGTTATGTACCCGGACTTGTGGAATACCTATGTCATCAGGTCAACGCCCGTGGACTCGCAGCGGAAATGTGTGCCTTATGCAATTTCAGTGTAAACGCTGACAACTAATATAATTTTAATATTTTTACATTACATTTTTCGACCTAACGTTCCTAACTTCGGACGTAGTCTAAATTCTTTAAAATTAAGTTAGTTAAGGAAATCCTTTGTAGACCTTTTATTATAATCATCATCTGCATATCCTAGTGTTTGATTCATCTCCGCTGTAGCCACCCTCATATAATTCCTCTGTTTATGCCGGTGGAAAATAGGGGTGAGTTTATGTTTACATCTATGTACTTATTAAGGATTATACTTACATGATTTATCACCTGATTGACCAAAAGATGATCAGTGCTTCGAAAGGCACCTTAAGCAGTTGGTCCCGGTTACTACTTATTGATGTAAGTACAGTCATGAGCAATATAATGTAACCACTTTAGGACTCTGTCGCACTAACATATTTGACATTTAGTGAGACTTACAGTTCAATTTGTCAAAAAGTTAATGTGACATGGTACCTAAGTGTATACATATTAATGCTCGTGACTATACGTAGTCGTTACACGAGTCATGTCAGCCTATGGCGGCTCAATAATAACACCAGGGTTGGTGAGGTTGAAGAAGAAAAGGATTATACTGAGTTTATTTTTACATTAGCACAAAGTCCGCCGCCTGTTCATTCACAGACAGGGAAGTACTCAAGCAGTACAACTATGCTTTCTTCGGCTTCTGAATTATAGTCGAATAAATTTTAAAATTGAGAACTGTTATTCTTTTTCCATTTTTTAAAATATAACCCTCGATGTCATCTCGAGTCTTCACCATAACGGACGCCCATGTAAATGGTAGAACGAATGGAAAATTATCACTGACGCTTATTTGCAAGTTATGGTAGTGATGTTCACCCTGAAAATAATATTAAAATGATTGTTTTATAAAATTTATAGAAGCCTAATGCTAACAAAAGAGGTAGTGGGTTGCGGTTCCGGAAGAAGGAGTTTGTATAAAACCCCGCCGCGGCGGAAATTTGTGTGAACGCATGTTTGCTCAAATAATTCCACATATTGGTACTTATAACTCAATCTATATATAGTCGCTTTATAGTAAAAAGCACGTAAGTGCCTTTTTAAAACATTGACATTCTAGTGATCCACCTCCATACGTCCGTGACCCATACATGGATCACTAAGAAACGACTGGGTACGCACTGAGGGTGGGTGCTCCCGGGTAATTTAGCAAAGGTTTGTATTACAGTATGTTTGATGAATGCTACTGTCCACCTAGTTGAAAGTTGAAGTGACTGAAGGTTTAGTAAGAATATTAAAATAATCAAAAATTTAAGTAATATGCGGGACTTACAAGGAAGTCAAAACATTTTGTATGGGAGAGAGAGAGAGAGAGAGAAAATGTTTATTCAACAAATTGTGACACATTACATACAAAGTGGAACTGGTGGGAGTGTGGTATTCACATTCTGATGAAATTTTCTTCACAAAACCTCGATTTCTTACAATTAATTTCAATTGGGGTAAGAATTGAGGTCCTTACCTGGATTGAAACTAACTTATCTCTTGCTAGGTTGTAACCATATACGAATGTGATTTCTCAAAAAGATGTTTACGTGGTATTCACTATAAGGCAACGATATTTATGTAAATCCTGTCCTGTGATTGGTTGAAACTGACAACTCATGTAAATCCATTGATATTTTACCCAATCATAGGATAGGATTAGATCTGTTAAGATAGAAATTACACAAACAGCCCCTGGTCCAAAAATACTCCCAGTACCACTCATGTGTTACCAAAAAAAACTAACTACTAATCAATTAAAATAATAAAACTGGTCAAGTAGTTAACAAAAGTAATCTACGTTGGTGCACAGATGGCGCTCTCTCACTTAATGTACCTGATTACTTTTGCGATGCCCCTTACATGGTATCTGGACACATTAAAATTTGTAACTACTATGACACTATGTGACATGCAAAAATAAATAAAATATGAGTCACTGTGGTCCAGTGGTATACTGGCTTATTTTTAAAACGCCAGTTCGAACCCCGGCGCCGAACTTTCACCAATGAGTTATTAATTTATTTTAAGTGTAATTTTCACAAACACAGGTCTGATGAGCGCTGCAGATAGCGCCATACATGTAGCCATGTTTTGGGCCGATACTATTTAGTTTGTCATCGACACGATAAGAAGAGACTAGGTAACACAGTTGGCTCGACCACCATAAACAGCCATACGGCTAAGCCTATCACGTTGGGGTAACAGAAAACACGATTAGGCGTGGGTACTTAGTTCATCTTGCGATTGATGTACCTCTGATTACAAATTGGGATATAATCGTCAGGTTATGTTATGTCAAACCCATAAATTAAGGAAATAAATGTAATCTCACAGGTGCAAAAGGACAGCTGGCGTTCTTGGGCAGTTGACGTGAAATCGGCTGGCCCAGGAATGGATCGTCATTCAGGAATTCACAGAGCTTATAAGTGACCCTCAGCAAAGTTGGTTGGAACCGACCACTCAGGTTTTCAAGAAGCAAGCAGTCGAACTGAAAGTATTAAAACAAGATTTGCTTAAAGACAAAAACAATATTACGTTCAACTTAATCTATATACAGATACTGGACTAGTGCAATGATCATCTTACTTTTGGGCAATTAGGTGATTAGCCTGCCCTATACAAAGAACAGGGGGGGTTAAAATGGCCACATTGAAGCAATTCATCTAAGAAAGCAATATTGCTATTTGACAGTTGTTTGCATTGCGCACTTATTTGTATATGCGCAAATGTCAAATTGCAATATTGCTTTCTTAGATGAATTGCTTCGATGTGGCCATTTTAACCCCCCAGTTCATATCGTCGTTGCCAATTTAAAATCTATTATGTGCAATCGGGTCAATTTTACAGAAATTAAAATTACTTCCGCCTGAATATTTTGTGTGACTGTGTGTTCAAAATATGAAAAGATAATTGATATTTACGTACATAAGAGTTTGTACTGAATGTTTTAGGAGCAAAATACTATTCGATCCTGACAAAAAAGAAATTTGGTGAGGGCGACACATAAGAGCTTTTAAACTGTCAACGACGATATGCCACAGGACCAAACCCAGTGGAGGAAGATCACATACAATCACGATCCTCAGTAGTGAGGGAACGACAAGAAAGAAGAAACACTCCCACCGGGATCTGAACCCGAGATCTCAGAGACGTAAGCTCAACGCTCAAACGCTGGATCACAGAGGCCATTTTATTAAAACAAAATAAATACTGTCTACTGACGACAAAAAAGACGGTACATACCATAACGTTATTGCCAAATGGATACACTACGTTCATGTCCAAATTAACCACATAAGGAGTATTCCGACTTATCTTGCGAACTGTCATGTTGAAATAATGTAAATATTTAGGATTGACATAATCTACTTCTACTCTTTCTGGGATCACCTGTAAGCCCTAAAACAAAATGAATACTTAATAATAATCAGAAAGGAAGAAAGAATAAGCACTTTTATTAAGCCATAATCAAATTAACTTTATGTAGGTATCGTAATTACACTTATAATACTTTGAAGGTTAAGTAAAGATAATTATATAAGTAAAAAACACTTTATATGATAATGAATGTTTTATAAAGAATCGTTCAAATATAAATAAAAATTAACACAAAAATACCAAATATAGATAAATATATTTACATTAACTCCACTGAAAGTGATGGAAAAGATAAAAGTTGCAAATAAAATAAACATATTTTAAAGTAATTTTCTTTCAAAAAATATTTTTGCACTTTGACCTAATCCCACTTTATCTTTGATAATTATGTTCGAATTTTGGCTTTAAAAATTAGATGCTTGAATATCCGAACATCGACAGTAGTAAAATAATGTATTAATACCGAATTTCAAAAGTAAACAAAGTAATTGATATATACTAGGTAGCTAGGAAATGGTTGTCATTATGTTATTATTTAGACATTTCATATTATAATAAAATCACCATTACATTGTGTAATTTATAGGGACATTAATGACTTTATTTTTGCATTGACAACGGTTTTCATTATAAAGACTAAGCGTATTACACATTACCTACATGATCAGTAGCGCATTTTTTGCAATTTTTTTCAAATAAAATGATCCACCTAACCCTATGACCTAAGAGTCTCATAGAGCACTGTAAAAAGTATGAAAAATGAAAATATTTAAAGTATGCTACATTTACGATTGCAAAGTGCAGCAGAACTAGCCCTTATTATAATCAACTTGAATTTCGCCAATCTTGTTGGATTTGGAAATAATATATACGAGTCAAAGTATTACATTTAAGTGTTTCTTTTACAAATATATATACATATAATATTATATATCTTAATTTTACAAAGTTTAACACTTAAACTTATGGATAGAGTTACATACGCCGTTTGCTGTGGTCTACATCAGACCTTTTTATAATTTTAAGTTTAGTTATTTAAACGATTTAATGGAAATCATGTGGGAGTACTTTATATAAATAAATAAAATAGGTGTGGCAAGTAGCTAAGGTCAATAATTCACACAGAGATATCGAGGCTTTTCTTAGTGGAGTACATTTTCCAGGGACAAATCCTCATCGAAAAACATCAAAATCGGAATATTGGTGATTTTTCTTTTGTTAGGGGTGGTTTTTCACATTATTTAATATCAGAAACATTTTGAGTGCGGTAAATAAATGTGTCAATCATATTATATAAAATATATTTATTTATTTATTTACATTTCGCGACTTTACGTATACAGTGCAGAAGCGCCAATGCGCCGTGAAACTTTAAATATGTTAATGTTATCTATGTATGTTATCGGAGTTGTGTATTGAGTCGCCTTGAGGCCCTTGGTCTTGGTTCCATACAAGACCATTAACCCGGCCCCAGGGGGGACAGAGTCATCTTCTCTGCCCTCCACTGGGGCAATTCCTGTTCGGCGCGTCCTTGCCGCGGGGGTGGGCGCCTCTTACTTCAGTAGGCCGGAGTAAGATGGTGGCTGAGTTCGAATAGGGACCCAGACCTACGGGGTATAACGTAGAACCCTTGCCCAGGGATACGGGTGAAGACCTCAACGGCTGCAGAGGCGGAGATGGGAGCCATCGGTACGGCAATGCAGGACGGAAGGGGCATGTCACAGGGACTGTAACCTGGAACCTGACGGAGGGCAGCAGTAACTGTCAGTGCTATTCAGAGGCAGAGGACAGGAGTCCTAGTATGGCTTTGTAATAGACTACTCTGGGCGCCATCCCACTCGCGTCAGACAGAATACTGCGGGGCGGAAGGCAAGAGGGAAACCACTGCCCTATTTTTCCCTAAAAAAGTAGCATGGAGAGTATTTTACAGAAATACTGCACCGACAAGAGCGTGGCTCTTAAATTGATGATGATGGTATTGAGTCGAGTGGAAAAAAAATCGAGTGGCGATTAAATGCACGGCCCCTCATGACTTTTCCCCAAGTCTCTCACGCACTTGCGCCGTGAATGGCAGCGTTATGTAAATTTGTACGCGTATTTCTTTTATTCTTCTCCTTGAGAACGCTGTAACCCCAACTGTTTAAAAAAAATTAAAAATAAGAATTTGGAAAGCTCCTGCTTCAATGACTCGACCAACTTGTCAAAGTTAAATCAACCCTTTCACGGACCATGAGTCATTTATGGTTCATAATAGGTAATATGACACCTTGGGATCGGAGCGTCATTAGACGTTCTGTCCTTGAAAGTGTTAAAAGGCTTTTATATAGAAAAAAAAGTAAACACGATGTATATGGATGCGTTTACCTCTAAACCAGTTATCTTTTGTCTGACGTTCACTTGTTTTCTGCATGCGTAGGTATTCCACAACATAATGTTCTGTTTTGTACGTCACTTCAGTGATGATGGCTAGTCGTCATTCAAATGATGTGGACATTAATGGTATTTTGTAATTGGAACTTCAATAAATTAAAAATAAAGAACTGGGTCAACGGAAATGGCGTTACCGACTTGCTCTTCAAGTACAAATGTCAGCTCACAATCGAACAAAAACCAAAGAAGTGACCTAAGTAAAATCATCATCATCATCACCAGCCCATTAACGTCCCCACTGCTGGGGCACGGGCCTTCCCTATAGATGGATAGGGAGATCGGGCCTTAAACCACCACGCGGGCCCAGTGCGGATTGGTGGTTATTAACGACTGCTAATACAGCCAGGACCAACGGCTTAACGTGCCTTCCGAAGCATGGAAGAGTTCGAGATGAATTTTTTTTTTTGTGGTCACCCATCCTATGACCGGCCTTTGCGAAAGTTGCTTAACTTCAACAATCGCTACGTATACTTTGTTACTTACTCTAGTAAGTGTGTTGATGACGTCGTCTGATGAGCTGTTATTTTTCTTAATAAACAATAAGTTAAAACATGGTGACTTTATAAGACGCATGAAAAAAAAACAGCTACAATCTTCAAAAGTCCTATCACGTTAGTCTTATTTCATTTTGCGATGGATGTACCTCTGACTACTCCATTAGGATATAGTCGTGAACTTATGTTATGTTCAAAAGACCTTTTGACACCTTTTGTATGTATATTTTGGAAAGTGCTCGGAAGCTGAGATCGATTCCTGTTGCAAATTGGTTTTGTGTCGTTTGTCGAAATATTGGAATTGGTTTTAACCTCAGTTGAAAATAACTTTCCATACGGAGCAGTTTTCCTGTTATTGGCATATCACCGCTGGGCTGCAGTGTTTCATTCACACTTTGAATGGTGCAGTGCCGGGCGATTTATCTATACGGATTTTACACGGGTGGCAAATATAATTGTCCATCTGAATGATGGACATTCGTATATATTTCAGTTCATCATACACATGGTATTAGTGACATCGTAACGAATACTAAGGGGGTGATTCAGACCATGATTCTGAGTTATTATAAAGTCGAATTTTCCGCCGGATTTTTTTTTTTCAATTCTATAC